>NC_141689.1:72522083-73122083 GCF_964263255.1 Lissotriton vulgaris
CTGAGCTCCGAAGGAGGAAAGCTTGCAATGCTGGTGCATTTGTTGTATCTGAGCTCAGAAGGCGGGAAGCTTGCTATGCTACTTTCTTTGCTGAAGCTGAGCTCCGAAGGAGGGAATCTTGCACTGCTGCTGCCTTCGCTGTACCTGAGCTCCGAAGGAGGGAAGCTTGCAATGCTGCTGCCTTCGCTGTAGTGACGCTCCGAAGGATGAAAGCTTGCAATGCTACTGCCTTTGGTATCTGAGCTCCGAAGGAGGGAAGCTTGCAATGCTACTGCCTTTGCTGTAGCTGAGCTCCGAAGGAGGGAAGCTTGCAATGCTGCTGCCTTCGCTGTAGCTGGGCTCTGAAGGAGGAAAGCTTGCAATGCTGCTGCCTTCGCTGTACCTGAGCTCCGAAGGAGGGACGCTTGCAACGCTGCTGCCATTGCTGTATCTGAGTTCCGAAGGAGGGAAGCTTGCACTGCTGCTGCCTTCGCTGTAGCTGACCTCCGAAGCTTGCAATGCTACTGCCTTTGGTATCTGAGCTCCGAAGGAGGGAAGCTTGCAATGCCACTGCCTTTGTTGTATCTGAGCTCCGAAGGAGGGAAGCTTGCACTGCCGCTGCCTTCGCTGTAACTGGGCTCTGAAGGAGGGAAGCTTGCAATGCTACTGCCTTTGCTGTATCTGAGCTCCGAAGGAGGGAAGCTTGCAATGCTACTGCATTTGCTGTATTTGAGCTCCGAAGGAGGGAAGCTTGGACTACTGCTGCCTTCGCTGAAACTGGACTCTGAAGGGGGGAAGCTTGCACTGCTGCTGCCTTCGCTGTAGCTGACCTCAGAAGGATGGAAGCTTGCAATGCTACTGCCTTCGGTATCTGAGCTCCGAAGGAGGGAAGCTTGCAATGCCACTTTCTTTGCTGTAGCTGAGCTCCGAAAGAAGAAAGGTTGCACTGCTGCTGCCTTCGTTGTAGCTGGGCTCTGAAGGAGGGAAGCTTGCAATGCTGCTGCCTTCGCTGTACCTGAGCTCCGAAGGAGGGAGCATGCAACGCTGCTACCTTTGCTGTATCTGAGCTCCGAAAGAGGGAGGCTTGCAATGCTGCTGCCTTCGCTGTAGCTGAGCTCCGAAGGATGGAAGCATACAATGCTGCTGCCTTCGCTGTACCTGAGCTCTGAAGGAGGGAAGGTTGCAATGCTACTGCCTTCGCTGTAGCTGAGCTCCGAAGGATGGAAGCTTGCAATGCTGCTGCCTTTGCTGTATATGAGCTCCGAAGGAGGGAAGATTGCACTGCTGCTGCGTTAGCTGTAGTTGAGCTGCGAAGGAGGGGAGCTTGCAATGCTGATGCCTTCGCTGTAGCTGAGCTCCGAAGGACGGAAGCTTGCAATGTTCCTTCCTTCGCTGTAGCTGAGTTCCGAAGGAGGGAAGCTTGCACTGCTGCTGCCTTTGCTGTAGCTATGCTCTGAAGGAGGGAAGCTAGCAATGCTGCTGCCTTCGCTGTAGCTGAGCTCCGAAGGAAGGAAGCTTTGCAATGCTGCTGCCTTCGCTGTACCTGAGCTCTGAAGGAGGGAAGCTTGCACTGCTGCTGTCTTTGCTGTAGCTGTGCTCCGAAGGAGGGAAGTTTACTCTGCTGCTGCCTTCGCTGTAGCTGAGCTCTGAAGGAGGCAAGCTTGCAATGCTTCTGCCTTTGTTGTACCTGAACTCCGAAGGAGGGAAGCTTGCAATGCTGCTGCCTTTCCTGTACCTGAGCTCCGAAGGAGGGACGCTTGCAATGCTACTGCCTTTGCTGTACCGGAGCTCCGAAGGAGGGAAGCTTGCACTGCTCTTGCCTTCGCTGTAGCTGGACTATGAAGGAGGGGACCTTGCAATGCTGCTGCCTTCGCTGTAGCTGAGCTCCGAAGGAGGGGAGCTTGCAATGCTGCTGCCTTCACTGTAGCTGAGCTCCGAAGGAGGGGAACTTGCAATACTGCTGCCTTTGCTGTACCTGAGCTATGAAGGAGGGAAGCTTGCAATGCTGCTTCCTTCGCTGTAGCTGAGCTCCAAATGAGGGGAGCTTGCAATGCTTCTGCCTTCGCTGTACCTGAGCTCCGAAGGAGTGAAGCTTGCACTGCTGCTGCCTTAGCTGTACCTAGGCTCTGAAGGAGGGAAGCTAGCAATGCTGCTTCCTTCCCTGTAGCTGAGTTCCGAAGGAGCGAAGGTTGCAATGCTGCTGCCTTCTCTGTAGCTGAGCTCCGAAGGAGGGAAGCTTACAATGCTGCTGCCTTTGATGTACCTGAGCTCCGAAGGAGGGAAGCTTGCAATGCTACTGCCTTCGACGTACCTGAGTTCTGAAGGAGGGAAGCTTGCAATGCTACTGCCTTTGTTGCAGCAGAGCTCTGAAGGAGAGAAGCTTGCAATGCTACTGCCTTTGTTGTACCTGAGCTCCAAAGGAGGGAAGCTCACAATGCTACTGCCTTTGCTGTACCAGAGCTCTGAAGGAGGGAAGCTAGCAATGCTTCTGCCTTTGTTGTACCTGAGTTCGGAAGAAGGGAAGCTTGCAATGCTGCTCCCTTTGTTGTACCTGAGCTCCACAGGAGGGAAGCTTGCAATGCTGCTCCCTTTGCCTGTGCCAGAGCTCTGAAGGAGGGAAGCTTGCAATGCTGCTGCTTTCGCTGTAGCTGAGCTCTGAAATAGGGAAGCCTGCAATACTGCTGTCTTTGCTGTACCTGAGCTCTGAAGGAAGGGAGCTTGCAACGCTGCTGCCTTCACTTTAGCAGAGTTCTGAAGGAGGAAGCTTGCAATGCTACCTCCTTTGCTGTAGCTGAGCTCAGAAGGAGCGAAGCTTGTAATGCTGCAGCTTTCACTCTACCTGAGCTCTGAAGGAGGGAAGCTTGCACTGCTGCTGCCATGGCTGTAGCTGAGCCCCGAAGGAGGGAAGCCTGCAATGCTGCTGCTGTCGCTGTAGCTGAGCTCTGAAGGACGGGAGGAAGCAATGCTGCTGCCTTCACTGTAGCTGAGCTCCGAAGGAGGGGAGCTTGCACAGCTGCTGCCTTCGCTGTAGCTGAGTTCCGAAGGAGGGAAGCTTGCAATGCTACTGCCTTTGTTGTAGCAGAGCTCTGAATGAGAGAAGCTTGCAATGCTACTGCCTTTGTTGTACCTGAGCTCCAAAGGAGGGAAGCTCGCAATGCTACTGCCTTTGATGTACCAGAGCTCTGAAGGAGGGAAGCTAGCAATGCTTCTGCCTTTTGTTGTACCTGAGTTCGGAAGAAGGGAAGCTTGCAATGCTGCTCCCTTTGTTGTACCTGAGCTCCACAGGAGGGAAGCTTGCAATGCTGCTCCCTTTGCCTGTGCCAGAGCTCTGAAGGAGGGAAGCTTGCAATGCTGCTGCTTTCGCTGTAGCTGAGCTCTGAAGGAAGGGAGCTTGCAATGCTGCTGCCTTCACTTTAGCAGAGTTCTGAAGGAGGAAGCTTGCAATGCTACCTCCTTTGCTGTAGCTGAGCTCAGAAGGAGCGAAGCTTGTAATGCTGCAGCTTTCACTGTACCTGAGCTCTGAAGGAGGGAAGCTTGCACTACTGCTGCCATGGCTGTAGCTGAGCCCCGAAGGAGGGAATCCTGCAATGCTGCTGCTGTCGCTGTAGCTGAGCTCTGAAGGACGGGAGCAAGCTATGCTGCTGCCTTCACTGTAGCTGAGCTCTGAAGGAGGGGAGCTTGCACAGCTGCTGCCTTCGCTGTAGCTGAGTTCCGAAGGAGGGAAGCTTGCAATGCTGCTGCCTTCTCTGTAGCTGAGCTCCGAAGGAGGGAAGCTTACAATGCTGCTGCCTTTGATGTACCTGAGCTCCGAAGGAGGGAAGCTTGCAATGCTACTGCCTTCGATGTACCTGAGTTCTGAAGGAGGGAAGCTTGCAATGCTATTGCCTTTGTTGTAGCAGAGCTCTGAAGGAGAGAAGCTTGCAATGCTACTGCCTTCGATGTACCTGAGTTCTGAAGGAGGGAAGCTTGCAATGCTACTGCCTTTGTTGCAGCAGAGCTCTGAAGGAGAGAAGCTTGCAATGCTACTGCCTTTGTTGTACCTGAGCTCCAAAGGAGGGAAGCTCGCAATGCTACTGCCTTTGCTGTACCAGAGCTCTGAAGGAGGGAAGCTAGCAATGCTTCTGCCTTTGTTGTACCTGAGTTCGGAAGAAGGGAAGCTTGTAATGCTGCTCCCTTTGTTGTACCTGAGCTCCACAGGAGGGAAGCTTGCAATGCTGCTCCCTTTGCCTGTGCCAGAGCTCTGAAGGAGGGAAGCTTGCAATGCTGCTGCTTTCGCTGTAGCTGAGCTCTGAAGGAAGGGAGCTTGCAATGCTGCTGCCTTCACTTTAGCAGAGTTCTGAAGGAGGAAGCTTGCAATGCTACCTCCTTTGCTGTAGCTGAGCTCAGAAGGAGCGAAGCTTGTAATGCTGCAGCTTTCACTGTACCTGAGCTCTGAAGGAGGGAAGCTTGCACTGCTGCTGCCATGGCTGTAGCTTAGCCCCGAAGGAGGGAATCCTGCAATGCTGCTGCTGTCGCTGTAGCTGAGCTCTGAAGGACGGGAGCAAGCTATGCTGCTGCCTTCACTGTAGCTGAGCTCTGAAGGAGGGGAGCTTGCACAGCTGCTGCCTTCGCTGTAGCTGAGTTCCGAAGGAGGGAAGCTTGCAATGCTGCTGCCTTCTCTATAGCTGAGCTCCGAAGGAGGGAAGCTTACAATGCTGCTGCCTTTGATGTACCTGAGCTCCGAAGGAGGGAAGCTTGCAATGCTACTGCCTTCGATGTACCTGAGTTCTGAAGGAGGGAAGCTTGCAATGCTACTGCCTTTGTTGTAGCAGAGCTCTGAAGGAGAGAAGCTTGCAATGCTACTGCCTTCGATGTACCTGAGTTCTGAAGGAGGGAAGCTTGCAATGCTACTGCCTTTGTTGCAGCAGAGCTCTGAAGGAGAGAAGCTTGCAATGCTACTGCCTTTGTTGTACCTGAGCTCCAAAGGAGGGAAGCTCGCAATGCTACTGCCTTTGCTGTACCAGAGCTCTGAAGGAGGGAAGCTAGCAATGCTTCTGCCTTTGTTGTACCTGAGTTCGGAAGAAGGGAAGCTTGTAATGCTGCTCCCTTTGTTGTACCTGAGCTCCACAGGAGGGAAGCTTGCAATGCTGCTCCCTTTGCCTGTGCCAGAGCTCTGAAGGAGGGAAGCTTGCAATGCTGCTGCTTTCGCTGTAGCTGAGCTCTGAAGGAAGGGAGCTTGCAATGCTGCTGCCTTCACTTTAGCAGAGTTCTGAAGGAGGAAGCTTGCAATGCTACCTCCTTTGCTGTAGCTGAGCTCAGAAGGAGCGAAGCTTGTAATGCTGCAGCTTTCACTGTACCTGAGCTCTGAAGGAGGGAAGCTTGCACTGCTGCTGCCATGGCTGTAGCTGAGCCCCGAAGGAGGGAATCCTGCAATGCTGCTGCTGTCGCTGTAGCTGAGCTCTGAAGGACGGGAGCAAGCTATGCTGCTGCCTTCACTGTAGCTGAGCTCTGAAGGAGGGGAGCTTGCACAGCTGCTGCCTTCGCTGTAGCTGAGTTCCGAAGGAGGGAAGCTTGCAATGCTGCTGCCTTCTCTGTAGCTGAGCTCCGAAGGAGGGAAGCTTACAATGCTGCTGCCTTTGATGTACCTGAGCTCCGAAGGAGGGAAGCTTGCAATGCTACTGCCTTCGATGTACCTGAGTTCTGAAGGAGGGAAGCTTGCAATGCTACTGCCTTTGTTGTAGCAGAGCTCTGAAGGAGAGAAGCTTGCAATGCTACTGCCTTTGTTGTACCTGAGCTCCAAAGGAGGGAAGCTCGCAATGCTACTGCCTTTGCTGTACCAGAGCTCTGAAGGAGGGAAGCTAGCAATGCTTCTGCCTTTGTTGTACCTGGGTTCGGAAGAAGGGAAGCTTGCAATGCTGCTCCCTTTGTTGTACCTGAGCTCCACAGGAGGGAAGCTTGCAATGCTGCTCCCTTTGCCTGTGCCAGAGCTCTGAAGGAGGGAAGCTTGCAATGCTGCTGCTTTCGCTGTAGCTGAGCTCTGAAATAGGGAAGCCTGCAATACTGCTGCCTTTGCTGTACCTGAGCTCTGAAGGAAGGGAGCTTGCAATGCTGCTGCCTTCACTTTAGCAGAGTTCTGAAGGAGGAAGCTTGCAATGCTACTTCCTTTGCTGTAGCTGAGCTCAGAAGGAGTGAAGCTTATAATGCTGCAGCTTTCACTGTACCTGAGCTCTGAAGGAGGGAAGCTTGCACTGCTGCTGCCATGGCTGTAGCTGAGCCCCGAAGGAGGGAAGCCTGCAATGCTGCTGCTGTCGCTGTAGCTGAGCTCTGAAGGAGGGGAGCAAGCAATGCTGCTGCCTTCACTGTAGCTGAGCTCCGAAGGAGGGGAACTTGCACAGCTGCTGCCTTGGCTGTAGCTGAGCTCCGAAGGATGTAAGCTTGCACTGCTGCTGCCTTCGCTGTAGCTGTGAAGGAGGGGAGCTTGCAATGCTGCTTCCTTCGCTCTACCTGAGCTGCGAAAGAGGGGAGCTTGCAATGCTGCTGCCTTCACTGTAGCTGAGCTGCGACGGAGGGGAGCTTGAAATGCTGCTGCCTTCGCCGTAGTTGAGCTCCGAAGGAGTGAAACTTGCACTGCTGCTGCCTTCGCTGTACCTAGGCTCTGAAGGAGGGAAAGTAGCATGCTGCTTCCTTCGCTGCAGCTGAGCTCCGAAGGAGGGAAGCTTGCAATGCTGCTTCCTTCGCTGTAGCTGAGTTCCGAAGGAGGGAAGCTTGCAATGCAGCTGCCTTCTCTGTAGCTGAGCTCCGAATGAGGGAAGCTTGCAATGCTGCTGCCGTCGCTGTAGCTGAGCTCGGAAGGAGGGGAGCATGCAATGCTGCTACCTTCACTGTAGATGAGCTCCGAAGGAGGGGAGCTTGCAATGCTACTACCTTCACTTTACCTGAGCTCTAAAGGAGGGGAGCTTGCAACGCTGCTGCCTTCGCTGTAGCTGAGCTCCGAAGGATGGAAGCTTGCACTGCTGCTGCCTTCGCTGTAGCTGAGCTCCGAAGGAGTGACGCTTGCAACGCTGCTGCCATTGCTGTATCTGAGCTCCGAAGGAGGGAAGCTTGCACTGCTGCTGCCTTCGCTGTACCTGAGCCTCGAAGGAGGGCAGCTTGCTCTCCTGCTGTCTTCGCTGTAGCTGGGCAATGAAGGACGGAAGCATTGCAATGCTGCTGCCTTCGCAGTACCTGAGCTATGAAGAAGAGAAGCTTGCAATGCTGCTGTCTTTGCTGTAGCTGAGCTATGAAGAACAGAAGCTTGCAATGCTGCTGTCTTCGCTGTAGCTGAGCTGCAAAGGAGGGGAGCTTGCAATGCTACTGCCTTTGTTGTAGCTGAGCTCCGAAGGAGGGAAGCTTGCAATGCTACTGCCTTTGCTGTAGCTGAGCTCCGAAGGAGGGGAGCTTGCAATGCTGCTGCCTTTGCTGTAGCTGAGCTCCGAAGGAGGGAAGCTTGCAATGCTGCTGCCTTCGCTGTAGCTGGGCTCTGAAGGAGGAAAGCTTGCAATGCTGCTGCCTTCGCTGTACCTTAACTCCGAAGGAGCGACGCTTGCAACACTGCTGCCATTGCTGTATCTGAGTTCCGGAGGAGGGAAGCTTGTACTACTTCTGCCTTCGCTGTAGATGGGCTGTGAAGGAGGGACGCTTGCACTGCTGCTGCCTTCGCTGTAGCTGACCTCCGAAGCTTGCAATGCTACTGCCTTTGGTATCTGAGCTCCGAAGGAGGAAAGCTTGTAATGCCACTGCCTTTGCTGTATCTGAGCTCCGAAGGAGGGAAGCTTGCACTACTGCCGCCTTCGCTGTAACTGGGCTCTGAAGGAGGGAAGCTTGCAATGCTACTGCCTTTGCTGTATCTGAGCTCCGAAGGAGGGAAGCTTGCAATGCTACTGCATTTGCTATATCTGAGCTCCGAAGGAGGGAAGCTTGGACTACTGCTGCCTTCGCTGAAGCTGGGCTCTGAAGGGGGGAAGCTTGCACTGCTGCTGCCTTCGCTGTAGCTGACCTCTGAAGGATGGAAGCTTGTAATGCTACTGCCTTCGGTATCGGAGCTCCAAAGGAGGGAAGCTTGCAATGCTACTTTCTTTGCTGTAGCTGAGCTCCGAAAGAGGGAAGCTTGCACTGCTGCTGCCTTTGCTGTAGTTGGGCTCTGAGGGAGGGAAGCTTGCAATGCTGCTGCCTTCGCTGTACCTGAGCTCCGAAGGAGGGACGCTTGCAACGCTGCTGCCTTTGCTGTATCTGAGCTCCGAAAGAGGGAGGCTTGCAATGCTACTGCCTGTGTTGTACCTGAGCTCCGAAGGAGGGAAGCTTGTACTGCTGCTGCCATCGCTATAGCTGAGCTATGAAGGAGGGAAGCTTTGCAACGCTCCTGACATTACTGTATCTGAGCTCCGAAGGAGGGAAGCTTGCACTACTGCTGCCTTCGCAGTAGCTGGGCTCTGAAGGAGGGAAGCTTGCACTGCTGCTGCCTTCCCTGTAGCTGACCTCTGAAGGATGAAAGCTTGCAATGCTGCTGCCTTTGGTATCTGAGCTCTGAAGGAGGGAAGCTTGCAATGCTACTGCCTTTTCTGTATCTGAGCTCTGAAGGAGGGGAGCTTGCAATGCTACTGCCTGTGTTGTACCTGAGCTCCAAAGGAAGGAAGCTTGCACTGCTGCTGCCATCGCTGTAGCTGAGCTATGAAGGAGGGAGGTTTGCACTGCTGCTGCCGTCGCTGTACCTGAGCTTCGAAGGAGGGGAGCTTGCAATGCTGCTACCTTCACTGTAGCTGAGCTCTGAAGTAGGGACGCTTGCAACGCTGCTGCCTTCACTGTACCTGAGCTCCGAAGTAGGGACGCTTGCAATGCTGCTGCCTTCGCTGTACCTGAGCTCCGAAATAGGGACGCTTGCAATGCTGCTGCCTTCACTGTACCTGAGCTCCGAAGTAGGGACGCTTGCAATCCTGCTGCCTTCGCTGTAGCTGAGCTCCGGAGGGGAACTTGTAATGCTGCTGCCTTCACTGTACCTGAGCTCCGAAGTAAGGACGCTTGCAACGCTGCTGCCTTCGCTGTACCTGAGCGCCGAAGGAGGGACACTTGCAATGCTACTGCCTTTCTTGTAAGTGAGCTCCAGAGGAGTGAAGCTTTGCAATGCAGCTGCCTTTGCTGTACCTGAGCTCTGAAGGAGGGACGCTTTCAACGCTGCTGCCATTGCTGTATCTGAGCTCCGAAGGAGGGAAGCTTGCACTGCTGCTTCCTTCGCTGTACCTGAGCTCCGAAGGAGGGCACCTTCACTGCTGCTGCCTTCGCTGTAGCTGGGCTATGAAGGAGGGAAGCTTTGCAATGCTGCTTCCTTTGCTGTAGCTGAGCCCCAAAGGAGGGAAGCTTGCAATGTTGCTTTCTTCGCGGTAGCTGAGCTCTGAAGGAGGGAAGCTTGCAATGCTGCTGCCTTCGCTGCAGCTGTAGTCCGAAGGAGGGAAGCATGCAATGCTGCTGCCTTTGCTGTAGATGAGCTCTGAAGGAGGGAAGGTTGCACTGCTGCTGTCTTTGCTGCAGCTGAGCTCCGAAGGAGGGAAGCATGCAATGCTGCTGCCTTCACTGTACCTGAGCTCTGAAGGAGGGAAGGTTGCACTGCTGCTGCCTTTGCTGTAGATGAGCTCAGAAGGAGGGAAGATTGCACTGCTGCTGCGTTAGCTGTAGTTGAGCTCCGAAAGAGGGAAGCTTGCAATGTTCCTTCCTTCGCTGTAGCTGAGTTCCGATGGAGGGAAGCTTGCACTGCTGCTGCCTTCGCTGTAGCTAGGCTCTGAAGGAGGGAAGCTAGCAATGCTGCTGCCTTCCCTGTAGCTGAGCTCCGAAGGAGGGAAGCTTGCAAAGCTGCTGCCTTCGCTGTAGCTGGGCTATGAAGGAAGGAAGCTTTGCAATGCTGCTGCCTTCGCTGTACCTGAGCTCTGAAGGAGGGAAGCTTGCACTGCTGCTGTCTTTGCTGTAGCTGTGCTCCGAAGGAGGGAAGTTTACTCTGCTGCTGCCTTCGCTGTAGCTGAGCTCCGAAGGACGGAAGCTTGCAATGTTCCTTCCTTCGCTGTAGCTGAGCTCCAATGGAGGGAAGCTTGCACTGCTGCTGCCTTCGCTGTAGCTAGGCTCTGAAGGAGGGAAGCGACAATGCTACTGCCTATGTTGTAGCAGAGCTCCAAAAAAGGGAAGCTCGCAATGCTACTACCTTTGCTGTACCCGAGCTCTGAAAGATGGAAGCTAGCAATGCTTCTGCCTTTGTTGTACCTGAGTTCAGAAGAAGGGAAGCTTGCAATGCTGCTCCCTTTGTTGTACCTGAGCTCCACAGGAGGGAAGCTTGCAATGCTGCTCCCTTTGCTGTTCCAGTGCTTTGAAGGAGGGAAGCTTGCAATGCTGCTGCTTGCGCTGTAGCTGAGCTCTAAATAAGGAGAGCCTGCAATACTGCTGCCTTTGCTGTACCTGAGCTCTGAAGTAAGGGAGCTTGCAATGATGCTGCCTTCACTTTAGCAGAGTTCTGAAGGAGGAAGCTTGCAATGCTACTTCCTTTGCTGTAGCTGAGCTTTGAAGGCGCGAAGCTTGTAATAATGCAGCTTTCGCTGTACCTGAGCACTGAAGGAGGGAAGCTTGCCCTGCTGCTGCCATGGCTGTAGCTGAGCCCCGAAGGAGGGAAGCCTGCAATGCTGCTGCTGTCGCTGTAGCTGAGCTCCGAAGGAGGGGAGCATGCAATGCTGCTGCCTTCACTGTAGCTGAGCTCCGAAGGATGTAAGCTTGCACTGCTGATGCCTTTGCTGTAGCTGAGCTGTGAAGGAGGGGAGCTTGCAATGCTGCTGCCTTCGCTCTACCTGAGCTGCGAAAGAGGGGACCTTGCAATGCTGCTGCCTTCACTGTAGCTGAGCTGCGAAGGAGGGGAGTTTGCAATGCTGCTGCCTTCGCTGTAGCTTAGCTCCAAAGGAGACAAGCTTGCAATGCTACTGCTTTCGTTGTACCTGAGTTCCGAAGGAGGGACGCTTGCACTGCTGCTGCCTTCGCTGTAGCTGGGCTCCGAAGTAGGGAAGCTTGAAATGCTGCTGCCTTCGCTGTAGCTGAGCTCAGAAGGAGGGGAGCTTGCAGTGCTGCTGCCTTCGCTGTAGCTGAGCTCTGAAGGAGGAAAGCTTGCAATGCTGCTTCCTTCGCTGTAGCTGAGCTCCGAAGGAGGGACGCTTGCACTGCTGCTGCCTTCGCTGTACCTGAGCTCCGAAGGAGTGAAGCTTGCACTGCTGCTGCCTTCGCTGTACCTAGGCTCTGAAGGAGGGAAGCTAGCAATGCTCCTTCCTTCGCTGCAGCTGAGCTCCGAAGGAGGGAAGCTTGCAATGCTGCTTCCTTCGCTGTAGCTGAGTTCCGAAGGAGGGAAGCTTGCAATGCTGCTGCATTCTCTGTAGCTGAGCTCCGAAGGAGGGAAGCTTACAATGCTGCTGCCTTTGATGTACCTGAGTTCTGAAGGAGGGAAGCTTGCAATGCTACTGCCTTTGTTGTAGCAGAGCTCTGAAGGAGAGGAGCTTGCAATGCTACTGCCTTTGTTGTACCTGAGCTCCAAAGGAGGGAAGCTCGCAATGCTACTGCCTTTGCTGTACCAGAGCTCTGAAGGAGGGAAGATAGCAATACTGCTGCCTTTGTTGTACCTGAGTTTGGAAGAAGGGAAGCTTGCAATGCTGCTCCCTCTGTTGCACCTGAGCTCCACAGGAGGGAAGCTTGCAATGCTGCTCCCTTTGCTGTGCCAGAGCTCTGAAGGAGGGAAGATAGCAATACTGCTGCTTTCACAGTAGCTGAGCTCTAAATGAGGGAAGCCTGCAATACTGCTGCCTTTCCTGTACCGGAGCTCTGAAGGAAGGGAGCTTGCAATGCTGCTGCCTTCACTTTAGCAGAGTTCTGAAGGAGGAAGCTTGCAATGCTACTTCCTTTGTTGTAGCTGAGCTCAGAAGGAGCAAATCTTGTAATGCTGCAGCTTTCGCTGTACCTGAGCTCTGAAGGAGGGAAGCTTGCATTGCTGCTGCCATGGCTGTAGCTGAGCCCCGAAGGAGGGAAGCCTGCAATGCTGCTGCTGCTGCTGTAGCTGAGCTCTGAAAGAGGGGAGCATGCAATGCTGCTGCCCTCACTGTAGTTGAGCTCCGAAGGAGAAGAGCTTGCACAGCTGCTGCCTTCGCTGTAGCTGAGCTCCGAAGGAGTGAAGCTTGCACTGCTGCTGCCTTCGCTGCACCTAGGCTCTGAAGGAGGGAAGCTAGCAATGCTGCTTCCTTCGCTGCAGCTGAGCTCCGAAGGAGGGAAGCTTGCAATGCTGCTTCCTTCGCTGTAGCTGAGTTCCGAAGGAAGGAAGCTTGCAATTGTGCTGCCTTTTCTGTAGCTGACCTCCGAAGGAGGGAAGCTTGCAATGCTGCTGCCGTCGCTGTAGCTGAGCTCCGAAGGAGGGGAGCATGCAATGCTGCTGCCTTCACTGTAGATGATCTCCGAAGGAGGGGAGCTTGCACTGCTGCTGCCTTTGCGGTAGCTGAGCTCCGAAGGAGGGGAGCTTGCAATGCTGCTGCCTTCACCGTAGCTGAGTTCCGAAGGAGGAGAGCTTGCACTGCTGCCGCTTTTGCTGTAGCTGAGTTCTGAAGGAGGGAAGCTTGCACTGCTGCTGTCTGCGCTGTAGCTAGGCTCTGAAGGAGGGAAGCTAGCAATGCATCTGCCTTCGCTGCAGCTGAGCTCCAAAGGAGGGAAGAATGCACTGCTGCTGCCTTCGCTGTAGCTGAGCTCCGAAGGAGGGAAGCTTGCACTGCTGCTGCCTTCGCTGTAGCTGAGCTCCGAAGGAGGAGAGATTGCAGTGCTGCTGCCTTCGTTGTAGAGCTCTGAAGGAGGGAAGCTTGCAATGCAGCTTTCTTCGCTGTAGCTGAGTTCCGAAGGAGGGAAGCTTGCAATGTTGCTGCCTTCTCTGTAGCTGAGCTCCGAAGGAGGGAAGCTTGCAATGCTGCTGCCGTCGCTGTAGCTGAGCTCCGAAGGAGGGGAGTATGCAATGCTGCTGCCTTCACTGTAGCTGAGCTCCGAAGGAGGGAAACTTGCACTGCTGCTGCCTTCGGGGTAGCTGAGCTCCGAAGGAGGGGAGCTTGCAATGCTGCTGCCTTCAATGTAGCTGAGTTTCGAAGGAGGAGAGCTTGCAATGCTGCTGCCTTCGCTGTAGCTGAGCTCCGAAGGAGGGAAGCTTGCAATGCTGCTGCCTTCGCTGTAGCTGAGCTCCGAAGGAGGGAAGCTTGCTATGCTGCTGCCTTCGCTGCAGCTGAGCGCCGAAGGAAGGGAGCTTGCAATGCTGCTGCCTTCGCTGCAGCTGAAGTCCGAAGAAGGGAAGCATGCAATGCTGCTGCTTTCGCTGCAGCTGAGCTCCGAAGGAGGGAAGCATGCAATGCTGCTGCCTTCGCTGTACCTGAGCTCTGAAGGAGGGAAGCTTACACTGCTGCTGCCTTTGCTATAGCTGAGCCCCGAAGAAGGGACACTTGCATTGCTACTGCCTTTGTTGTACCTGAGCTCCGGAGGAGGGAAGCTTGCACTGTTGCTGCCTTCGCTGTAGCTGGGCTATGAAGGAGGGAAGCTTTGCAATGCTGCTGCCTTCGCTGTAGCTGAGCCCAGAAGGAGGGGAGCTTGCAATGCTGCTGCTTTCATTGTAGCTGAGCTCCGCAGGATGGGAACTTGCAATGCTGCTGCCTTCGCTGTACCTGAGCTATGAAGGAGGACAGCTTGCAATGCTGCTGCCTTCGCTGTAGATGAGCTGCAAAGGAGGGGAGCTTGCAATGCTGCTGCCTTCACTGTAGCTGAGCTCTGACGGAGGGGAGCTTGCAATGCAGCTGCCTTCGCTGTAGCTGAGCTCCGAATGAGGGGAGCTTGCAATGCTGCTGCCTTCGCTGTAGCTGGGCCCTGAAGGAGGGAATGCTGCTGCCTTTGCTGTACCGGATCTCTGAAGGAGGGACGCTTTCAACGCTGCTGCCAGTGCTGTATCTGAGCTCCGAAGGAGGGAAGCCTGCACTGCTGCTTCCTTCGCTGTACCTGAGCTCCGAAGGAGGGCACCTTCACTGCTGCTGCCTTCGCTGTAGCTGGGCTATGAAGGAGGGAAGCTTTGCAATGCTGCTGCCTTCGCTGTAGCTGAGCTCCGAAGGAGGGGAGCTTGCACTGCTGCTGCCTTTGCTGTAGCTGAGCTCCGAAGGAGGGAAGCTTGCAATGTTGCTTTCTTCGCGGTAGCTGAGGTCCGAAAGAGGGGAGTTTGCATTGTTGCTGCCTTCTCTGTTGCTGAGCTCTGAAGGAGGGAAGCTTGCAATGCTGCTGCCTGCGCTGCAGCTGTAGTTCGAAGGAGGGAAGCATGCAATGCTGCTACCTTCACTGTAGCTGAGCTCCGAAGGAGGAGAGCTTGCAGTGCTGCTGCCTTCGTTGTAGAGCTCTGAAGGAGGGAAGCTTGCAATGCAGCTTTCTTCGCTGTAGCTGAGTTCCGAAGGAGGGGAGTATGCAATGCTGCTGCCTTCACTGTAGCTGAGCTCCGAAGGAGGGAAACTTGCACTGCTGCTGCCTTCGGGGTAGCTGAGCTCCGAAGGAGGGGTGCTTGCAATGCTGCTGCCTTCAATGTAGCTGAGTTTCGAAGGAGGAGAGCTTGCAATGCTGCTGCCTTCGCTGTAGCTGAGCTCCGAAGGAGGGAAGCTTGCAATGCTGCTGCCTTCGCTGCAGCTGAGCGCCGAAGGAGGGGAGCTTGCAATGCTGCTGCCTTCGCTGCAGCTGAAGTCCGAAGAAGGGAAGCATGCAATGCTGCTGCTTTCGCTGCAGCTGAGCTCCGAAGGAAGCAAGCATGCAATGCTGCTGCCTTCGCTGTACCTGAGCTCTGAAGGAGGGAAGCTTACACTGCTGCTGCCTTTGCTATAGCTGAGCTCCGAAGAAGGGACACTTGCATTGCTACTGCCTTTGTTGTACCTGAGCTCCGGAGGAGGGAAGCTTGCACTGTTGCTGCCTTCGCTGTAGCTGGGCTATGAAGGAGGGAAGCTTTGCAATGCTGCTGCCTTCGCTGTAGCTGAGCCCAGAAGGAGGGGAGCTTGCAATGCTGCTGCTTTCATTGTAGCTGAGCTCCGCAGGATGGGAACTTGCAATGCTGCTGCCTTCGCTGTACCTGAGCTATGAAGGAGGACAGCTTGCAATGCTGCTGCCTTTGCTGTAGATGAGCTGCAAAGGAGGGGAGCTTGCAATGCTGCTGCCTTTGCTTTAGCTGAGCTCTGAAGGAGGGGAGCTTGCAATGCAGCTGCCTTCGCTGTAGCTGAGCTCCGAATGAGGGGAGCTTGCAATGCTGCTGCCTTTGCTGTAGCTGGGCCCTGAAGGAGGGAATGCTGCTGCCTTTGCTGTACCCGATCTCTGAAGGAGGGACGCTTTCAACGCTGCTGCCATTGCTGTATCTGAGCTCCGAAGGAGGGAAGCCTGCACTGCTGCTTCCTTCGCTGTACCTGAGCTCCGAAGGAGGGCACCTTCACTGCTGCTGCCTTCGCTGTAGCTGGGCTATGAAGGAGGGAAGCTTTGCAATGCTGCTGCCTTCGCTGTAGCTGAGCTCCGAAGGAGGGGAGCTTGCACTGCTGCTGCCTTTGCTGTAGCTGAGCTCCGAAGGAGGGAAGCTTGCAATGTTGCTTTCTTCGCGGTAGCTGAGGTCCGAAAGAGGGGAGTTTGCATTGTTGCTGCCTTCTCTGTTGCTGAGCTCTGAAGGAGGGAAGCTTGCAATGCTGCTGCCTGCGCTGCAGCTGTAGTTCGAAGGAGGGAAGCATGCAATGCTGCTGCCTTCGCTGTACCTGAGCTCTGAAGGAGGGAAGGTTGAACTGCTGCTGCCTTTGCTGTAGATGAGCTCTGAAGGAGGGAAGGTTGCACTGCTGCTGTCTTTGCTGCAGCTGAGCTCCGAAGGAGGGGAGCATACAATGCTGCTGCCTTCACTGTACCTGAGCTCTGAAGGAGGGAAGGTTGCACTGCTGCTGCCTTTGCTGTAGATGAGCTCTGAAGGAGGGAAGGTTGCACTGCTGCTGTCTTTGCTGCAGCTGAGCTCCGAAGGAGGGGAGCATACAATGCTGCTGCCTTCACTGTACCTGAGCTCTGAAGGAGGGAAGGTTGCACTGCTGCTGCGTTAGCTGTAGTTGAGCTCCGAAGGAGGGAAGCTTGCAATGTTTCTTACTTCGCTGTAGCTGAGTTCCGATGGAGGGAAGCTTGCACTGCTGCTGCCTACGCTGTAGCTAGGCTCTGAAGGAGGGAAGCTAGCAATGCTGCTGCCTTCGCTGTAGCTGAGCTCCGAAGGAGGGAAGCTTGCAATGCTGCTGCCTTCGCTGTAGCTGGGCTATGAAGGAAGGAAGCTTTGCAATGCTGCTGCCTTCGCTGTACCTGAGCTCTGAAGGAGGGAAGCTTGCACTGCTGCTGTCTTTGCTGTAGCTCTGCTCCGAAGGAGGGAAGTTTACTCTGCTGCTGCCTTCGCTGTAGCTGAGCTCAAAAGGACGGAAGCTTGCAATGTTCCTTCCTTCGCTGTAGCTGAGTTCCGATGGAGGGAAGCTTGCACTGCTGCTGCCTTGGCTGTAGCTAGGCTCTGAAGGAGGGAAGCTAGCAATGCTGCTGCCTTCGCTGTAGCTGAGCTCCGAAGGAGGGAAGCTTGCAATGCTGCTGCCTTCGCTGTAGCTGGGCTATGAAGGAAGGAAGCTTTGCAATGCTGCTGCCTTCGCTGTACCTGAGCTCTGAAGGAGAGAAGGTTGCACTGCTGCTGTCTTTGCTGTAGCTGTGCTCCGAAGCTTGCAATGCTGCTGCCTTCCCTGTAGCTGAGCTCCGAAGGAGGGGAGCTTGCACTGCTGCTGCCTTCGCGGTAGCTGAGCTCCGAAGGAGGGAAGCTTGCAATGTTGCTGCCTTCTGTGTAGCTGAGCTCCGAAGGAGGGAAGCTTGCAATGCTGCTGCTCTCGCTATAGCTAAGCTCTGAAGGAGGGGAGTATGCAATGCTGCTGCCTTCACTGTAGCTGAGCTCCGAAGGAGGGGAGCTTGCACTGCTGCTGTCTTCGCGGTAGCTGAGCTCCGAAGGAGGGGTGCTTGCAATGCTGCTGCCTTCACTGTAGCTGAGCTCCGAAGGAGGAGAGCTTGCAATGCTGCTTCCTTCGCTGTAGCTGAGTTCCGAAGGAGGGAAGCTTGCAATGCTGCTGCCTTCGCTGCAGCTGAGCTCCGAAGGAGGGGAGCTTGCAATGCTGCTGCCTTCGCTGCAGCTGAAGTCCGAAGAAGGGAAGCATGCAATGCTGCTGCTTTCGCTGCAGCTGAGCTCCGAAGGAGGGAAGCATGCAATGCTGCTGCCTTCGCTGTACCTGAGCTCTGAAGGAGGGAAGCTTACACTGCTGCTGCCTTTGCTATAGTGAGCTCCGAAGGAGGGACACTTGCATTGCTACTGCCTTTGTTGTACCTGAGCTCCGGAGGAGGGAAGCTTGCACAGCTGCTGCCTTCGCTGTAGCTGGGCTATGAAGGAAGGAAGCTTTGCAATGCTGCTGCCTTCGCTGTAGATGAGCTGCAAAGTAGGGGAGCTTGCAATGCTGCTGCCTTTGCTTTAGCTGAGCTCTGAAGGAGGAGAGCTTGCAATGCTGCTGCCTTCGCTGGAGATGAGCTGCAAAGTAGGGGAGCTTGCAATGCTGCTGCTTTTGCTTTAGCTGAGCTCTGAAGGAGGAGAGCTTGCAATGCTGCTGCCTTCGCTGTAGCTGAGCTCCGAATGAGGGGAGCTTGCAATGCTGCTGCCTTTGCTATAGCTGGGCCCTGAAGGAGGGACGCTTACAATGCTACAACCTTCGCTGTACCTGAGCTCCGAAGGAGGGATGCTTGCAACGCTCCTGACATTACTGTATCTGAGCTCTGAAGGAGGGCAGCTTGCACTGCTGCTGTCTTCGCTGTAGCTGGGCTATGAAGGAGGGAAGCTTTGCAATGCTGCTGCCTTTGCTCTAGCTGAGCTCCGAAGGAGGGGAGCTTGCAATGCTGCTACCTTTGCTGTAGCTGGGCCCTGAAGGAGGGACGCTTACAATGCTACAACCTTCGCTGTACCTGAGCTCCGAAGGAGGGATGCTTGCAACGCTCCTGACATTACTGTATCTGAGCTCCGAAGGAGGGAAGCTTGCACTACTGCTGCCTTCGCTGTAGCTGGGCTCTGAAGGAGGGAAGCTTGCACTGCTGCTGCCTTCGCTATAGCTGACCTCCGAAGGATGAAAGCTTGCAATGCTGCTGCCTTTGGTATCTGAGCTCCGAAGGAGGGAAGCTTGCAATGCTACTGCCTTTGCTGTATCTCAGCTCTGATGGAGGGGAGCTTGCAATGCTACTTCCTGTGTTGTAACTGAGCTCCGAAGGAAGGAAGCTTGCACTGCTGCTGCCATCGCTGTAGCTGAGCTATGAAGGAGGGGAACTTGCAATGCTGCTGCCTTCACTGTACCTGAGCTCCGAAGTAGGGACTCTTGCATTGCTGCTGCCTTTGCTATATCTGAGCTTCGAAGGAGGGAAGCTTGCACCGCTGCTGCCTTCGCTGTACCTGATTTCCGAAGGAGGGACACTTGCAATGCTACTGCCTTTGTTGTAAGTGAGCTCAAGAGGAGGGAAGCTTTGCAATGCAGCTGCCTTTGCTGTACCTGAGCTCTGAAGGAGGGATGCTTTCAACGCTGCTGCCATTGCTGTATCTGAGCTCCGAAGGAGGGAAGCTTGCACTGCTGCTTCCTTCGCTGTGCCTGAGCTCCGAAGGAGGGCACCTTCACTGCTGCTGCCTTCGCAGTAGCTGGGCTATGAAGGAGGGAAGCTTTGCAATGCTGCTGCCTTTGCTTTAGCTGAGCTCCGAAGGAGGGGAGCTTGCAATGCTGCTGCCTTTGCTGTAGCTGAGCTCCGAAGGAGGGAAGCTTGCAATGTTGCTTTCTTCGCGGTAGCTAAGCTCCGAAAGAGGGGAGTTTGCAATGTTGCTGCCTTCTCTGTTGCTGAGCTCTGAAGGAGGGAAGCTTGCAATGCTGCTGCCTTCGCTGTACCTGAGCTCTGAAGAAGGGAAGGTTGCAATGCTGCTGCCTTCGCTGTAGATGAGCTCTGAAGGAGGGAAGGTTGCACTGCTGCTGCCTTTACTGTACCTGAGCTCTGAAGGAGGGAAGGTTGCACTGCTGCTGCCTTTGCTGTAGATGAGCTCCAAAGGAGAGAAGATTGCACTGCTGCTGCGTTAGCTGTAGTTGAGCTCCGAAGGTGGGAAGCTTGCAATGTTCCTGCCTTCGCTGCAGCTGAGCTCCGAAGGAGGGAAGTTTACTCCGCTGCTGCCTTCGCTGTAGCTGAGCTCCGAAGGACGGAAGCTTGCAATGTTCCTTCCTTCGCTGTAGCTGAGTTCCGATGGAGGGAAGCTTGCACTGCTGCTGCCTTCGCTGTAGCTAGGCTCTGAAGGAGGGAAGCTAGCAATGCTGCTGCCTTCGCTGTAGCTGAGCTCCGAAGGAGGGAAGCTTGCAATGCTGCTGCCTTCGCTGTAGCTGGGCTATGAAGGAAGGAAGCTTTGCAATGCTGCTGCCTTCGCTGTACCTGAGCTCTGAAGGAGGGAAGCTTACACTGCTGCTGCCTTTGCTATAGCTGAGCTCCGAAGGAGGAAAGCTTGCAATGCTGCTGCCTTCGCTGCAGCTGAGCTCCGAAGGAGGGGAGCTTGCAATGCTGCTGCCTTCGCTGCAGCTGAAGTCCGAAGAAGGGAAGCATGCAATGCTGCTGCTTTCGCTGCAGCTGAGCTCCGAAGGAGGGAAGCATGCAATGCTGCTGCCTTCGCTGTACCTGAGCTCTGAAGGAGGGAAGCTTACACTGCTGCTGCCTTTGCTATAGCTGAGCTCCGAAGGAGGGACACTTGCATTGCTACTGCCTTTGTTGTACCTGAGCTCCGGAGGAGGGAAGCTTGCACTGCTGCTGCCTTCGCTGTAGCTAGGCTATGAAGGAGGGAAGCTTTGCAATGCTGCTGCCTTCGCTGTAGCTGAGCTCCGAAGGAGGGGAGCTTGCAATGCTGCTGCCTTCCCTGTTGCTGAGCTCCGCAGGATGGGAACTTGCAATGCTGCTGCCTTTGCTGTACCTGAGCTATGAAGGAGGGAAGCTTGCAATGCTGCTGCCTTCGCTGTAGATGAGCTGCAAAGTAGGGGAGCTTGCAATGCTGCTGCCTTTGCTTTAGCTGAGCTCTGAAGGAGGGGAGCTTGCAATGCTGCTGCCTTCACTGTAGCTGAGCTCCGAATGAGGGGAGCTTGCAATGCTGCTGCCTTTGCTGTAGCTGGGCCCTGAAGGAGGAACGCTTGCAATGCTACAACCTTCGCTGTACCTGAGCTCCGAAGGAGGGATGCTTGCAACGCTCCTGACATTACTGTATCTGAGCTCCGAAGGAGGAAAGCTTGCACTACTGCTGCCTTCGCTGTAGCTGGGCTCTGAAGGAGGGAAGCTTGCACTGCTGCTGCCTTCGCTGTAGCTGACCTCCGAAGGATGAAAGCTTGCAATGCTGCTGCCTTTGGTATCTGAGCTCCGAAGGAGGGAAGCTTGCAATGCTACTGCCTTTGCTGTACCTGAGCTCCGAAGGAAGGAAGCTTGCACTGCTGCTGCCATCGCTGTAGCTGAGCTATGAAGGAGGAGAACTTGCAATGCTGCTGCCTTCACTGTACCTGAGCTCCGAAGTAGGGACGCTTGCAAAGCTGCTGCCTTTGCTGTATCTGAGCTCCGAAGGAGGGAAGCTTGCACGCTGCTGCCTTCGCTGTACCTGAGCTCCGAAGGAGGGACACTTGCAATGCTACTGCCTTTGTTGTAAGTGAGCTCAAGAGGAGGGAAGCTTTGCAATGCAGCTGCCTTTGCTGTACCTGAGCTCTGAAGGAGGGATGCTTTCAAGGCTGCTGCCATTGCTGTATCTGAGCTCCGAAGGAGGGAAGCTTGCACTGCTGCTTCCGTCACTGTGCCTGAGCCCTGAAGGAGGGCACCTTCACTGCTGCTGCCTTCGCTGTAGCTGGGCTATGAAGGAGGGAAGCTTTGCAATGCTGCTGCCTTTGCTCTAGCTGAGCTCCGAAGGAGGGGAGCTTGCAATGCTGCTGCCTTTGCTGTAGCAGAGCTCCGAAGGAGGGAAGCTTGCAATGTTGCTTTCTTCGCGGTAGCTGAGCTCCGAAAGAGGGGAGTTTGCAATGTTGCTGCCTTCTCTGTTGCTGAGCTCTGAAGGAGGGAAGCTTGCAATGCTGCTGCCTTCGCTGTACCTGAGCTCTGAAGGAGGGAAGGTTGCACTGCTGCTGCCTTTGCTGTAGATGAGCTCCGAAGGAGGGAAGATTGCACTGCTGCTGCGTTAGCTGTAGATGAGCTCCGAAGGAGGGAAGCTTGCAATGTTCCTTCCTTCACTGTGGCTGAGTTCCGATGGAGGGAAGCTTGCACTGCTGCTGCCTTCGCTGTAGCTAGGCTCTGAAGGAGGGAAGCTAGCAATGCTGCTGCCTTCGCTGTAGCTGAGCTCCGAAAGGAGGGAAGCTTGCAATGCTGCTGCCTTTGCTGTAGCTGGTCTATGAAGGAAGGAAGCTTTGCAATGCTGCTGCCTTCGCTGTACCTGAGCTCTGAAGGAGGGAAGCTTGCACTGCTGCTGTCTTTGCTGTAGCTGTGCTCCGAAGGAGGGAAGTTTACTCTGCTGCTGCCTTCGCTGTAGCTGAGTTCTGAAGGAGGCAAGCTTGCAATGCTTCTGCCTTTATTGTACCTGAACTCCGAAGGAGGGAAGCTTGCAATGCTGCTGCCTTTCCTGTACCTGAGCTCCGAAGGAGGGACGCTTGCAATTCTACTGCCTTTGTTGTACCGGAGCTCCGAAGGAGGGAAGCTTGCACTGCTGCTGCCTTCGCTGTAGCTGGACTATGAAGGAGGGGAACTTGCAATGCTGCTGCCTTCGCTATACCTGAGCTATGAAGGAGGGAAGCTTGAAATACTGCTGCCTTTGCTGTAGCTGAGCTCCGAAGGAGGGGAGCTTGCAATGCTGCTGCCTTTGCTGTAGCTGAGCTCTGAAGGAGGGGAGCTTGCAATGTTGCTGCCTTCGCTGTAGCTGAGCTCCAAAGGAGGGAAGCTTGCACTGCTGCTGCCTTCGCTGTGCCTGAGCTCTGAAGCAGGGCAGCTTGCACTGCTGCTGTCTTCGCTGTAGCTGGGCAATGAAGGAGGGAAGCTTTGCAATGCTGCTGCCTTCGCTGTACCTGACCTATGAAGAAGAGAAGCTTGCAATGCTGCTGTCTTCACTGTAGCTGAGCTATTAAGAAGAGAAGCTTGCAATGCTGCTGTCTTCACTGTAGCTGAGCTGCAAAGGAGGGGAGCTTGCATTGCTACTGCCTTTGCTGTAGCTGAGCTCCGAAGGAGGGAAGCTTGCAATTCTGCTGCCTTTGCTGTAGCTGAGCTCCGAACAGGGGAGCTTGCAATGCTGCTTCCTTCGCTGTAGCTGAGCTCCGAAGGAGGGAAGCTTGCAATGCTGCTGCCTTTGCTGTAGCTGAGCTCTGAAGGACGGGAGCTTGCAATGCTGTTGCCTTTGTTGTATCTGAACTACGAAGGAGGGATGCTTGCAATGCTGCCGCCTTCGCTGTAGCTGAGCTGCAAAGGAGGGAAGTTTGCAATGCTACTGCCTTTGTTGTACCTGAGCTTCGAAGGAGGGAAGCTTGCAATGCTACTGCCTTCGATGTACCTGAGTTCTGAAGGAGGGAAGCTTGCAAGGCTACTGCCTTTTTGTAGCAGAGCTCTGAAGGAGAGAAGCTTGCAATGCTACTGCCTTTGTTGTACCTGAGCTCCAAAGGAGGGAAGCTCACAATGCTACTGCCTTTGCTGTACCAGAGCTCTGAAGGATGGAAGCTAGCAATGCTTCTGCCTTTGTTGTGCCTGAGTTCGGAAGAAGGGAAGCTTGCAATGCTGCTCCCTTTGTTGTACCTGAGCTCCACAGGAGGGAAGTTTGCAATGCGGCTCCCTTTGCTGTGCCAGTGCTCTGAAGGAGGGAAGCTTGCAATGCTGCTGCTTTCGCTGTAGCTGAGCTCTAAATGAGGGAAGCCTGCAATTCTGCTGCCTTTGCTGTACCTGAGCTCTGAAGGAAGGGAGCTTGCAATGCTACTTCCTTTGCTGTAGCTGAGCTCAGAAGGAGCGAAGCTTGTAATGCTGCAGCTTTCGCTGTACCTGAGCTCTGAAGGAGGGAAGCTTGCCCTGCTGCTGCCATGGCTGTAGCTGAGCCCCGAAGGAGGGAAGCCTGCAATGCTGCTGCTGTCGCTGTAGCTGAGCTCCTAAGGAGGGGAGCATGCAATGCTGCTGCCTTCACTGTAGCTGAGCTCCGAAGGAGGGGAGCTTGCACCGCTGCTGCCTTCACTGTAGCTGAGCTCCGAAGGATGTAAGCTTGCACTGCTGATGCCTTCGCTGTAGCTGAGCTGTGAAGGAGGGGAGCTTGCAATGCTGCTGCCTTCGCTCTACCTGAGCTGCGAAAGAGGGGAGCTTGCAATGCTGCTGCCTTCACGGTAGCTGAGCTGCGAAGGAGGGGAGTTTGCAATGCTGCTGCCTTTGCTGTAGCTTACCTCCAAAGGAGGGAAGCTTGCAATGCTACTGCTTTCGTTGTACCTGAGCTCCGAAGGAGGGAAGCTTGCACTGCTGCCGCCTTCGCTGTAGCTGGGCTCCAATGTAGGGAAACTTAAAATGCTGCTGCCTTCACTGTAGCTGAGCTCAGAAGGAGGGGAGCTTGCAGTGCTGCTGCCTTCGCTGTAGCTGAGCTCTGAAGTAGGGAAGCTTGCAATGCTGCTGCCTTTGCTGTAGCTGAGCTCTGAAGGAGGGAAGCTTGCACTGCTGCTGCCTTCGCTGTACCTGAGCTCCGAAGGAGTGAAGCTTGCACTGCTGCTGCCTTAGCTGTACCTAGGCTCTGAAGGAGGGAAGCTAGCAATGCTCCTTCCTTCGCTGCAGCTGAGCTCCGAAGGAGGGTAGCTTGCAATGCTGCTTCCTTCGCTGTAGCTGAGTTCCGAAGGAGGGAAGCTTGCAATGCTGCTGCCTTCTCTGTAGCTGAGCTCCGAAGGAGGGCAGCTTACAATGCTGCTGCCTTCGATGTACCTGAGCTCCGAAGGAGGGAAGCTTGCAATGCTACTGCCTTCGATGTACCTGAGTTCTGAAGGAGGGAAGCTTGCAATGCCACTGCCTTTGTTGTAGCAGAGCTCTGAAGGAGAGAAGCTTGCAATGCTACTGCCTTTGTTGTACCTGAGCTCCAAAGGAGGGAAGCTCGCAATGCTACTGCCTTTGCTGTACCAGAGCTCTGAAGGAGGAAAGCTAGCAATGCTTCTGCCTTTGTTGTACCTGAGTTCGGAAGAAGGGAAGCTTGCAATTTTGCTCCCTTTGTTGTACCTGAGCTCCACAGGAGGGAAGCTTGCAATGCTGCTCCCTTTGCTTTGCCAGAGCTCTGAAGGAGGGAAGCTTGCAATGCTGCTGCTTTCGCAGTAGCTGAGCTCTAAATTAGGGAAGCCTGCAATACTGCTGCCTTTCCTGTACCTGGGCTCTGAAGTAAGGGAGCTTGCAATGCTGCTGCCTTCTCTTTAGCAGAGTTCTGAAGGAGGAAGCTTGCAATGCTACTTCCTTTGCTGTAGCTGAGCTCAGAAGGAGCGAAGCTTGTAATGCTGCAGCTTTCGCTGTACCTGAGCTCTGAAGGAGGGAAGCTTGCACTGCTGCTGCCATGGCTGTAGCTGAGCCCCGAAGGAGGGGAGCCTGCAATGCTGCTGCTGTCGCTGTAGCTGAGCTCTGAAGGAGGGGAGCCTGCAATGCTGCTGCCCTCACTGTAGCTGAGCTGCGAAGGAGGGGAGCTTGCACAGCTGCTGCCTTTGCTGTAGCTGAGCTCCGAAGGATGTAAGCTTGCACTGCTGTTGCCTTCGCTGTAGCTGAGCTGTGAAGGAGGGGAGCTTGCAATGCTGCTGCCTTCACTGTAGCTGAGCTGCGAAGGAGGGGAGCTTGCAATGCTGTTGCCTTCGCTGTAGCTGAGCTCCAAAGGAGGGGAACTTGCAATACTGCTGCCTTCGCTGTACCTGAGCTCCAAAGGAGGGAAGCTTGCAATGCTACTGCTTTCGTTGTACCTGAGCTCCGAAGGAGAGAAGCTTGCACTGCTGCTGCCTTCGCTGTAGCTGGGCTCCGAAGTAGGGAAGCTTGAAATGCTGCTGCCTTCGCTGTAGCTGAGCTCAGAAGGAGGGGAGCTTGCAGTGCTGCTACCTTCGCTGTAGCTGAGCTCTGAAGGAGGGAAGCTTGCAATGCTGCTGCCTTTGCTGTAGCTGAGCTCCGAAGGAGGGAAGCTTGCACTGCTGCTGCCTTCGCTGTACCTGAGCTCCGAAAGAGTAAAGCTTGCACTGCTGCTGCCTTCGCTGTACCTAGGCTCTGAAGGAGGGAAGCTAGCAATACTGCTTCCTTCGCTGCAGCTGAGCTCCGAAGGAGGGAAGATTGCAATGCTGCTTCCTTCGCTGTAGCTGAGTCCCGAAGGAGGGAAGCTTGCAATGCTGCTGCCATCGCTTTAGCGGAGCTCCGAAGGAGGGGAGCATGCAATGCTGCTGCCTTCACTGTAGATGAGCTCCGAAGGAGGGGAGCTTGCATTGCTGCTGCCTTTGCGGTAGCTTAGCTCCGAAGGAGGGGAGCTTGCAATGCTGTTGCCTTCACCGTAGCTGAGTTCGGAAGGAGGAGAGCTTGCACTGCTGCTGCCTTCGCTGTAGCTGAGCTCCGAAGGAGGAGAGCTTGCACTGCTGCTGCCTTCGCTGTAGCTGAGCTCTGAAGGAGGGAAGCTTGCACTGCTGCTGCCTGCGCTGTAGCTAGGCTCTGAAGGAGGGAAGCTAGCAATGCATCTGACTTCGCTGCAGCTGAGCTCCAAAGGAGGGAAGAATGCACTGCTGCTGCCTTGGCTGTAGCTGTGCTCCGAAGGAGGGAAGCTTGCAATGCTGCTGCCTTCGCTGTAGCTGAGCTCCGAAGGAGGAGAGCTTGCAGTGCTGCTGCCTTCGCTGTAGCTGAGCTCTGAAGGAGGGAAGCTTGCATTGCTGCTTCCTTCGCTGTAGCTGAGTTCTGAAGGAGGGAAGCTTGCAATGTTGCTGCCTTCTCTGTAGCTGAGCTCCGAAGGAGGGAAGCTTGCAATGCTGCTGCCTTCGCTGTAGCTGAGCTCCAAAGGAGGGAAGTATGCAATGCTGCTGCCTTCACTGTAGCTGAGCTCCGAAGGAGGGGAGCTTGCACTGCTGTTGCCTTCGCGGTAGCTGAGCTCCGAAGGAGGGTTGCTTGCAATGCTGCTGCTTTCAATGTAGTTGAGCTCCGAAGGAGGAGAGCTTGCAATGCTGCTGCCTTCGCTGTAGCTGAGCTCCGAAGGAGGGAAGCTTGCAATGCTGCTACCTTTGCTGCAGCTGAGCTCCGAAGGAGGGGAGCTTGCAATGCTGCTGCCTTTGCTGCAGCTGAAACCCGAAGAAGGGAAGCAGGCAATGCTGCTGCTTTTGCTGCAGCTGAGCTCCGAAGGAGGGAAGCATGCAATGCTGCTGCCTTCGCTGTACCTGAGCTCTGAAGGAGGGAAGCTTACACTGCTGCTGCCTTTGCTATAGCTGAGCTCCGAAGGAGGGAAGCTTGCACTGCTGCTGCCTTTGCGGTAGCTGAGCTCCGAAGGAGGGGAGCTTGCAATGCTGCTGCCTTCGCTGTAGCTGAGCGCAGAAGGAGGGAAGCTTGCAATGCTTCTGCCTTCACTGTACCTGAGCTCTAAAGGAGGGGAGCTTGCAATGCTGCTGCCTTCGCCGTAGCTGAGCTCCGAAGGATGGAAGCTTGCACTGCCGCTGCCGTCGCTGTAGCTGAGCTCCGAAGTAGTGACGCTTGCAACGCTGTTGCCATTGCTGTATCTGAGCTCCAAAGGAGGAAAGCTTGCACTGCTGCTGCCTTCGCTGTACCTGAGCTCTGAAGGAGGGAAGCTTGCAATGCTGCTGCCTTCGCTGTAGCTGAGCTCCGAAGGAGGGTATGCTTGCACTGCTGCTGCCTTCGCTGTACCTGAGCTCTGAAGGAGTGAAGCTTGCACTGCTGCTGCCTTCGCTGTACCTTGGCTCTGAAGGAGGGAAGCTTGCAATGCTCCTTCTTTCGCTGTAGCCGAGTTCCGAAGGAGGGAAGTTTACAATGCTGCTGCCTTCGATGTACCTGAGTTCCGAAGGAGGGAAGCTTGCAATGTTACTGCCTTTGTTGTAGCAGAGCTCTGAAGGAGAGAAGCTTGCAATGCTACTGCCTTTGTTGTACCTGAGCTCCAAAGGAGGGAAGCTCGCAATGCTACTGCCTTTGTCTTACCAGAGCTCTGAAGGAGGGAAGCTAGCAATGCTTCTGCCTTTGTTGTTCCTGAGTTCAGAAGAAGGGAAGCTTGCAATTCTGCTCCCTTTGTTGTACCTGAGGTCCACAGGAGAGAAGCTTGCAATGCTGCTCCCTTTGCTGTGCCAGAGCTCTGAAGGAGGGAAGCTTGCAATGCTGCTGCTTTCGCAGTAGCTGAGCTCTAAATGAGGGAAGCCTGCAATACTGCTGCCCTTCCTGTACCTGAGCTCTGAAGGAAGGGAGCTTGCAATGCTGCTGCCTTCACTTTAGCAGAGTTCTGAAGGAGGACGCTTGCTATGCTACTTCCTTTGCTGTAGCTGAGCTCAGAAGGAGCGAAGCTTGTAATGCTGCAGCTTTCGCTGGACCTGAGCTTTGACGGAGGGAAGCTTGCACTGCTGCTGCCATGGCTGTAGCTGAGCCCCGAAGGAGGGAAGCCTGCAATGCTGCTGCTGTCGCTGTAGCTGAGCTCTTAAGGGGAAAGGCATGCAATGCTGCTGCCCTCACTGTAGCTGAGCTCCGAAGGAGGGGAGCTTGCACAGCTGCTGCCTTCGCTGTAGCTGAGCTCCGAAGGATGTAAGCTTGCACTGCTGCTGCCTTCGCTGTAGCTGAGCTGTGAAGGAGGGGAGCTTGCAATGCTGCTGCCTTCGCTCTACCTGAGCTGCGAAAGAGGGGCACTTGCAATGCTGCTGCCTTCACTGTAGCTGAGCTGCGAAGGAGGGGAGCTTGCAATGCTGCTGCCTCCGCTGTAGCTGAGCTCCAAAGGAGGGAAGCTTGCAATGCTACTGCTTTCATTGTACCTTCGTTGTAGCTGGGCTCCGAAGTAGGGAAACTTGCACTGCTGCTGCCTTTGCTGTACCTAGGCTCTGAAGGAGGGAAGCTAGCAATGCTGCTTCCTTCGCTGCAGCTGAGCTCTAAAGGAGGGAAGCTTGCAATGCTGCTTCCTTCGCTGTAGCTGAGGTCCGAAGAAGGGAAGCTTGCAATGCTGCTGCCTTTTCTGTAGCTGAGCTCCGAAGGAGGGAAGCTTGCAATGCTGCTGCCGTCGCTGTAGCTGAGCTCCGAAGGAGGGGAGCATGAAATGCTGCTGCCTTCACTGTAGATGAGCTCCGAAGGAGGGGAGCTTGCACTGCTGCTGCCTTTGCTGTAGCTGAGCTCCGAAGGAGGGGAGCTTGCAATGCTGCTGCCTTCACCGTAGCTGAGTTCCGAAGGAGGAGAGCTTGCACTGCTGCTGCCTTCGCTGTAGCTGAGCTCTGAAGGAGGGAAGCTTGCACTGCTGCTGCCTGCGCTGTAGCTAGGCTCTGAAGGAGGGAAGCTAGCAATACATCTGCCTTCGCTGCAGCTGAGCTCCAAAGGAGGGAAGAATGCACTGCTGCTGCCTTCGCTGTAGCTGAGCTCCGAAGGAGGGAAGCTTGCAATGCTGCGGCCTTCGCTGTAGCTGAGCTCCGAAGGAGGAGAGCTTGCAGTGCTGCTGCCTTCGCTGTAGCTGAGCTCTGAAGGATGGAAGCTAGCAATGCTGTTTCCTTCGCTGTAGCTGAGTTCCGAAGGAGGGAAGCTTGCAATGTTGCTGCCTTCTGTGTAGCTGAGCTCCGAAGGAGGGAAGCTTGCAATGCTGCTGCTCTCGCTATAGCTAAGCTCTGAAGGAGGGGAGTATGCAATGCTGCTGCCTTCACTGTAGCTGAGCTCCGAAGGAGGGGAGCTTGCACTGCTGCTGCCTTCGCGGTAGCTGAGCTCCGAAGGAGGGGTGCTTGCAATGCTGCTGCCTTCAATGTAGCTGAGTTCCGAAGGAGGAGAGCTTGCAATGCTGCGGCCTTCGCTGTAGCTGAGCTCCTAAGGAGGGAAACTTGCAATGCTGCTGCCTTCGCTGCAGCTGAGCTCCGAAGGAGGGGAGCTTGCAATGCTGCTGCCTTCGCTGCAGCTGAAGTCCGAAGAAGGGAAGCATGCAATGCTGCTGCTTTCGCTGCAGCTGAGCTCCGAAGGAGGGAAGCATGCAATGCTGCTGCCTTCGCTGTACCTGAGCTCTGAAGAAGGAGGAAAGCTTACACTGCTGCTTCCTTTGCTATAGCTGAGCTCCGAAGGAGGGACACTTGCATTGCTACTGCCTTTGTTGTACCTGAGCTCTGGAGGAGGGAAGCTTGCACTGCTGCTGCCTTCGCTGTAGCTGGGCTATGAAGGAGGTAAGCTTTGCAATGCTGCTGCCTTCGCTGTAGCTGAGCTCCGAAGGAGGGGAGCTTGCAATACTGCTGCCTTCCCTGTTGCTGAGCTCCGCAGGATGGGAACTTGCAATGCTGCTGCCTTCGCTGTACCTGAGCTCTAAAGGAGGGAAGGTTGCACTGCTGCTGTCTTTGCTGTAGCTGTGCTCCGAAGGAGGGAAGCTTACTGTTGCTGAGCTCCGCAGGATGGGAACTTGCAATGCTGCTGCCTTCGCTGTACCTGAGCTCTGAAGGAGGGAAGGTTGCACTGCTGCTGTCTTTGCTGTAGCTGAGCTCCGAAGGAGGGGAGCTTGCACTGCTGCTTTCTTCGCGGTAGCTGAGCTCCGAAGGAGGGGTGCTTGCAATGCTGCTGCCTTCAATGTAGCTGAGTTCTGAAGGAGGAGAGCTTGCAATGCTGCTGCCTTTGCTGTAGCTGAGCTCCGAAGGAGGAAAGCTTACAATGCTGCTGCCTTCGCTGCAGCTGAGCTCCGAAGGAGGGGAGCTTGCAATGCTGCTGCCTTCGCTGCAGCTGAAGTTCG
Organism: Lissotriton vulgaris; assembly: GCF_964263255.1. Taxonomy (NCBI): domain Eukaryota; kingdom Metazoa; phylum Chordata; class Amphibia; order Caudata; family Salamandridae; genus Lissotriton; species Lissotriton vulgaris. The sequence continues at coordinate 72,552,079 of NC_141689.1, forward strand.
AAGAAGGGAAGCATGCAATGCTGCTGCTTTGGCTGCAGCTGAGCTCCGAAGGAGGGAAGCATGCAATGCTGCTGCCTTCGCTGTACCTGAGCCCTGAAGGAGGGAAGCTTACACTGCTGCTGCCTTTGCTATAGCTGAGCTCCGAAGGAGGGACACTTGCATTGCTACTGCCTTTGTTGTACCCGAGCTCCGGAGGAGGGAAGCTTGCACTACTGCTGCCTTCGCTGTAGCTGGGCTATGAAGGAGGGAAGCTTTGCAATGCTGCTGCCTTCGCTGTAGCTGAGCTCCGAAGGAGGGGAGCTTGCAATGCTGCTGCCTTCCCTGTTGCTGAGCTCCGCAGGATGGGAACTTGCAATGCTGCTGCCTTTGCTGTACCTGAGCTATGAAGGAGGGAAGCTTGCAATGCTGCTGCCTTCGCTGTAGATGAGCTGCAAAGTAGGGGAGCTTGCAATGCTGCTGCCTTTGCTTTAGCTGAGCTCTGAAGGAGGGGAGCTTGCAATTCTGCTGCCTTCGCTGTAGCTGAGCTCCGAATGAGGGGAGCTTGCAATGCTGCTGCCTTTGCTGTAGCTGGGCCCTGAAGGAGGGACGATTGCAATGCTACAACCTTCGCTGTACCTGAGCTCCAAAGGAGGGATGCTTGCAACGCTCCTGACATTACTGTATCTGAGCTCCGAAGGAGGAAAGCTTGCACTACTGCTGCCTTCGCTGTAGCTGGGCTCTGAAGGAGGGAAGCTTGCACTGCTGCTGCCTTCGCTGTAGCTGACCTCCGAAGGATGAAAGCTTGCAATGCTGCTGCCTTTGGTATCTGAGCTCCGAAGGAGGGAAGCTTGCAATGCTACTGCCTTTGCTGTATCTGAGCTCTGATGGAGGGGAGCTTGCAATGCTACTTCCTGTGTTGTACCTGAGCTCCGAAGGAAGGAAGCTTGCACTGCTGCTGCCATCGCTGTAGCTGAGCTATGAAGGAGGGGAACTTGCAATGCTGCTGCCTTCACTGTACCTGAGCTCCGAAGTAGGGACGCTTGCAATGCTGCTGCCTTTGCTGTATATGAGCTCCGAAGGAGGGAAGCTTGCACCGCTGCTGCCTTCGCTGTACCTGAGCTCCGAAGGAGGGACACTTGCAATGCTACTGCCTTTGTTGTAAGTGAGCTCAAGAGGAGGGAAGCTTTGCAATGCAGCTGCCTTTGCTGTACCTGAGCTCTGAAGGAGGGATGCTTTCAACGCTGCTGCCATTGCTGTATCTGAGCTCCGAAGGAGGGAAGCTTGCACTGCTGCTTCCTTCACCGTGCCTGAGCTCCGAAGGAGGGCACCTTCACTGCTGCTGCCTTCGCTGTAGCTGGGCTATGAAGGAGGGAAGCTTTGCAATGCTGCTGCCTTTGCTCTAGCTGAGCTCCGAAGGAGGGGAGCTTGCAATGCTGCTGCCTTTGCTGTAGCTGGGCCCTGAAGGAGGGACGCTTGCAATGCTACAACCTTCGCTGTACCTGAGCTCCAAAGGAGGGATGCTTGCAACGCTCCTGACATTACTGTATCTGAGCTCCGAAGGAGGAAAGATTGCACTACTGCTGCCTTCGCTGTAGCTGGGCTCTGAAGGAGGGAAGCTTGCACTGCTGCTGCCTTCGCTGTAGCTGACCTCCGAAGGATGAAAGCTTGCAATGCTGCTGCCTTTGGTATCTGAGCTCCGAAGGAAGGAAGCTTGGAATGCTACTGCCTTTGCTGTATCTGAGCTCTGATGGAGGGGAGCTTGCAATGCTACTTCCTGTGTTGTACCTGAGCTCCGAAGGAAGGAAGCTTGCACTGCTGCTGCCATCGCTGTAGCTGAGCTATGAAGGAGGGGAACTTGCAATGCTGCTGCCTTCACTGTACCTGAGCTCCGAAGTAGGGACGCTTGCAATGCTGCTGCCTTTGCTGTATCTGAGCTCCGAAGGAGGGAAGCTTGCACCGCTGCTGCCTTCGCTGTACCTGAGCTCCGAAGGAGGGACACTTGCAATGCTACTGCCTTTGTTGTAAGTGAGCTCAAGAGGAGGGAAGCTTTGCAATGCAGCTGCCTTTGCTGTACCTGAGCTCTGAAGGAGGGATGCTTTCAACGCTGCTGCCATTGCTGTATCTGAGCTCCGAAGGAGGGAAGCTTGCACTGCTGCTTCCTTCACTGTGCCTGAGCTCCGAAGGAGGGCACCTTCACTGCTGCTGGCTTCGCTGTAGCTGGGCTATGAAGGAGGGAAGCTTTGCAATGCTGCTGCCTTTGCTCTAGCTGAGCTCCGAAGGAGGGGAGCTTGCAATGCTGCTGCCTTTGCTGTAGCTGAGCTCTGAAGGAGGGAAGCTTGCAATGTTGCTTTCTTCGCGGTAGCTGAGCTCCGAAAGAGGGGAGTTTGCAATGTTGCTGCCTTCTCCGTTTCTGAGCTCTGAAGGAGGGAAGCTTGCAATGCTGCTGCCTTCGCTGTACCTGAACTCTGAAGGAGGGAAGGTTGCACTGCTGCTGCCTTTGCTGTAGATGAGCTCTGAAGGAGGGAAGGTTGCACTGCTGCTGCCTTCACTGTACCTGAGCTCTGAAGCAGGGAAGGTTGCACTGCTGCTGCCTTTGCTGTAGATGAGCTTCGAAGGAGGGAAGATTGCACTGCTGCTGCGTTAGCTGTAGTTGAGCTCCGAAGGAGGGAAGCTTGCAATGTTCCTTCCTTCACTGTGGCTGAGTTCCGATGGAGGGAAGCTTGCACTGCTGCTGCCTTCGCTGTAGCTAGGCTCTGAAGGAGGGAAGCTAGCAATGCATCTGCCTTCGCTGCAGCTGAGCTCCAAAGGAGGGAAGAATGCACTGCTGCTGCCTTCGCTGTAGCTGAGCTCCGAAGGAGGGAAGCTTGCAATGCTGCAGCCTTTGCTGTAGCTGAGCTCCGAAGGAGGAGAGCTTGCAGTGCTGCTGCCTTCGCTGTAGCTGAGCTCTAAAGGAGGGAAGCTAGCAATGCTGCTTCCTTCGCTGTAGCTGAGTTCCGAAGGAGGGAAGCTTGCAATGTTGCTGCCTTCTGTGTAGCTGAGCTCCGAAGGAGGGAAGCTTGCAATGCTGCTGCTCTCGCTATAGCTAAGCTCTGAAGGAGGGGAGTATGCAATGCTGCTGCCTTCACTGTAGCTGAGCTCCGAAGGAGGGGAGCTTGCACTGCTGCTGCCTTCGCGGTAGCTGAGCTCCGAAGGAGGGGTGCTTGCAATGCTGCTGCCTTCAATGTAGCTGAGTTCCGAAGGAGGAGAGCTTGCAATGCTGCTGCCTTCGCTGTAGCTGAGCTCCTAAGGAGGGAAACTTGCAATGCTGCTGCCTTCGCTGCAGCTGAGCTCCGAAGGAGGGGAGCTTGCAATGCTGCTGCCTTCGCTGCAGCTGAAGTCCGAAGAAGGGAAGCATGCAATGCTGCTGCTTTCGCTGCAGCTGAGCTCCGAAGGAGGGAAGCATGCAATGCTGCTGCCTTCGCTGTACCTGAGCTCTGAAGAAGGAGGAAAGCTTACACTGCTGCTTCCTTTGCTATAGCTGAGCTCCGAAGGAGGGACACTTGCATTGCTACTGCCTTTGTTGTACCTGAGCTCCGGAGGAGGGAAGCTTGCACTGCTGCTGCCTTCGCTGTAGCTGGGCTATGAAGGAGGGAAGCTTTGCAATGCTGCTGCCTTCGCTGTAGCTGAGCTCCGAAGGAGGGGAGCTTGCAATACTGCTGCCTTCCCTGTTGCTGAGCTCCGCAGGATGGGAACTTGCAATGCTGCTGCCTTCGCTGTACCTGAGCTCTGAAGGAGGGAAGGTTGCACTGCTGCTGTCTTTGCTGTAGCTGAGCTCCGAAGGAGGGGAGCTTGCACTGCTGCTTTCTTCGCGGTAGCTGAGCTCCGAAGGAGGGGTGCTTGCAATGCTGCTGCCTTCAATGTAGCTGAGTTCTGAAGGAGGAGAGCTTGCAATGCTGCTGCCTTTGCTGTAGCTGAGCTCCGAAGGAGGAAAGCTTGCAATGCTGCTGCCTTCGCTGCAGCTGAGCTCCGAAGGAGGGGAGCTTGCAATGCTGCTGCCTTCGCTGCAGCTGAAGTTCGAAGAAGGGAAGCATGCAATGCTGCTGCTTTGGCTGCAGCTGAGCTCCGAAGGAGGGAAGCATGCAATGCTGCTGCCTTCGCTGTACCTGAGCCCTGAAGGAGGGAAGCTTACACTGCTGCTGCCTTTGCTATTGCTGAGCTCCGAAGGAGGGACACTTGCATTGCTACTGCCTTTGTTGTACCTGAGCTCCGGAGGAGGGAAGCTTGCACTACTGCTGCCTTCGCTGTAGCTGGGCTATGAAGGAGGGAAGCTTTGCAATGCTGCTGCCTTCGCTGTAGCTGAGCTCCGAAGGAGGGGAGCTTGCAATGCTGCTGCCTTCCCTGTTGCTGAGCTCCGCAGGATGGGAACTTGCAATGCTGCTGCCTTTGCTGTACCTGAGCTATGAAGGAGGGAAGCTTGCAATGCTGCTGCCTTCGCTGTAGATGAGCTGCAAAGTAGGGGAGCTTGCAATGCTGCTGCCTTTGCTTTAGCTGAGCTCTGAAGGAGGGGAGCTTGCAATTCTGCTGCCTTCGCTGTAGCTGAGCTCCGAATGAGGGGAGCTTGCAATGCTGCTGCCTTTGCTGTAGCTGGGCCCTGAAGGAGGGACGATTGCAATGCTACAACCTTCGCTGTACCTGAGCTCCAAAGGAGGGATGCTTGCAACGCTCCTGACATTACTGTATCCGAGCTCCGAAGGAGGAAAGCTTGCACTACTGCTGCCTTCGCTGTAGCTGGGCTCTGAAGGAGGGAAGCTTGCGCTGCTGCTGCCTTCGCTGTAGCTGACCTCCGAAGGATGAAAGCTTGCAATGCTGCTGCCTTTGGTATCTGAGCTCCGAAGGAGGGAAGCTTGCAATGCTACTGCCTTTGCTGTATCTGAGCTCTGATGGAGGGGAGCTTGCAATGCTACTTCCTGTGTTGTACCTGAGCTCCGAAGGAAGGAAGCTTGCACTGCTGCTGCCATCGCTGTAGCTGAGCTATGAAGGAGGGGAACTTGCAATGCTGCTGCCTTCACTGTACCTGAGCTCCGAAGTAGGGACGCTTGCAATGCTGCTGCCTTTGCTGTATATGAGCTCCGAAGGAGGGAAGCTTGCACCGCTGCTGCCTTCGCTGTACCTGAGCTCTGAAGGAGGGACACTTGCAATGCTACTGCCTTTGTTGTAAGTGAGCTCAAGAGGAGGGAAGCTTTGCAATGCAGCTGCCTTTGCTGTACCTGAGCTCTGAAGGAGGGATGCTTTCAACGCTGCTGCCATTGCTGTATCTGAGCTCCGAAGGAGGGAAGCTTGCACTGCTGCTTCCTTCACCGTGCCTGAGCTCCGAAGGAGGGCACCTTCACTGCTGCTGCCTTCGCTGTAGCTGGGCTATGAAGGAGGGAAGCTTTGCAATGCTGCTGCCTTTGCTCTAGCTGAGCTCCGAAGGAGGGGAGCTTGCAATGCTGCTGCCTTTGCTGTAGCTGGGCCCTGAAGGAGGGACGCTTGCAATGCTACAACCTTCGCTGTACCTGAGCTCCAAAGGAGGGATGCTTGCAACGCTCCTGACATTACTGTATCTGAGCTCCGAAGGAGGAAAGATTGCACTACTGCTGCCTTCGCTGTAGCTGGGCTCTGAAGGAGGGAAGCTTGCACTGCTGCTGCCTTCGCTGTAGCTGACCTCCGAAGGATGAAAGCTTGCAATGCTGCTGCCTTTGGTATCTGAGCTCCGAAGGAAGGAAGCTTGCAATGCTACTGCCTTTGCTGTATCTGAGCTCTGATGGAGGGGAGCTTGCAATGCTACTTCCTGTGTTGTACCTGAGCTCCGAAGGAAGGAAGCTTGCACTGCTGCTGCCATCGCTGTAGCTGAGCTATGAAGGAGGGGAACTTGCAATGCTGCTGCCTTCACTGTACCTGAGCTCCGAAGTAGGGACGCTTGCAATGCTGCTGCCTTTGCTGTATCTGAGCTCCGAAGGAGGGAAGCTTGCACCGCTGCTGCCTTCGCTGTACCTGAGCTCCGAAGGAGGGACACTTGCAATGCTACTGCCTTTGTTGTAAGTGAGCTCAAGAGGAGGGAAGCTTTGCAATGCAGCTGCCTTTGCTGTACCTGAGCTCTGAAGGAGGGATGCTTTCAACGCTGCTGCCATTGCTGTATCTGAGCTCCGAAGGAGGGAAGCTTGCACTGCTGCTTCCTTCACTGTGCCTGAGCTCCGAAGGAGGGCACCTTCACTGCTGCTGCCTTCGCTGTAGCTGGGCTATGAAGGAGGGAAGCTTTGCAATGCTGCTGCCTTTGCTCTAGCTGAGCTCCGAAGGAGGGGAGCTTGCAATGCTGCTACCTTTGCTGTAGCTGGGCCCTGAAGGAGGGACGCTTGCAATGCTACAACCTTCGCTGTACCTGAGATCCAAAGGAGGGATGCTTGCAACGCTCCTGACATTACTGTATCTGAGCTCCGAAGGAGGAAAGCTTGCACTACTGCTGCCTTCGCTGTAGCTGGGCTCTGAAGGAGGGAAGCTTGCACTGCTGCTGCCTTCGCTGTAGCTGACCTCCGAAGGATGAAAGCTTGCAATGCTGCTGCCTTTGGTATCTGAGCTCCGAAGGAGGGAAGCTTGCAATGCTACTGCCTTTGCTGTATCTGAGCTCTGATGGAGGGGAGCTTGCACTGCTGCCTTCCTGTGTTGTACCTGAGCTCCGAAGAAAGGAAGCTTGCACTGCTGCTGCCATCGCTGTAGCTGAGCTATGAAGGAGGGGAACTTGCAATGCTGCTGCCTTCACTGTACCTGAGCTCCGAAGTAGGGACGCTTGCAATGCTGCTGCCTTTGCTGTATCTGAGCTCCGAAGGAGGGAAGCTTGCACCGCTGCTGCCTTCGCTGTACCTGAGCTCCGAAGGAGGGACACTTGCAATGCTACTGCATTTGTTGTAAGTGAGCTCAAGAGGAGGGAAGCTTTGCAATGCAGCTGCCTTTGCTGTACCTGAGCTCTGAAGGAGGGATGCTTTCAACGCTGCTGCCATTGCTGTATCTGAGCTCCGAAGGAGGGAAGCTTGCACTGCTGCTTCCTTCACAGTGCCTGAGCTCCGAAGGAGGGCACCTTCACTGCTGCTGCCTTCGCTGTAGCTGGGCTATGAAGGAGGGAAGCTTTGCAATGCTGCTGCCTTTGCTCTAGCTGAGCTCCGAAGGAGGGGAGCTTGCAATGCTGCTGCCTTTGCTGTAGCTGAGCTCTGAAGGAGGGAAGCTTGCAATGTTGCTTTCTTCGCGGTAGCTGAGCTCCGAAAGAGGGGAGTTTGCAATGTTGCTGCCTTCTCCGTTGCTGAGCTCTGAAGGAGGGAAGCTTGCAATGCTGCTGCCTTCGCTGTACCTGAACTCTGAAGGAGGGAAGGTTGCACTGCTGCTGCCTTTGCTGTAGATGAGCTCTGAAGGAGGGAAGGTTGCACTGCTGCTGCCTTCACTGTACCTGAGCTCTGAAGCAGGGAAGGTTGCACTGCTGCTGCCTTTGCTGTAGATGAGCTTCGAAGGAGGGAAGATTGCACTGCTGCTGCGTTAGCTGTAGTTGAGCTCCGAAGGAGGGAAGCTTGCAATGTTCCTTCCTTCACTGTGGCTGAATTCCGATGGAGGGAAGCTTGCACTGCTGCTGCCTTCGCTGTAGCTGGGCTCTGAAGGAGGGAAGCTAGCAATGCATCTGCCTTCGCTGCAGCTGAGCTCCAAAGGAGGGAAGAATGCACTGCTGCTGCCTTCGCTGTAGCTGAGCTCCGAAGGAGGGAAGCTTGCAATGCTGCAGCCTTCGCTGTAGCTGAGCTCCGAAGGAGGAGAGCTTGCAGTGCTGCTGCCTTCGCTGTAGCTGAGCTCTAAAGGAGGGAAGCTAGCAATGCTGCTTCCTTCGCTGTAGCTGAGTTCCGAAGGAGGGAAGCTTGCAATGTTGCTGCCTTCTGTGTAGCTGAGCTCCGAAGGAGGGAAGCTTGCAATGCTGCTGCTCTCGCTATAGCTAAGCTCTGAAGGAGGGGAGTATGCAATGCTGCTGCCTTCACTGTAGCTGAGCTCCGAAGGAGGGGAGCTTGCCCTGCTGCTGCCTTCGCGGTAGCTGAGCTCCGAAGGAGGGGTGCTTGCAATGCTGCTGCCTTCAATGTAGCTGAGTTCCGAAGGAGGAGAGCTTGCAATGCTGCTGCCTTCGCTGTAGCTGAGCTCCTAAGGAGGGAAACTTGCAATGCTGCTGCCTTCGCTGCAGCTGAGCTCCGAAGGAGGGGAGCTTGCAATGCTGCTGCCTTCGCTGCAGCTGAAGTCCGAAGAAGGGAAGCATGCAATGCTGCTGCTTTCGCTGCAGCTGAGCTCCGAAGGAGGGAAGCATGCAATGCTGCTGCCTTCGCTGTACCTGAGCTCTGAAGAAGGAGGAAAGCTTACACTGCTGCTTCCTTTGCTATAGCTGAGCTCCGAAGGAGGGACACTTGCATTGCTACTGCCTTTGTTGTACCTGAGCTCCGGAGGAGGGAAGCTTGCACTGCTGCTGCCTTCGCTGTAGCTGGGCTATGAAGGAGGGAAGCTTTGCAATGCTGCTGCCTTCGCTGTAGCTGAGCTCCGAAGGAGGGGAGCTTGCAATACTGCTGCCTTCCCTGTTGCTGAGCTCCGCAGGATGGGAACTTGCAATGCTGCTGCCTTCGCTGTACCTGAGCTCTGAAGGAGGGAAGGTTGCACTGCTGCTGTCTTTGCTGTAGCTGTGCTCCGAAAGAGGGAAGCTTGCAATGCTGCTGCCTTCACTGTAGCTGAGCTCCGAAGGAGGGGAGCTTGCACTGCTGCTGCCTTCGCGGTAGCTGAGCTCCGAAGGAGGGGTGCTTGCAAGGCTGCTGCCTTCAATGTAGCTGAGTTCTGAAGGAGGAGAGCTTGCAATGCTGCTGCCTTCGCTGTAGCTGAGCTCCGAAGGAGGAAAGCTTGCAATGCTGCTGCCTTCGCTGCAGCTGAGCTCCGAAGGAGGGGAGCTTGCAATGCTGCTGCCTTCGCTGCAGCTGAAGTTCGAAGAAGGGAAGCATGCAATGCTGCTGCTTTGGCTGCAGCTGAGCTCCGAAGGAGGGAAGCATGCAATGCTGCTGCCTTCGCTGTACCTGAGCCCTGAAGGAGGGAAGCTTACACTGCTGCTGCCTTTGCTATAGCTGAGCTCCGAAGGAGGGACACTTGCATTGCTACTGCCTTTGTTGTACCTGAGCTCCGGAGGAGGGAAGCTTGCACTGCTGCTGCCTTCGCTGTAGCTGGGCTATGAAGGAGGGAAGCTTTGCAATGCTGCTGCCTTCGCTGTAGCTGAGCTCCGAAGGAGGGGAGCTTGCAATGCTGCTGCCTTCCCTGTTGCTGAGCTCCGCAGGATGGGAACTTGCAATGCTGCTGCCTTTGCTGTACCTGAGCTATGAAGGAGGGAAGCTTGCAATGCTGCTGCCTTCGCTGTAGATGAGCTGCAAAGTAGGGGAGCTTGCAATGCTGCTGCCTTTGCTTTAGCTGAGCTCTGAAGGAGGGGAGCTTGCAATTCTGCTGCCTTCGCTGTAGCTGAGCTCCGAATGAGGGGAGCTTGCAATGCTGCTGCCTTTGCTGTAGCTGGGCCCTGAAGGAGGGACGATTGCAATGCTACAACCTTCGCTGTACCTGAGCTCCAAAGGAGGGATGCTTGCAACGCTCCTGACATTACTGTATCTGAGCTCTGAAGGAGGGAAGCTTGCACTGTTGCTGCCTTCGCTGTAGCTGACCTCCGAAGGATGAAAGCTTGCAATGCTGCTGCCTTTGGTATCTGAGCTCCGAAGAAGGGAAGCTTGCAATGCTACTGCCTTTGCTGTATCTGAGCTCTGATGGAGGGGAGCTTGCAATGCTACTTCCTGTGTTGTACCTGAGCTCCGAAGGAAGGAAGCTTGCACTGCTGCTGCCATCGCTGTAGCTGAGCTATGAAGGAGGGGAACTTGCAATGCTGCTGCCTTCACTGTACCTGAGCTCCGAAGTAGGGACACTTGCAATGCTACTGCCTTTGTTGTAAGTGAGCTCAAGAGGAGGGAAGCTTTGCAATGCAGCTGCCTTTGCTGTACCTGAGCTCTGAAGGAGGGATGCTTTCAACGCTGCTGCCATTGCTGTATCTGAGCTCCGAAGGAGGGAAGCTTGCACTGCTGCTTCCTTCACTGTGCCTGAGCTCCGAAGGAGGGCACCTTCACTGCTGCTGCCTTCGCTGTAGCTGGGCTATGAAGGAGGGAAGCTTTGCAATGCTGCTGCCTTTGCTCTAGCTGAGCTCCGAAGGAGGGGAGCTTGCAATGCTGCTACCTTTGCTGTAGCTGGGCCCTGAAGGAGGGACGCTTGCAATGCTACAACCTTCGCTGTACCTGAGTTCCAAAGGAGGGATGCTTGCAACGCTCCTGACATTACTGTATCTGAGCTCCGAAGGAGGAAAGCTTGCAATACTGCTGCCTTCGCTGTAGCTGGGCTCTGAAGGAGGGAAGCTTGCACTGCTGCTGCCTTCGCTGTACCTGAGCTCCGAAGGATGAAAGCTTGCAATGCTCCTGCCTTTGGTATCTGAGCTCGGAAGGAGGGAAGCTTGCAATGATACTGCCTTTGCTGTATCTGAGCTCTGATGGAGGGGTGCTTGCAATGCTACTTCCTGTGTTGTACCTGAGCTCCGAAGGAAGGAAGCTTGCACTGCTGCTGCCATCGCTGTAGCTGAGCTATGAAGGAGGGGAACTTGCAATGCTGCTGCCTTCACTGTACCTGAGCTCCGAAGTAGGGACGCTTGCAATGCTGCTGCCTTTGCTGTATATGAGCTCCGAAGGAGGGAAGCTTGCACCGCTGCTGCCTTCGCTGTACCTGAGCTCCGAAGGAGGGAAGCTTGCACTGCTGCTTCCTTCACTGTGCCTGAGCTCCGAAGGAGGGCACCTTCACTGCTGCTGCCTTCGCTGTAGCTGGGCTATGAAGGAGGGAAGCTTTGCAATGCTGCTGCCTTTGCTCTAGCTGAGCTCTGAAGGAGGGGAGCTTGCAATGCTGCTGCCTTTGCTGTAGCTGAGCTCCGAAGGAGGGAAGCTTGCAATGTTGCTTTCTTCACGGTAGCTGAGCTCCCAAAGAGGGGAGTTTGCAATGTTGCTGCCTTCTCTGTTGCTGAGCTCTGAAGGAGGGAAGCTTGCAATGCTGCTGCCTTCGCTGTACCCGAACTCTGAAGGAGGGAAGGTTGCACTGCTGCTGCCTTTGCTGTAGATGAGCTCTGAAGGAGGGAAGGTTGCACTGCTGCTGCCTTCACTGTACCTGAGCTCTGAAGCAGGGAAGGTTGCACTGCTGCTGCCTTTGCTGTAGATGAGCTTCGAAGGAGGGAAGATTGCACTGCTGCTGCGTTAGCTGTAGTTGAGCTCCGAAGGAGGGAAGCTTGCAATGTTCCTTCCTTCACTGTGGCTGAGTTCCGATGGAGGGAAGCTTGCACTGCTGCTGCCTTCGCTGTAGCTAGGCTCTGAAGGAGGGAAGCTAGCAATGCATCTGCCTTCGCTGCAACTGAGCTCCAAAGGAGGGAAGAATGCACTGCTGCTGCCTTCGCTGTAGCTGAGCTCCGAAGGAGGGAAGCTTGCAATGCTGCGGCCTTCGCTGTAGCTGAGCTCGGAAGGAGGAGAGCTTGCAGTGCTGCTGCCTTCGCTGTAGCTGAGCTCTAAAGGAGGGAAGCTAGCAATGCTGCTTCCTTCGCTGTAGCTGAGTTCCAAAGGAGGGAAGCTTGCAATGTTGCTGCCTTCTGTGTAGCTGAGCTCCGAAGGAGGGAAGCTTGCAATGCTGCTGCTCTCGCTATAGCTAAGCTCTGAAGGAGGGGAGTATGCAATGCTGCTGCCTTCACTGTAGCTGAGCTCCGAAGGAGGGGAGCTTGCACTGCTGCTGCCTTCGAGGTAGCTGAGCTCCGAAGGAGGGGTGCTTGCAATGCTGCTGCCTTCAATGTAGCTGAGTTCCGAAGGAGGAGAGCTTGCAATGCTGCTGCCTTCGCTGCAGCTAAACTCCGAAGGAGGGGAGCTTGCAATGCTGCTGCCTTCGCTGCCGCTGAAGTCCGAAGAAGGGAAGCATGCAATGCTGCTGCTTTCGCTGCAGCTGAGCTCCGAAGGAGGGAAGCATGCAATGCTGCTGCCTTCGCTGTACCTGAGCTCTGAAGGAGGAAAGCTTACACTGCTGCTTCCTTTGCTATAGCTGAGCTCCGAAGGAGGGACACTTGCATTGCTACTGCCTTTGTTGTACCTGAGCTCCGGAGGAGGGAAGCTTGCACTGCTGCTGCCTTCGCTGTAGCTGGGCTATGAAGGAGGGAAGCTTTGCAATGCTGCTGCCTTCGCTGTAGCTGAGCTCCGAAAGAGGGGAGTTTGCAATGTTGCTGCCTTCTCTGTTGCTGAGCTCTGAAGGAGGGAAGCTTGCAATGCTGCTGCCTTCGCTGTACCTGAACTCTGAAGGAGGGAAGGTTGCACTGCTGCTGCCTTTGCTGTAGATGAGCTCTGAAGGAGGGAAGGTTGCACTGCTGCTGCCTTCACTGTACCTGAGCTCTGAAGCAGGGAAGGTTGCACTGCTGCTGCCTTTGCTGTAGATGAGCTTCGAAGGAGGGAAGATTGCACTGCTGCTGCGTTAGCTGTAGTTGAGCTCCGAAGGAGGGAAGCTTGCAATGTTCCTTCTTTCACTGTGGCTGAGTTCCGATGGAGGGAAGCTTGCACTGCTGCTGCCTTCGCTGTAGCTAGGCTCTGAAGGAGGGAAGCTAGCAATGCTGCTGCCTTCGCTGTAGCTGAGCTCCGAAAGAGGGAAGCTTGCAATGCTGCTGCCTTCGCTGTAGCTGGGCTATGAAGGAAGGAAGCTTTGCAATGCTGCTGCCTTCGCTGTACCTGAGTTCTGAAGGAGGGAAGTTTGCACTGCTGCTGTCTTTGCTGTAGCTGTGCTCCGAAGGAGGGAAGTTTACTCTGCTGCTGCCTTCGCTGTTGCTGAGTTCTGAAGGAGGCAAGCTTGCAATGCTTCTGCCTTTATTGTACCTGAACTCCGAAGGAGGGAAGCTTGCAATGCTGCTGCCTTTCCTGTACCTGAGCTCCGAAGGAGGGACGCTTGCAATTCTACTGCCTTTGTTGTACCGGAGCTCCGAAGGAGGGAAGCTTGCACTGCTGCTGCCTTCGCTGTAGCTGGACTATGAAGGAGGGGAACTTGCAATGCTGCTGCCTTCGCTATACCTGAGCTATGAAGGAGGGAAGCTTGCAATGCTGCTGCCTTCGCTGTAGCTGAGCTCCGAAGGAGGGGAGCTTGCAATGCTGCTGCCTTTGCTGTAGCTGAGCTCTGAAGGAGGGGAGCTTGCAATGTTGATGCCTTCGCTGTAGCTGAGCTCCGAAGGAGGAGAGCTTGGCATGCTGCTGCCATTGCTGTATCTGAGCTCCAAAGGAGGGAAGCTTGCACTGCTGCTGACTTCGCTGTGCCTGAGCTCCGAAGGAGGGCAGCTTGCACTGCTGCTGTCTTCTCTGTAGCTGGGCAATGAAGGAGGGAAGCTTTGCAATGCTGCTGCCTTTGCTCTAGCTGAGCTCCGAAGGAGGGGAGCTTGCAATGCTGCTGCCTTCGCTGTACCTGATCTATGAAGAAGAGAAGCTTGCAATGCTGCTGTCTTCGCTGTAGCTGAGCTATTAAGAAGAGAAGCTTGCAATGCTGCTGTCTTCACTGTAGCTGAGCTGCAAAGGAGGGGAGCTTGCAATGCTACTGCCTTTGCTGTAGCTGAGCTCCGAAGGAGGGAAGCTTGCAATTCTGCTGCCTTTGCTGTAGCTGAGCTCCGAAGGAGGGAAGCTTGCAATGCTACTTCCTTTGCTGTAGCTGAGCTCTGAAGGAGGGAAGCTTGCAATTCTGCTGCCATTGCTGTAGCTGAGCTCCGAACAGGGGAGCTTGTAATGCTGCTTCCTTCGCTGTAGCTGAGCTCCGAAGAAGGGAAGCTTGCAATGCTGCTGCCTTTGCTGTAGCTGAGATTTGAAGGACGGCAGCTTGCAATGCTGCTGCCTTTGTTGTATCTGAACTACGAAGGAGGGATGCTTGCAATGCTGCTGCCTTCGCTGTAGCTGAGCTGCAAAGGAGGGAAGTTTGCAATGCTACTGCCTTTGTTGTACCTGAGCTTCGAAGGAGGGAAGCTTACAATGCTGCTGCCTTTGATGTACCTGAGCTCCGAAGGAGGGAAGCTTGCAATGCTACTGCCTTTTTGTAGCAGAGGTCTGAAGAAGAGAAGCTCGCAATGCTACTGCCTTTGCTGTACCAGAGCTCTGAAGGATGGAAGCTAGCAATGCTTCTGCCTTTGTTGTACCTGAGTTCGGAAGAAGGGAAGCTTGCAATGCTGCTCCCTTTGTTGTACCTGAGCTCTGAAGGATGGAAGCTAGCAATGCTTCTGCCTTTGTTGTGCCTGAGTTCGGAAGAAGGGAAGCTTGCAATGCTGCTCCCTTTGTTGTACCTGAGCTCCACAGGAGGGAAGTTTGCAATGCGGCTTCCTTTGCTGTGCCAGTGCTCTGAAGGAGGGAAGCTTGCAATGCTGCTGCTTTCGCTGTAGCTGAGCTCTAAATGAGGGAAGCCTGCAATTCTGCTGCCTTTGCTGTACCTGAGCTCTGAAGGAAGGGAGCTTGCAATGCTACTTCCTTTGCTGTAGCTGAGCTCAGAAGGAGCGAAGCTTGCAATGCTGCAGCTTTCGCTGTACCTGAGCTCTGAAGGAGGGAAGCTTGCCCTGCTGCTGCCATGGCTGTAGCTGAGCCCCGAAGGAGGGAAGCCTGCAATGCTGCTGTTGTCGCTGTAGCTGAGCTCCTAAGGAGGGGAGCATGCAATGCTGCTGCCTTCACTGTAGCTGAGCTCCGAAGGAGGGGAGCTTGCACCGCTGCTGCCTTCACTGTAGCTGAGCTCCGAAGGATGTAAGCTTGCACTGCTGATGCCTTCACTGTAGCTGAGCTGTGAAGGAGGGGAGCTTGCAATGCTGCTGCCTTCGCTCTACCTGAGCTGCGAAAGAGGGGAGCTTGCAATGCTGCTGCCTTCACTGTAGGCGAGCTGCGAAGGAGGGAAGCTTGCACTGCTGCTGCCGTCGCTGTAGCTGGGCTCCAAAGTAGGGAAACTTGAAATGCTGCTGCCTTCGCTGTAGCTGAGCTCAGAAGGAGGGGAGCTTGCAGTGCTGCTGCCTTCGCTGTAGCTGAGCTCTGAAGGAGGGAAGCTTGCAATGCTGCTGCCTTCGCTGTAGCTGAGCTCCGAAGGAGGGAAGCTTGCACTGCTGCTGCCTTAGCTGTCCTGAGCTCCAAAGGAGTGAAGCTTGCACTGCTGCTGCCTTAGCTGTACCTAGGCTCTGAAGGAGGGAAGCTAGCAATGCTCCATCCTTCGCTGCAGCTGAGCTCTGAAGGAGGGAAGCTTGCAATGCTGCTTCCTTCGCTGTAGCTGAGTTCCGAAGGAGTGAAGCTTGCAATGCTGCTGCCTTCTCTGTAGCTGAGCTCCGAAGGAGGGAAGCTTACAATGCTACTGCCTTTGTTGTACCTGAGCTCCAAAGGAGGGAAGCTCGCAATGCTACTGCCTTTGCTGTACCAGAGCTCTGATGGAGGAAAGCTAGCAATGCTTCTGCCTTTGTTGTACCTGAGTTCGGAAGAAGGGAAGCTTGCAATTCAGCTCCCTTTGTTGTACCTGAGCTCCACAGGAGGGAAGCTTGCAATGCTGCTCCCTTGGCTGTGCCAGAGCTCTGAAGGAGGGAAGCTTGCAATGCTGCTGCTTTCGCAGTAGCTGAGCTCTAAATGAGGGAAGCCTGCAATACTGCTGCCTTTCCTGTACCCGGGCTCTGAAGTAAGGGAGCTTGCAATGCTGCTGCCTTCACTTTAGCAGAGTTCTGAAGGAGGAAGCTTGCAATGCTACTTCCTTTGCTGTAGCTGAGCTCAGAAGGAGCGAAGCTTGTAATGCTGCACCTTTCGCTGTACCTGAGCTCTGAAGGAGGGAAGCTTGCACTGCTGCTGCCATGGCTGTAGCTGAGCCCCGTAGGAGGGGAGCCTGCAATGCTGCTGCTGTCGCTGTAGCTGAGCTCTGAAGGAGGGGAGCCTGCAATGCTGCTGCCCTCACTGTAGCTGAGCTGCGAAGGAGGGGAGCTTGCACAGCTGCTGCCTTCGCTGTAGCTGAGCTCCGAAGGATGTAAGCTTGCACTGCTGTTACCTTCGCTGTAGCTGAGCTGTGAAGGAGGGGAGCTTGCAATGCTGCTGCCTTCACTGTAGCTGAGCTGCGAAGGAGGGGAGCTTGCAATGCTGCTGCCTTCGCTGTAGCTGAGCTCCGAAGGAGGGGAACTTGCAATGCTACTGCCTTCGATGTACCTGAGTTCTGAAGGAGGGAAGCTTGCAATGCTACTGCCTTTGTTGTAGCAGAGCTCTGAAGGAGAGAAGCTTGCAATGCTACTGCCTTTGTTGTACCTGAGCTCCAAAGGAGGGAAGCTCGCAATGCTACTGCCTTTGCTGTACCAGAGCTCTGATGGAGGAAAGCTAGCAATGCTTCTGCCTTTGTTGTACCTGAGTTCGGAAGAAGGGAAGCTTGCAATTCAGCTCCCTTTGTTGTACCTGAGCTCCACAGGAGGGAAGTTTGCAATGCGGCTTCCTTTGCTGTGCCAGTGCTCTGAAGGAGGGAAGCTTGCAATGCTGCTGCTTTCGCTGTAGCTGAGCTCTAAATGAGGGAAGCCTGCAATTCTGCTGCCTTTGCTGTACCTGAGCTCTGAAGGAAGGGAGCTTGCAATGCTACTTCCTTTGCTGTAGCTGAGCTCAGAAGGAGCGAAGCTTGCAATGCTGCAGCTTTCGCTGTACCTGAGCTCTGAAGGAGGGAAGCTTGCCCTGCTGCTGCCATGGCTGTAGCTGAGCCCCGAAGGAGGGAAGCCTGCAATGCTGCTGTTGTCGCTGTAGCTGAGCTCCTAAGGAGGGGAGCATGCAATGCTGCTGCCTTCACTGTAGCTGAGCTCCGAAGGAGGGGAGCTTGCACCGCTGCTGCCTTCACTGTAGCTGAGCTCCGAAGGATGTAAGCTTGCACTGCTGATGCCTTCACTGTAGCTGAGCTGTGAAGGAGGGGAGCTTGCAATGCTGCTGCCTTCGCTCTACCTGAGCTGCGAAAGAGGGGAGCTTGCAATGCTGCTGCCTTCACTGTAGGCGAGCTGCGAAGGAGGGAAGCTTGCACTGCTGCTGCCGTCGCTGTAGCTGGGCTCCAAAGTAGGGAAACTTGAAATGCTGCTGCCTTCGCTGTAGCTGAGCTCAGAAGGAGGGGAGCTTGCAGTGCTGCTGCCTTCGCTGTAGCTGAGCTCTGAAGGAGGGAAGCTTGCAATGCTGCTGCCTTCGCTGTAGCTGAGCTCCGAAGGAGGGAAGCTTGCACTGCTGCTGCCTTAGCTGTCCTGAGCTCCAAAGGAGTGAAGCTTGCACTGCTGCTGCCTTAGCTGTACCTAGGCTCTGAAGGAGGGAAGCTAGCAATGCTCCATCCTTCGCTGCAGCTGAGCTCTGAAGGAGGGAAGCTTGCAATGCTGCTTCCTTCGCTGTAGCTGAGTTCCGAAGGAGTGAAGCTTGCAATGCTGCTGCCTTCTCTGTAGCTGAGCTCCGAAGGAGGGAAGCTTACAATGCTGCTGCCTTCGATGTACCTGAGCTCCGAAGGAGGGAAGCTTGCAATGCTACTGCCTTCGATGTACCTGAGTTCTGAAGGAGGGAAGCTTGCAATGCTACTGCCTTTGTTGTAGCAGAGCTCTGAAGGAGAGAAGCTTGCAATGCTACTGCCTTTGTTGTACCTGAGCTCCAAAGGAGGGAAGCTCGCAATGCTACTGCCTTTGCTGTACCAGAGCTCTGATGGAGGAAAGCTAGCAATGCTTCTGCCTTTGTTGTACCTGAGTTCGGAAGAAGGGAAGCTTGCAATTCAGCTCCCTTTGTTGTACCTGAGCTCCACAGGAGGGAAGCTTGCAATGCTGCTCCCTTGGCTGTGCCAGAGCTCTGAAGGAGGGAAGCTTGCAATGCTGCTGCTTTCGCAGTAGCTGAGCTCTAAATGAGGGAAGCCTGCAATACTGCTGCCTTTCCTGTACCCGGGCTCTGAAGTAAGGGAGCTTGCAATGCTGCTGCCTTCACTTTAGCAGAGTTCTGAAGGAGGAAGCTTGCAATGCTACTTCCTTTGCTGTAGCTGAGCTCAGAAGGAGCGAAGCTTGTAATGCTGCACCTTTCGCTGTACCTGAGCTCTGAAGGAGGGAAGCTTGCACTGCTGCTGCCATGGCTGTAGCTGAGCCCCGTAGGAGGGGAGCCTGCAATGCTGCTGCTGTCGCTGTAGCTGAGCTCTGAAGGAGGGGAGCCTGCAATGCTGCTGCCCTCACTGTAGCTGAGCTGCGAAGGAGGGGAGCTTGCACAGCTGCTGCCTTCGCTGTAGCTGAGCTCCGAAGGATGTAAGCTTGCACTGCTGTTACCTTCGCTGTAGCTGAGCTGTGAAGGAGGGGAGCTTGCAATGCTGCTGCCTTCACTGTAGCTGAGCTGCGAAGGAGGGGAGCTTGCAATGCTGCTGCCTTCGCTGTAGCTGAGCTCCGAAGGAGGGGAACTTGCAATACTGCTGCCTTCGCTGTACCTGAGCTCCAAAGGAGGTAAGCTTGCAATGCTACTGCTTTCGTTGTACCAGAGCTCCGAAGGAGGGAAGCTTGCACTGCTGCTCCCTTCGCTGTAGCTGGGCTCCGAAGTAGGGAAGCTTGAAATGCTGCTGCCTTCGCTGTAGCTGAGCTCAGAAGGAGGGGAGCTTGCAGTGCTGCTACCTTCGCTGTAGCTGAGCTCTGAAGGAGGGAAGCTTGCAATGCTGCTGCCTTTGCTGTAGCTGAGCTCCGAAGGAGGGAAGCTTGCACTGCTGCTGCCTTCGCTGTACCTGAGCTCCGAAGGAGTGAAGCTTGCACTGCTGCTGCCTTCGCTGTACCTAGGCTCTGAAGGAGGGAAGCTAGCAATACTGCTTCCTTCGCTGCAGCTGAGATCCGAAGGAGGGAATATTGCAATGCTGCTTCCTTCGCTGTAGCTAAGTCCCGAAGGAGGGAAGCTTGCAATGCTGCTGCCGTCGCTGTAGCGGAGCTCCGAAGGAGGGGAGCATGCAATGCTGCTGCCTTCACTGTAGATGAGCTCCGAAGGAGGGGAGCTTGAACTGCTGCTGCCTTTGCGGTAGCTGAGCTCCGAAGGAGGGGAGCTTGCAATGCTGTTGCCTTCACCGTAGCTGAGTTCGGAAGGAGGAGAGCTTGCATTGCTGCTGCCTTCGCTGTAGCTGAGCTCCGAAGGAGGAGAGCTTGCACTGCTGCTGCCTTCGCTGTATCTGAGCTCTGAAGGAGGAAAGCTTGCAATGCTGCTGCCTTTGCTGTAGCTGAGCTCTGAAGGAGGGAAGCTTGCACTGCTACTATTTTGTACACTGGTCCTTTAAAGCCTCTCACTCCCTCTTTAGTGTGTTAGCCACTTGTGTTGTACCTGTCCTGTATGCGTGAGAGAATCCCGTGATGATCCTCCTGCCAGCTATTCTTTACTTACTCTTTGTGTTAGGGAAGGTTGCGGTTCTGCTGTCTATGTTGTACATTTATTGTGTTGTCAAGCTTTGCACAAAACATTCCACTGCACCAAAGGCAAAACGATTTGCGTTCCCAATGCTTGTTTTTAATGCGTGATATGAGGGAGTGAGCCCTCACAAAATATGAAAGCAGAGATTACATTAGGGTCTATATGTGAAATGAGCAGTTTTTTGTAATGGACTAGGAGATTTTGTAAACATTTTATACATAGCAGCCAAGTGGCTCCAAGTCTTGTAAACACCTTCCGCCATTACTGGCATTTTAGACAACAGCACTTTGCATGCTGGGGTTTGGAGCTCATAATGAAAGTCCTAAAAGCAAACTACAAGCCCCACAATGCAACCGCTGTTGCCTGAAATACAAGAAATGGCTGATGGTATCTCATGTAGTAAAACGTGACAGACTCATGAAATTCAAAACGCAATTTAGCTCCTGCTTTTTGCCTTCTTTTTAGTAGGTAACCATGGTTTGAAAAGCCCTGTGGGTAAGAGAGTAGATATTGCTTTTCAGATGCAATTAGGAGCATATTTCTGCTAATGAGCTAACAATAACACCCCTTGGAAAACCAGTACGCTAAAAAAGATGTTCACAAGAACAATGCGAACACCAACAACTAAATCTCTCTGAAGTGATACCAAGAAAAGAAAAACAATGTACTGACACCCCTCTTCCTAAGGAACATTTTGTATGATTTAGGTGGAGCCCTGTAGCACAAATGGGGTGCGCCCTTCCTTGAGCAGGCGCTATGTCTCGATACTGACTTTTATTATATAACTAAACTGCAACTTGGCCTATTCTTTTGAACACGCGTTCCTAGTCTGAAGGGTGGTAACGATGGGGAATGCAAAAATGACTGCTGTCTATTAAGGACTTTTATTACTGATTGTAAGCCATGCAGGAAAGGGTTAGAAGTGCCATCAATATTTCACTCTTTTTCCTCTGAACAATTTATCTTGGGCATTCTGTAGCTGAGAATGATCTTCGGAAAACCTTGTAATTATGGAAGTGTTGACCTTGCTATGCCTTTGTAGTGTAACTTTGCTTATGATAACTGCATGGGTGCTTTATGTGCACTGCTTGCAAGCAGTATTAGCTGTTCTCATGAAAAGCACTCAGATACCCCTCGGTTCATTTGTCAGCTATATAAATGTGTGATAAAAAAGTCAAAAGTACAGAAATGATGCTAATATTCTGGGACAACTGAAAAAATGGTCAGCCATCTGCAATACTAGTCAACCAAACCACGACAAAAGCAAGCCTGACATTGAAAATTACCACACATCACTTTCCCCTTCCAGCCGTGTTTTTTACACGTTGTGTGCTTAAGATGTGAGTGTGTATCGTACAGCCTGTGGGCGCTCTACTCAAACACAAAGCAAATCCAAATTCCGCTCTTCCAAACAAGGCTTTTGCAGGCTGGACAGTGAGCTCTACGGCAAGCTCCTTACCGGCCAGTGTGTGCAAGTCAACGTCCGTCCTCTGACTGAGAAGTTCATACTGGAAGTTTGTGATCTTCCGGCTGATGTCCAGCTGAGGCACGGCCTCGATAACGAGCGCTCTGTGCTCGTAGCTGAAGCAATGCACCTTGCTAGGCCCGCCCTCGCAAACCAGCAGCTTGAGTTATCCAGTTTTTTCCAAATAAATATTGGCCCCCTCGGAGTCGGGCTGAGCTTGATGCAGACGGTGGAGTGCTTGGTGGCGGCGGCCTGGGTGTTGGGCCACAGGTTGACAATGAGCACGACAGTCGGGTACATCCAGCGGACAGAGCCTCCGAGCAGCGCAGGTAGACCTGCTCGACGTCCTTCTTGTGCGGCTCATGCGTCAGTTCACTCAGAGACAGGGAGACAACTGGATGGGGGGATGGTGGGGTTAGGGGTCAACTGTAGGTCACAGAGAAGTGAATAACAACAGAAAGGAGGATGAAGGCAGAAGGGGGATGGATATATGGAAATTCGAGGGAGGAAAGAAGAAACGGGGAAGGGAGGCGAGTAATGATTGAAAAGAAAAACAGCAACAGGAAGTGGGGGTGAACTGTACAATCAAGTTTGGAAGTAGGGCAAACTAAACAAATTCGAAGAATAAAAGGAATGGAATAGGTGTGTGGACCTTGAATGGAAAGCAGATATAGAACAAGCATTCGTGAGTGGGCGTGAAAGTGGCGCGGCCGCAAAAGTGAAAGTAATTGCAAGCAATGCGCTTAATGAGGAAGAGATAGGAAAGCCAGATGGCGGCTGTATGCGTAACCGCAACTTTAGGCCACAAGCAAAAACGAGTGGTCGGATTTTTAAAGCCCACATACTAAATGTCTCACCAGAGCAGCGCATGCGCTGACTCAGGCGAGACCTAAAAAGTGGCCCACATTTGCATATTGCCTTTCCTCAAAACTCTGCTTCGGCGAAATTTCATTTTTACAAAAGGGGGGGCAGGGGGATACAAAAAAATCCACAGATTCGTTTACACTGGTGACTGAAAACTAGTGAGGCCACTTCTGCTCAGGCCCCCTGCCCACTAGGCATTCATACATTAATGGGCTGGCCCAGCGAGAGAAAGGGAGTGACACATCTGCCTATTGCTAAACGTGAGGTAATGAGCACCCATCTGCCTCCAGAAGGGCCACTCAGACACCCACTGGGCCGCTGGCTGTATCCGAACAACAGCGACACTGCTCAAATCTGCCCCCCAGACTGCTCCAAAAAGTAGCCCACAGTTGGAACTCGGCACCGGCCCCTCGGCCATCACCTGAGTGCCTGCGTTACCAATCCGACGCTGTCAGGAGGGTAGGGATTTTTTCGTTCAGCCATCAAATGACAGAAACACAGCTGCCCATAAGGCCCTGGTTCAATGTCCCAGGCAGGGCCTGGCCCCCTTAGAGTTCTGGTTGGTCAGCTTTGTAAACAAAGGTAGATGTAGTGCGAACCCTATGTGCACATTTTGATAGGAATCCAAAATGCATCAGGCATTTTACCACTTAGCCGAGTACCCACTCGGTGAAGGCTAAAAAGAATGACTGATGTATATATACCATGGGGAGAGGGAGTTTTGAAAGTAAGTGTGGCATCAGGCAAGACTATCTTCAAGATACGCGACAGTGTTCCAGATGTATGTGTATATGACATTAATTTCCATCGTTGAGTGTGGGTGGGGCCCATAACTCGACTCTGGCTAGTAAAGGAACATTGCAAGTCAAATTGAGGCGTTCCATGACCATAGAGAGGAATGTGGCCATACTGTGTGGCAGCAGGTAGTATATTCCTTATCGTACATGGCCACACCCTTCCCACAAGCAACTTAATCCTTGGCGTCTTGCTCTTCTGTATGAAAGGGATAGTATTGTTGCAGACATCAAGAATAAATCTCTAGTGCAAAATGTAATTTACCAAAAAACATTCAATAATCTGTTGCTTAAAAAAAATCAGTTTTAAGTAAATTAGATAAAGAATGCCATAGCACAGAATGTGCAGAAACATGCAGAGAGATTTAATCTTTCCTGGACGTAGTGCAAAACATA
Source organism: Lissotriton vulgaris (assembly GCF_964263255.1). Taxonomy (NCBI): domain Eukaryota; kingdom Metazoa; phylum Chordata; class Amphibia; order Caudata; family Salamandridae; genus Lissotriton; species Lissotriton vulgaris. The sequence continues at coordinate 72,575,073 of NC_141689.1, forward strand.
AACATGTCCTTGCTGCTGATCACTTGGTCATTTTAGAAAAACATATCAGAAGAATAACAAGCATTTACAATGCAATGGTTCCGCCTTTGGAAAAGTTAGAGCTATTGGCATTGTAAATGACACATTTTGTATTTATGTGTTGGTTTTAAAAACAGATAAATAAATGGCATTGTCATTTACATTGCCTTTCTCTCGCAAATGTGAGACCTATTGTACCCTAGGGACGAGTTCAGCAGACAGCAATTACTACCACACACTCACATCCAGAGCCACACACACACACACCCAGAGCCACACACACACCCAGAGCCACACACACACACACACACACACACACACCCAGAGCCACACACACACACCCAGAGCCACACACACACACACACACACCCAGAGCCACACACACACACCCAGAGCCACACACACACCCAGAGCCACACACACACACCCAGAGCCACACACACACACCCACCCAGAGCCACACACTCACACACCCAGAGCCACACACACACACCCAGAGCCACACACACACACCCAGAGCCACACACACACACCTACCCAGAGCCACACACACCCACCCAGAGCCACACACACCCACCCAGAGCCACACACACCCACCCAGAGCCACACACACCCACTTTCCTCTTCTGAAATGTTGGCATGTATGGTAGTGAGCTGTGTGTGGTGAGCTGTGTTTGGTGAGTGTGTCTCGTGAGCAGTGTGTGGTGAGCTGTGTATGATGAGCTGTGTCTCGTGATCCATCAGTGTGTTGTGAGCTGTGTGGGGTGAGCTGCATGTGGTGTGTAGGGATCAGTGTCTGTCCCCCGCGCTGCGCTAGCTTTGCCCCCCGGTCGGATCCTGCACTGTGCGCATGCGCAGTGCCGGCTGGCGCTGCCCCTCGGAGGCTCTTTCATTGTCTCGCATCTCTCCCCGGCTCCCCCTTTCATCCACCGGACCTCAGCCCAGTCACCGGAGACAACTGGACCGTCATGGCGGGGACGGACCCTGCGGAGGTGAGGTGCCCTGTGCGGCTCTGCCACCCCAGGGCAGCAGGGCTCCTCCTTTCACCCACGGACTCGCTCTGCCTTTCATCAGGGCCCAGGGACGGATCCTGCCCTGCAGCCCTTCAGTTTAAACACCTTCTCCCAGGCTTCTCGGTGACTTTCATGAACCAGGTAATCCATGGTGACACCTCGTGCACTGCTCAAAAACATGAACTGTGATTGGAAGTGTCTTGTTTATAATGCTTCGTGCTAAGTACCCTCAACCTCTGAAGAACCGGGTTTTAGAACCCAGCAGCGCCAGGGAAAACGCTCAAAGTCTTCGGATTCCCCTGCCTCGGCAAACAGAGACACAGGACACTTCTCGATGACGTCAAAGACCAAAGTTTATTGGCTGCAACCAGGAACAGAGATCTACGAAGCACAACACGGGTGGTTCGCTAGAGACTGCACAATTTCAATGAGCGGAGCATGGTCTTTTATGCCAAAAATCACATTCCAAAGTAGCATCGGTTACACACAAACTGACCAATGACAATGTGACATTTCAAAAGTAGCGCATGACGACAATCCCATTTTCTGTTGTCCAGCCCACCAGAAATGACCAAGCAAAATTCCAACTTTCTTGTTCGTTCAGGCCGGACAAACCCATCATAAAACCTTAACCCAAATCAGTGATTATGTCGTAAAGAAAGGAGCAGAAACAGATTGGAAGCAAGATAGAAGGGTGGGTGCAGTGTACTGTAAATTCGTCAATGTCCTGCTCTTTGATCTTTATCTGACCAGCTGCCTAACAAGGAACTGGCTCCGCGAGGTCAGCCTCGGGCAAGGGAGTCAGTTCGGCCAGGTCACTCAGGAGTTAGCTAAGGTGTACGTGTCCCAAGGACTCGCTCGGCCGCAGTCATCGGCCTATGTGAGGGCAACCACACAAAATGGCTGCCGTCCACAAAAGGGAACCTGAGGGTTCAAACGAAATCCCTGAATACGTAGTGTTCTCATTGATCGATTAATGTGAAAACACTCGTACACACCGCACTCATGATTTGCGGTCCGCTGACACCAAAATCGTCTATTTCCGACGACCTTTCTTGAACGGGTTCAGAACCACCAAACCTCAGACCCTCAAACTATGGAACTACAGGCCCTCCTTTTGCCCTTACATAGGCAACAAACCCAAACCCATGTCAATCTGAATCTAGGTCTATTTTCATCAGATCATCGATATGTTGCTGTAGCATCATCCTAGTACTTAGTACCTTCCTCTGGACAGGTCTCCTTGCACACGGAGTAGCACAAAGGCCACAAATAGCAGGAGCACACTGTACACAGAGACAGAACAGGAAAAGGATAGCTAAGATCATCCCAATGACCATCAGAATTTTCCATCCCCAAGTGGATAACAATCCCCAAAACCATCCCATCAACGACCAATCTCCTTTGTCTAAATGTACAGAATCGGAGATTTTATGTAGCTTGGAAATGGCCTGGAAGACTGACAGAGCGTTGTCTAGCGATCTCTTGAATAAAAACGCAGCAGCTCGATTGAATCCGTTTACATACTCCACCTCGGTCTGCAAGTATGACGTCAAGAGCAACTCTATTCTGAAGTGTGATAAGTCTATTCGACTGGAGCTCAGCAGTGAAGTTTTCTAAGGGCACCAGCAGTTTCGACTATGGTGGACTCAACCACTCTCGTCAACTGGCGAATGTTCCTGCTGTTAGCCATCGGTCCCCAGAACGGCAGAAAACCCTTAAAGAAATCTCCCAACTCTTGCCCTGCGGTATCTTCCTGACTGAAGACACCTCTAGCAACTCTCGTCTTATGGTAATCTGCCGCAGCTGTAAAAGTGGGGGGCAACAGGAAGGAAACAAAGCATGTGCCCGAAAAGTCAGGGGGCAACCATGTATAGGCTTTGTCGTAGTAGACAATATAAGTACCCTTAGCGGCTAGAAATGCTGGGGAAGTCTGAGACGTGAATACATAGGTGTCAGTGCAGACACTCTTCCCTAGCTGAGCTTTCGGATTCTTGCCATTACCCTGCAGACAATAGCGACACTGATGGGGCACTATCCAAATCGGTGGAGAACTTTTCGCTCGCTGGTTAACACTCAGACTAACTCCATATCCAGTAACGTTCCAACCAATGTATGCTTGTGTCTCATCTCTCGGAATAGTCTCATACGAACTAATTCCCCTAATCATATCGACTATACCCTTGACCAGAGCACTATTCTTCGGATTATCTTTCACTGAACATTGAGGATAGACACTATGAGCGTAAATGAACATCGTTCTGTATGCCCAAATAGAACCATTATAGCTGAAAGGCAAAACCAAGTAAGGAATACCTTTATCGGTCGTATTGGGCATTAGGCCACAAATCCAACAATTTGTTGTGTTCATAACTAACTGGTGTTGGTGCAAAAGTTGAATAAAGGAATTATTGGCAAATTCCTGTCTTCTAACTACTTCATGTTCAGGCAAAGGGTGAAAAGAATGTGAAGAAATAGTAGGTGGAGGTGTAGGTTGCACGGTGGAAATAAACGTCACTTTAAAAGAGAATGTCACATAACCAATTAAAAATATCATTAAACTCAATAGCATAAATATACACAATATTACAAATCTTTTCTGTATTATCAGTTTGTGTATCTTATTTTTAAAACTTGTTGTCTCTACAGGTCTCTCCAACTCGAAGAAATCCATCCTCACTAAATATGCTGCTCACGGTGGTAGGGTGTTCTATGCTAAGGAATGCCTCTGTCAGCCCAGGGCAACTCCCTTAGGCCAACCAGAACTGTCGACCTAGTGTCTCGGGCTTGCACTCCAAAGACTTGTCTACCGCGACCCTACAGCTGAACCCGGATGGCGGTTCGAAAAACAAAAATAAGTAGTTCCTCAGAGGAGAGTTAACCTGTAAACAGAAAAATCATAAAAACTTCATTTATTTTTGTATTAGTCCCACGGCTCTTGGTCACAAATTATAACAAACTTTCCCAGGCAATGTCTGTTCCTTAAACAAGAGTTCAAGCTCAGTAGTGTTCAAATGATTCAAAGGAGGCACAGCTTCTTGCAAAAGATCATCACTTTCTTTCTCAGTGTTGCATAACTAAATACTTATAAGGTCCCAAAAGCGAGACCTATTGGCTATGCCAATGCTTGTTTATAAGGCGGCAGGTGAAGTGGGTGAAGTAAGGCAGTGGGGAAATGGCGAATATCAGTGCTTAATTTGAGCTGGTGTGTGACGGGACGATAAAAGGAAGCAGGTGAAGGGTGATATATGAGGCACTAGATGTTGAAGGGTTTACATACAACAGCAGTAGGGTGAAAGGATGATATAAGGTGCCATGGGGTAACGAGAGAGGATATAAGGCAGCATGCCAATGGATGGTGTAAAGCAGCAGAGGGTCAATTGATGATTTACAGGCGCAGGAAGGCGAAAGACATAGAAAGTCATGGCATAGGACAGTGACAGAGAGTATATAATCCAAGGAGGTTGACAGTCCTCCCAGGTAGTAGAGGCAGCTGAAAGCTATGGGGGCGGCTCATATTTGGTGCTGGGGTAGACAAAGCAGCTATGTCTCGATACTGACTTTTATTATATAACTAAACTGCAACTTGGCCTATTCTTTTGAACACGCATTCCTAGTCTGAAGGGTGGTAACGATGGGGAATGCAAAAATGACTGCTGTCTATTAAGGACTTTTATTACTGATTGTAAGCCATGCAGGACAGGGTTAGAAGTGCCATCAATATTTCACTCTTTTTCCTCTGAACAATTTATCTTGGGCATTCTGTAGCTGAGAATGATCTTCGGAAAACCTTGTAATTATGGAAGTGTTGACCTTGCTATGCCTTTGTAGTGTAACTGCATGGGTGCTTTATGTGCACTGCTTGCAAGCAGTATTAGCTGTTCTCATGAAAAGCACTCAGATACCCCTCGGTTCATTTGTCAGCTATATAAATGTGTGATAAAAAAGTCAAAAGTACAGAAATGATGCTAATATTCTGGGACAACTGAAAAAATGGTCAGCCATCTGCAATACTAGTCAACCAAACCACGACAAAAGCAAGCCTGACATTGAAAATTACCACACATCACTTTCCCCTCCCCAGCCGTGTTTTGTACACGTTGTGTGCTTAAGATGTGAGTGTGTATCGTAAAGCCTATGGGCGCTCTACTCAAACACAAAGCAAAATTCAAATTCCGCTCTTCCGAACAAGGCTTTTGCAGGCTGGACAGTGAGCTCTACGGCAAGCTCCTTACCGGACAGTGTGTGCAAGTCAGTGTCCGTCCTCTGACTGAGAAGATCATACTGGAAGCTTGCGATCTTCCGGCTGATGTCCAGCTGAGGCATGGCCTTGATAAATAGCGCTCCCTGCTCGGAGCTGAAGCAATGCACCTTGATAGGCCCGCCCTCGCGGACCAGCAGCTTGAGTTATCCAGTTTTTTCCAAATAAATATCGGCCCCCCGGGAGTCGGGGCTGAGCTTGATGCAGACGGTGGAGTGCTTGGCGGCGGCGGCCTGGGTGTTGGGCCGCAGGTTGACAATGAGCACGACAGTCGGGTACATCCAGCGGACAGAGCCTCCGAGCAGCGCAGGTAGACCTGCTCGACGTCCTTCTTGTGCGGCTCATGCGTCAGTTCACTCAGAGGCAGGGAGACAACTGGATGGGGGGATGGTGGGGTTAGGGGTCAACTGTAGGTCACAGAGGAGTGAATAACAACAGAAAACAGGAAGTGGGGGTGAACTGTACAATCAAGTTTGGAAGTAGGGCAAACTAAACAAATTTGAAGAATAAAAGGAATGGAATAGGTGTGTGGACCTTGAATGGAAAGCAGATATAGAACAAGCATTCGTGAGTGGGCGTGAAAGTGGCGCGGCCGCAAAAGTGAAAGTAATTGCAAGCAATGCGCTTAATGAGGAAGAGATAGGAAAGCCAGATGGCGGCTGTATGCGTAACCGCAACTTTAGGCCACAAGCAAAAACGAGTGGTCGGATTTTTAAAGCCCACATACTAAATGTCTCACCAGAGCAGCGCATGCGCTGACTCAGGCGAGACCTAAAAAGTGGCCCACATTTGCATATTGCCTTTCCTCAAAACTCTGCTTCGGCGAAATTTCATTTTTACAAAAGGGGGGGCAGGGAGATACAAAAAAATCCACAGATTCGTTTACACTGGTGACTGAAAACTAGTGAGGCCACTTCTGCTCAGGCCCCCTGCCCACTAGGTATTCATACATTAATGGGCTGGCCCAGCGAGAGAAAGGGAGTGACACATCTGCCTATTGCTAAACGTGAGGTAATGAGCACCCATCTGCCTCCAGAAGGGCCACTGAGACACCCACTGGGCCGCTGGCTGTATCCGAACAACAGCGACACTGCTCAAATCTGCCCCCCAGACTGCTCCAAAAAGTAGCCCACAGTTGGAACTCGGCACCGGCCCCTCGGCCATCACCTGAGTGCCTGCGTTACCAATCCGACGCTGTCAGGAGGGTAGGGATTTTTTCGTTCAGCCATCAAATGACAGAAACACAGCTGCCCATAAGGCCCTGGTTCAATGTCCCAGGCAGGGCCTGGCCCCCTTAGAGTTCTGGTTGGTCTGCTTTGTAAACAAAGGTAGATGTAGTGCGAACCCTATGTGCACATTTTGATAGGAATCCAAAATGCATCAGGCATTTTAACACTTAGCCAAGTACCCACTCGGTGAAGGCTAAAAAGAATGACTGATGTATATATACCATGGGGAGAGGGAGTTTTGAAAGTGAGTGTGGCATCAGGCAAGACTATCTTCAAGATACGCGACAGTGTTCCAGATGTATGTGTATATGACATTAATTTCCATCGTTGAGTGTGGGTGGGGGCCATAACTCGACTCTGGCTAGTAAAGGGACATTGCAAGTCAAATTGAGGCGTTCCATGACCATAGAGAGGAATGTGGCCATACTGTGTGGCAGGAGGTAGTATATTCCTTATCGTACATGGCCACACCCTTCCCACAAGCAACTTAATCCTTGGCGTCTTGCTCTTCTGTATGAAAGGCATAGTATTGTTGCAGACATCAAGAATAAATCTCTAGTGCAAAATTTAATTTACCAAAAAACATTCAATAATCTGTTGCTTAAAAAAAATCAGTTTTAAGTAAATTAGATAAAGAATGCCATAGCACAGAATGTGCAGAAACATGCAGAGAGATTTAATCTTTCCTGGACGTAGTGCAAAACATAAACATGTCCTTGCTGCTGATCACTTGGTCATTTTAGAAAAACAGATCAGAAGAATAACAAGCATTTACAATGCAATGGTTCCGCCTTTGGAAAAGTTAGAGCTATTGGCATTGTAAATGACACATTTTGTATTTATGTGTTGGTTTTGAAAACAGATAAATAAATGGCATTGTCATTTACATTGCCATTCTCTCGCAAATGTGAGACCTATTGTACCCTAGGGACGAGTTCAGCAGACAGCAATTACTACCACACACTCACATCCAGAGCCACACACACACACACCCAGAGCCACACACACACCCAGAGCCACACACACACACACACCCAGAGCCACACACACACACACACCCAGAGCCACACACACACACACACACACACCCAGAGCCACACACACACACACACAGAGCCACACACACACACACACACACACCCAGAGCCACACACACAGACCCAGAGCCACACACACACCCAGAGCCACACACACACCCAGAGCCACACACACACACCCACCCAGAGCCACACACACACACACCCAGAGCCACACACACACACCCAGAGCCACACACACACACCCAGAGCCACACACACACACCTACCCTGAGCCACACACACCCACCCAGAGCCACACACACCCACCCAGAGCCACACACACACACTTTCCTCTTCTGAAATGTTGGCATGTACGGTAGTGAGCTGTGTGTGGTGAGCTGTGTTTGGTGAGTGTGTCTCGTGAGCAGTGTGTGGTGAGCTGTGTGTGATGAGCTGTGCCTCGTGATCCATCAGTGTGTTGTGAGCTGTGTGGGGCGAGCTGCATGTGGTGTGTGGGGATCAGTGTCTGTCCCCCGCGCTGCGCTAGCTTTGCCCCCCGGTCGGATCCTGCGCTGTGCGCATGCGCAGTGCCGGCTGCCGCTGCCCCTCGGAGGCTCTTTCATTGTCTCGCATCTCTCCCCGGCTCCCCCTTTCCGGAGACAACTGGACCGTCATGGCGGGGACGGACCCTGCGGAGGTGAGGTGCCCAGGGCAGCAGGGCTCCTCCTTTCACCCACGGACTCGCTCTGCCTTTCATCAGGGCCCGGGGACGGATCCTGCCCTGCAGCCCTTCAGTTTAAACACCTTCTCCCAGGCTTCTCGGTGACTTTCATGAACCAGGTAATCCATGGTGAAACCTCGTGCACTGCTCAAAAACATGAACTGTGATTGGAAGTCTCTTGTTTATAATGCTTCGTGCTAAGTACCCTCAACCTCTGAAGAACCGGGTTTTAGAACCCAGCAGCGCCAGGGAAAACGCTCAAAGTCTTCGGATTCCTCTGCCTCGGCAAACAGAGACACGGGACACTTCTCGATGACGTCAAAGACCAAAGTTTATTGGCTGCAACCAGGAACAGAGATCTACGAAGCACAACACGGGTGGTTCGCTAGAGACTGCACAATTTCAATGAGTGGAGCATGGTCTTTTATGCCAAAAATCACATTCCAAAGTAGCATTGGTTACACACAAACTGACCAATGACAATGTGACATTTCAAAAGTAGCGCATGACGACAATCCCATTTTCCGTTGTCCAGCCCACCAGAAATGACCAAGCAAAATTCCAACTTTCTTGTTCGATCAGGCCGGACAAACCCATCATAAAACCTTAACCCAAATCAGTGATTATGTCGTAAAGGAAGGAGTAGAAACAGATTGGAAGCAAGATAGAAGGGTGGGTGCAGTGTACTGTAAATTCGGCAATGTCCTGCTCTTTGATCTTTATCTGACCAGCTGCCTAACAAGGAACTGGCTCAGCGAGGTCAGCCTCGGGCAAGGGAGTCAGTTCGGCCAGGTCACTCAGGAGTTAGCTAAGGTGTACGTGTCCCAAGGACTTGCTCGGCCGCAGTCATCGGCCTATGTGAGGGCAACCACACAAAATGGCTGCCGTCCACAAAATGGAACCTGAGGGTTCAAACGAAATCCCTGAATACGTAGTGTTCTCATTGATCGATTAATGTGAAAACACTCGTACACACCGCACTCATGATTTGCGGTCCGCTGACACCAAAATCGTCTATTTCCGACGACCTTTCTTGAACGGGTTCAGAACCACCAAACCTCAGACCCTCAAACTATGGAACTACAGGCCCTCCTTTTGCCCTTACATAGGCAACAAACCCAAACCCATGTCAATCTGAATCTAGGTCTATTTTCATCAGATCATCGATATGTTGCTGTAGCATCATCCTAGTACTTAGTACCTTGTAGCACAAAGGCCACAAATAGCAGGAGCACACTGTACACAGAGACAGAACAGGATAGCTAAGATCATCCCAATGACCATCAGAATTTTCCATCCCCAAGTGGATATCAATCCCCAAAACCATCCCATCAACGACCAATCTCCTTTGTCTAAATGTACAGAATCGGAGATTTTATGTAGCTTGGAAATGGCCTGGAAGACTGACAGAGCGTTGTCTAGCGTTCTCTTGAATAAAAACGCAGCAGCTCGATTGAATCCGTTTACATACTCCACCTCGGTCTGCAAGTATGACGTCAAGAGCAACTCTATTCTGAAGTGTCATAAGTCTATTCGACTGGAGCTCAGCAGTGAAGTTACTAAGGGCACCGGCAGTTTCGACTATGGTGGACTCAACCACTCTCGTCAACTGGCGAATGTTCCTGCTGTTAGCCATCGGTCCCCAGAACGGCAGAAAACCCTTAAAGAAATCTCCCAACTCTTGCCCTGCGGTATCTTCCTGACTGAAGACACCTCTAGCAACTCTCGTTTTATGGTAATCTGCCGGTAATCTGGTAATCTGCCGCAGCTGTAAAAGTGGGGGGCAACAGGAAGGAAACAAAGCATGTGCCCAAAAAGACAGGGGGCAACCATGTATAGGCTTTGTCGTAGCAGACAATATAAGTACCCTTAGTGGCTAGAAATGCTGAGACGTGAATACATAGGTGTCAGTGCAGACACTCTTCCCTAGCTGAGCTTTCGGATTCTTGCCATTACCCTGCAGACAATAGCGACACTGATGGGGCACTATCCAAATCGGTGGAGAACTTTTCGCTCGCTGGTTAACACTCAGACTAACTCCATATCCAGTAATGTTCCAACCAATGTATGCTTGTGTCTCATCTCTCGGAATAGTCTCATACGAACTAATTCCCCTAATCATATCGACTATACCCTTGACCAGAGCACTATTCTTCGGATTATCTTTCACTGAACGTTGGGGATAGACACTATGAGCGTAAATGAACATCGTTCTGTATGCCCAAATAGAACCATTATAGCTGAAAGGCAAAACCAAGTAAGGAATACCTTTATCGGTCGTATGGGGCATTAGGCCACAAATCCAACAATTCGTTGTGTTCATAACTAACTGGTGTTGGTGCAAAAGTTGAATAAAGGAATTATTGGCAAATTCCTGTCTTCTAACTACTTCATGTTCAGGCAAAGGGTGAAAAGAATGTGAAGAAATAGTAGGTGGAGGTGTAGGTTGCACGGTGGAAATAAACGTCACTTTAAAAGAGAATGTCACATAACCAAATAAAAATATCATTAAACTCAATAGCATAAATATACACAATATTAAAAATCTTTTCTGTATTATCAGTTTGTGTATCTTATTTTTAAAACTTGTTGTCTCTACAGGTCTCTCCAACTCGAAGAAATCCATCCTCACTAAATATGCTGCTCACGGTGGTAGGGTGTTCTATGCTAAGGAATGCCTCTGTCAGCCCAGGGCAACTCCCTTAGGCCAACCAGAACTGTCGACCTAGTGTCTCGGGCTTGCACTCCAAAGACTTGTCTACCGCGACCCTACAGCTGAACCCGGATGGCGGTTCGAAAAACAAAAATAAGTAGTTCCTCGGAGGAGAGTTAACCTTTAAAAAGAAAAATCATAAAAACTTCATTTATTTTTGTATTAGTCCCACGGCTCTTGGTCACAAATTATAACGATCTTTCCTAGGCAATGTCTGTTCCTTAAACAAGAGTTCAAGCTCAGTAGTGTTCAAATGATTCAAAGGAGGCACAGCTTCTTGCAAAAGATCGTCACTTTCTTTCTCAGTGTTCGTTCCACTCAAACGGGCATCGCTGAATGGCAAAAATCGTGGCACAGTTTCAGTTTCAGAGTCTGGAAGTCCTTTCTGGAACCACCGGTCGTACGGTAAGGGCAACGGACCCCGGTTGCAGTGGACGCCGTGGATCCAGTGTTTCTTGCCTTGCACTCGAACTGCAGAACGTGTAGACAGGAGGACCAGGTGCGGTCCTGTCCAGCGGGACTGCTTGTTCTTGCTCCGCTGAAAGTTCTTCACGAAAATCCAATCACCGGGTTCAATGGTGTGACCTGGATCTTCAGAAGCCTGTAGTAGACTTTCGTGAACCTGTTGGTGTAAGACACGCAGTTTAGCCGTCAGTTCGTACAAGTAATCAAGTAACACAGGGTATTCGATCTCACTGAACTTTGTTGGTCTTAGCACGCCCCAAATATTCGCCGGGCGACCAAACACAACCTCATACGGACTCAAACCCATTTGTGAATGCACAGTCATTCTTGTAGACAAAAGTGCTAAAGGCAAAGCATCTGGCCATTGCAAACCAGAGCTCGCTTGGATCTTGGCCAATTTCAATTTTAAAGTGCCATTATAGCACTCGACTAAACCAGCTGATTGGGGGTGATTTGCAGAGTGGAACTTCTGCCGGATACCTAATGCCTCACACACTCTCTTCATCACTTGACCCACAAATTCACTCCCATTGTCACTCCAGATCATTCTCGGCAAACCAAACCTAGGGAAAACTCTTTGATTAGGGCTTTCGCTGTGGACAAGGCAGTATTGTCCTTCAAAGGGTAAGCTTCCACCCATCTAGAAAAGGAGCAAACAACCACCAAAACATATTTCAAGTTGTTGTACCTCTCCATGTGGATGAAATCTAGCTGCAAAGCCTCGAACAGATACGTAGGACGAGCAAAATGACCAGCTGGTGTTGGAGTTCCCTTACCAGGATTGTACATCAAACACACCACACAGTTCTTAACTAAATTCTCTGCACATTTGGGAATTCCTACATTCTGCCAAACTGGAGCCAACAACTTGCAAATCCCTTTCACGCTAATATGTGCCATCCCATGAGCCATCGTAACAACTGGAAGCACATACGGGTCCAACAACCATCTTTGATGCTCAGACAAATCAGTCCAACAACCATTCAAATCCAACCTACCCTTACTTTCTCTCCATTCATTCAACTCTTTCTCTGTAGCTTCAGCTTGGATGGATTTCACACTCTCAATCGTATCTTCACACATACTTTTTTCTGGAACCCATCTCGCCGGACCTGCAACATACATTCGGCTCATCACATTTCTCGTAGTTTCTTTCGCAACTTCGTCTGCAAACGCATTTCTGCGACCAACATCATCCGTAACTTTCTTATGGGCACTGCATTTCACAATCGCTACTTGCAATGGCACAGTAAGTGATTCAAGAAGTTCAATCACCAACTGCCCATGCTGGATCTTTGTCCCATGCGAAGTCAAAAACCCACGCTCACGCCACAACCGTCCAACACTGTGAGCCACACCAAACGCATACTGACTGTCAGTGTACACATTCACTCGCTTTCCTTTTGCCAACACACATGTTCTCGTTAATGCAATCAACTCTGCTGCTTGCATTGAATTGTGTGGGATACGTGCAGCTTCAACAATCGTATGCAAAGTCGTAACAGCATATGCCGCAGTCGTATCACCATTCGGTAGCTTAAAGCACGAACCATCAACCCACAAAGTACCATCACACTCTGGAAGAGGGGTATCCCTAAGGTCTATCCTCCCTTTCGTTTCTTCCTCAGTTCTAAGAAAGCAATCATGCTGTTCTTCAACATTATCTGTCTCAGTTGAAATCGGCAACAACGTGGCTGGATTCAACATGTTGCATCGTTTAATGTGCACATGACTCGCTAACAAAGTCAATTCGTAACCCGACAACCGAGCACTAGTCAAGTGCTGTGTCTTGGTACGATTCAACAAGATATCCACTGGATGTGGAACCATCACAATCAATGTATTGTCCATAACCAAACCAGCAGACTGTCGAATCGAAACAGCCGCTGACGCTGTTGCACTCAAACAACTCGGCAACGCTCTAGCTACCGGATCTAAAGTCGACGAAAAATAAGCACATGGACGTTGCTTATCGCCGAACTGTTGAGTCAACACTGATAATGCACATCCCTCTCTCTCGTGCACATACAATGTGAAAGGCTTACTATAGTCGGGGGTACCCAACACAGGAGCCGAACACAACGCGTTGCGTAATTCGGAAAAGCTCTTCTGACATTCGTCAGTCCAAGGAATAGGATTTGGAGTATCCTTAACAGTAAGAGCTATCAGAGGCTTCGCTAACAACGAGAAATTAGGGATCCACTGTCTACAGTACGACGTAATACCCAAGAACGCACGTACTTCTCTCTGTCTAGTAGGCACACTCATTTTCGCAATAGCTTGAATTCTTTCTGTGGTCAGTTTCCTTCCCTCCTTCGATAAGAGGTGACCTAAGTATGTTACTTCTTGTCGACAATATTGCAACTTGGAGAGAGAAACTTTGTGATGACAATCAGACAAGTGGCATAACAACGACAAAGTCGCCTCTCTAAAAATCTCTTCATTGTCAGCAGCAACTAGCAAGTCGTCAACATATTGAATAAGGGCAGAACCATCTGGTAAAACCAACAGATCAAGTTGCGTTTTCAAAGCTTGGCTATAGATCGATGGACTCTCACAATAGCCTTGAGGAGCGCTGTTAAAGCGGAAACTTCGTCCTCCTAAAGAGAATCCAAAGATATCTCTACTCTCCACGGCAATCGGGATGCTGAACAAAGCATTCTTCAAGTCAATCACCGAAACCATGTGGCTGTAGCCGGAATTAAAGTCAACAAAGCTGTGATATGTAAATGTGGCGTATTTGTATAGCGCGAACAGTGACCCGGAGGCATCCCGGCGCTTGTACTCCTACCACAAGGGAACCCCTCCTGGCTTTTCCTTGTGGGGTGTCCACTCCTGGGCATCCCATGGTGAAACCAGGCATCCCTTATGTATCAGGGGGCCTTTGTGGAGACTAAGCAAGCTATTGCCCAGAGTTGCAGCGTGGGACCCATGCTTAGAATCGGCACTTTGGCGAGAATATCCGGTCAGAGGAATTTAAGCCCGAAACCCGCCAAGGCGGGAATCGAACCCTGGTCCCTGGCCAGCATTCTGCATCAAGGTCTGCCGCTCTAAGCATTGAGCCACACTTCTCCACTCAGGTACAACAGGAAATTGCGGAACAACGATCTTGTTCAACTCGCGAAGATCGATCACGAACCTATATACAGGAGGCTGTGAAGAATCAGTTCTCTTCAACACAGGCAAAAGAGAACTATTGCACACATTACTTCTCGTTTCCTCAATCACACACTTTTCGATCAGATCGTAAATGATCGCAAAAAGTGTTCGCTCACCTCACTCGAGATACGGTGCTGCGGAATACACGGTAACTTAGTATTCGCCTTCAGTGTCACAACATAAGGTGGAATCTCCAAGAGGCCTACATCATTCGGACCAGTAGCCCACAATGAATCGGGTAAAGAAGACAATTCCCGTGGAAGTCCATCTTTAGATATGTACATGCGAGAAATCACTCTCTCACCCAACGTAAGATGTACTCCTGACGGAGAACAATACAACGTCGCATACAATCTCTTCAACAAGTCCAATCCCAACAAGTTCTCACCACAACCTGTAGTCAAAATGAGGGGTGCTTCGAATCTACGAGGTCCAACAGAAAGAGGCAACGGAGTAGAAATCGGATTCGTAACCAGGGTGCCAGAAAAACCTACAAAAACATTCTCAAAGCCAGACAAAGGTGCGCCAGGGAGTTTAGAGTGCATAATAGAACTCTTCGTAGCACCAGTATCTAACAGAAAAGGCTCTGACACACCTGATGCAATCACTTCAGCATAAGGTCCACTCTGATCTACTGGAACTGAAACAACTCCCTCTCTTTGTCTATGGCTTTCCTAGCAATCATTACCATCCACTACCTCACCTTCGACGTAGTAATCGTCCGTATAGTACTGAGCTGTCCAACCAGACGAACCATTCTGCTGAACAAAACTATTCATTGAGTTCTGTGGAGGCAAAGAACGACCATTCTGTCCACGACCTCTACCTCTAGGCGCTTGTTGAGCACCTCGTCCTCTCACACCAGAGGCACAATTTGTGCGCTGTAACAAAACCGGACAACTACTCTTGAAATGGCCCTCTTCTTTGCAATACGCACACTGATTAGGCTCATATGGAAAACGTTGTTGAGAAGACTCGTTCCTTTGCGAGTTTCTCGAATATTGCTGATTCTGCTGATAATCGCGTTGATTATTAGTACGGGGTGGATAAGCTTGTTGTAGAAGAACTTTAGTCTTCAATTCCTTAGTCTTCTTATCCGCTTTCTCTACCTCATCTTTGTGCCTATTTTCATAGTACTGGGCCGTAGCTAAAATCTGCGCTGACGTGGAAACAGCCCAAGCACTCTCAGAATCTTTCAACTTATTGCACAATTCGGGGAAGCAAATTATGTACAAATTTGTCAACGAACAATCTCTGGCCACCCTCAGTAGCCATATCCTGACCACTGTGGTCTACAAAAGTCTCTTCAAACCGAGTGAAAAAGTCAGACACCGTTTCATCTTTCTTCTGCTTACACGCAGACAACTTGTCCCAATTGACACGCACTTCAGGCATCAAAGTCTTCATATAATTAATAATCCTACCAGGAAGGTCAGTAATAAATGTAAATGTAAATTGATACTTGTATAGCGCACTACTCACCCGCAAACGTCTCAAGGCGCTTGTACGAATACCGCTGTGGAACCCATCCTGGCTTTCCCTGTGAGGCATCCACTCCTGGGCACCCCCAACGTGGAGGCCAGGCATCCTTAGCGTTGTGGGGGGCTGTTGTGGAGATTAAGCAAGCTATTGCCCAGCGTTGCAGAGTGGGACTCCATGATTGGAATAGGCACTGAGGCGAGTATTATCATGTCCGTGGAATTTTGAGCCCAAGACCCGCGGTGGCGGGGAATTGAACCCTGGTCCCGGGCTAGACTTCTGCATCAGGGTCTGCCGCTCTAACCATTGAGCCACACTTCTCCACAAATCCTCAGGCTTAGCACTGCCTACTTGTCTATCATTCGCAGCACTAAGGTTATTTCAAGTATCGCCCAATTCCTGTGCATGATCCGTGTGACGAATCTTACCCCAAATAGGCTGTGGAACAACATTCCCAAACAACATATCTATATCCTCCAAATTCATGATACATGAACCCACAGTCTGAGTCAACTCTTTATAATATCCTGCCGGATTTTTGCGCGGGTCAGTTAAAGACTGTTTAATAGCCAAAACTTCAACACGCTTCCAAGGAACATGTACCCAGACACGCTGAAAATGTGCAACAAGAGGTGGAGCAGCATTAGGATCAGCAGGTCTCCAAACTGGAGGAACCTCACGCATCGGATATTGACGCGCTGCTCTCCTAACTGACGAATCAGGCTCAAACAGTCGCTCAGAAGGAGTGTCACTACGAAATGACAATAAGGTCACAAGTGCTCTCTCAACATCATGAGGACCCACAACGGTCCCTTTCGCAAATTCGGAACGTATACGGTACAACTCAGAAGGAGCTTTACCTACTTCGTCAACCCATTGTTCATGGAGGAACACACACATCATCTCAAAGACGTACCGTTGCTTTGCTGCTTCCCATTGAAGGAAAACATCCATAACGCCCTCAAGGTCATACTGTGTAGCGTACATAACCCATTTACGCGCCATGTGATCCAAAACTGTACGCTCATTAGCATCAGGCAACTGACTACGTGATTCTCTACGCTCGACAACAGGAGACATACCCAATGGTCTCAACAAAGGAGAAAAGAAGCTAGAAACTGCAGCAGTCATTCTCTGTCTAGTAGAAGGAGAAGGTGAAAGAAGAAGAGAAGACGGAACAATGGTAGAAGAATCCAAAGTCGGAAAAGAAGGAGTATTATAGATAGGCATAGGAGTAGCAGACGAAGGGGGAGGTAAAGTTGGCGGCCCCTGAGGAGGCTGCGCCAAAGGAATAGCAACCAACGGCAGAGAAGCTGGCTGTAGAGAAATCGCAGGTGGCAAAGCAACCGGAGGTTGCGCAACTACAACTGGTGGCGGTGGTGCCGTAGCATTCTGTGCATAAGGGGGTGGCGAACTCAATAGATGCAACATTAAAGGATCTTTCGCAAGATCTTTCTTTTCTTCCTGCTCTTTAACTGGCAAAGCTGGGTAGCATTTATCTACCGCTAACTTCCTAACCCTAAGCATCTGTTCGCTCTCTTGCTCTTCCTCATTATCCCTATATGCTATAGCAGCTTGCACCATTGACAAACCTCATTCTCGTTTATTCTTCTTCGCTAATTTAATTTCTTTCTGTTTGGCTTCTTTGCGCCATATGCGGAAAGAGTCAAACATTGCCGGCCGGGCTTTCTTTTTGAACAGTTTAACTTCGAGATTGTCTAAAATCTCCGTTTCAAAGCTACCGTAACGGGGCCACTGTAGGACACCGTCTTTCTTCGTATATTTTACCCAGATGTAATTATAACCAATAGGGCCCACTCCATGCTTCACGTAAAGCTCATAGGTCGGAGTTCCAATCGGAGGAACCGGACACGAATCCTCTAACCGGGAATCCCTAGAACAACCACAACCAAATATCTTTCCAAGTCTGCTAAGACCAGGCATCTTCGCTCACTAGCCTAGCTTCAAACTTAAAGGGAAATCTCAAAAACGATAGCCTCGTGAATACACGAGTCCCTTGGCTTTGGGGCCTGCAGGTACCAAATCAAAGCGATCCACGAAGGGATACCAAACAATCTAGGGACTGGGAGAAGCTCCACTCATACTTAACTGAAATGTCGATGGCGTCACCAGAAGACCCGTCTATCGTCTCGCTCTACAAATCGTCTATGGCTCCAAGACAGAGCGACAGTCAGGGCAGCAGTCCTTCGTAGCCGTCGGAAGGCGGGAAACCTCGCAGCAAAGACTTTCGGACCACGACGACATACATGGGTCGATGAAGTGGCAGGCCTTCCTCCAGAATTTCCACACAAAGCTCTCCACGATCTTCGGGCTTGGACCGGTACCGCTGAAGTCGCCCCACGTGGGGCGCCAACTGAAGAAACGGGTTTTAGAACCCAGCAGCGCCAGGGAAAACGCTCAAAGTCTTCGGATTCCACTGCCTCGGCAAACAGAGACACGGGACACTTCTCGATGACGTCAAAGACCAAAGTTTATTGGCTGCAACCAGGAACAGAGATCTACGAAGCACAACATGGGTGGTTTGCTAGAGACTGCACAATTTCAATGCACGGAGCATGGTCTTTTATGTCAAAAATCACATTCCAAAGTAGCATCGGTTACACACAAACTGACCAATGACAATGTGACATTTCAAAAGTAGCGCATGGCGACAATCCCATTTTCCGTTTTCCAGCCCACCAGATATGACCAAGCAAAATTCCAACTTTCTTGTTCGATCAGGCTGGACAAACCCATCATAAAACCTTAACCCAAATCAATGATTATGTCGTAAAGGAAGGAGCAGAAACAGATTGGAAGCAAGATAGAAGGGTGGGTGCAGTGTACTGTAAATTCGGCAATGTCCTGCTCTTTGATCTTTATCTGACCAGCTGCCTAACAAGGAACTGGCTCAGCGAGGTCAGCCTCGGGCAAGGCAGTCAGTTCGGCCAGGTCACTCAGAAGTTAGCTAAGGTGTACGTGTCCCAAGGACTCGCTCGGCCGCAGTCATCGGCCTATGTGAGGGCAACCACACAAAATGGCTGCCGTCCACAAAATGAAACCCGAGGGTTCAAACGAAATTCCTGAATACGTAGTGTTCTCATTGATCGATTAAAGCGAAAACACACCGCACTCATGATTTGCGGTCCGCTGACACTAAAATCGTCTATTTCCGACGACCTTTATTGATTGGGTTCGGAACCACCAAACCTCAGACCCTCAAACTACGGAACTACACTTCCGGGACCCTTCTAAGGTGATAGAAAAAAAGGCAAAGCTATTTGTGCTGGAAGTGTGGAAATACGGTAGTCGTGATGGGACGAGGAAGGGTTTTTTCACGTACCAGTCTCTAAAACGGGATGCACTGGTCGTTGAACAAGGCCTCTAGTTCTGCAGGGATTAGAAGTCTGGGATGAAAACAGAGATGTGCTTTTTCTGCTAGAAGCGTGACTATCATGTATGTGCTATATCGCGCATTTAACACCTTCATGACACACTTATCAACAAGGCATTTCAGCGCACAAAGAAAACTATCACCCCTCGCTCAACCTCACATACTCCCATTCTTTATTTCCGGTTTAAATGTTGTGTAGGTTGCAGAGAGAGCCCCCGTGGCACTGCAGAAGAACATCTACCGGGAAAGGTTTAGAGAGGAGTGATCTGCAAAATGTGGTCATTAACATGGGGGCGACGCTCACTGAATAAACATAAGCTGGGATCCGGCCGGCGCTACGAGGAACAGTCGAGCCTGCACTTCCCTGGACTGCATAGTTTAGCTGCAACCCTTTGCTTCGCTCGATAGCCAAAGCACCTCGAAAATTGATCGAAAGAGAATCACAGCGGGAACCCCTGCCCCGGTGAATGGCCCATGGGCCTATAGCGTGCCTGATATGACCCCTGAGCACGCCTGGTGACAGGACAGGCTCGTGTTGGCATGTATGGTAGTGAGCTGTGTGTGGTGAGCTGTGTGTGGTGAGTGTGTCTCGTGAGCAGTGTGTGGTGAGCTGTGTGTGATGAGCTGTGTCTCATGATCCATCAGTGTGTTGTGAGCTGTGTGGGGTGAGCTGTATGTGGTGTGTGGGGATCAGTGTCTGTCCCCCGTGCTGCGCTGGTTTTGCCCCCCGGTCGGATCCTGCGCTGTGCGCATGGGCAGTGCCGGCTGCCGCTGCCCCTCGGAGGCCTTTCATTGTCTCGCATCTCTCCCCGGCTCCCCCTTTCATCCACCGGACCTCAGCCCAGTCACCGGATACAACTGGACCGTCATGGCGGAGACGGACCCTGCGGAGGTGAGGTGCCCTGTGCGGCTCTACCACCCCCTGGGGGCGGCGGGGCTCCTCCTTTCACCCACGAACCCGCTCTGCCTTTCATCAAGGCCCGGGGACAGATCCTGCCCTGCAGCCCTTCAGTTGAAACACCTTCTGCCAGGCTTCTCGGTGACTTTCATGAACCAGTTTTTGCTCACTACTCAGAACTCCTAAGGTGAACACACACACTTAAAACCATCCCTAAAGCTGAAAGTAAGTGACGGTACTTGTGGAGTAACTCTGTAGGAACCATGTGTTGGTTGGTAGGCCAGCTGTAACTAGAAGAATGTGTGCACCTAGTGACTGCTGCTGTTCAAGGGCTTTCCGGATGCTTATTACCCTTCCCATTTACACTGCAGAATTGAATTACGTGGTGTCAGAGCCACCTTGAATTCCCGTTATATATTGGGCGATAAATGGTTAACGGTAAACACTAGTCCAGTTTTTCTGAAGCTGGTACATGGAGTGGTGTGCATGTGTACATCAGGTGAAAGTGTGACTAACAGAGGGAGGGGGGGGGGGGCAGTGGAGCAGGAGGGAAGTGTTTACAGTCAGGCCACAGCCGTGGGCAGGTGTCAGCGTCTCTGGTTACCTTTGTGACACAGAAAAGACGCCGATGGAACTGTAACCGGTGGGCTGAGACCTGTGCGGATCAAGACGATCGCTTGCCGTGGGCAGCCGCTGCTTTTGTCTGCGGGATAAAAAGCAACCCTTCTCCCCTTACCGGGGACTGCCCCGCAGCTGGGCGCGTGCTCCCACATGGGTTCCCGCCTGTGACTCCAGTGCCTCGCGCCAGAGGGCCGGCGGGCAGCACTCTGATGATGACCAAATACTATCTGTCTCCTTGAAACGCCGCGCGTCGCTAATGTGCGCCCCGCTGGCCTTGTTGATTATGCACACGCTGGGCGGCGCGAGAGTTGTCGACCCTTGGCTGCCGTCCAGCGTCAAAGGACATATGCCGAACTCATCCCCACCCCGATGGCTCGCTGCTGGTTCACCTTGCTGACCACTTTTAAGGCCATCATGAATGATGCCCCCACCTGTCTGTGGCTGACAAGCTCTGCATCTTCAGTATCTCTTGTCATACGCCGAAGCCATGGCTGTGTCAGAGTAAAGGCGAAGAAGTGCAAGACAGAAAAAAAGAGATACGACTAGAGGTCCCCCTTGTGACAGGGGGGACGGGCACACGGACAGCAGGAGTCACGAGGGGAGGGGGCGAACAAAGACACGGACAGCGGGAGGGGGGACGGACAGCGGGATAAAACCATGCGGGACCAGGACGATTGAACAAAATGAGGAAAAACAGCCATGTAAAAAAAAAAAAGTAAGTACATACCCACAGTGGACACGTCTTCATGACGTTGCCAAAAGCCTAAAAATCGCCGGAACGCCCACGAATCTGTTCCGGCTATGATGAACAGATCTCTGTTCCAATGGCTAGTCTCCATTTATGGAGCTAGCCAATGGAACAGAGGGGCGTACAACACACACATACTGTAGGCATAAGATTTCGCCTGCGCGAAACCTAAAAAGCAAGTTCTTGATTCCACTGTTTAAGCAGCAGCTGTGCTCTGTAACCTGCCTTTCACGTTGGTTGCTGGCCCTAGGTTAGGTTAAAGTATTTGTAAAGCGCATGACTGCCCCAGTATCAGGGCGTCCTAGCGCTAAAGTTTAATAGAGTGAGGAGACAAGAGAGAGAGGATTAACGTGGGAGAAAAGCTAGGTCTCCACCCGCCTTCGGAAGGTCAGGTGATCAGGGCTGCTGCAGATGTGAAGAGAGAGGGGGTTCCAAATGGCGGGGCCAACAGCTTGAAGGATCAGCCACCCGCTCTGGCCCTCCTTATCCGAGGGACTTTGACCAGGAGCAGGTCTGTCGAGCGCAGCGCTCCTGTGGGTGCGTAGTAGGAACTTAGATCACTCAAGATTCTTGGGCCGATGCCCAGAAGGATCAAATGGGTGACACACAGCATTTTGAAGTGCACTCTCTGTACTAGAGGTAGCCAATGTAGGTGGCAGAGGAGATTGAAGACATGACAGTGTTTAGGGGTGTTGGAGAAGATAGCGCGAGCAGCAACATTCTGAACATGCTGCAACCTTACTGATTTGTTAGCACCCAGAAGAAGCACGTTACAGTGTCCAATCTGGCCAGGATTGATGATTAGATGATCAGCTGCCGGGTTTGGGAGTCAAAGAGACCTAGTATTGGCTTTAGGCCTCGTAACAGTCCAAAACATTTCCCTTGCACTGATTTGGTGTGAGCCTCAAAGGTGAGAGCATTGCCCATCATTATACCTAGGTTCTTCTCCACTGGTTTATGTATGGGAGCACTTCAAGAGCAGGAGGCCACCACTCATTGCCTCAAAGATGTGGATCCCTGCCTACCAGGAGGATCTCGGAATTGGCTGAGTTTAGCTGCAAATAGTTAGCGGCCATCCACTCCGAGATGGCTGTTGGATCCTGTTTACATTTTTCCGCGTCCTGGCTGGGATTGTTGGAGAAGGCGATCACCAGCTGAGTGTCATCTGCGTATGACACCAGGGAGATGCCCCGGCCTTTGGCCAGCAGAGCCACGGTCTCACATAGATGTTGAATAAGGTAGGGCTCAATGCTGACCACTTGGGCACCCCACAGCATAGTGGAAGAGTGCAGGAGAGGAAAGGGGGGCAGTAACTTGGACGGTCCGACCATCTAGGTAGGATGAAAACCAGGAGAGGGCTGTGCCTTTGACATCTCATGGGAGACCGTGTCAAAGGCCACGCTCAGATCGAGCAGAATTAATGCTGTAGTTCTGCCTGCATCCAAAGAGGTCCGTCCATAGCTCTTCTATGACCGCCAGCAGAGCGGACTCGGTACTATGCCGAGGCTGGAACTGGTTTTGAGATATATCTAGTATTGAGTTTGCTTCCAGGAAATGAGTTAAGTTCGAATTAACATGTGATTCTGTGACCTTAGACTGTTGCGTGCTTATCTAGGATCCTGATCGATACTGTGACCTTATGCCCCTATTCGGCTATAAATCCATTTATTCCCTATATTGGCATAACCGTTCAAGTGCGATATTCAGAAAGTCATCTCTGGCCTCACACGAACAGAGCCACATTCCAGAATAGTTCTCTGCCACTTCCTTTGCAACCAATTAGTGCAATGACAGAGCAGAAGTCACTATCTGAAGATTCCTAGATTAACACTCCGAGTTCTTCAACAAGATACAAACTCAGCAAACCTGGAAATCCCCGCTTGCTGTGTTTTGATTAGTAATGGAACTCTAATGAGCAACTGATAGCTATCACTTCCTAGTGACATCTTTAATTGACGTCTTATGTCCAGCAAACTTACGTCAAACCAGGCACCTGTCAGGTATAAATATTACCAAAGTTTCCTTAAGCAATAGCTGTTGTATGCCTGTTGCTAGCTGTCTGCAGTACGCTGATGCTGCTGCTGTCCCGAAGCTGCTGATACCATTATCGCTGCTAAAGCGCGAACGATGGTGTGGTGTAACTAGGAGCTGAACAGCCGTCCCTCTGCGAAGAGCCCAGCAGATGCCAGCTGCCCATGGACGCTGTCCCCCCTCCTCCTCCTCGACGCGCTGAAGAGAGACGCTGCCTTTCTCCTGCAGAGAAATCCAGCTCCAGCGTTTCTGGTCTGCCCTCGCGGGTGACTGGGATACCGAGTTCCCCCTGAAGGAGATACCAGACCTCCATCATTCTATTCAGAGGTATGGTGTTGACTAAACCCTTAGTGAGAATTCTTGAAGCAAACCTTGGCAAAACCAACTTAACTTGAAGCTACTTACTTACTCCCCTCCCACGTATTAGGCTTAGGTCAGGTACACTGGGGTAGGCGTAGTTAGAAGCACCAGTTGAGTATTTTAGCCTATTGTATATATGACTGTATATATGTTTTATTACTTTTAAACCATTGTATGGCTAAGAAACCATATCAATGCTTTTACAGTATTATCTTGCAATACTTATCTTAATGTACGTACTTTTTATAATCACAAGTCTTGCAATTGTGGCAATACATTTCTCTTGTACGAGAAGAAAGACTGTTCAATAAATGTTAACCCTTTATTGACAAACGCCCGTCTCTCTATTCTCTACATATCGTGAAAGTAAACTGCACTAACCTGACTGAGTAAAATAACTGTCTATTGTTTCACACGACCCTAGAGATTGACTCTTGATCTGAGGAGCAAAGTTGTCATGTTGCATGGTTGTTGGAAAGCTGAATCCCTTCTTGTCTGTGCCAGAGAAGCTGATCACTTCCTATTCAGTCAAGAAAGTTTCCAGTGACCTCTGAGCTAGTTGGTAACACACCCAATTAAGTTTAGCATAGTCAGTAGAGGCCTAGAAGATCCGCACTTCTACGTCGATACTACTGTTTATGTTATTCCAATGCGCAGGGCCTAGTGGGAAACTAGGAACTACACTACATGGCGCCCAACGTTTGGTAAGGCGATAAACTAACGCAAGACGTTAGAGTAACTCAGTCGTGCATATTTCACACAGACCCCTTTCTCCCGTAAATACTCCAATAGACGTCTGGAGTGGGTGAAAGGTTAAAATCCGCCCGAACTCAGTAGGAAGAGATTCCTATGTAAAGCTCTGGTTTATTCAACGTTGAAGGATACAGTGTTCCAAAATATTGTGCACCTAATCTTTGTCTCCTTGGAGACCAACTATGCAAAACCTGCATTTATAAAATGTCAGACAGTGAAGAAGAAAGGGAAGCAGTTAGACTGGCAACCCTACTAATAGAGGAAGACACGAGTCTCCTACAGACAGACCCGGATGCAATTATCATCCCGGTTCACTTAAGAAAATCTAGGGAAGAGCTGTTAGTACAGCTAAAAACACTTATAAAAATACATAGGCAATTAGTCCAATATGTAATCCATATATGTAATGCGGACTGCAACAGTCCAACCAGCTGTTAATGTACCACAGCTGACCCCTCATCAGGGGAACACTAATAAAATTACACCACAGAACATACAGTCATGTCTTGGTAAAACACCCGTAAAACGGGAACAAATTCCTTTCTGGTTAGCACAGAAAATCACTCAAATAGAGGCAGTATTTCCTGATACTACCCCTATAGAGGAACACAGAATCTTGACAATCTGCCTTCCTATGGGAATCGCACCACACGTGGAGGACTGCGACACTTGGGGTACAGTCTTTGCTTCCATTTACACAAAAACACACGGTGTTCCGTCTATGGCGGTAATACCAGAAGTGCTAAAACAGATTCAAAATGAATACGGTCCAGAGCCCGCTTTAAATCTAGGTATGAAATTACTGAAAGACTTCAAGCAGGTCTCGGCTATATTATTAGCCAACATAAAGGGAGAAGCAGCATCTGTGGCGATCCGCCAGAAGTTGAAGGAAACAGATATAAAAGATCAGCCAGTTGAGCTTGCCAAAATCATAGAGAAATGCTATGAAGAATTAGGTAGAGACAGCTTGGGTGGAAAACCAGTTAAGCCCCAACTGCTCGAAAATCCTAAAAAATTATTTATTAAAAATAATTCAAACATTCCTAAAAAGAGCTGGGATGGAAATAAACAATCCACTCCCAAGGAAAAAGTTTTCCAGTCCAGAGGAAGGTCTCCTCGACGGAGGAAAAGAACTCCGACTCGAGAACATCAGTCTCCCCAGAGGGAGCCCTCTGAGAAAAGATATAACCTCAGAAATAGGGATAATCTGAAAAAACCTGATAGATATCAAAGTATTGATACACGTCCCTCTCGATCTATTTCGCAGAAATCGGAAAGAAGAGGACGGTCAGACCCAGGAGAGCACACCAAGTCCAAAGACAAGGAACCTGCTCAGAGTAAAAAATCTCAATTTCCAAAAAAGAAGGTAGCCAGTATTAGAGTAATCAACCATGCCGAGAATACTGAGGACACAGTTGAAAAACGGGGAGTGGGCATTGACAATGTTGGACAGTGCAGCAGAAATCAGTATAGCCCGCAAGATCCTGATGAGTCATCTGGAGACAGTGGACACGAATGAATACATTCAGGTTGAAACTGCCGACACCAGACTTAGCGAGCCCCATAAAATATACGAAATAACATTGCGTATAGAGGGTGATAAGACTAGGAAAATAAGAGGTCTATTTTGGGATAAGCTCTCAAAAGGCTTCGATATTCTGTTAGCTGAAAAAGATTGGCCCCCGGAGTTTGTCAGGGAGTGCCCTCGTGGCGAAGAAGTGATTATGCCTGCCTTCTCGAATCACATTCCGATTCACAAAAAATATACATATGCAAGGAAATGGGCAGTAGCCCAGGCACCGGCATTATATAAAAACCATGTAGGATGGGATGAGGACTCACCTCCTCACAAAATCCAGTTAAAAAGTGAACCAACTGCCCAACGGCAGTATCCCATTAAGCAAGAAGCTAAAAAACAAGTCAGGGAGATTTTAGATCAACTTGAATACCACGGGGTGATTGAAACATGCACCTCTCAAATGAACAATCCTTTGTTTCCTGTCTCCAAACCAGACAATTCATATCGTCTAGTTTTGGACTACAGACACCTTAAAGCATGTTGCAAAAATTTTGCAGTACAAAACTCGCATAGTGCAGCACTAATGAATAACATAGTTAGGAAAAAATATAAAACGACATTAGACATATCTAATGGTTTCTTTTGTCAAAACATTGCACCGGAAAGCAGATATTTGACCGCTTTCTCAGCATTTGGGTCGCAGAAAAAATTCTGTCGACTCCCACAGGGGTTCAAGAACAGCCCAGGACTATTCTCAGCTAGGGTAACAGAGTTACTACAAATATATGATGATGAGGCATTATCTTACGTAGATGATATCTATCTCACAGACGACGACTTGGATACTCACTTGAAAAGAGTGAACACCATTATACTTGGGTTCGCAGCAGAGGGTTACAAATTCAACTTTAAAAAGTCCAGAATTGCCCATCTGACAGTACTATTCTTAGGGTACGAATTATCAAGTGAAGGGAAAAGCCTAGCGGACAACTTCTTAGAGAAGTGCGCTGTACTCCAAGCTCCAAAAACGCTGAGGAATTTACAATCCATACTAGGTTTTCTGAATTTCGGAAGAACTTACATTCTAAATTGCGCAGAGAGGGTTAAACCTCTCTACGAACTAATTAAACCTGATTTTAAACAAATCAATTGGACTCAAAAACACACAGAAATTTTGAGATCACTGCAAACAGACATGTTAGCTAAAACTAAATTAGATACACGTGACAACACACGCAATCTTGTAATCCGAGTCATCCCAGGAAGATGCGGATTCACGTACCTAACCTCTAATGAGGGAGAAAAGGTACCAATTTCAATTAAATCTCACTTGTACACACAAGCAGAAAAAGCATTCAGTCACACAGAAAGAACTGTGAAAGCAGTGCAAATCGCATTAGCAAATGAAAGAGAACTAGCACACGGCAAAAGGATTAATATCCTCACAGCGGAATCCGCCTTCGAGGCGCTATTCAGCCCAGTAAACCTGCCTACAGTGTCACTGGATCCGAAATGGATACAGTGTGTAGATTCTCTAGGAGCGGAAGATGTGAAATACTATTTCGCCCCGCAATTCGAAGAACTGAAGGATTTAGAATATGAAGAAGAATATCCTCTGCCGATCGAACTTCTGCCTCTTTCACAATACGCCTGTATAATCTATACAGATAGATTTGTACAGCATTTCAACGTACAGAGCAAATCCTACGATGCAGCATGTGCGATTATTAAAGGTCGTTGGCTGTGAGGTAAATTCAGACCGAAAGTAACAAAAACTGAATCTGTAAGAAACTGTTTGGTTCAGAGAACTGAAATCAGATGTTTAAAGATGGCGCTCGAAAATGCAGAACGTGAATTCCCGACACTTATCGTGTGCGATTCTCATTTTTGCGTAAACTCTTACAACAATAAGCTGCAGAGGTGGATTGAAAACGATTACAAAGATGACACAGGTGCCACAATAAAGCATAAATTGCTCTGGAAACAGGTAGCTCTTTTACACAAAGAACTACAAAAGACTCACGTGATTCACGCACAGAGTCTTCAACGTGATGGCGTTCACGTTGCAGGGAATTCATTGGCTAATACAGCCACAGCGGAAGCAACTAAACCGGCTTCCGTAGCCACAAAAAAGCGTACAGAAAAATACATAGACGGGGAAACCATGCTGGCAGTAAAAACAACCGTAAAAGGCGACTGTGCAGCACTACCCGTAAACTATCCACTCAATTATGCATACGTAATCGATGCAAACTCCGGTCCTTTTGCTCGAATCCCTGGAGTGGGGGACAGAGTAATTCCAAACAGGAGCAGGAGGGGCTTCCTCTTACTGGAAGCACACATGGGGTTGGGTCTGAGACACCAAACAATTAAAGATTCTCTGAAAGAATTACAATCAGAGTACTGGTGGCCAGGAATGAGCATAGATATTCAATATTTTGCTCAAAATTGTGAAGACTGCAACAGAGATCGCAGTAATGAACAGGCCAGTGTAGTTTCAGGATCCCTGCTAGACAGCATAAGGTGGTCTATCTGCGCAATCAAAGAAGAGAAGCGCGTCCCATTGTACACAGTTAAGGCTAAACACACTTAAAAATGTAGCCTCCAGCGCTCGGCTGACGCCTAGAACTGTTATAAGAGAGATCTGCGAGTCCATATCGGCATATACGCAATTACCACGTTCCATTCTGACCAGGGTCCTGCTTTTAGCTCTCGAGCTTATAAGGAGGCCATGGCCAGCTTGGGAATTGGGTTGCGGTATTCTTGTCCGTCGCACCCCGAAGGGAATAGTGTGGTAGAAAGAAAAAAACGGGACATAAAGCGATCTATAACAGCGAAGGTATTAGGTTCAGGCGCTGGGTGGGTCAAACATCTAATAAGTGTCCAGACTAGTCTTAATAACTTGCCAAGAAATTCTCTAAAAGGTTTCAGCCCATACGAACTATTGTTCGGAATTAGAATGAACATTCAGGACCTCGATAGTCAGATGTCAGTGGTACAAGAAAAAACAACAGACTTTGACATCAAAGATCGTTTGGCTGTTTTACAGGAACTGAATGAAACAAGAAAATCCTTAAGCAACATAAAGTTAAAACAACAGCCATCTACCACTGACGAGGCACCACAAGCAACAGCCCCAGCAAGGCCTGTCTGGATTCCAAAGATTGGGGATCTAGTCAGAGAAAAAATCGCGGTGAAGAAGGAATTTGGGCCTTCTTACAGAAAAGCAGTACCTGTCTTGGCAGTCACTGGAACAAGATCAGTAGTACTACCGCCCCTTGCTGGTAAAAAGGAGAACAGAGTTGTGTCTATCGACCTGGTAAAACCACAAGCATGTGGCCTATAATCAACAGTAGGCCCAGTGGACTCCCAAGAAACAACAGAATACCCAAACTTGCAACAATCCAAGAAATTCAAACTGAAAGACTAATCACATTCGATCAGCCTGCAGTGCACAGAGAAGGACTATGCAATAATGCCATGGAACACGTGCCTCTTGAGACACAGATTGAAACGGTTCATCAAGAAACACCAGTCTACACTAATGTGGCATCAGAAAATGCTACCGAGAGACAGATTGAAAGAACAATCCCAACAATTGACAGAACTGCCTCTGGTTATTTCATCAACTTCGACAACTTCTCTGAAGATCAAAACGACCCCGAAGTGATGCCAGAAACAAAAAAGACTTTTAAAGAAAAAGCAACGGAACTCTTTAATCAACTGAAGAAAATCTACCTTGTTTCACCTCGGTTAGAGTTCTGGTTCGGTCTAGGTGCATTTTTCCTCCTGCTTTGGCTCATCATGGTACTTTGTTTGGGAAAATTCATTGAGGGAAAATATAGTACAATGGACACAGCAAGTCAGAACATCAACCTAGTCCTGAAACCACACAGATCATCCCACGTGAAGAAAAGAGAACTGTCAACAGTAAATGTCACAGCAATTCCAATACCTGGTGGGGTAGTATGGGAGAAAACAGACTATGAGATCTATGGTCCGGTCGAAATCCTGAAGTATCCTCATCAACTGAAGGTTTCCTTAAGTGACTTTGTAAAACCTAGTACATTCTCTGATGATTGGGACTTTAACAGTATTAATGACATGATGTCTGATTTAGTAATGTCAGCTAGATTCACAGAACATGATTATTTACAAGGTTCATCTAGTTATGAGCAATTATTCTGCTACACACATTATGGCGATCATTACTTGCATAAATCTGCACAGCCTAGAAATGTTTTTATGTATAATCAATGGGAACATTGTGCTACACCACCTAAAAGCAGTTCTAAAGCATTTTTTGAGAAATTTAAATACTTCTCAGGGTTTAACACCAGTGATGCAGAAACGTTTTATTACAAACTGTTAGATAAAACAGGAATGAAAACAATGCTGACAAATTCTAAATTGATATATTCAGAAGCATTTTATGAAAAAATGATGACATTTGGTTTTGATTATTGGAAAAATAACATTGAAACGAAAACCATTTGGGGTGCAAAAGATTGGCAGGTACAAGGCCTTGAAGCACTATTTAGAACCTGCATGATACCAGAACAAATGATGTTTTTAAATTACACAATCCACCAAACATCCTGTCTTGGCCTAGCTAAGATCAAAGACCTTAAAACACCGTCTATTCCAAAGCCAATACCTGAGAATACAACTGCAGATATTGAGTTAGACGTATCACAAATTTTACATTTTAACAGAACACATCCTGATTGGAAAAAGTGGTTAATCTGGCCTACTGACACAAACAACTGTCAAGATAGATTCCTGAATAAAACACAGGGGTTAAAAATGACCAGACTAGACCCTAGATACTCCCAGAGACAACATCCAGGGATAATAACAACATACAGTGTACGGAAACTCTGCCTTGAATGGCTAACATCATCCACACTGGCTGAAATTAAGCAACACTTGTCTTTACTAAAAGATGGTGCTGATTTGAGCGATTTCATTCTTGGACCACGCAAACAGCGTCAAAAGCGTTTCATAGCGACCAGTATCTATGCTGCGTACAACGAGGCTTGGAAAGTCAAACAAATTGAAACAGCTGAAAAAATACGAGAAATTGATCGTATTAATTTGGAGAAATCACTTTCTGTAGTGGACAATGGGTTAATGACTCTGTTCTCCAGAATATATTCGTTGGACAATATTATATCCTCTGCCTTTGATGTGATAGATAGAGACTTGCTAATGTTACAACATGGCCAATCTCAATTACGTTCTATTATACAATTAGGCTGGACGCTGCAAAATCTTCGTTCAGGCTATGTGCCTTGGCGTTTAATCAACACAACGTCATTATTTTCCATTTTTAACCTTACTGATAAACAAATCAGTTTGGCACAGAAAGGAGCAGACTATACAATCCTGAGCATCGAAAAACTTGAGAGATTACCATTGACAATGTCAGAGAGTCCTGTCATTGAATGGATAATACACGGAATTATCACTATTCCGATAACAACTTTCCGATTTAAAAAGTGCCTTGAATACATACCTACTGGCCAGTATGAACGATTGGGTAAAGGTTATGTAAAATCAGAATGGAAATTACCATACACACATTCATGCTACAGTGACAGCGACAAAAATGTATTTCTTAGTGGTGAAAATTGTAAACATTCACTAAGCGGTATACTTTTGTGTCAGGGTATTAATTTACACGGAGCATGTGATGGAAATTCTAACAACCTTTCATGCCACCAGCTTGTCACACCTGCAACTCAGATAGAGCCCTTCTTTTTGCAACTTGCAAACGGGAGTTACATTCTTAGAACGGATCACAGATGTTGTGGCCTTGTGCCAGGGAAAAGTTATCTAGTAAGAGTAACATCCATGGTCAAATGCTGTATGCAGGCATTGTTCCCGAGGGGGCCTGCAGACACAGTGACTCCCATCTGGCCTCGTCTGAATCTCTATTCTATACGAATTGATACTTTAAGCAAAATGAAGTCTGTGCTTTTGCAGACAACAGTGCCTATAACGTCATCAAAAGAGACGCATGATCTTCTAGTTGCAAGGACAGCTACTGAAGTTCATGAACTTTTATCAACAAATTGCCCCGTGCATTTCGTAGAAATGCTTGGCCAACTCCTTAACATGTCTAGTGCCACAGGCATCCCAGGCATATTTAAGACGATTTTTAAGGGACTGCTAACACCTTTTCAAGCAATTTTGGGAATCGTTCCTAATTTTGTCCACTCTGTTTTTGGCGGCACACCCTTATTTTTGGGACTTGTAGCAGGGATTTTATTTTTGACCCTCCTGCTTCGTTATGGCAAGCTGAAACTCAGACATAGCTCCCATGGGAATGGAAGAGACAATCCTAGCAATGCTCTACCGGGACAGGATAACTAACGTCCTTGGATTGGCCAGGCTGAGAGATCTAAACATGACCTGGTTCCTTTCATTCAGACCTATATGGCAGAACTGTATCTTACCGGTACTTCGATGTATGCTATGCGGAGATGAGTGCGTGTTGGACATCTGTCTTTCACTTCCATCAGCAGTACCAATGGACGTCGATACTTTGCTCAGTCCAATAACGGCTCACGCATTGTGTTGTCCCCAGCGGCTACCAATCCTGATGACGGCATTCGTTGAGACTCCTGTGCTACGACTAGGTGGTAACAGTGGAGCGAGTGACAAAAGCAACATCACCCAGGTACGACCTTCTGTGAGCATTGCTGATCCCGACTATGATGACAGCAATCATTCTCACACCTGCCAAGTTACAGCACTATCGAATTTGGTTGAACTGTCACCTGATTTTGTAGACCAATTCTTTGAGAGCCTGTCTGATACGATGTTCTCACCCGAACAGAAATAATAACTTTGGAGAAACATTCCGACACACAGCGTTCCCATGAACTCTGAATTCGGCCTTCAGTTTTGAACAACAAAAACTGCTAAAAGCGTTGGAACTCTATTTCCCCGTTCAAGCATTAATTCTTTTGAATTGAACACTTTTTAATATTGACCCTTTTTGGCACGAACAATTCTTTGCTTACAGTAAAAACTATTCTTAGAGAACAGAAGCTTCAACTTCTATTTCTAAACACATCTAGAGACATAACAACCTTACACCAGCCTCTAGCACATTTATTGCAATGCATTTATATGTGATGATTTATCTCGCCCTTCTTCTGTTTCAGAGATATTTCATGTGTAATTCTTTTTGCATAATCGTTCATTGATTCCATATGCAATAATTTTTGAATGATTTCTATGCTTCAAAAACGTACAGTACCTAAAATTCACGTATTACAATATACGCCTATTTCGAATGCATTTATGTATTTTGGGGTGGGCAATGTTACACATGCATCTTATTGCTCTAGTTTTAGTAATTTGATGGACATGAACCCGTGGAGTGGGTGTTGCGTGCTTATCTAGGATCCTGATCGATACTGTGACCTTATGCCCCTATTCGGCTATAAATCCATTTATTCCCTATATTGGCATAACCGTTCAAGTGCGATATTCAGAAAGTCATCTCTGGCCTCACACGAACAGAGCCACATTCCAGAATAGTTCTCTGCCACTTCCTTTGCAACCAATTAGTGCAATGACAGAGCAGAAGTCACTATCTGAAGATTCCTAGATTAACACTCCGAGTTCTTCAACAAGATAAAAACTCAGCAAACCTGGAAATCCCTGCTTGCTGTGCTTTGATTAGTAATGGAACTCTAATGAGCAACTGATAGCTATCACTTCCTAGTGACATCTTTAATTGACGTCTTATGTCCAGCAAACTTACGTCAAACCAGGCACCTGTCAGGTATAAATATTACCAACGTTGCCTTAAGCAATAGCTGTTGTATGCCTGTTGCTAGCTGTCTGCAGTACGCTGATGCTGCTGCTGTCCCGAAGCTGCTGATACCATTATCGCTGCTAAAGCGCGAACGATGGTGTGGTGTAACTAGGAGCTGAACAGCCGTCCCTCTGCGAAGAGCCCAGCAGATGCCAACTGCCCGTGGACGCTGTCCCCCTTCCTCCTCCTCGACGCGCTGAAGAGAGACGCTGCCTTTCTCCTGCAGAGAAATCCAGCTCCAGCTTTCTGGTCTGCCCTCGCGGGTGACTGGGATACCGAGTTCCCCCTGAAGGAGATACCAGACCTCCATCATTCTATTCAGAGGTATGGTGTTGACTAAACCCTTAGTGAGAATTCTTGAAGCAAACCTTGGCAAAACCAACTTAACTTGAAGCTACTTACTTACTCCCCTCCCACGTATTAGGCTTAGGTCAGGTACACTGGGGTAGGCGTAGTTAGAAGCACCAGTTGAGTATTTTAGCCTAATGTATATATGACTGTATATATGTTTTATTACTTTTAAACCATTGTATGGCTAAGAAACCATATCAATGCTTTTACAGTATTATCTTGCAATACTTATCTTACTGTACGTACTTTTTATAATCACAAGTCTTGCAATTGTGGCAATACATTTCTCTTGTACGAGAAGAAAGACTGTTCAATAAATGTTAACCCTTTATTGACAAACGCCCGTCTCTCTAGTCTCTACATATCGTGAAAGTAAACTGCACTAACCTGACTGAGTAAAATAACTGTCTATTGTTTCACACAACCCTAGAGATTGACGCTTGATCTGAGGAGCAAAGTTGTCATGTTGCACGGTTGTTGGAAAGCTGAATCCCTTCTTGTCTGTGCCAGAGAAGCTGATCACTTCCTATTCAGTCAAGAAAGTTTCCAGTGACCTCTGAGCTAGTTGGTAACACACCCAATTAAGTTTAGCATAGTCAGTAGAGGCCTGGAAGATCCGCACTTCTACGTTGATACTACTGTTTATGTTATTCCAATGCGCAGGGCCTAGTGGGAAACTAGGAACTACACTACAAGACAGGCATTACAATGTCAGAACTTAACTGTAATAGGTTAATAGGGCTATGTTATTTTGTGATTGCAGGTGACTAGAACCGTCCCAATTCAACTGTAAAAAGGATGATCTTTTATACAGGTATTGGAGGCCCCATTTATTATATATGGGATAAAGTACCCCCAGCTGTTCATTGTAAATATATTGCAAGCAATCAAGGAGTTCTGTGACCATATAGAGTAATGAGGCTGATGGTCGAGTTCCTGTACAAGGTTATAGAACCCTGAGTTGACTTCCAATATTCTTATGATGTACGGCAAGGGGTACTTTATTATTTTTAGTACATGATCACACCATCACTCTTTTCACCAACCACTTAAATCCTTAGAGTTAGGGTGAAGATAAAATTAGAACCTCTATTTCAAGATTAAATTAACGAAAAAACACTTAGATATTTGTTACCAAAAGATATTGAAATCAGTTTAATATACATCAGATATTTAAAAAACTTCTGGGGGGAGGAGCCTAGCCTGCAACCATGATGGCCGCCTAGTCCTTCGGCTCCGCCGACCCTTCCACTTTCCTCCCGTCCCGTTGCCTATCCTGACTTCCATCCTGCTCCTGAGTCGACTTTTCGGGCATGGGAGAGGACCCCGACTCCGATGGTGTGTCTCTCTATGGCCTCCCTGCGGTGGAAGCGGTGTAGCGTACTCGCCTTCTCCCAGACGCTGCCCGGCGCGGAAGGGTCTTTGTTCCCCGGGATCGACTGCCTTCGTCCACAACAGCGGCCACAGTAGACGGGGCCGAGCCGGCCTACAGAGTGCGGCAGCTGAATCAGGTCCTCCCTGCTACTTTGTATTCCGCCTCGCTTTGCTCCGCTTTCCACGGGAAGCACGCTGGCTGCGATCGCAACAATGTATCGCCGCTCAGACTTGTTGCTGTCTTTGTTCGTCTCTTGCCTCGCGGTGTGATGTGGCGGGAGCCATTTTGAGGACAGAGCAACTGCTATCTATCCTTCACGATCCCGGTTTGCGCCTGGTTACACGGCCACAGCCGACGCTCCGTATCCATCTGCACAGGGCACGATGGTATGTGTTTCCTTTGTGCCCCCGGCCCGGCCATACTGCAGGGGGCACCGGCGAGGTGCTCGGCTTCACTACGGAGACGTAGATGTTCAGTCTGGGGGGCCGCCACGAGTTTTCGAGCCCCGTAAACAGGGACCCGCTGCATCCTTCCCTCCTACGGCACCAGTGCGGATTGCAGACATTCTCGAAGCCCTGGATTCCTTTCGCACTGCTTTCCGTGACAACGCCTGTGTCCTTGGGCACCGCCTGGAAGCTGTCCTCTCCGTTGTGCCTCTATCAGACTGGGAACACTCACGAGTGCGGGACACTGCGCCACATCTGATGTCCGACTTCTGTGGCCCACCTACTCAGGTGTACTCGGAGGAATGGAAGGTACGTGAGCCCGATATCCTTGAAACGCTGCCTGCGGTGGAGACGCAGCGGTCAGATGTCTGTGTGCCGATTCAGGGCAAGGGGTCTTATTTACGGACGCCATGTTTTGACACTCCTTTGTGGTCTATTGGAGACGCTTCCTACATTCCTCTGCAGCTGCTGCCACTACCCTTGCCGGGTGGTTCATGTACTTTCGTCACCTACATGGCTGAGTTTCGGATGGATCTTGATGGACAACCCCCCGCATGGAGTTGGTCACCCTGCTCGCTCCCATTTTCCAAGGAATCTACCATGAGGCTAGACTGTGTCGCTGCTTCGCATCGCAGGGGGCAAGGTTGAGGTTGTCTCCCTTATTTTCGGACTGATCTTGCATGTACTGCTGGGATATTGATGGACTGCCGGGGTCATTGAATATAGGTATTGTGTTGGTGGCGGGGTCTGGGATTGGGCGGCCGGTGTGATATGTGCTTGTAGTTTTGGTTTTATCACTGTGGTCCTCCTCCAGTCTTCTGTGAACGCACGTTTGGGATTGAGTCTTCCCACCTGCCGCTTTCCTTGCCACTTCATTTGTGCCGATGTTATTCAGGGTGGGGGATGCTTACGGGGCTGGTGGAGGCCGGGATTATGCGATACTTTCCTCCTCCTTCCTTCCCTGAGAGTCGGTGACTGGGATGTTCTTTCCCACTCACCGGACTCTCTTTTCCCACTTGGGGTTCTTTTGGGGCGACAGGCATGCCTATTGGGGGGGGGTGGGCCGTGGCCTTCCGTTGGTATGCAGGGTGGGGGGATGGGATGTGTTCTACGTCTTTTCTTTGTCTCTATGGCCCTCTTTTTCTTTCCTTCTATTCTCCTCTTCGGTTTCTTTCTCTTCTATGTGCCTTGGGGTCGGGGTTCAATGATAGTAGGGAGTTTATTGTGTTCTATCATCCTGCGGTGTAGCGTTTGCTCTTAGTTCCTGGATGGTGGCCTCCTGTTTCCTTATAAATGCTTGTCTCTATAATTCCTCCTTCTGGGTGCTCCTTTGGCGGTGATGTCTATCCTGTTCAGTGATTTGCTTCGACTCTTTTCGTAGTTTTACTACAGGTACTCGACAAAATCATAAAATTAAACCTTTTCCTATCCTGATATTATTGTTCTGTGTTCTACCCGACATTTCCCACTCAGAGATTGCTTTAACGGCGTCCTGCCTATTGGTTTTTCTTGTATCCTTTTCTAATATGTCATAGCGGCCGGCCTCAAGGGGTTGTAGGCAGACGCTGTGTATTGTGCATTTCATAAAATAAAGGTTTTAAAAAAAAAAAAAAAAAAAAAAAAATTCTGAAACTCAGAATGGAAGTATGACAGAACAATGCATTCCATTCCATGCTGATATATCGCCCACCAGGCTGTGATTCTGCGTTCAGGGCAGCCCTCCCGGACGTAATCAGCACTGAGGCATTGGGATGTGCTAATTTTAATATTCTTGGAGACCTCAATCTCCATTTTGACTGTTTAACTTCCCCTTCTATCAGCAGTATTTTGGCTGATTTAGAGGCCTTGCAATTCACCCAGCTGGTCACATCTCCTACACATAGGGGTGGGCACATTATTGACCCTTTTTTTACCAACTTGGAGGGAGCTAGAGCCCTACCCCCTATTCAGATCGCTTGGACAGACCATATGCTGGTAAAAATGCTACGCCCCATATACGAGCCTTCTTTTGTTCCTAAGGATAGAATGGTACCTAGGCGACACTGGAACAAACTGAGACTCGAGGAATTCTATCATCTGTTGGAAGAGGCTCCGTTGGACCCTTTCACTGATGTCGA
The DNA here is from genome assembly GCF_964263255.1 of Lissotriton vulgaris. NCBI lineage: Eukaryota > Metazoa > Chordata > Amphibia > Caudata > Salamandridae > Lissotriton > Lissotriton vulgaris. The sequence continues at coordinate 72,613,597 of NC_141689.1, forward strand.
ACGCGGCTATGATCTTTTCTGCGAGTGGATCACTCATGCCCTTGATTCTCTGATCCCCCTGGTACGATCCAAGTGTCGCACGAAAGAGCCTAGTCCTTGGTATGACAGCTCTTTAGCGCTTTTGAAAAAGGCTTGTAGAAAGGCTGAGAGGGTGTGGCGAAAATCGTTCGATCCCAGAATGAAGGCCTCCTATCTCGCTAAAATTAAAATTTACCACAGGGCGGTCTGCAGAACACGAGCAGCATTTTATGCCCAAGAATTTCAGAATAGCGCGAACCCTTCGAAACTTATTTTTAAAGTGCTAAAGGACCTGACGGCTAAGAGGGCAACGATGGCGGAGATCTGCTCGAACTCCCATTGTGAGGATTTGGCCTCTTTCTTTCTTGGGAAGGTCCAAGCCATTTATCGCTCATTTCCGAAGGGCTCCTCTAGCCCGGAGCAGGTTAGTGGTAGCCTAGGAGGATGTGAGCCTCTTACTACTCTGCCTCCCTTATCCACAGAGGCCTTTGACACCTTGAGCCTCAAAATTAAATCTGGATCCCCTGCTGACCCGATGAAACCGGCTCAGCTCAGGAATATGTCACCGTTATGTCGTACTCCGGTGCTTTCCTTGATTAACCTGTCTCTATCTTCAGGTGTAGTTCCTATTAGGTGGAAACAGGCTGTAGTTACACCTATCCTGAAGGAGGCTACCCTTGATCCCCTCAAACCTGAGAACTACCGCCCCGTCTCGTTGCTTCCTTGGGCAGCGGAAGTGGCCGAGGCCCATGTGGAGAAGTGTGGCTCAGGGGTTAGAGGCGGCAGACCTGGAAGCTTAGATCGGCCCTGGACCAGGGTTCAATTCCCTGCCTCGGCGGGTCTTGGGCTAAAAAAATTCCACGGACTCGATAATTCTCGCTCCGGTGCCTTCTCGACTCACGGGTTCACACTCTGCGACTCTGGGCAATAGCTTGCTTAATCTCCACAACGGCCCCTCGCGGCGGGATGCCTGGCTTTCACCCTGTGGATACCCTGCCGGGGTTATCTCACAGGGGAATACCAGGACGGGTTCCCTAAGCAAGCGCCGGGAAACCCACTGCAGGTAGCTGTGCGCTATATAAGCTCAAATACATTTACATTTACATGTTAACGGAATCCTTTCTAACCATCTTACTAGGGCTAACATCCTTGACCCCACTCAGAACGGTTTCCGTGCGGGCCACAGCACGGAGACGGCCCTTCTTTCTATGTTCGAACATCTGCGTTCTGTGCTTGATATGGGTCGGACGGCGGCACTGCTGCTATTAGATTTCAGTGCCGCCTTCGACACTGTCTCGCACAGGATTTTGCTCCAACACCTAGAAGAAGTGGGTGTCACGGACTCTGCCCTATGCTGGTTCGTTCTTTCCTTGCCGAACGGTCTTTCAAGGTGGCGATCCCTCCCGGTCAGTCTATCTTCCATCCTTTGGATCTGGGGGTCCCACAAGGCTCCTCGTTAAGTCCCACTCTATTCAACCTGTATGTGAGGCTGCGGTCGTCAAGCAATGGGGCTTGACGATGGTTTCATACGCAGACGATACGCAGCTGGCGGTCACGCTGAGTGGGGACTCTGATGTGGAGGCCCCCAGGTTCCGAGACGGACTACGGGCAGTGGCTAACTGGATGAATTCCAACTGTCTCCAGTTAAACGCCAAAAAGACCGAGGTGATGGTGGTCGGCAAGCAAGCGGAGTTATGGGGTGACTGGTGGTGGCCTCCTAAACTGGGTGTTCCTCCTCACCTACGGGCTTTGGAAGATCTTTTGCAGTTTAGACGTGCCATTAAGACTATGTTATTTGTCTAGCTTTTAGCTCTTGCATCCTGCTGTTCTCTGCTTCTAACTGTGTTGTGTTTTGTGTACCTTGTTAAGCGCCAGGACGCCCCTTTGCTGGGGCAGCTGTGCGCGATATAAGTGAGAATAACATAACATAACATAACATTGTAACGTATGCCGTTACAACACAGCTGTTGTAACGCAAATGACTTTACCATGCATAACCTTTACCAAGCTTTTTTTTACAACGATTTTGCCTTTACCACACATGCTTTTAAAATTAATTTTGTTGTAAAAGCATGATTGTTAAAGGCATATGCGTAATAAAGGTTCCCTAAAAAAACAGCAAAGCCCTGAGCCCTAAAACTGGACCCCGACGCAAACCCCTGGCCCCCTGCTCCCCAAAAAAACGATCCCCTGCCCTGAGCCCTAAAACTTGACCCCAGCACAACTCCCCGCCCCCCCCCCCCCCCCACACCCACTGGCCCCTAGCCCTAAAAAAACACCAGGTCCCAGCCTTAAAAAAAAAAACACCTCCGCCCAAAGCCCTAAACCAGGCGCCGCTACACCATTGCCTTTACTACCATTACCATGCATATTACCTTACTATTCATACCGTTACAACGTTAATTTATTGTAAAGACAAGCGTGGTAAAGGCATATGCGTTGTAAAATCACACGTGGTAAAGGCTATGCGTGGTAATGGTCCACGCGTTGTAACAACTGTAACAACTGCAAGTTAAAGGCTATGCGCAGTAACAGCCCAGTTGTAATGGCTGCTTCCCCTCAGAATGTGGAGAAACATGCAAAGATATTCTATCTATTCTTCCCTATAATTACCGAAAGCATGGAAAAATAAACCCGTTGTCATAAATAGCTTCGTTTGGCTTATCACTTTTCATTTAGAATAACAGAGCAGCAAAGGAAGAAGAAGAAGAAGAAAACGTCAAGTTTTGTTTCACTTTTTGAAACCACAGCTTTAATGATGCTCCATGACCTGCCTTTCTCCTTGGCTATTGGCTCTGGCAGCATACACTGTGACGTCAAATCTAAACTATGTTGTTACAGTAGAGCAACTGCACCATTTCTTTGTTGCAGGCAACTAGAAATGTCAGAAGTTGCCTGTAACGAGGAAATTAGAGATGGTCTTTTACATTGTATATGTATAATTGTTGATTAAACCCTATGCTACTGAGGTTTCTGTACTGTGCACACCCCGAACTGGTATATTTTCCTGCACGATGAACCAGTGCTCTTTACGTGAGGGTTTGGTCACGGGGGAAGCCGGGATTTGATTCCACCTTTCCTAGTTACACATTATAGAATTCAGCCACAGGGTGGGTATCTCATTTTCTCTCTTATTATTAAAGGTCACTGCTTTGTTTTTCATTCTCTAAAAAGCTAAATTAGATTAATTTGTGAAATAGAATCACATGATGCGTAGTAAATCAAGCAGGCGCAATGAATCTATCTAGAACAAAGTGCTAAGTTAAGGGGAGGCCACCCAGAATTTCGGGTTATAATGCAACTCCTGCTAAAGAGTATACCAGAGCAATGGTAGACCAGATCCAGTGATTGATAGATACTGTGGATGCCTTCAGCTTCTGGCCAGAGACTCTGAATGTGATAAAAAGATGATCTGATATCCGGAAGGAACAAGCTCTTCCGAGATAAGTTGGTTCCACTCTTTGGACATCCAGTAAGTTCCACATCATTTCCAACTCTGAAGCTAGATCAGGAAAAGGAGAGGAAGGAAAATCTCCCGGGGCATAAGAAAGAAGAGAGATATTGGATAAAGAATAGTCAAAGTTGGACAAAGAACAAAAGCAGCTTGATGTACAGACACATGAGGTTCCCTACAGAGAGAGGTCGCAGCTCTCCCATCTCATCTTCCAGAGATCCCTGCAAACAAAAAGACAGCAGCCGCGGTTAGACATTTGACGTTCTACTTCTTTCAGTCATGAAATGCCCTAGAGTGCCGGAGGGATATCCCAAAGAAGCAGAAGGGGGCGTGCAAAAAGCCTGGACAGGCAATGCATTTCAGGTATCTGACTGCTGGGAGCCTGTTCACCTAGTCTACATCGAAAGTTATTTTTGCACTGTGATGGTTTCCTGTTGGAGCTGAAGAAAGGCAAGGGCCGAACACATATCAAACTCATGCAAGAAGACTTGGCGCCCTGTGTGAAATGAACACTTTATGGGGGATAGGAGTACTGCTTTGGTTGCACCATTCCTGAAAGAAGGCCGGATGTCTGAACTAAGCTTTAACAGTGGAGAACCACCTGGATGGCTGTATTGCTAATGGTAGGCTGACTGTTTTTATAAATCACACACTGCCATAATGTCTCATTAGGTGCTGTTGGGACAGAAGTTCTTTTGCATGTCTTGGGAGAGAGTGCTTTCCCTGTCTTTTGCTGATCTCCAGGCAAGTCACTAGCTACTGTATGGTTTCTAGATCCCTACCTCAGTGAACATGACAATCGTGTATGTCCACTGAGGGTCAGTCAGAGGTGATGAAAGTCTGGCTTTAGTGGTCAGCTGTTAATCGAGACTGGTCTATGACTGAAGATGAAAGCTCCATGAAAGCGCCGGTCCGGACGTCGCTGCAGCCTTACCTCCCAATTATGCTATTGTCAGGAAGGATAGAGTCAATAAAACAGGGGGGGTATAGCAATAATCTTTAAAAACCATCTCCAATGCAAATTTGATCCACAAAACGTCCCTAACTGTGAGGTTGCCCTTTTTAAACTTTCTCTAAACCCGAATTTCACCTTCTCAGGCTTTTTAGTCTACCGACCGCCAGGACCCCCCAGTCCCTGGGCCTTATCCTTCCCAAACCTAACACCCCGTTCCTTATACACGCTAAAAACTTCTCAATCATAGGCAATCTGAATCTCCACCTAGAGGACCCCCAAAACTCTACATGCAGCAATTTCATATCCGATCTAGCTGCTATGAACATCATGCTCTTGAACTCAGGCTCCACTCACAGAGCCGGCCATCTTCGCAATCCGATTTTCTTTAACCTTCCTTATAGTCACTGCACTCCTGCAGTGCCTTTAGATTGGTCGGATCACTTCCTATCCAAATTCAGTTTCGCCCCCCCTCTCACTCCCACCCCTCCCAGCTCATCCCTTAAAATTCCAAATAGAGACTGGAAAAAATTGGATATAAACGTCCTTAATCAGCTCCTAGGCTCCAATCCACCCTCTGCACTTTCCACTATGAAAACACTATCAGGAGATATAGAAACACTATCAGGTGATGTTGACTACTGGCTCTCAGGCGCCATAAACGCCTGCCTCCCCCTTACACAGAAAAAACTTAAAAACCATCAAAATCCGGCTCCTTGGTTCAGCAAATCCTTAAAAGCTGGGAAATCTAAATGTAAGTGCCTAGAGCGGAGATGGAGGAAGGACTATTCTCCCCACTCCAAGGAGGCCTAAAAGAAGGAAAAAAAACATTACCACAAGCTATGCACTGCCGCCAGGGCCAGCTTTGTCTTCAAAACTATCTACAAAGCTACAAATTGTTCCAAAAAGCTCTTTGGACTGGTCAAAGAGCTAGCTGGCTCCGAGACCACTGCAAACCGCCACCCTTGAACAATAACCAGTGCGAAGAGCTCGCTCACTTCTTCATGAAATTTTTTTAACTATAAATCTGGATATGGCTAACTCGTACTCCAATATGACCCGGCAACCACCCACAACCACATCTCGAGACACTACCTGCCCCTCTACTACCGACTCTCCTCTCACTAACTTATACATGGATTCCTGGCCACTTCTCAACCTGGACGCCCTCAAAAATATTTTAAGCAATTTAAAATCTGGCTCACCTAAAGACCCTCTTCCAATCCCTATATTAAAACAACTGGATAACCCCCATCTATCCCTGATTCTCAAAACCCTAAACCTTTCCCTACTAGAATCCACTGTCCCGGATCATTGGAAACACGCCATGGTGACACCTTTTTTGAAAAAGCCTACGGCAGGCCCGAGCGACGTATCCAACTATCGCCCAATTTCTCTTCTAACTGCTTTCTCCAAGATCCTTGAGAGACACATTCACTTCCACCTTTCCCAGTTCATTGAATCCAATCATATTCTCCATCCCTCTCAATCCGGCTTCAGAACGGGTTTCTCTACCGAAACTACATTACTGGGAGTCACCGAGAACCTGCGCCACCATCTTGATAGAGGAGACACAGCTGCGCTCATACTGCTCGACCTCAGCGCAGCGTTCAATACTATCTCACACTCCATACTCATAAACACACTAAACTCACTGGGCATTCGCGTCCAGCACTGAAATGGATCTCCTCTTTCCTTACACACCGTACGTTTCAAATGTTCTCTACCATGGCCAATTCCAATTCTGACTCATCACCTTACGGAGTTCCCCAGGGCTCGGTGCTCAGCCCCTTACTTTTTAACTTGTACATCAGGCCTTTAGCCTATATTGCAGAACAAGCCGGTCTAACACTAATCACTTACGCAGATGACTCCCAGATCATTTTCTCCCTTTCAAGCACTGATCCGGGCTCCACCTCCCTTCTTCAATCAGGCTTAGGTAAAATCACCACCTGGATGAACGACAACCTCCTAAAATTGAATGGCGGAAAGACCGAAGTCCTGATTCTTGGCAAAAATAAAGACCTATGGAGCCCATCACACTGGCCTTCAGAGATGGGCGCCCTCCCGCTGCCCTCTGGTCACGTCTGCAATTTGGGGATTACTATTGAGGGTGCCCTAACCATGCACCAGCAGGTAATGAAGGTCTCCACAGTCTGCTTTACCATCTTGGGTTGGCTTAGGAAAATTATCTGGATGCTGCCAAATACACCCAGAAATCTGTGGTCCATGCCCTTATAACATCCCGGCTGGACTACGGAAATGTCCTTTATTTAGGCGCCAACAAGGCAGTGACAAGACATCTGCAGCTGGTACAAAAGTCTGCTGCAAGATTACTGTGCAAAATTCCAAAAACCGGCCACATCTCCAGACACCTTCGCGACCTACATTGGCTCAGTGTAGAGAATCGTATCAAATTTAAAACCCTGAGCTATATGTTTAAAATCAAAATGGGCACTGCTCCACAATACCTACAATCCCTGTTACGCCCCTACACTCCTTCTCGCCACATCCGATCTTCATCTCACGGAAACTTTAATGTACCTAGAATCAAGCTCGCCAGAATGGGTGGCAGATCTTTTTCATACCTTGGTCCCATACTGTGGAACTCACTCCCCCTTGACATCCGCAAAGAAACCATCTACATAAGCTTTCGCAGAGCCCTTAAGACCTGGCTATTTAACCATTAACTCTGTCTATCTGTATGAATTTTTCGTTTAACAGCACTCTGCCCGTCAACCGCCGGGAAACCCTTTTTGGGTAGCTGTTGCGCTCTACAAGCTTAATAGATAAATAAAGAGGCGGCCACACCAGGTCCAGAGGCACCAGCTGCAGCCTGTGATGTGAGGGCAAGAAAAGACACTTGCTCACTGCATCTGGAACTTTAGGAAGTTTCCTCTTTGGCTGATGGATTCTGAGGGAAAGGAATGTGCCAGTTTGACTCAGCAGCACCAGGGAAAACACCAGCTGTTTCTGTAAGGGTTTTTGAGCAGGGACGTTGAACAAGGAAATTGCAGACAGCTGCACAAGGAGGAAAGGAAGGTTGCAGCACATCAAGGGAGCCAGAGAAGGGGAAGCTTGATCCCAGCCCTTGAAGGTGGGATTATCTTTTTTTTTATTTCATTGATCTACATGGGATTCGCTGGATGATGTTAAATCTGGTGTGGGAGGGGCTTCTAGGGAACAGTTAACGTCTTTGCACACAGCCACTTCACTTTCAATATACAAACTACCTGCATCCCCAGATATGAGTGACCCGCACGATGGCCATAAAAGTAGAGATCTCCATCATATCATGGAATGTCCATGACATCAACCACCCAAGAAAGGGAAAACAAATACTCTCCTAATTAAACAGGCACAGCATAAATGTAGCCTTTCTACAAGACACTCACTTATCGCCGCACAATTACCCAGTCTTTGCCAAACAATGGGGCTCCCATAGGAATTTCTACTGTTATAGCTCATATTCCCGGGGTACCTGCATATTGATACATAAAAGTGTCCCGTTCCTCCCGCAAACCCACTACTCGGACCCGAATGGCAGGTGTCAGCTCCTGCAGGGCACGCTAGGGGATAAAATATACTGTTGGTAAATATCTACGCACCCAATATAGATGATCCTGATTTCTTTCATGACTTATATGCCCGCCTAGACAGTTTGATAATGGGGATGACCTCAACATGCCAGACTACCTCCAGACGGACACAACTATTATGCAGCCCACTTATAAACCCCGGGCCAGGGCAATCTTTCGACAAATTACAGACACATATTCTTTGCTGGATACTTGGCGTACCTGCTACCAGCATGTCCCAGGGTTCACGTTCTATTCCTAACCACATTCGATTTGGACTAGACTGGACTATTGGTTCTTAACAGCAACCGTTCACCAATGGATATCTGAAATGTCAGTCTTACCCCGGACATTGTCGGACGACAGCCCAGTTCTACTTCAAGTAGCAATACCGTATATGTACCATGCAGCCTACAGCTGGAGGTTCTGGGGAGAAGCTTTACAGGACCCTGGGTACCGCAATCATTGAATACTTCACACTGAACATGGGCACAGTGTCAGCCCAGGCCACCGTATGGGAGGTATTTAAGGCATACATTTGCGGCATATGTAACTCTAAACATGCGGGTATACTCTGCGTCATACGTTCCCGATTACAACGAACTGAAGATGCCCTAGGAGATCTGAAATGAAGTGCTGCAGAGGTGACCGGATGCATCAATGCTCGACACTGCTGGCTGAATTTCGAGATCTAGCAGACAGAGTTTGCATACCGGCGGAAACCTGCTACTGCACGTCGTTATGGTGAGGGAGAGTGCTCTGGCCGCGCTCTGGCCGCACCCTGGCTCGTCTGATGCACTAGAACAGCCAACAACCTTATATTGCTAGCCTGTGTTCCGATTCAGGGGTCACTATCACAGGTGGCGGTAACATCCTACAGGAATTTCAGAGTTACTACCAGGAATGATGTACCTCGGGTTTTGAAGCAACCTCTACTGAGGTCGCTACATACCTTGAGCAAATATCAATGGTTTGGCTATCAGACGGCCTGCGAGAATTTCTTAGTGCGCCCCTAATATTGGAGGAGATGGTGCAGGTAATAATCGCATTGGATGGCCTCAAGGCACCGGGCAAGGATGCCTTACTGGAGCCTTCTATAAAGCATGGAAGCAGCAGCTCCAATGCTCTACAATGAATCCCTAATTACTGGGGAGTTACCACCTACACTCGGAGAGGTAGTCCTAACTATATTGTTAAAACCTGGTAAAGACCCCAGGTGCTGTGCCTCCTACCGGCCTTTATCCTTGCTAAATGTAAACAATAAAATACTAGCCAAGGTGCTCGCCACTATGCTGGCCTTGTTGATGGAGCAGGTTATTTCACCAGCCCAGCCTGGCTTCGTTGCTCACCATTCGACCTCCCTTAACCTCGCACCATATTTGTGGTACTCCTAAAGTTGCTCCAGACACGCCAGCGGCTGTGGCCTTGTTGGATGCCAAGAAGGCATTCAATTCGCTCGAATGGATATTCCTGAGAGCGGTCCTACTAAAACTGGGAATACCCCCACCATTTCTTGCACTGATTATGCTCTTATATACTAATCCAACAGCCCGCCTCCGAGGGAACGGCGCACTCACAGATGCATCCCTGTGCTGTGGGGCACCAGGCTAGGGTGCCCGCTGTTCCCTATTCTTTTTATAATTGTGATGGACCCATTGGTGAGGGCGCTACAAGAAAGACATGCTCACCGTGGAGGGCAACTTATGCATTGTCCGCTACTGCTACTGTATACAGATGACATCCTGCTATTCATAAGGCACCCACAGGACAACTTACCCCCACTTATGCAAGAGATAGCGTGCTACGGGAAACTATCAGGGCTCCATATTAACTTGGCTTTCAGATGCCGCCCAACCACTGTTTTTGGAACACCCCCTTCGATGGGCTGACGATGGGAGTAAGTACCTGGGAATACACCCGCATAGAAATAAAAAACAGATACTTCAGCTTAACTATGGCCCAGCAGTGACAGCACTTGTGGCACAAGTGAACAGGTGGATTATTTTTTTGCACAACCAAATTTTATTAGGTTTTTAAAACAGCATTTACATACATGAATAGTATTCTCGTCAGATCTTGTACATATTACTAAACATACCTTCTCTCTGGTGTGCTTTACTCAATGTTCCCTGTAACATAACTGTCTCTCCCACCCCCCTTGAGTTGCTCTTAAGTTAATATAATGGGATCTGCGGGTGTTTATAAATCAAGCGTTGAATTGCCATACGCTTAAGCACCTGCTGTCTCTGGTCTTATTGATCTTCTCTTCCCCTCTCCTATTCCACCACTGTCGGTTGTGGGGAGCCCTTTTCCCTAGATCCCTGTTTATCCGCCTCCAACTCACCTACAAGGTTTTCCCATGCCCTCTGCTCCCACCCACTTTTCAAGTTCTCTTCTCCAAGTATCTATCCTTGGTCCTCCTGGTGCCTTCCAATTCCTAGTTATCTCTCTCTTAACCAGAACGTAAGCAAGATCCTGAAACTTCGCAGTCGTCTTGTTTTTGGCCGTGTGTGGGAACCATCCTAATGAGAAATGCTCTGGGGTTTGTGGGACCTCTTGGTCAATGAGATCGCTGATTATCTTTCTTATCTCCTCCCAGAAAATGTGCAGTATGGGGCAGCTCCTGAACATGTGAATGATATGTGCTTCCCTCTCTCCACTTCTTGGGCATGCCGCAGCCTCTGTCCCGAAGTATCTCCTAATGCGGGATGGGGTGAGGTACGTTCTATGAAGTATATAAAAATTAATTAATTTAAATCTTGCATTTCTAGATGCCTTTGGGGCTCGCTTTAGAATCCTGTCCTAATCCTTCTCTGGGATCTGATTCACTAGGTCTTCCTCCCACTGTAACCGTAGGCGCTCCAGCTGCTTTTGCATAACTTTCCTCATTGCTTTGTTGAGGCACAAGACCGTTTTGATCCTTCCTGCCGATAACAAAACATAACTGCATCCTGTCAGTACCCAGGGTTCTGTGCCACCCAAGCCCCACTGTTAGCTAATCCGTCTAGTAAGGGCCCCATGTTTCAGGAACTGACCTCCTGATAAGTCATATGCCGCTTGTAGTTCTTCGACAGGGAGTAGTGCAGAGTCTTGGTATAGGTCTCCCATTACTTTCAGACCTGCCTCTGGGATCTTTGCACCCACCTGCCTCAGGTACCTAGCCCAGCAGTGCACCACCACTCTGGTTTCCGCGGTGTCTTCCGACGCGTTCCTTCGTACCCGCAGCAGGATCTTTGCAAGGGTTGCGGCGTCTGGCGCAGCTCCCTATCCGGGTTTCGCTCCGCTGCTAGCCACTGAATAAGCCAGTACAGCTGGGTGGCTATATAATATCCCTCGAAATCATCAGACAACGCATGAACACAAAGCACCTCCTATATGGAAATCCTTGTCCTCAGGAGATTCCAGGACACCTTAAGGTCCCTCATGCCCTCCTACCCGCTCCCACCCGACAATTTCCCATACCTGACACTTGTCATCACGTCTGTAGACAGCGGGCATATGACATCTAGACTTTATCATTCATGCGTGGCCCTGAAGCCAGACGCAACTTCGCTGGAGGTGTTGGAGACGGATTTGGGGATCCCACGAATGCATCCGATGTGGAGTTACTGCTGCGCACAAATAAAGCACATTTCTATTAACCGAAGGCATAAACCGATACATTTTGAATACCTTCACCGAGATTACCTCTACCCATCCGCCATCGCCAAATTTGACCAAACTAGATCCGATGAATGTTTAAAATGCAAAGCTCCTAGGGCAGACTTGGCACATTTATCCTGGTTGTGTCCGGCAGCAGCTAAGTACTGAGAAAGCATATATACAGATCTCGCTGCCATGATTGACAATGTGATGACCCCAGACCCTGTGGTTGCCCTATTGGGGTATACACACAATGTACCCAATGCATTCCGCCGCCTTGTCTCCGTGGCACTGTTACTGGGTAAGAGGGAGAGAGCTCTGAGATGGGGAAGTGCCAGATCACCTTCCTCTAAGCAATGGCTAGAACGTATGAGCAGATGTAAGGGTGTAGGAGAAGACTTCCCCTACCTAAGGCCCCTCGCATCTCACCCCAAAGATATTTGGTTACCCTTTTGCATGTATCTTTGTACCCTAGAAGGTATTGCGGACACCTGACTCTCCCCTTTCCTTTTTTTTACCCAGTGCATATCCACCTCTGTTTTATATAGACTTCTGCAAGAATAGAATCCACATTTACAGCGTTCTGGTACATTATGACTACCTGGGATGTTTTTTAATACTGTGTGATAACACTACTATTAGTACTTGGATGGCATGTCCAACTAATGTTGTGCCATGTTTAATGCAATTTTTTGCTCTGTATCAAAAAGTCAATAAAGACAATTAAAAAAAAAATGTGTATTAAATATTATTGAGGCCTGTGGAAGGATATTTGGTCTTCAGTTATGTGCATTTTATGTTAGATATGTCTTTTTTCTTTTCACATCTTATCCATCTGCATATCTTAAACCTCATCTCTGTCCTCTTCAGCACTCTTTTTTCACTCTTTCTTGAATGTATTTCCTTGCATCCCCTGCACTTTACCGCCCCCAAACATTCAGTCACATGTAAACACGTTTTTTTTTTATTTCGTCTTGTTAATATTTTGATAACTTGTGCCCTCTTCACCCACATTCACACAGAATTTCATTTACAAGAGGACTAAGTGGCCATTGCTCTGTGTGCTCTGCAGAGTGGCCAACCCACTGAAAGGGACTGAGGAGAAACTTTCACTGCCTTCAGCCTCAGCACCAGAGGGTTCAATCGCGGCCCGTCATAACACCTGGCGCAACCCAGCTCAAAGTATGCACTATACAAGAGTAATAAGATGCACGAAACAAGCATTTACAATGCAACGGTCTCGCCTTTGCAAAGGTTAGAGCTATTGGCATTGTAAATGACAAAATGTTTATTTATTTGTTGGTTTTGAAAACTTATAAATAAATGGCATTGTCATTTACAATGCCAATAGCTTAATCTCTCGCAAATGCGAGACCTATTGGATTTGCACTCACACACACACAGAGCCACACACACACACACACACACACACAGAACCACACAAACACACACAGAGCCACACATACACAGAGCCACACACACACAGAGAGCCACACACACAGAGAGCCCCCCCCACACACACAGAGCCACACACACACACACACACACACAGAAAAGTGGCTTCCACCTCACAATGCAAAAAGAACGCACAAAAATTAGCTTCCAGGACGAGAGCTCAAAGCAGACATCTGAAAAATTATGTGGCCTTGTGTTTTTGTTAAAATATATAATAAGCTAATATCCTGGAAGCCAGCAACCAACGGAAGGCAGCAGCTCTGTCATCCCCCACTTTCTTCGCAGCTCCAGTTCCCTAGCTCCTTCAACAGCATCAACATAAACCCACAGGAAAGCTGCTGAATTCTTTTAATGGAGCACCCCCGCTTTACTTTTAAAATGTTACAAGTGAAGCGCGGGTGCCGCCAGGACAGAAGGAGGGTGGTTGGACTCCAGGGCAGGAGGAGGGGGGTGGACTCCAGGGCAGGAGGAGGTGGGGTGGACTCCAGGGCAGGAGGAGGGGGGTGGACTCCAGGGCAGGAGGAGGTGGGGTGGACTCGCGGGCAGGAGCGGGGGGGTGGACTCAGGAGCAGGGTGGACGGACTCAGGAGCAGGGGGGTGGACTCAGGAGCAGGGGGAGTGGACTCAGGAGCAGGGGGGTGGACTCCAGGGCAGGAGGAGGGGGGTGGACTCCAGGGCAGGAGGAAGGGGGTGGACTCCAGGGCAGGAGGAGGGGGGGTGGACTCCAGGGCAGGAGGAGGGAGGGGTGGACTCCAGGCCAGGAGGAGGGGGGGTGGACTCGCGGGCAGGAGCGGGGGGTGGATTCAGGAGCGGGGGGTGGATTCAGGAGCAGGGGGGTGGACTCAGGAGCAGGGGGAGTGGACTCAGGAGCAGGGGGAGTGGACTCAGGAGCAGGGGGGTGGACTCCAGGGCAAGAGGACGGGGGGTGGTCTCCAGGGCAGGAGGAAGGGGGTGGACTCCAGGGCAGGAGGAGGGGGGTGGACTCCAGGGCAGGAGGAGGGGGGGTGGACTCGTGGGCAGGAGCGGGGGTGGATTCAGGAGCGGGGGTGGATTCAGGAGCGGGGGGTGGACTCGGGAGCTGGACTCAGGAGCAGGGGGGGTTCAGGAGCAGGGGAAGGAGGGGGGTGGACTCCAGGGCAGGAGGATGAGGGGCAGGTGGACTCCAGGGCAGGAGGAGGAGGGGGGTGGACTCCGGAGGGGGAGGTGGACTCCAGGGCAGGAGGAGGGGTGTGAACTCGCGGGCAGGAGCAGGGGCGTGGACTCAGGAGCAGGGGGGTGGGTAGACTCGGGCAGGAGGCTCGTGTGCATGGCACGGAAGGGACAAATATTTACTCTGCGGCGCATTCACTTCACAGCTCGACGTGTTCTCCAGAGCAACCAGGTAAGGGAGGGTCACATGAAGGCGGCTGTTTACCGCCTCAGGCCCAGAATATACCAGGCCCCCCCTGAACCCTCCCCAAACACCCACACGGGGGGCAGGATCGAAAGGTGTGACCCCCCCCCCCCAAAAGGCTGTAGTCTTCATTCAACAGGTCTGTCTGCCGCTCAGGCGGTTTAAGTTAAATGCGGTCGACATCAAATCTGAAAAAAAAACGCACAACACAAATGTACCATGCCTTCTCCACGGCCGCTGCAATGCACACACACTTTATGCGGTCTCCACAGCCGCTGCAAGGCACGCACACACATGCACACTTTATGCATTCTCCACGGCCGCTGCAATGCACGCACACTTTATGCTGTCTCCACGGCCACTGTGACACAAGCACACTTTATGCGGTCCCCAGCTTTACCTTCGTTTACCCTCTGCCCTTGTCTCCCAGTTCTGTTTTTAATCCGATCAGCACTTCCCTACCCACGGTTTGTGGCTTGACTTGTTGCACTCACTCACTGCACTTCCCCTGGACACTCGGGGATGCGCGTACTCCTCCAGACCCGTACCTCCCACCCCCAAACAGAGCTCCCCCACCACACACATCCTGCACCCACCAGCAGAGCTCCCGAACCCTCCTGCATTACTGAGGCATTCGGGAAAAGCAAAACTACTAGTACCACAATGCGAAGCAAAAAAGAAACAAGCAGTGCCACGACAGCTCCTACGCAAACAGCCCTATTCCCTAGATCTGGTTTGCAGCCAGTGCTCCTATTTGCTACTAATCCTGCACTGCCAGTGCCTCCTCACCACTCCCTGCAGTTCTAAGCAGCCTCCGTCCCTACAGCATTACCTGCAGTGCCAGAGTGCCCGCACTAGGACCCCAACCCCTACATGATGCACCTGGACTGGGGGACAACGAGCTCCAGTTCCCATCTCAGCAGTTGGAGGGGGGAGTGGGTAGAGGGAGGGAGGGCAGGTCCTGGCCCCCCGCGGAGGTGACCACCGCATGAGGGGGCTAGCTCCTATCACACGCCGGTGGTCCCAGGCTTGGCGTTGGCGCGTGCGGGTCCGCCATCCTTCACTCGTGGGGTCTGCCCTTTCCTGGGCATTATCCCGAAATACGGCGAAGCCCGGCGAGCTGCGGCAGGCGCTTGTTGTGATTCTGAGCACGTCCCTCAAGGAGAGCTGGGAGCAGATCTTTACATGTCCCTTCCTCGTCGGCGTGGGGGAGGAACGGGAGAGACGCGGGGCTTGGGACAGTGAGAGAGGGAAGACAAGGGAGGAAGGAAAGGCGTCTTGGGCAGACAAGAGAAAGCGCAGGAGAGACGGAGAAGCAAGAGACGGAAAGAAAATGTTGGTAGAACATTGGCAGTGGCGCGGCGGGATGCAAGAGAGTGGGTCTGGGGGAGCAATAGAGCACGAAGGAAAGGTTTGGGAAAGAGAGGAAAAGAGGATGAGGGGAAAATGAGGGGGCCCGAACGAGAGTATTAAATCACAAGAGAACATGAGGGGAAGATTTGATGGGAAGAAAAGAGAGCAATAGAATATGAGGAAATATCGGCGGGTGGGAAAGAGGGCAATAGAACACGAGGTAACAATGGGAAGAAAGTGAAAAGAAAATTATAAGAAAATGCTGATTACCTGATCGCAAATACAAAGTACTTCCTGGTAACTTAAATCTCGCAGCCCACTCCGGCAAAAGACACTTCGAAAAAGACCAAAACATTACAGAAAAAAAAAAAACATCCGCCCACCGCCGCAATGACGTTGTGAAAGGGGCGGAGAGCGAAATAATCGCCAGAACGCCCACGAATCTGGTCAGAGAATAATGGACAGATCTCTCTTCCAATGGCTAGCCTCCATTTATGGAGCTAGCCAATGGAAGAGACAGGCGGGACAAAGCCCCGTACTGCCTAACAAAAGATTTCGCCTGCGCGAACACTGCTGCGCAGTGGACGCCAGGCGAAACCTAAAAACACAAAAAAACAAGATGATGGAAATAACTAACACTCTTAGGAAATTCATAGTTAAATTAAGCATGCGAAATAGAAACAGGAACTAAATTGCTGACATGCATTACCTTATCATTCATTGTTCGGAAAGAAATCGGTGTTTTTTGGCATTAATTTTTAATGTCATATGAGAAAGACAGATCCTCAGAATTACGCAATAACAAACATCTAGCATGCTATAGTGTCTGTCTTTAAAATCAAAGCATGTCCAGAGTGGGGATAAAATAGTCTACAACCATTGCGCCAAATGATCTAAATAAACCAAAACGGCCCTTAATAAGCACCAAGTATACGCGGCATATTCTAGGGATGCATACTTATGGCATTTAATCATTTTTGACATTTGTCTGGTAATCCACAAATGAGGACATTATTTGCACATATTTCCCCTTTTACCCTTTGCTCCCTCAAAAGCTGAGGATATTTGGGTTAATTTGCCAAGGAGCAAAGGCCTTGCACAATTTTTGGATCAACTTTGGTGGTGAATAACAACACACACACTCTTTCTCATCTCTGCGTGGAAAGTTCTAAAAAATGATCAGTTTACAAAATATTGTTTCTCTCACTTAGTAATCATACCAATCCACATTCCTCTCTCGCTTTCCGCTGCCCCTTTAGCCCCTCTCATGTGCCCTGCTTGTCATATCATGTATTTTACCATTACATGCCATTGTGATTGTCAGGAAATCTGAAGCTCACCCCATTCTGCCCCCCCCCCCCCAATCTTACTGACCAAGCTACGCCCCTGGCAATCCAGTGTTGAACACGCCCAAATGACGACAAGACCAAACAGCACTTAATCTTCTTCCTCCTGAGCGGCTGAGGAATAATTATGCAAGTACCTTAAAGAAGTAAACCCTTGTGATGCTCTACCATTTCACTGTGCGTGGGACAAAATGCTTTCGGCTCATTCATGTCATATTTCCTGTGGGTCCCATTGACAACTCCCCAGGATTGGGATTCAGTTTGGGTCAATCACGGCCAAGAGCGTTGGATCTATGCACGTGGCTTGAAGGATGTCACTTTGAAGTATAATTTCAGGATGGGTCTCTTTACAATGAATCCTTGTTATTCCACTGTAAATGGAGGCTTTCATGAGCTGTGAGCAAAGGAAACAAGAAAAGGAACTTGCCTTTGAAAAAGGCAGAAATAACAGTTTCAGAAGAATATGTTAAATTGTGGCTCAAACTTTGCTTTGAAGCTGCTGAATACTGAATTGAGGGCTTGGTGATCAGTGACAATTGTGAATGCTTTTCCATAGGTAAACAGATGGAACGTTTGTGGTGCCTGTAGGAAGGTAGGATCTGACTGCCTGGTTACCTCCACTTTTTGCCTGGTCTTTTGCTGGTTTTTTACTAGTCTGACTGGGATCCTACTAATCAGGACCCCAGACTAGCTGCTCTCTCCCTATAATTGACATACATGTGCTTTGGTACACTCCAGATTGGATACTGGGGTACCCTTATAAGTCCCTAGTATATGGTACCCATGTACCCAGGGCATAGGTACCCCAGAGGCCTCCCATGGGCTGAAGCATGTATTATGCTACCCATGAGAGGCCTTGCAAAATGGACCTACAGGTCTGCTACTGCAACCTGTGTAAGCTGGTGCTTGCACCACTTACTTTAGATATTTATTCATTTATTTAAAGGATTTGTAAAGCGCGCAGCTACCCAACAGGGTTTCCCGGCGCTGAAGTGGAACAAGCGAGAAAGGAGCTCAGTAGGCATTAGGCCTGACTAAAAAGAAAGATCTTTAGCTTTTTTCAGAAAGCAAGGAGAGATTGGCAATTCCTAAGTTCTAACGGGAGGGAATTCCACAATTTTGGTCCCAGGAAGGAAAACGAACGGCATCCCATGCAAGTCAGCCGTACTCTGGAAACGGAGGAAAGAGAAAGATTGGCTGATCTTAGATTGGGAGAGGGTCGGTAAGGCTTGACAAGATTGAGTATGTACACGGGGCCAGGCCGTGCTGAGCTCTAAACATGTAGCAGACGGCCTTAAACTCGATACGCTTGCTAACCTTAAGCCAGTGGAGTTGATGGAGCAGAGGGGAGGCAGAGGCGTGCAGAGGCAACCAAAAAAGTAGGCGGGTTGACGCATTCTGAATGAGCTGGAGATGATGTACAGAGGTCTTGTCCACACCCAGATACAGAATATTACCATAATAAAGTCTGGAGATCTCAAAGGCCTGCAGAACAGTCATCTGAGCAGCCTGTGGAATTAGCCAAAGAATTTTCTTTCCCCACTTGAGGACAGCAAAACAGGCAGAGGTGACGCCCGAGATCTGAGCAGTGAGGGAGAGCTTGCTATTGATGGAAAAACCCAGGTTCTTAACCTTAGGAACTGGGGTAGGCAAAGGAGCCTCTGCAAACTCCTAAAATGATTACAACGCATACAAAACGCCTCCGCACGCCTGATCCTAGACATCCCTCACCGCAGCCACATCGCACCCCACCTGAGAGACCTACACTGGCTTCCTGTCAACAAGAGGATCACCTTTAAGCTCCTCACCCACGCACACAAGGCACTCCAGAACACCAGAACAGTATACTTCAACAGACGACTCACCTTCTACACCCCGAACTGTCAGCTCCGCTCCGCCGACCTCGCCCTCACCACCGTCCCCCGCATCCGAAGAGCAACCACCGGCGGCAGATCGTTCTCCCACCTCGCCGCTAAGACCTAGAACACCCTCCCCATCCGCCTATGGCAGACCCAGGACCTACTAACCTTCAGGAGGTTACTCAAGACCATGCTATTTGAGCAGAAGCAGCACCCCTCCCCCTACCCCCCCCCCCATCGCCTTAAGACCCTCACTGTGAGTAGTGCGCTTTACAAATATTCTGATTGATTGATTGGTTGATTGATTTATTGAAAGAGACAGGCCAATGGCTGGCTCCCCAAAGCTCAGGATTGTTTCCCAGGATGAGAACCTCAGTCTTAGAACCATTCAGCTTTAAAGCATTTCTGGATATCTACAAGGAGATGTTATGCAGACAAAGTTTAAGTAAGGAAGGATCCTGGTGTTGAGCCGGGGATAAAGAGAAAATAATCTGCGTATAATCATCATATGAAAGGATAGTCAACCCAGATTTTTCTGCAATGTCTGCCAGAAGGCGAAAGTAGAGATTGAAAAGCAGAGGACTCAAGATTGAACCCTGCAGAACTCCCGATGTTAAGGCCACGGGACTAGATTTTTTTTTTATTCATTTTTATTTAAAAGAGTTTTATATAGTGCTGGCTAGACCCGAAGGTATCAGAGCGCTTTACATGAGAATCAACAATGTAACAGAACAAGTTCAAACAATTGCACAATACATCAAAAAATAAGCAATACAATTAGGAGGGGAGAGAAAGGAGAGAGAGAAGTAGTGGAGGGGGCAGGGAAGGTGAGAAAGGGAGGATAAGGGAAGAGACAACAAGGAGAGACGAAAGGATGTCTGTCTAAAGACCGACTGGGTAGGTGATGACCAAGGAGGGAATCCAGGGCCCATCTCCCCTATAGCTAAACCAGGAAGCTCCATCGGGCATCAGACAAAATAGTTCAGTCTCAATACATTGAGAGAGGAGAGAAGGAGAGACATAAAATAGAGGGAGGATGCAGGAAGGGGCGACAGGAGAGACGAAAGGAAGTGAAACGATGTGGTTCAACAATATAACAGAAAAAGATCAACAATTACACATTACATCAAACAGTCAGCAATACATTAGGAGAGGGGAGAAAGGAGAGAGAAAAGAAGTGGGGGTAGGGGAGGTGAGAACGTGAGGATAAGGGAAGAGACAATAAGGAGAGACAAAAAGAAGTCTGTCTAATGACCGACTGGGTAGGTGACGACCAAGGAGGGAATCCGCGGCCCATCTCCCCTATAGCTAAACCAGGTAGCTCCATCGGGCATCAGTGTGAGAGAAAACTTGAAAGAAGGGATCCTTTAAAAATGAAATCAGCCACTGCAAGGCTACACCTACAATCCTTGTGTAAAGGATAGTAGAGAGTTTTATATTAATAAATACATATTTTTATATAACTACTGTGTGGTTCTCCTTTCATTTGATTAATCCAGGAGGTGAGATTCTGGTAAAACAAGCTGCTTTACATTCCTTCAAGATTTAGCCTGAAGGCTGCTCTCCACAGCTACCACTAGGATAGCTTTCTAAAGGTTATCTTTGACCTCATAAGGGTCGTTTGGACTGGTTCAAGGTGCCCACTTTAATTAGTGAACATCATATACCAGGCCAACTTCTCACAGTGACCATAACACTTCCAAACGTATCTTCTTAGCTTGAGAGTATGTCAGTTCAGGTTTGGTCAAAGAGTAAGGATAAAGGGACATACGAAGCAGAAAATCAAGGTAACAGCAACAGAACACATTAAATGCCTGCTAGCTAATGTTCGCTCAGTAGTTAAGCATAAATACGTGATGGAAGACCTTATCCAATTCTCCCTACCACACTTGGTCTTTTTAACCGAAACTTGGACAGATAGCACATCAGTTCCCAACTGGAACACTGCCATTTCAGAGAGCTATACGTACCTCTCTCAAGACAGAGCGACGGGCAAAGGGGGAGGGATAGCGATCATCCACCGTGATCATCTCAAAGTACAGGTTGAGATGATCTATACCCTCCCGGCGGAAGCACTGCACTTCGGCATTAAACTTAAAAATTCTCAGATCTTTCAAGGGATACTCATGTATCGCCCGCCGGGAACCAGAGGGGCTTTCTCCCAAACCCTTTTGACGCTCCTGGAATCTTATACTGACTCACTCTCCCTCACTATTCTAGGAGATATTAACTATCACTTAGAAGCAAATAACAATGCAGATACTGCTAGGTTGTTAGACAATCTCGAGGCTTTTAACCTCAGACAACTGGTAATAGGACTACCCATCTTACAGGCCATACGCCGGATGGGATTTTTACCAGTGACCCTGACATCATTGTCTCCAACCTACAAGCTCTACCATGGACCAACCTCAAGGCTATTCATTTTAAACTTAAACTCACCCAGATACAACTCGGAGCTCAAGCCAAAGTTTCCAAGGTATTAATCAGGCGATGGGATCAAATCAAAGATGGTGGCTTTGAGTTGGCACTTAACTCTTCCCCCACGACCCTAGATTTTGACAACAATAAGGCAGCTCTGCAGTTTAATGACTGGCTAATATCAGCAGCTGATAAAGTCGCGCCCAAGAAGTTAATGACCTTTCCAGGGAAGACATGGCTTGGCAGTTTGGGCTGGACTGTTCCCATGAGGCACAGGGTCAGACTGATTTGCATATGGCCATGTCTGAACTGGGGTGGTGGAGTGAGCTAAAGAATGGTGATGGATTAAACCCAGATCAGTTGACTGGGGGTGAGTGTTTGATTTGCTCAAACGCTCCGTCCATCATCCCCTATTGTATCAAGAAGTTAATGACGGCAAAAAGAGTTAAAACGTCATCGCCATGGTACACCCCAGAACTTAAAAGCATAAAAATCAACTGCAGAAGAGCGGAGCGGCACTGGCGGCAAAATTATGACAATCAAAAAGTCATTTACAACTGCACCATTTTATTACATGAAGAAGCAATTATTGCCGCAAAAAAACTGTTTTTTACCACAAAAATTAAAGTGGTGGGTAATTCTACCAGGGAACTGTTTAAATCAGTTAATCTGCTGGCTAATCCTCAGCAAGACAAAGCGTTCAAGCCAGATCAAAATCTATGTAATAAGTGGCGGACTACTTTCAAGAGAAGGTGCAGGAAATCTATAATAATTTCCCAAACCCTGCCAGACCTCAGGATATGTTAGTGCCCAAAACCAGCCCACAATGCAAGCTGTCTTGTTTCCAACCAATGAACAACGGAGAGGTTTAAAAACTTTTACTTTCCGTAAAATCTGGTGCACCTACTGATCCTTGTCCCCCTTCCATTATGCATCAATCAGCACACAAGATCTGCAAAAATCTTGCCCCTATTCTGAATCAAGTCCTAGCTACTGGCTGTTATCCCCCTACTTGGAAAATGGCGGCCATTACACCTCTTTTAAAGAAACCAAATCTAGATCCTAGTGAGCCTAAGAACTATCGACCCATAGCCGGTCTCCCTATCACTGCAAAAGTGCTAGAAAAACAACTCTGTAGAGTGTTAACAGACTATATTGACGAAAACAACCTGCTGGATACTTCACAGCATGGCTTTCGTCCGCGTCACTCTACTGAGTCCGCACTAATTCTTGCAGCTGAAGAGATCCGTAGGGCTGTGGATGATGGGGGAAGGGCGGTCCTTGTGCTTCTTGATCTATCAGCTGCTTTTGACACCGTAAATCACACTGTCTTGGTGTAGCAGCTGAGGGATATAGGGGTCGGAGGGACCGCCCTGTCCCTACTGTCCTCCTTTTTGGAGGCAAGGGAGCAGAAGCTGTTCTGGGATGGCATGCAGTCAGAGAGTTTTCACCTCCCCTGTGGAGTGCCACAAGGGTCTGCGTTATCGCCAATCCTGTTTAATCGGTATGTCACTCCTTTGGCCAACTTAGGAGACAAGGCTTTGGGTTGGTTTCGTACGCTGATGACTCCCAGCTCATTATTTCCATCACTAACCAGCCAGAGACCACAGCAGCCAGCTTTCACGCCTGCCTTATTGATATCATGGCCTTGATGGGTCAGAGCTATTTGAAAATTAACACAGAGAAGACAGAGGTGATGGAGTTTGGGCCAGGCTAACCCCTCTGGAATCAGGCCTGGTGGACGATGGAGGCCGGAGAGTGCCCTCGTCCAGTCAAAAAGGTCCAAAATGTGGGGATTATTTTCGACAACAAACTGAATTTCGGTGCGCAGGTGAATAGCCCCATCTACTCAGGTTTTTTCCTTTTAAAAACGTTGAGAATTTTTTTTCCTTTAATACCCCAAGAGCTTAAAAAAAACAGTGACGGTAGCTCTTTTTGTGTCAAATCTGGATTATTCCAACGCTCTGTTTTTGGGAATTGATAAATTTCAACTGCAAAAACTGCAGTCCTTACAAAATGCGGCAGCCAGAATTCTCCTGGGGTTGCATAGAGGACAGCCAACCTCAGCTGGAATCAGATCACTTCATTGGCTGCCCATTTAAATCCTTAACTCTGGTATTTAAGGCAATAAACGGGGGGAGTGCAGCTGATCTACAAAAACTTTTTACACCATATGTTCCCTCATGTGCTCTCAGATCGGCCAGTCAAGGTCTCTTAGAAACTGTGAAGCTTAAACGAGCCAGATGGGGGCCGAGCCATAACATATTGTGCGGCTAAGCTTTGGAACTTGCCTCAGTCCCTGAGACGCCAGCCAAACCTCCAGCTTTTTAGGAAGAATCTGAAGACCTGGCTTTTTACACCCACATAGGCTTTGTCACCACTCTACTTTCTACCCTCACACCTCAGCGCCAAGACGCTTCGGCATTCGAGCGCTTTACAAGCAACTAAACATAAACATAACTAAAATCTTAACGTTGGGGTCACTATCATGTTATGTGAGGACAGCATCTAAGCAAACTGGGCTGGACAGAAGGGTCAAAGTAAGTCATGTGGTCAACTTCCGCAATTCTCAATCAAATGGCTTCAAAAGTGGCACGGCAGTCTCGAGACAAATGAAATTCATATCCCATTTTTAGGGCTCGCCTGCTGATGCGCTTGCGCATAGCTGGCGAGCTATATTATGGCTTAAACGGAGTTTAACCATCTCGGCGATTTGTTGCAGTGCCCAAGAGCGCGTGCACATCAAAGCCACCAGCCTCCTCAGGCATCTCAAGCTTCCCCCAGCCGGCATTTCTCCTCCCCTAATTATTCACTGCACGGCCGGCCGGCACATCAAAGGCTGCTGCTCCCGGCCCCTATTCTTCCCTTCTTGCCTCTCCCCGCCCCCCCTTCCCACCACAGCAATGCCGAGGGCTTGTTTATATTGCAGCCTAACCATCTTGCACGCTGCTCTTGAAACAATAACCGTTGTTGGTCATGATATAATTAAATGCTCTAATTATTTTATCAGGGCCACACAGAATTTTATAAAGTCTTTTGCTGCCATTTTCGTTTTATGCTGATTGCTACTTTACACCTTTCACATGCTGGCGATTTGCTTCAAAGGAATACATTCATCCTCAATCCCGTTACTAGAGCTTTCTCCTCTTCTGCTATATATGGGTTTTAGTTGAATTTAATTGATCTCTTTTACTAATGATTTATAAAAAGTGCCACCCCCCACACAGCTCCACCTACACAGCTCCACCGATGCACCCACCACACAGCTCCACCGATTCACCCACCACACAGTTCCACCGATGCACCCACCACACAGCTCCACCGATGCACCCACCACACAGCTCCACCGATGCACCCACCACACAGCTCCACCGAGGCACCCACCACACAGCTCCACAGATGCACCCACTACACAGCTCCACAGATGCACCCACCACACAGCTCCACCGATGCACCCACCACACAGCTCCACTGATGCACCCACCACCAAGCTCCACGGATGCACCCACCACACAGCTCCACCGACACAGCTCCACCGATGCACCCACCACACAGCTCCACTGATGCAACCACCAAACAGCTCCACTGACACAGCTCCACCGATGCACCCACCACACAGCTCCACTGATGCAACCACCACACAGCTCCACCAACACAGCTCCACCGATGCACCCACCACAGAGCTCCACAGATGACCCCACCACACAGCTCCACTGATGCACCCAAGACACAGCTCCACCGAGGCACCCACCACACAGCTCCACCGAGGCACCTACCACACAGCTCCACCGATGCACCCACCACACAGCTCCACCTATGCACCCACCACACAGCTCCACCGAGGCACCCACCACACAGCTCAACAGATGCACCCACCACACAGCTCCACAGAGGCACCCACCACACACCTCCACAGATGCACCCACCACACAGCTCCACCGATGCACCCACCACACAGCTCCACCGATGCACCCACCACACAGCTCCACCGAGGCACCCACCACACAGCTCCACCAATGCACCCACCACACAGCTTCACCGATGCACCCACCACACAGCTCCAGCGATGCAGCCACCACACAGCTCCACCGACACAGCTCCACTGATGCACCCAAGACACAGCTCCACCGAGGCACCCACCACACAGCTCCACCGAGGCACCTACCACACAGCTCCACCGAGGCACCTACCACACAGCTCCACCGATGCACCCACCACACAGCTCCACCTATGCACCCACCACACAGCTCCACAGAGGCACCCACCACACAGCTCAACAGATGCACCCACCACACAGCTCTACAGAGGCACCCACCACACAGCTCCACAGATGCACCCACCACACAGCTCCTCCGATGCACCCACCACACAGCTCCAGCGATGCACCCACCACACAGCTCCATCAATGCACCCACCACACAGCTTCACCGATGCACCCCCCACACAGCTCCAGCGATGCAGCCACCACGCAGCTCCACCGACACAGCTCCACCAATGCACCCACCACACAGCTCCACCGATGCACCCACTACACAGCTCCACCGAGGCACCCACCACACAGCTCCACCGAGGCACCCACCACACAGCTCCACCGATGCACCCACCACACAGCTCCACCGAGGCACCCACCAAACAGCTCCACCAATGCACCCACCACACAGCTCCACCGATGCACCCACCACACAGCTCCACCGATGCACCCACCACACAGCTCCACTGATGCAACCACCACACAGCTCCACCGGCACAGCACCACCGATGCACCCACCACACAGCTCCACTGATGCAACCACCACACAGCTCCACCGACACAGCTCCACCGATGCACCCACCACAGAGCTCCACAGATGACCCCACCACACAGCTCCACTGATGCACCCAAGACACAGCTCCACTGAGGCACCCACCACACAGCTCCACCGAGGCACCTACCACACAGCTCCACCGATGCACCCACCACACAGCTCTACCTATGCACCCACCACACAGCTCCACCGATGCACCCACCACACAGCTCCACTGATGCAACCACCAAACAGCTCCACTGACACAGCTCCACCGATGCACCCACCACACAGCTCCACTGATGCAACCACCACACAGCTCCACCGATGCACCCACCACAGAGCTCCACAGATGACCCCACCACACAGCTCCACTGATGCACCCAAGACACAGCTCCACCGAGGCACCCACCACACAGCTCCACCGAGGCCCCTACCACACAGCTCCACCGATGCACCCACCACACAGCTCCACCTATGCACCCACCACACAGCTCCAACGAGGCACCCACCACACAGCTCAACAGATGCACCCACCACACAGCTCCACAGAGGCACCCACCACACACCTCCACAGATGCACCCACCACACAGCTCCACCGATGCACCCACCACACAGCTCCACCGATGCACCCACCACACAGCTCCACCGAGGCACCCACCACACAGCTCCACCAATGCACCCACCACACAGCTTCACCGATGCACCCACCACACAGCTCCAGCGATGCAGCCACCACACAGCTCCACCGACACAGCTCCACTGATGCACCCAAGACACAGCTCCACCGAGGCACCCACCACACAGCTCCACCGAGGCACCTACCACACAGCTCCACCGAGGCACCTACCACACAGCTCCACCGATGCACCCACCACACAGCTCCACCTATGCACCCACCACACAGCTCCACAGAGGCACCCACCACACAGCTCAACAGATGCACCCACCACACAGCTCTACAGAGGCACCCACCACACAGCTCCACAGATGCACCCACCACACAGCTCCTCCGATGCACCCACCACACAGCTCCAGCGATGCACCCACCACACAGCTCCATCAATGCACCCACCACACAGCTTCACCGATGCACCCCCCACACAGCTCCAGCGATGCAGCCACCACGCAGCTCCACCGACACAGCTCCACCAATGCACCCACCACACAGCTCCACCGATGCACCCACCACACAGCTCCACCGAGGCACCCACCACACAGCTCCACCGAGGCACCCACCACACAGCTCCACCGATGCACCCACCACACAGCTCCACCGAGGCACCCACCAAACAGCTCCACCGATGCACCCACCACACAGCTCCACCGATGCACCCACCACACAGCTCCACTGATGCAACCACCACACAGCTCCACCGACACAGCTCCACCGATGCACCCACCACACAGCTCCACTGATGCAACCACCACACAGCTCCACTGACACAGCTCCACCGATGCACCCACCACAGAGCTCCACAGATGACCCCACCACACAGCTCCACTGATGCACCCAAGACACAGCTCCACTGAGGCACCCACCACACAGCTCCACCGAGGCACCTACCACACAGCTCCACCGATGCACCCACCACACAGCTCTACCTATGCATCCACTACACAGCTCCACCGATGCACCCACCACACAGTTCCACAGATGCACCCACCACACAGCTCCACAGATGCCCCCACCACACAGCTCCACCGATGCACCCACCACACAGCTCCACTGACACAGCTCCACCGATGCACCCACCACAGAGCTCCACAGATGTCCCCACCACACAGCTCCACCGATGCACCCACCACACAGCTCCACCGAGGCACCCACCACACAACTCCACCGAGGCACCTACCACACAGCTCCACCGATGCACCCACCACACAGCTCCACCTATGCACCCATCACACAGCTCCACCGAGGCACCCACCACACAGCTCAACAGATGCACCCACCACACAGCTCCACAAAGGCACTTACCACACCGCTCCACCGATGCACCCACCACACAGCTCCACCAATGCACCCACCACACAGCTCCACCGATGCACTCACAGCACAGCTCCACCGATGCACCCACCACACAGCTTCACCGATGTACTAACCACACAGCTCCAGCAATGCAGCCACCACACAGCTCCACCGACACAGCTCCACTGATGCACCCAAGACACAGCTCCACCGAGGCACCCACCACACAGCTCCACCGAGGCACCTACCACACAGCTCCACCGAGGCACCTACCACACAGCTCCACCGATGCACCCACCACACAGCTCCACCTATGCACCCACCACACAGCTCCACCGAGGCACCCACCACACAGCTCAACAGATGCACCCACCACACTGCTTCACGATGCACCCCCCACACAACTCCAGCGATGCAGCCACCACACAGCTCCACCAATGCACCCACCACACAGCTCCACCGAGGCACCCACCACACAGCTCCACCGAGGCACCCACCACACAGCTCCACCGATGCACCAACCACACAGCTCCACCGAGGCACCCACCATACAGCTCCACTGATGCACCCACAACACCTCCACCGATGCACCCACCACACAGCTCCACAGATGCACCCACCACACAGCTCCACAGATGCCCCCACCACACAGCTCCACAGTTGCACCCACCACACAGCTCCACCGATGCACCCACCACACAGCTCCACCGATGCACCCACCACACAGCTCCACTGACCCAGCTCCACCAATGCACCCACCACACAGCTCCACTGATGCAACCACAACACAGCTCCACCGACACAGCTCCACCAATGCAAACACCACAGAGCTCCACAGATGTCCCCACCACACACTCCACCGATGCACCCACCACACAGCTCCACAAAGGCACCTACCACACAGCTCCACTGAGGCACCCACCACACAGCTCAACAGATGCACCCACCACACAGCTCCACAGAGGCACCTACCACACAGCTCCACAGATGCACCCACCACACAGCTCCACCGAAGCACCCACCACACAGCTCCACCGATGCACCCACCATACAGCTCCACCGATGCACCCACCACACAGCTCCACCGATGCACCCACCACACAGCTCCAGCGACGCAGCCACCACACAGCTCCACCGACACAGCTCCACCAAAGCACCCACCACACAGCTCCACCGATGCACCCACCACACAGCTCCACCGACACAGCTCCACCAATGCACCCACCACACAGTTCTAACCGATGCACCCACCACACAGCTCCACCGATGCACCCACCACACAGCTCCACCGAGGCACCCACCACACAGCTCCACAGATGCACCCACCACACAGCTCCACAGATGCACCCACCACACAGCTCCACAGATGCACCCACCACACAGCTCCACCGATGCACCCACCACCCAGCTCCACCGATGCACCCACCACACAGCTCCACAGATGCACCCACCACACAGCTCCACGGATACACCCACCACCCAGCTCTACTGATGCACCCACCACACAGCTCCACTGATGCACCCACCACCCAGCTCCACCGATGCACCCACCACACAGCTCCACCGACACAGCTCCACCGATGCACCCACCACACAGCTCCACTGATGCAACCACCACACAGCTCCACCGACACAGCTCCACCGATGCACCCACCACACAGCTCCACTGATGCAACCACCACACAGCTCCACCGACACAGCTCCACCGATGCACCCACCACAGAGCTCCACAGATGACCCCACCACACAGCTCGACTGATGCACCCAAGACACAGCTCCACAGAGGCACCCACCACACAGCTCCACCGAGGCACCTACCACACAGCTCCACCTATGCACCCACCACACAGCTCCACCTATGCACCCACCACACAGCTCCACCGAAGCACCCACCACACTGCTCAACAGATGCACCCACCACACAGCTCCACAGAGGCACCCACCACACAGCTCCACAGATGCACCCACCACACAGCTCCACCGAAGCACCCACCTCACAGCTCCACCGATGCACCCACCACACAGCTCCATTGAGGCACCCACCACACAGCTCCACAGATGCACCCACCACACAGCTTCACCGATGCACCCACCACACAGCTCCAGCGATGCAGCCACCACACAGCTCCACCGACACAGCTCCACCAATGCACCCACCACACAGCTCCACCGATGCACCCACCACACAGCTCCACCGATGCACCCACCACACAGCTCCACTGAAGCACCCACCACACAGCTCCACCGATGCACCCACCACACAGCTCCGCCGATGCACCCACCACACAGCTCCGCCGATGCACCCACCACACAGCTCCGCCGATGCACCCACCACACAGCTCCGCCGAGGCACCCACCACACAGCTCCACCGATGCACCCACCACACAGCTTCACCGATGCACCCACCACACAGCTCCAGCGATGCACCCACCACACAGCTCCACCGACACAGCTCCACCAATGCACCCACCACACAGCTCCACAGATGCACCCACCACACAGCTCCACAGATGCACCCACCACACAGCTCCACCGAAGCACCCACCACACAGCTCCACCGATGCACCCACCACACAGCTCCGCCGATGCACCCACCACACAGCTCCTATGCACCCACCACACAGCTCCACCGATGCACCCACCACACAGCTCCGCCGATGCACCCACCACACAGCTCCCCCGAGGCATCCACCACACAGCTCCACCGATGCACCCACCACACAGCTCCACCGATGCTCCAACTAAGCTCCACCAATGCACCCACCAAACAGCTCCACCAATGGGCCCACTAAGCTCCACCGATGCACACACCACTCAGCGCAATTACAGTATCACTCAGCGTAACCACAGCATCACTCAGCACCACCACAGCATCCCTCAGCGCAACCACAGCATCACTCAGCTCAAACACAGCATCACTCAGCGCAACCACAGCATCACTGGTTCAAATATGTTCTTTCAATGTTTCAAGCTGTTTTCAAGCTTTCACGCTTTATTACAAATCACAAAAAGATGTTAATATTTCACTTCTGTTCTTGGATTTTCGTCACAATAAAAAACACTGAAAATAATCTTCACAAAAGTTATTTACAAAAGTTTAAGATATTGCCATTACAAATTAAATAAATTATTTAAGTATTAATTATTTTAAAAAATTAAAAGCCATTGTTATTTGTAATATCAATACAACTTTATCTAAAAAGGAGCATACTAGCTCGTCCTTATTTACAAAATTTAAATATATTATATTAAAAAGATAAAACAGTATTAAAAAGGAAATTCATTCAATGCTAAATACATCAGTTTCTTAATGCAATTTGCAAAATCGAATTGCAGCGTGTAACAACTGGCCTTGGGGTATTGCAAGCTCATTTTGTGGGCCCGAATTATCCACATCCAATGAAAGAATTTAGACATGGCTATAACAACTGGCTGAGAAGTATCAGTTCTTAAAATCATAATGGCCTCGGTAGCAGTTTTGAGGCCTAGCTGAACACAATCGGTTTTAGCCACTATCTTCTGGGTGCATTATATTCTGGGCAGGCAAACAATACATGCCCAATATCTTCCCTTTGGTCAGGGCAAAAAGGGCACACCGAACTTTGGTTCCCACGCCATTTCGCAGTTAGAGCATTTAGTGGTAGTGTCCCCACCCTCATTTGATGGTACTTCTTCCGGTCCCCTGGGATGGTAATCCAATCCCAATAGGGTTCCAGGGCCGGTACATGCTTGAGTTCTAAGAAATCAGTAGTAAAAGATGGTTCAATACGACATCTAAAACTCTTAGCCTCAACCATGTTCGAATACAGATCACGAAGTGTTTTCTTAGGTGGGAAAACATTCCTCACAGGGTCATCCCATAATGAGATAGACCCATAGCCATATAAATTGCTTTCACCTCCCTCATCCATAGAATTTTATGGGCTTTGTCCGAGTCTCTAACCTCAAGGAAGCCCTGGGCATACTGTGAGAGTTCCGGAGTTACCCATAATCTCCTCCAGTAAGCGACCGATCTATATTTGGCCATGTCCTCGAAGCTATGAGATCCTGGATCATAGTGGAGGGGTATCAAGGGAGTGGATACTGGTAGACTAGTGATGTTGCGAAAAAATTTATTTTGGGCAACCGTTAGCTTTGTAAGGTTACTGGGCCCCCAGAGTTCAGCCCCATAAAGGACCGCTGCTCCAACCTTTGCATTGTAAATCTTTAAAACCGGAGTGATAGGCCTGGTGTGTGATGAATAAAATTCCTTGGTGAGTGCTCCTGTCAATTGTGCATGCTTCGTGACCAGCTGGTTGGTGTGCTGTTTCCAATCTAACTTATATGACAGGGTAATGCCCAGGTAATTAAAGACTTGGGTCTGTTCCAGTTGGACCCCGTCCATGACCACCTTCCCTCTGACATATTTCCGTTTGTGCAGAACCATGAATTTTGTTTTAGCTGTATTAATAACAAGACCATGGTCTGCACAAAACACTTCAAAAACACCAATGGCCTTCTGAAGGCCCTGTTGTGTCTTTGATATTAGTAAAGTATCATCCGCAAACATCAACAGGGGGATCAGTTTTCCGGCCAACTTTGGTGCGTCGGTCGGTTGTTGCTCAAAGTACCTGATCACCCTGTTGATGTATAACGAGAAGAGGGTTGGGGCTAGTACACATCCTTGGCGTACTCCCCTTGCAATTGGGAATTTGTCAGTTACGCTACCCTGCTGGTTCCATCGGACTTGAGCAAAATTATTCTCGTGCAATCTGATTAAAAAGGACAAGATTTCAGTTGGGATGCCTTGTTCTTGTAGAGCTTTCCACAACTTAGCACGAGGGACCAAGTCAAATGCTGATTTAAGATCAACAAAGGCTGCAAAAAGCATACCCCCCCCCAAGTAGCACTACACGCCAGTATAATAAAACAAATCTAAAAACTTGATCAATAGTACTAGTAAGATCAATAGTACTAGTATGGCTGCGAAACCCTGCCTGTAGGGGTGACAGAATATCTTGTTCTTCTATCCAACCATGGATACCCTGCAGTACAAGCATCGCCACTACTTTTTGTATGCATGCGATAAGGCTGATAGGCCTATAATTGCCTGGATCCTAGCATTCCCCTTTTTTAAAGATTGGGATAATCTCGGCTCCCTTCCAGGTCTCAGGGATGGGCGAACCCTTCGCAATGCCGTTGGCTAGAAGCTGGATGTAGGAAGCCCAGAGATCTTTGTCATGCATAAATAGATTGTATTGTATTGTATTGTAGCATACTTGTATAGCGCAGCCTGTCACCACCAAGGGCATCCTGGCGCTTTTGACCCATGATCCAGCGGGAAACAGTAGCTCAACCTATCCTGGGAAAGAGATGGGTTTTCAAAGCCTTTCTGAAGGCTAGAAGATCTTCAAGGCTTCTCAAGGATATTGGCAGAGAGTTCCAAAGTTTGGCCGCCGCTACTCTGAACGAGCGGCCACCCATTCTCACTCTCTGGAAACGCGGAACTATCAGTAGCCTGGACGACGAGGAGCGTAAGGCTCGAGGTGGACAATACCAGGCAAACATTCGCCGCAGAGGAATAGGGCCCAGGCCATGAATAGCCCTGAACACAATACAAGCTGCTTTGTAGCGCACCCGCAGATGGACCGGCAGCCAATGAAGTTCTCGCAGCGCTGCCGTAGAAGAACTATGATAAGGGCGAGAGAGGGCGAGTTTGGCAGCGATGTTCTGCACCCTTTGCAGCTTGCCCAGAAGTGTTACCGGGGCCTCCAGAAGCAGTGCGTTACAATAGTCAAGTCGACTTAGGATGGTACAACGCACTACTTCTGGCCTGGCTTGCTCAGGGAGAAGGGGTAAGACCTTACGCAGCATACGAATCAGCATCATACATGTGGAGGTGGTCTTATTTACATGTAGATCTAGCTGCAGGTTGGGCCCAAAAATAACGCCCAGATTGCGCGCAGATTGTGCGGCTGACACCGTCTCAGGAAAGGACGGAGGCCAAAAATCAGCCGGCAGATCGCGAGGAACTCGATCTGTGGAGCAGTGTAAAACCTCCGTCTTGGTTCCGTTGAACTGTAATGAGTTCAGACGGAGCCATTCTGCTGTCGCCTGCATGCACCGGTGGAAGGTCTCCAATGTGACTGCATCCTGACCCTCCAAAGAAAAGACCAGCTGGGTATCATCCGCATAATTAAATGCGGAGATACCAAAGGATTTAATGAGCTGGACTAGAGGGCGGAGGTAGATATTAAAAAGTATGGGGCTGATGGCTGAGCCCTGGGGTACACCTTGTCCCACTCTCCGCTCCTCTGAACTGAAGGGGGGTAGCGAAACCCTTTGCTGACGGCAGTCCAAATAGGAGATTAACCAATCCCTAGCTCTGTCTTTGACCCCGCATTCCTCCAGCCTAGAGATCAAGGTGGGATGACTGACCGTGTCGAACGCGGCCGACATGTCGAGCAGCACCAGAAATGCTGCCCGACCACTGTCGACTCGCGCCCGCAGATTGTCTAGCACGGTCACCAGCGCAGATTCCGTCCCATGCGCTGGGCGAAAACCAAATTGCATCTCATCCAACCAGGTGTTCCCTTCTACAAAGCCGGACAGAGTGCGGGTGACCATTTTTTCCATGATTTTCACCGGAAAAGGGAGCAGGGAAATCGGCCGGTAGTTGGATAGGCATGCAGGGTCGAGCGTAGGTTTTTTTAAAAGTGGAGATACCACTGCCTTCTTCCAGCAACTCGGTACAATGCCTGTCTCAAATGACTGGCAGCAGATGGCATGCAAGGGCTGGAAGAGATTCTTTTGAAACACCTTCCAGAGTTTTGGAGGAAGAGGATCCAGAGGCGAACCAGAAGAAACCGTAAGATCTGCAGGAACAGAATCCAAACCCGGGGCCCTTGCTTTTGGGATGTTGTTCAGAGTTTTTAGGACATCGGCTTTAGTAAAGGATAGGTAACTAGCATTCATAGTTGTATTCGGAAATGCCCCGCACCCATCTTCGTCTCCATCCTCAGAAGCAAACTGGGACGCATAGTGGGAAACCCAAGCGTCTGGTGACCAATGGTTCATGGGTTCTCCTCTTTTGACACCCCTTCCCCACTTAACCATAACCCAAAAGGAAAACATAGATCTTTCTTTACTGGCTCTCAAAAGATCCCTCCAGTAACCATCATCCCATTCTCCTTTTGCCCTAGTTTGTGTTTTTTTATACACGACTCGGGCATCCTTTATCTTAACTATATCTTTAGTCTTTACTGCATCTGCCAAGGCCCTGTAAGCAGCCCTGCAGGATTTATCATACCATTGATCCTCCTTCCTTACTGGCCTACACTGTCTTTTAGTGGCCTTTTTAACAAAGAAGAATCTCAATTTATTAAAAAACACATAGTGGATCCTGCTAACATTAGATACCGGAGCCTCCACAGTGGAGTTACTCCTTAAGTCTATAATAGCCTGGGTGGTTAAATCCCTCATAGCTGCAACACTTCATTTATTACACAGTTGGACCATCTAATACGTCTGTGGTCATTCGAGAGGGCGATTTGCACACTATCCCTCGATCCTTCGCTTTTCAGTAGATCGAACAACCTAAATAACAAAATTAATAGGTCATGATCACTTTTGGCCCGTGACTCTATCCACATATCATCAACACTAGACCAATTCTCCTTATTAGTAAGAATATAGTCAATGCGACTGTGCGATATACCATTATCAAAAGTGGGGGCACCCTGTTTGTCAGAGCCCGTTCTTCCATTGGTGGCCCGTAGCCCATGCTCCACACATAAAACTTTTAATTGCAATGCGGCCTCTGACCATTTTTTAATAGGTAATAGGGACAGCTGAGGGATTTCCCAGATATAGTCCTCTTCCACCGTGAGATCTATATCATAGTTATCTAGGGGTTCAAAACAACAAATAAAATCACCGGCAACGATAACATTGCCGTTCAAACAATATTGCTTAAAAAGAATATCTAATTGGTCGACTGCCTCAGTGGGTTTACCGCCTGGAAGCCCTCTTGAATAAATGTTAAAAATATAAAGGTCCTTGCATTGAAGTCGCTGGATTTTGACTAATAGAATATCAGGGCTGTTTGTAGCCACGGGAGAACTGAGTACCCACTATTCTGTTTTACCCATGTCACCAAGCCCCCCTTTGGCCTTCCCCGTAAACTCGGTGTAGCCGAGATATAGAAGTGTAGGTATCCTTGTTTTGGTTCTGGGGCTACCTGCCAAGTTTCTTGGAGAAGGATTATATCCTTAGTATCCAGGAAAGCTAGCCAATCCAAGGATGTCGTTTTACTTTTTAGGCCTGCAACATTCCATGACACCAAGGTAAATTGAGCAGAAACATTATCATTAGGTAATTCCGTGCTAGTAGTTTGACTAACCCTGCACTCTTGGGATGGAATACTTTCACTCGTACTATTCTCAATTACCACCAAATCTGAAAATGTTTTTACATTTGCGCTGTTATTAGTGTTACAAACAGGTGGGTCATTGAGATCATTAGTTCCCTTTAAGATCACTGAAGTATGTTGTTTGCTCACTATTTTTATCTGAGGCGTGAGAATATCACTTATCGAGGTATTTATCTGAGCTATAGGCTCACCCACTTGGTAATCACTAGGTGGGATAAGGCATGCAATGTTACGTCCCCTCTCGAGTCAATCACAATTGTTTAACCCTGATAAGACCTCATATCTATTACCCAAAACCATTCCCCATTCGTTAACTGGTGCCTTTGTTCCTCGTCTATTTCTCACAGTGTCCCACACTAACCCCGGGGTCTTAGAGAATGTTACATTTTGTTGTTCACCGTAAAAAAAAATTAAAGTGAGGGCAACAACAGTCCCACTTCTTCTTTGAGGCGGAAGGATATTAGTCAGGACATTGGGTAAGACTGCCAGGTGGGAAAAAGTAACCGCTACACAGTCTCCTATAAACCTTTTTGGTCGATTCCCAATCCAGGCAACCCTTTTCACTGTCTTGATTTCACCCGCTAACTGCTGTTTCCCTCCTGGCGCCATCTGCATACTTCCTGTTAGCCAATGCAGCGCCTTACTGGACAGTGATGCTGGAGATTCCGATTGCCCGTTCGCCAGGGGTGGTACATTGGCCAACACCAGTACCACTGGAGAGGCGTCTTCTATAAATTGAAGGGAATCTGTTTCTTGACATGATATAGGCAGAATATTTGGTATAACTAAACCACCATCTGTATCCGCAGGGTGATTATTGGTACTTGTTGGAACCTGAGCCGGGCGGTTAGGTAGCGTCGAGCCGCCCCCCTCCTTTATTGTACTCCCAGCATTATCCTCGGTTACTTGAACCACTTTTGTCACTAGTGTGGCCAGTTTATCAACCTCGCCCACAACCTTACTTTGGATCCCACCCATTTTTTTTATCTCAGCGTTTAGTTTATCAATTTTGGCGACCAGGGGCTTAATGATGGATTTAATTTTAGAATCAATCCTGTCAGCTATCCTGTTGAGCAGCTCATCGTCCATAATGTATTTGACGCTATCATCCCCATGCTCCATACTTCTGACCTTAGTTTTCCCAGAGGGTGATGCCCTTTTCTTCTTTAGTCCTGATCGTAGGCCTGCTCGTTTTGGCTGGGTTTTTCTGCATTTTCTAGCAGGTCGAGTTTCCTGTTCGGAAGAGGAAGAGGGATCTTCGTCTGTAGTTTGGGCACGCGTCTCAGGGTCAGAGTCGACATTATTTTCTGGGTCAGTTACAACCAGAATTTCTAAATCGTCTGCCGGGACACTATTTTGATTGTATTTGTCACCTGCATGAGAATTAGTATCTATCAAGTCAATGGGGGTATCCAACGATGGAGTTTCTACCTGTGGAGATGGTTGAGTTGGGCTCAGGGGTTGGAGGTTAGGAGACTGGCTTAATCCCAATGACTGTCTCCTTTCGCTGTTTATTTTAGTAACCACCTGAACCAAATAATTATCTAGTGTTTTGGAAACGATTGGGGCCGTTTTTTTTGGCATACTGGACATTAAATAAATAGGTACACTTGGAAAAGATGTATCGAGTCACAAATGCTAACAGTACATAGGGTGGGAAGGTAGAATACTCAGCTTAGCTTCCCATAAACAATAGCGTAAGAAAATGATAGATAGATTCCTTACATCAGAGACAAGAGACGGGGCCCAGTTCAGTCGCGGACAGTCTCGGACTGTCTAAGACTGTCCGCCATTTGTCTGGGCTTCGTCTGGGCGTCCCGCGAGGCAGGGCTGGTGATTATTTTATGCGCCTCCTGGTGCTTGGTGGTGACGCGGCAACCTCTAGGGCAGCTGGACAATGGAGTCCGCCCCTCGCCGGTCTCCTCGCAGCAGCCCCGCTCTGAGTTGGAAAAGCGGCAGGGCTGCGGGAGGCAGGCGGAAGGTTCGCGGGCAGGAAGGCTCTCACTGGCTGATGAAGGCAGGTCCTCTCGAGCAGCAAACAAAGGCAGTAATGGTCCCCCGCTCAGTGGGGCTGGTGATTATTTTATGTGCCTCCTGGCGCTTGGTGGTGACGTGGCAACCACTAGGGCAGCTGGACAATGGAGTCCGCCCCTCGCCGGTCTCCTCGCAGCAGCCCCGCTCTGAGTTGGAAAAGCGGCAGGGCTGCGGGAGGCAGACGGAAGGTTCGCGGGCAGGAAGGCTCTCACTGGCCGATGAAGGCAGGTCCTCTCGAGCAGCAAACAAAGGCAGTAATGGTCAATACATATCAATACATTTAAGTCATGTAAATACAAAACATGTTGCATTACAAATGCTATAGGTGTCACATATGCGAAAGTTATAACTATTGGCATTATAAATGACAAAGCTATTAATTTAGCTTTTTTTTTTTAAAAACACATAAATAAAAAAAATTCATTTATAAGACCAATAGCTCAAACTTTCCTAATGCGAGCCCTATTGCATTTCCAATGCTTGTTATTAACTCTTGCTGTGGAGTACCGATGGACACAAAGTTGTGTAGTATCTGTGGACTTCGTTGACATTTTCTTTTACTTGCTAGTTTGTTGTTTTAAGGGTGCCGACATGTCCAATTTTTTAACGTTTTTATTGGTGTACATTGCAGGTCTTGAAAGAGAAACAAAGTGCAGCCCAAAGAAGACTGTCACGCCTGAAGCACTGCCTGATGGAGAAGGTTTCAAAGAATTTAAATGAATAAGAAAGCTGATAGTAAGAGAGCATAGATGTTAGTTTGGGTGAAAGGAGAACTTGTTTAAGTTGTTATAGACGCAGACTTTCTGCACATTGGAGTAACTCAAAGCTCTCTTGCTGTTGGTAGAACCTGCAACAGGTGTGAAAAACGACATTGTGCTCCTGTATGTAAAAATGTGACTCAGAGCAATGCGAACACTGATACTGATGGGACGCTAAGAGGGGAGTGTGGTTCAAATCCTGATGTTGTTCTGTGTGTGGGGATTGAAGGCGGCCAGTGCAAATGTCTTCCCAAGTTTAACATTTGAATGGATGGGGTTGATGTTGACATAATGGTGGACTCATGTGCAAGGTACACTACTTTGGGCAACAATTTGGTACTTAAACTCTAGAGGGAAATTTAACTTTTGAGCCATACCCTAAGACCCGTTGGGTATTCAAGGCATAAACTCAACCTCATATTTTATTACTGGCATGGATTTTCAAGAGAGGCGATTATGAGGGAAGGTGTACATTTCCATTTTCGTAATCTACCTCCGCTCGGTTGACGATGAACCTCCCCCATCTTATACGGTTCTGCACAGTGTGTCTTACTGGAGACCGGAGTTTACCGGTGAGTACGCCGTGGTGGGGGTTAGGCGCTGGGCGCTATTTGACAAGGGAGGGAGATGCCTCTTGCTTGCTTAACGGGGTTGGTTCAAGTTGGGGGTGATGTCTGTTGAGTGGGAGGTGAGCAGCGTGAAGGTGGCCCTGGGAGAGTTGAGTGGTTTCTGGAGTCCTCCATGCGCTGAACGGCCCTTATACTTGCTATTATTTATCCATACTGTACTGGAAAATAGACATTGCTGTGTGGTGCAAAGTCATTTGTAATTAACGGCTTTCTGCAATTATTTCACTGTTCTGATCAGTGAAGTAATTTCTACTTACTCCAGAGTCCATATTATGAAAACCAGATCTTGTTATCTTGGTATGGAACCCCAACAGAAGGATATAAATATGTCGACCAATCAACCTCAAAATTTACAGGGAATGAGCGAAACTGATGATAATCTTTTTGTGGCAGAGGAATATTTACAACCTCCATTGATCAAGGCTGCCCGAAGCATAAAACATTAAACCAAAGCTTAATAGAGGAATGTGCGGTATCTAATATGGGGATACAATCTTTGCTCTGTAATCAGGAAAGGCACATTAACACCAACTCAATCTTTTCTAATAGTGTTATAACAGCCACAGCAGATATCAATTATGTAAATGGGCCAGATCAATTTATGCTCTTTGACTCTAAAACAGACTCAGTCTATGGTAGAGAGACTACAGGAGACTCTGGAAGTACTCAGCTAGGTATCTCACTAACTCAATAGACAGATCAGATATTTTATTGGACATAGATCATTTTGTACAACAACATGACTCAATCGATCTATGTCCTATTAAGTAGCCTCATAAACCTCTGGATTCCGAAGATACTCAAACACCACCCACTTTCTCTCTTTTGGCTGCAATGGGTGCTATTAGTAATGCCCTGACAAAAATCTGTGACTCATTAATAAATGAGTCTATTATACTTAATAAACAGAATCTTGTCCTTAAAGATCGGGCAATTACGTTAAGTCATTAACTGAAAGTAATGGTCTCCAAACTAACTGCGGAATCCTCATAAGACCCAGTATTTTCTTATGGAGAACCTAAAATCTTTATTGAGAATAGGTGACATTATTGATCTATTGCAACTTCTTCCAAACAAGACAGGACTACAATTATCTTGACTGTTGTTGTCGCCAGCCGACGGTGGAGAATGCTCATTAAACCAATGGATGACAAAGGATATGTCAACTGGAATCAATGATAGTGACATAACATTAATGAACCCCTCCCATATTGTAATGTGAGAGGGTGAAATTTCAGCGGAAACTCCAGTAAGAGCAACAGGGCTGGACCTGAATATATCGAAGCGTAAAATCTCTTCTCCATAAATAATAAAAGTCAATATCAAAGAAATAAAAGTGTCATCTATTGTTGTAGCTGAAACCAATAACTTGAGAGCGGAATCATCAAGTGATGACCAGGCTAACAAGGGGTTTGAAAAATATATAACTAAACGGAGGCTTACAAATCTGAGGAAGTTAAATAACAAAGGTACATTAAAATACCTTTTTTATTAAAGATTTGGTGTACACTATTAACGAGGTATCGTCTAACAGGCCTAATAAAAGTGAGTAAAAAGCGGATATATTGGGTATCAGTAGTTTAGGGAATTTAATGGAATGACACAAACAATTTAACTGAGTGAGGAATTAAGTTGGTTTTCTCTCCATTCCTTAGCGCTTTTTAATCTGGAGAAGGTATACTTATATTTAAAAAAAAGACAAAATAAAAAAAAATCTTCCAAATAAAACAAAATTGTATAAAAAAATTATGGAAAGGACGTAACATATACAAGCTGCTAACACGAGCTTTAATAGCTACAATATACACATGTTGGAATGTAAATGCATGAGCTCTATTTTTTCTTTGTTTACAAAGAATAAAAAATGTACATACTGTCTAAAAAGAGTGATAATGGACTGAATGCAAATTGGCCAATATAAAGTCACTATAAGGTTGAGATCATATGTGTTAGGTAATGCATGTACAATTATGTTTTATTTTTTCTGTTTTTTGTTGATGTAGGGAGCCAAACTATGATTTATAGATGAAATGTGTGTCAATATGCAGTAACATCATGGTGAGATGTATGTATTTCGGTGTAAACGTTTTTATGCACATATGTTTGTATATAAAATTATATTTTATTTGCTTTCAGCCCTGATGAAGTCCCATGTTGGAGATGAAACGCATTGGCCATGCTGTGGTTGGATGTAACAAAAAGAATAAAGAACATTTTGATTGAAAAATTATATCATGGCACCACTTTATTGGATCTTGTTTAATGAGATAAGAATTTGAAGAGACTATTCATCAATTAAATTCTGAACATTGAAGAGAATATTTCTGGACTTCCTAAGCACTCCCTTTGTGTGTACATTTTCTTTGTTGGATATATGGTCTCTGAGTATTAGGGCCATGGGAGGGTTGAGTGCTCATATATTCTTAGTAGAATCACATGTGCCGCTATTTTGGAGCCTTCATAGTGGAACTTGAATAATAAGCCAGCAATTAATTATTCAAATGAGAACTGTTTCCCTAATTTTGAGGGGACTGTTAAGCAAAAACATCTCACTAGAATGAGATTGGAAGCAAGCATTCAGGAATCCTCTACACCTAGAACTAATGAGGTCACCCTCCACTAGAAAAAAGGCGCCAAACTTGCTGACTCCAAGAACTGCCCGTGATATTGTCAGTGAAAAAGTTCTTGAACCATTAAGGGGGGGGCAGAAAAAATGTCAAGGCCATCTGGTGATGTGATCCTCAGAGAGATAGCTGAGAGACTTAAGGAATTCGTTAATAGTTCAAAAATTTCTCTATTGACCCAAGGTGGTCCCTCACAAGATAAGATTTCTAAATCACCACAGCAGATGCAACACCTAAATTTAAAATATTCCCATAATCAGGATCTACTTTTGACCTTAAAGGCAATAACAATGTACAAAACCATTCTAATTCAAAGTGTGGTTCTGTAAAACACAATGTAGTTGCAAATGGTAATCAAGCTCATAATCGCGGTAGCCAAATTGATTTCTGTCCACAATATGTTAGGAAATGTTGTTACGTTATGTGGAAATTTGAAGAGTGCTTGGCTGTCCCGGCAAAGGGAAGTCCCAGCGCTAATTGCCAGAGTGGAGGATGCGAGAGGAACTACCGATCATTGACAGAGCTAGGTCTTCACTGCCCTTCTGAAGGATAGAGGGTTTGGAATGTTTCTGATGGAAGGTGGCAGAGAGTTCAAACACTCAGAAGGCACACACAATGTTTTGAACAACCAAAATATACTGAAACTGTTATCTGCCTTTGATGATCTAAAAGGAGTCACTTCGAGAGTCGAGAGAGCTACTGAGTGTAGAATTTAAGTAAAACGTATGCCCCTCATTTAAAATCAAACGTATGTCATAGAAGTCTCAGGAGATTGCAAATTCAATTAGAGCGAAGGCAAACTATTTAGCTGAATGGAGTATTTTACTTAAAGTAGTTCAACAGGAGAAATATCCATTCACCTTAAGAAATTTACTCTTGTATGCAAGGTATCTACTTCACTGGCTGTACCCCTTTGGGAAATAAATCAGTGTTGGTCACTAATTCATCAAATGCTGTGGATAATTTAAAAATAAAAATAAAGAAAAGAAGACACTACTAGAGATATCATCATTCCATCTGGAGCAGTACCTACAAGTGCTTGCTAGCCTGGAAATCACTAAGATCGGCGCCTACTAGTCTTCAGATATCTTCCTAATGGGAAAACCCCA
The DNA here is from genome assembly GCF_964263255.1 of Lissotriton vulgaris. NCBI lineage: Eukaryota > Metazoa > Chordata > Amphibia > Caudata > Salamandridae > Lissotriton > Lissotriton vulgaris. Next base: position 72,657,390 of record NC_141689.1, read on the forward strand.
CTTACATATTTGGATACAAGAGATCTAAAAATATGCTCATGGAATATACTCGGTGTGATAGTCAGCTCAAAACTAATGGAGATGACCTGCTCCATTTTTTGAACCAGTACCATATCATATGTTTGCAGGAAACCTGTATAGACTCTAAATTATCATCATCAAATTACAATGTAGTTGACTGGCCAGCAACTAAGGCTGCTAGGGGTAGATCTAGCAGCGTACTAGCGACGTTAGTAAGGAACGACGTAAAAGTTCCCCATGCTAAAATTATTCAGAAGTCCAAGTTTCTGGTAGCTACCGCTTTCAGATTTGACAACAAAAAATCTCCTCTGGTAGTGAATATTTATATTCCATCTTATGCAATCATGGATAAGGCTCAAACATTGCAATTTGACCCTGATCTCGAAACCTTAATTGAAGATTCTCAAACAGACTTTTTTTTAATCACAGATGATTTCAATGCAAACTTGTGTCGGAGAGAAATGTCAAGGGTTTCGAAGAACAAGACAAGATATATCAAATTCCTGATCAGGTTGTCAGGAAAGATAATACTTTGTTTGGATGGAAATGCATTCATAATGCATTATGAAACTTGGGTTTTCAACAGCTAAACTTAAGATTCTGCGCAGATCAACATGCAAAATTCACAATTATCTCCTCAGGCAAAGAAACAGCTATTGATTATACTTTGATTCATGTGTCAAATTTTCACCTTAATTTTTATGAAAAGGCCAGAGAGTGACCACGATCCACAGAGTATTTCTCTAGCTCTGAACATTAGTCTATAAAATGATGGACAGGAGCTTGAACATAGCATTGAGATAGAGCATAAGAGAATAATGTGTAATTTATAATTTGTCAGTTCATTTAACGCATCTTTGGGCTGAACTCACAATTCTTGAAATAATCAAGTGATTTTTAATTCACCCTTGATTGACAAAAACAGGTGTTCAAAATGGGACCTCTTATGGAATGACATTTTCTCCTTTCCATCCTCAATGCCCAACTGAGACAAAGACACAACTGTAATGATAGATTGTTCCTTAATGAATAGAGATATTTCAGGAAAAGCTACGAGCCATGAAAACTACGAAGTCTACAATGAACTATATAAAATGCTTAAAGAAACAATATAGAAAGGAAATCTACCAAATAAGAGCAAAATACCGGGCAGAAATATAGTTAGCTTTACAGACGGCAATCAAGACCAGGAACAATTACAAATTTCGGTCACTAATAGCATCAGGCCAACAGCAACATAGCCATAATTCAGAATATCTTATACCTTGTGGCAAACAGGAATTTTTCATTACAATTCTCTACGGTAGTACTCCTTTTGTGTCCTTAGTCTCATTTGGATTAAAGAACTTTGAGTCTCTCACACTCTTTATTAAAGACACTAACCTATGCATAAGGAAGAGTCGATATTCACGGGCTGCTGGCCCTAATGGCATACCAATAACTGTTATTAAATCAGGTATGAATAAATGGAGTCACGTTTTGACAATACATTTTAGTCAAACTGTTGGACCCTTTTTGAGGGTCATCCCAAACATTTTGCCTACTTCCTCATCTGTTGTTAACTTTGTTTTTGCTGGCTTTAGGACTCTGTGTAATTTTTTACTGCGGGCTAGTGCTAAAGTGCACATGCTCTGTGTCTAAAATGTAATGGGATTTGATTTCTCCATGGTTGGCATATTTGATTTACTGATAAGTCTCTATTACAGTGCTCTACATGTGCCCAGGTCCTGTAAATCAAATGTTACAAGTGGGCCTGCAGCACTGACTGTGCCACCCACCTGAGTAGCCCATCAAACATGTCTCAGGCCTGTCACTGCAGCCCCTGTGTGCGCAGTTTTAAACTGCCCTTTCGACCAGGCAAGTTCACCTACTTGCCAGTACCAAACCTTCCATTTTATTACATATGGTCACCTCTAATGTAGGCCCAGAGCAGCCCCAAGGCAGAGTGCTGTATATTTAAAAGGTAGGACATGTACTTTTGAGCTTTACATGTACTGATAGTGAAAAACGGCAACATTTGTTTTCACTCCTGCAAGGCCTACCTCTCCCATAGGTTAGCATTGGAGCTGCCATGTAACATTTTAGAAGTGTAACTTCCAATTTGGAAAAGATCGAAAGGGTAGGTTTAGTGTCTCTGGACTCACAATTTATAAACACATTTTTAATTAAGGTGATTTCTAATTTGCAGGTCTGAAAATGCCACTTTTGGAATGTTTGAATTTTCTTACTTTAACCGTTCTGTGCCTCTGCCTGTTCCTGGAATACACATCTGGTTTGGGTGACAGCTGGGCTTGGTGCATTCCCTCTAGACAGTTACACACAAAGGGAGCTGAGATGTGCCCTGCATATCTTGATGGCCCATCACCAGGGTGATGAGTCTTCCTGAGCTAGAGTGAGAGGGAGGCGCTGATACTTGCACCTGAATAGGACTGTGCCTGTCCCCACACAAAGAGTTGTTTACCCCCCAGTAGTGTGTCTGGGGGCTGGGCAGGTAAAGGCATTGCACACTACAAAGACCTTTCTTTGAAGTCTCTTTACTTCAAAGGCTGAAATGGGTGTAAGTACTGGGCCTCTAACACCATATGCTCTCAACACTTCTGGAACTGAGGACATTCCATACCAGGATGAAGAGCTGTGGTGCTGCCAGGAAGGATTGACACACTGCTGCTTGCTTTGCTGTGTTGGCCTGCTGTCTGCTACCTGCTGCTTCTTTCCTGGGAGTGAGAGGACTAGACTTAACTCTCTACATCCTGCATCTCTAAAGATTCTCCAAGGGCTTGTTGGTCTTGCCTCCTGTTTCTGAAGTCTCAAAGATATCAAAGAGTTCACCTGCATCTTGCTACCAGTACCTGGGCTCCTCTGCCGTGAGTCCTGCACTTTCAAGTGGTGCCAAATCCAGTCATGGGCCCTTGGAAGTGAGTGTTGGTGCTGCAACTCAAGGAACCAAAGCATGAACACTGAAGTGTCGTTCGGAATCGGCACATTTCCCTGCGATATCGACACACTGCTGCTTCCCACACCAAAGCTGTGTACCCCTCTCACTGAGTGTAAGACCCAACAATCTTGACTTACAACACAGTCCTGACTTTGCTGACGCAGTGCCTCTGAATCACCGCTAATAGCATGTTATGTGCCACAGCAACTCATTGATATGGGCCCTTCTTTTCTGCTATCACCAGAACTACTTGGGCCATCTGTCTATCCCACAATGCTGCAAAGGGTCTTAAGACCACCCCTCTGCTTACCCTCCCTCTTAAGGGCCTCTTTGTGCACCTTCAAATGCCATGTATCCAGATGCCAAGATGTTGTATTCTCTAACAGGTTTCAGTGATTGTGCGCATGTTCTCAGATGTGTGGAAGCATAGACCTGTGTCTATGCAGATGCCATTACAGTAGAGAAGGGATTACTCTGATATTTTATCGCTGTGTTTGGTGTGCCAAACAGATTTTCCGATTACCACAGAAAGTGTTGCATCACTGAGTGAAAGCAGGGATGTGACGCTTCTCAGTGTACCTTCCTTGCAACATGATGTATGCATCATGTTTACTGTATGACGCATCATGTTGCAAGGAATGAGATATACGTATCTGTCGGCGCAAAAGTGGTGCATTGCTGGGGTGTATCTGAAAACAGACGCAACTCCAGCAATGTGTCCTTTCACATGGGGTAAGCCCCATGTGAAAGGACCTATGTCATCCTAATGCCTGCCATGCGGTAGGCGTAAGGTTTTGACGCATTGGTGTCCTAGAAGTGGCACCGTGAAATCTTATAGATTTCACTGCGCCATTCCTACAACCCTTTCTTGCGTAGGAACGCCCACCCTGCATACGTTATACTTGATGCAGGTTTACTGTAGAGCAGAGGTTTAGAAAGTGACCCATCTGCCTAGATGTGTCACTTCGTAAAAATATGGCGCAACATGGCGCATTATTTACGGTGCACAAGTGAAGGATAATAAATAGGGCCCTTAGTTTCAGCAGTAGTACAGGAAATTTGTGAGGCTGTAGGGATAGACCAGCATTTCTACTGTGCATATCACCCATAATCAGCAAGAAAGTTAGAAAGGAACAATGGCACCCTCAAAACAAGATAGTAAAGATATGCTCAGAAACACAGCTGAAATGGCCTGACACCCCACCACTAGCACTATGGGTCCTCAAAGTGATTCCCTCTCAGAAAAAAAAGTTGTGCTTACAAAGTAGTTATGAGCCGACCCAAAGTCCAGCTCGCATACCCTTCAGATTCAGCAGCAAAAGTAGACTTACAATGGAATAAGGATGTGGTCATTCGATTTTGCGGGAACAATAAACAATGTCTCTACAATTTCTGTTCTCAGATTCAAGCATCTGTGCCTGAGTTTTCAACAGAGGCCTGCTATATGCTCTAGGCAGCGACTGGGTGTATGTATGTATTACAGGTTCTGTTTCTCACTGTAGGAAAGTAGGATTTGCTTTCATGGTTAACCTCACTTTTTGCTGGTGTCAGTATTTGTTTTTAGTAGTCTGACTGGGAGCCTGATAATCAGAATCCCAGTCGCTGTGCTTCCTCCATAAATTTGTCATGGTAAGTACTTTTGTACCTCCACAATTGGCTACTGGTTTACCCCTATAAGTTCCTGGTATATAGTACTGAGGGTACCTAGGGCATTTGAACACCAGGGATCTCTTATGTATTGAGCCACCAATAAGAGACCACTGAAACTGTGACTACAGGCCTGCCACTGCAGCCTGTGTAAGCTGGTGCTAGCACCACTTATGACAGATATAAGTTTCCTTATATCTGAGGTCACTAAACGTAAAACCTATAAGTCACCCCAAAGTAGGCCTTTCAATCTGGAAGACAGGGTGCTGGGTTATAAGTGTGAGGTGGCCCCTGCATGAGCAGGACACCTCTACAAGCCCTGGAGTCGATTCTCCAGACTTTGTAGGTGTGGTAAGCCATTTTGATACATATAGTGGCCATCCGTCATTATTCGATGGCTAACTATATAGTGGCTATGCCTTACCTGGGCATGTTTGGTATCAAACATGTTGGAACCATACCCCAACACCTTTACCGGTGTTAGAGGTATGATTCCATGCACTGGGGAGCTCCTCTGGGAAGCCCCCAGTATTCCCAGTAACAGCCTTTCAGGGGCTGCAAGCAAACTAGTGCTGCTGCCGACCACAGACATGATTCTGAACCACCTGCTGCTGACCTGAGCACGAGCAGGGGAAGGTATAACAATAGGTTTCCTTTGACAGGTGGGTGTGATATCCTCCCAGACAGGACTTAGTGTAGTGGGATAGGGTGTGGGTGCCTGCTTGGCTCCAGACTACTTTGAAGGTCACATTTTGTGCCCTCCTTGCATACTCCAGTTTGAGCCAGTTCAGGGAGCCCTTGGCTCACGCTCCGGTGCAAAATTGGACAAACGACATGGGAGTATCCTCCCCTCTGTCCATCCCCTTCTCTGGGCGGGACCCCTGAGTCGTCCGAACCCCTTTCTTAGGGTATAAAAGGGCTTACCTGTTTGTGGGTACTCAGATTCATCTTGGGACAAGACTCAAGCCTGAAACCATGTCATTCTTCGACCGTCTGGACTCTTAGACTTTGCTGGAATTAACCTGGAACCAAGACTGCATCAAGGAAGGCTCCTGCTGCTCCTGGTCTCATGGTTCATCAAAGTCTTTTTCGTTGTCTGTGTCTGTGCTTCTTTCAGGATCTTTGGCAGACCTGTGGGCATCAAGGACACCCGAAGTAATCTCCCTTGGACTGAAGGAGTCTTGCATCTACAGGCAATACAATGGAACTGTCCAGTCTGCTGCTCCTGACGTCCCACAGACTTTTAAACACTCAGCAAAACAGGTGGTGTTTCTGCATCCGACTCAAGGCCTGACCTGTCCTCTCAGCAAGTTTGAGGGCAGTATCCCATGTCGGAACGGCTGGGACCGAATCCCTGTGCACCACGTTGACTTGCTGCTGCCAAGGCTTGTTGGCTTTCCACTCCAGAGAACTTCAGGCTACAAGAATGTTCCAGTCGCCAGCATCTCTCCCTGCCAAGATCTTTGTCCATACCACATTATCTACACTGTGGGCCTTCATCTTTGATGAGCTGCTCGAGGTCCTCTGCGACTCCTGTGCCTTTGGCCTGTGGGTCCTCTTGCGGGTCTTCTCTTGCTTCAGTGGGCTCCCCTGCTTGCATGAGCCTGCTCTGACTCTCCTGCACTTGGCGAGTCCCCTGGACCTTGCTGGTCCCAACGTGGCTCCTTCATCATTTACCACTTCTGTTGCTGCTTCCAAGGCTTGTTGGTGTTCTCACCAGACACGACCCCCTGGTTCTCGACTTCCAACATGGGACAGCTCTTCCTCAGCATAGCCTGGTCCTCACAGCTGCAGCAACAAGGTCACCTTCATTCTCCTGCATCTTCCATCATCGATTGGCATTGCTCTACTGTACCTCCTGGTCACCCCCCGAGTAGCATAGACTCTTTCCCATCTGCTTGCAGGTTCTTTTCTTCAAGAATCCACCCTGGGATTCCACCAGACTCCTGCACAGTCTTCAAAAGTGACATCTTTACTGAAGTCCTCCATTGTGGTCTATGGTGGTTTCCGACGTCACTTCGCACCTATGCACTCTGCATCCCTGGTGGAAGTATCCTGGTTACTGGGGTATCCACGGATGGAGTGACTTTCTAACCTGTCTTCCACAGGGTTTCTTCATGGTCCACTAGGAAGGGTCCTTCTTCTTCAAAACTGCAACCGCAACTTTCCCGTTGACTTCTATTGAGTATGCAGCTGTGTTACCATTCTGCACACAGCCTCAGTGGGGTTCCTGGATACTTACTTTGGGTGGTTCTTTGTGTCCCCAGCTCTTCTGAGACTCCTGTTCCAAATCCTGGCTTTGGTCGCAGTCAGCATTTCACTTTCTTAGTATATTGTTTAGTTTCCCCCTGGAGACCACTGTGTATTGTGCTTACTTACCTCTTGCAATTGAAGTATTGTTGTGCATTTGTTTTGATATCTCCGGGTAGGAGATATACCAATGTGTTAGTGAGTGTTGTTTAATAAATAGAGATATTTTTATAACTACACTGTGAGGTTCTTTTTCATTTAACCTACACTACATGATTAGATCTTGTAAAACAAGCTGCTTAACACTCCTTAGAGAGCTTTCTAAAGTTGTCAAAGACCACTAAAACCACCTTAAGGGTTTTCTGGATTAGTGAAATGGTCTTAAATAAGTGTGCACCATATACTAAGCTAGCCTTCTACACTCAACAATACAGTCATTAGATGTTTTGTTCTGGGGACGTGGATCCACTCATCTCACTGTAAGACAACAGCTCCTAGAGACAACAGCCTAGAGACAACAGCCTAGAGACAACAGCTGCTAGAGACAACAGCTAGAGACAACTAGAGACAACAGCTGCCCTCCTAGAGACAACAGCTGCCCTAACGTTGCTTATGGACCTGTGACTGGCCCTGGTTTCCTGCCAGAACTGCCTCTGCTGCTATTGTGCTACCAACCAGTGGGCTAGTCCTTTTGGGCCACCTTCTTTGCCTGCTCCCCGCCGCCATGCAATGCTGCTCCCGCAGCATCTCGTCTTTACAAGCTTGGCCGGAGGTAGGTGTCCCTCTCCCAGATACTGGAACCCACTGTGGGTCTTGTCTGCTGTCTTTGCCTGCCTTGAATGTCTGGTTGGTGCTGGAATACATAATTACTGTGGAATTGAGAATTGTTCTAAGGCGTAACTGTATTGAACTGTATACCGTACTGAATGATATGGAAAAATATGGACCTGGAAATCCTACCAGAAGAAAGTAATCCCTCTGAACCCTCCGTTTACTCTTCATAAGGACACTTGACATCCTACTCTCCTGGCTCTCCTCCAGAACGTTTCTTTAACAGTTTCATATTGTCATTCAGTCCCCCTCCACCCTACAGCTTCACTGTGTGCTCACCCAGGTCAGCATGCCAGACACTCTGAAACACTCCTAGCAGTCACATACTCATTGTTGTGGGTCTGTAGTGAAGAAGGAATTCAGAGTTGTCATGCATTTTCCATCTCCTCTGGAATGCATATTCAGCATGCGTGGGTCGAAAGTGAAGGGAAGGGAGCAGACATAGGTAGAGAGACATCAAACAGAGAAGAAGACGATACTGACCTGCAATGCTTACCAGAAGCAGGTAATCCTCCTGAACACGTGTGCCAACTCTTCATAAGGATGCCTGCATCTCATTCTCCCAATTATTTTACCCAAGGTTTCTCATTAGATTCCAAAGCAAACAAGGGTGAAGAGATGCCCTCATGCAGAGCAAACTCATGTCCCTGAGTCGCCTGACAAAATGATACATTGTTACAGCCTTAGCTAATACTTTTAACACCTATAAATTAAGTTCATTACGATGGAGGAAGGCCAGCCATGGCCAGCCATGTGGTGGCGGGCCCTTCGCCATTGGACAGCGATTTTCCCCCTGCTAAATTGGGGTGGCGGGAGGAATCTGACCGCGAAAGTGGCGGGCGCAAAGACCACCTGCCACGGATCTGCCACAGGCAAATTGCCTGGTGGAGCAGTCAGCATCTGTAAAATGGTGGCGGAGCCTAGCAGGCACCGTCTGCCATATTACGATGCTGCATCCATGCCAGATGGTGTATGGTGGTGAAACTGCCATTCACAGGTTGGCGGGTGGGCCTGCGCTCTGGTCCCTTCAGCGGGGAACCACAAGGAAGTCCTGAGCACAGTACTGAGGGTCCTGGTCTGACTGGGGGCAACTGTGTTCTTCATGGGGGTGAGACCGACCCGGGCATCTCCGTTTGACCGGTCTACTTGGAGGAAAGGGAGCCCCATGGGGATGAAACTGATCGCCATTAGGCTCCCTGAACACTATTCGCAAGGTGCAAATCCCTGTTACTTCCTAGGATTGGGGCAATATCCGACTGGCCTACTGATCTGGGGACACTGCATCACTGAAGAGTCAAGACATGGCCAAGTGGGGACATCAGACACACCGAGCGCTCGATGGAACTTTTAGACTATGCCACCCTAGGCGGAAACTGACCGTTCTGTATGTACTGCAGTGCCCGAACAACCTTTGGCCTATGACCGGTGGAGCTGTCCCACGCAGCTATAGAGGAGTTTGGCTCTGGTTCACCCCTCAGCCGTCACCTGCCCAGCTGGACATCAGACACTGTTTTTCCTCGTCTCCCCGTTGTGCCTCCTACACCCTCCCCCTCCTCTTCCTTCCATTATTCTCTGCCTGCCTCCCCTATTCCTTTCCTCTCTCCCCTTGCAATTTTTTTCCTCATTTTTTTGCTATGCTTTTATACTCATGTAATTCCTGTAACTACCCTCCAGTAACTGATGTAACTTTATAACCATGTTCTGAAACAATGTTTTCCTCACGTAAAACGCTCTGATACCTCCGGGTCTAGCCAGCGCTATATAAATCTCAATAAATAAATTGCATTTGGGCCCCCCCTTGTATGGGGGGATGGGGTGGGGCACTGGGGGGTACATTTCCCTGCACTACGTGGCAGGCACCTCGTGGTGCCTGCCACGTAGTGCAGGGAAATACAAGACATGGCTGTTTAGCATTGCAGTGGGTGCTGCAGCCAACTATCGTAATGACCCCTTCTGTTTACTTGGAGAGCTGATTGTTGACTACTATTTTAAAGTTCTTTCCATGGTTGGCTGGATTGGAAGTGGGTCTAAATTCGGCTAGCCATGAGATATGCTTGTGTTCCTACATTGGTAGCTCCCAAATGCATGAATGGTTTATTTTTAGTTTTTTTGTCTGCTTTGCAAAATACAGTTTCTTTCTTAAGAATGACAATTTTGTTAGTGACACCAAAGCATTCAGGCTTAAAGGCCTACAGAGAAGGGGACCATGTACACGTTTTTATAAGACAGGTGATGGTGACAGGTGACCTTAAGGCTACAGCGGCGACCTGGTGTGAACAGATCCACTGTTTAGACAATGTGTGCAGTTGGGCAATCCAACTGCTTTTAAGACATCTATTCTGTCAAGGGTCTGAAATTATATCTCTGGGGGAAATTTCTGCTACTGATGGATAACATTTGAAAGATTGGGTCAATGATAAAGCTTACAGTAAAGTGCCACTCAAAAGTGTCACACACGTGGAAATGTCACACAAAAGCAGACTGGAGGCTTGGCAGCCCTGGTATTGGTATTGTCCACAAGTGAAAACATGTCTTTTGACGACAGGCAAGATGTCTGTGACCGAAGCCAAATAATAGACAAGTGAAAATGGGTGATGTGAGCTTTGATTACTGCAGTCAATCTCCATCCTACTAACAATAATTTGAGTTAGCCATTCCAGCAGTAACTAAGCACATGCGCTGCACAGCCTTCAGTTAGCCCTCTTCCTTGTGCCGTGCAGTCCATGCACTCATGTCCGGTGTTTTCTTCCTCTCATGCTCTCTCTCCTGTAACAGCGACTTTCAGTCAGTTGCCCATTGTTGAAGGCATCTGTGGGCGATGAGAGCGCAGCCTGCAGTGAACGGACTACACCTCCCGTGAGCCCTTGGCGCGCGTGACGTCGTGGCGCCGCGGCACGCCTGGAGGGGGCGGGGCCAGGGCCGGGAGTGTTGCACCGGTCTGTGGGGCCGGGGTCAGCTGAACATGGCGGAGTGGGAGAGTTTGGAGCTGGTGGCGGAGCATGAGCGCATCCTGCGGGAGATTGAGAGCACCGAGGCGGCCTGCATTGGACCCACGCTGAGGTGAGGGCACGGAGGGGCCACCTGGGGCAGAAAGGAAGGCCTGGGGTTGACCCTGTGAGTGGAAGAGTGTCAGAGAGGTGTGAGTGCACAGGTATGAGTGCCAGCAGGCTGCACAGCACAGGTATGCGGGGAAACCAGAGGCAAGTGTACCTCAGAGGCAGGCCAATGGCAAAGGGCACCTCGGACGTGACGACAAAGAGAAACAAGGAGCCCAGACATTAATTCCATAGGTAAATAGGGTCAGGCAGGCGAGACGGGGCAAGCAAGAGCCACTGAGGTGAGGAGGGCATGTGAACATAACAGGTGAATTAGAACGACAGACATTACTAATGTGTAGCAAATGTCCAGAGGGGCGGTGCTTTAGACAAGACAGGCTTTCTATGACAGCCTGTCCTTAACAGAGTGTTACATGAGCACACAATACATGTACAGGGATGCATGGCAGGCTGACCAATGTTGACACAAGTTAGGCTGACACTGGTAGAGTGTCACAAGTTAGGCTGACATAGGTAGAGTGGGTGCCTCAGGACAGGCTGACCTAGGCAGAGTCCCTTGCGACAGACTGACCTAGACAGGGTGCCTCGGTACAGGCTGACCCAGGCAGGGTGCCTCAGGACAGGCCGACCCAGGCAGGGTGCCTCAGGACAGGCCGACCCAGGCAGGGTGCCTCAGGACAGGCCGACCCAGGCAGGGTGCCTCAGGACAGGCCGACCCAGGCAGGGTGCCTCAGGACAGGCCGACCCAGGCAGGGTGACTCAGGACAGGCCGACCCAGGCAGGGTGCCTCAGGACAGGCCGACCCAGGCGGGCTAAGGCCGACCCGGCACAGGGTGCCTCCGGACAGGCCGACCCAGGCAGGCTAAGGCCGACCCGGCACAGGGTGCCTCAGGACAGGCCGACCCGGCACAGGGTGCCTCAGGACAGGCCGACCCGGCACAGGGTGCCTCAGGACAGGCCGACCCGGCACAGGGTGCCTCAGGACAGGCCGACCCAGGCAGGGTGCCTCAGGACAGGCCGACCCAGGCAGGGTGCCTCAGGACAGGCCGACCCAGGCAGGGTGCCTCAGGACAGGCCGACCCAGGCAGGGTGCCTCAGGACAGGCCGACCCGGCACAGGGTGCCTCCGGACAGGCCGACCCAGGCAGGCTAAGGCCGACCCGGCACAAGGTGCCTCAGGACAGGCCGACCCGGCACAGGGTGCCTCAGGACAGGCCGACCCGGCACAGGGTGCCTCAGGACAGGCCGACCCGGCACAGGGTGCCTCGGGACAGGCCGACCCGGCACAGGGTGCCTCAGGACAGGCCGACCCGGCACAGGGTGCCTCAGGACAGGCCGACCCGGCACAGGGTGCCTCAGGACAGGCCGACCCAGGCAGGGTGCCTCAGGACAGGCCGACCCAGGCAGGGTGCCTCAGGACAGGCCGACCCGGCACAGGGTGCCTCAGGACAGGCCGACCCGGCACAGGGTGCCTCAGGACAGGCCGACCCGGCACAGGGTGCCTCAGGACAGGCCGACCCGGCACAGGGTGCCTCAGGACAGGCCGACCCAGGCAGGGTGCCTCAGGACAGGCCGACCCAGGCAGGGTGCCTCAGGACAGGCCGACCCAGGCAGGGTGCCTCAGGACAGGCCGACCCAGGCGGGCTAAGGCCGACCCGGCACAGGGTGCCTCTGGACAGGCCGACCCAGGCAGGCTAAGGCCGACCCGGCACAGGGTGCCTCAGGACAGGCCGACCCGGCACAGGGTGCCTCAGGACAGGCCGACCCGGCACAGGGTGCCTCAGGACAGGCCGACCCGGCACAGGGTGCCTCAGGACAGGCCGACCCGGCACAGGGTGCCTCAGGACAGGCCGACCCGGCACAGGGTGCCTCAGGACAGGCCGACCCGGCACAGGGTGCCTCAGGACAGGCCGACCCGGCACAGGGTGCCTCAGGACAGGCCGACCCGGCACAGGGTGCCTCAGGACAGGCCGACCCGGCACAGGGTGCCTCAGGACAGGCCGACCCGGCACAGGGTGCCTCAGGACAGGCCGACCCAGGCAGGGTGCCTCAGGACAGGCCGACCCAGGCAGGGTGCCTCAGGACAGGCCGACCCAGGCAGGCTAAGGCCGACCCGGCACAGGGTGCCTCAGGACAGGCCGACCCGGCACAGGGTGCCTCAGGACAGGCCGACCCGGCACAGGGTGCCTCAGGACAGGCCGACCCGGCACAGGGTGCCTCGGGACAGGCCGACCCGGCACAGGGTGCCTCGGGACAGGCCGACCCGGCACAGGGTGCCTCGGGACAGGCCGACCCGGCACAGGGTGCCTCGGGACAGGCCGACGCGGCACAGGGTGCCTCGGGACAGGCCGACGCGGCACAGGGTGCCTCGGGACAGGCCGACGCGGCACAGGGTGCCTCGGGACAGGCCGACGCGGCACAGGGTGCCTCGGGACAGGCCGACGCGGCACAGGGTGCCTCGGGACAGGCCGACGCGGCACAGGGTGCCTCGGGACAGGCCGACGCGGCACAGGGTGCCTCGGGACAGGCCGACGCGGCACAGGGTGCCTCGGGACAGGCCGACGCGGCACAGGGTGCCTCGGGACAGGCCGACGCGGCACAGGGTGCCTCGGGACAGGCCGACGCGGCACAGGGTGCCTCGGGACAGGCCGACGCGGCACAGGGTGCCTCGGGACAGGCCGACGCGGCACAGGGTGCCTCGGGACAGGCCGACGCGGCACAGGGTGCCTCGGGACAGGCCGACGCGGCACAGGGTGCCTCGGGACAGGCCGACCCGGCACAGGGTGCCTCGGGACAGGCCGACCCGGCACAGGGTGCCTCGGGACAGGTTGACCCAGGTGCCTCTGGACAGGCAGCCGGTCGCTTAAAATAACTGGTGACACAAGTCCAATTTGATGTGCCACAGGGATGAGTACTCGTTTCATGGGCAGCTAAAAAGTAATGTGACCTGTCACACATGTCTTGGCAATGAGGATGTTCCAGGTGCAGAAATCAAAAAGTACTTGGGTGGAATTGTCGGATAGCAGGGCGTGGTACACCAACTGTTTACACCCAAATGTTATCGGGTGCAGGCTACCATGCTGCCCGACTTCTGAATTCTGATATTTGAACGATTCTGAGGGTTTACCTTTGACCCATTGAGACCTCGTCCTCCCGATAACATTTGGGTGGAAACAGTTGGTGTACCACGCCCTGCTATCCGAGAATTCCACCCAAATACTTTTTGATTTATGCGCCTGGAACATCCTCATTACCAGGCCAAGGCACGTGACAGGTCACATTACTTTTTAACTTCCCTTGAAACGAGTAGTCATCCCTGTGGCACATCAAATTGGACTTGTACCACCAGATATATTAAGCACCAATATAATGAACGTTGGAAACTTACAAGTCCGCTTCTCATTGTCCTGAAACCTTTTATCAGACCCAGGACTACGCGATTTGGGGTTGACTTCCTATTGACTTATACATGAATGATCATTACTAAACAGGTTACTGACTATAAAAGCCCTGACGAAGTTCCTGTGGCACTGCAGAACAAAATGCGTTGACTGTCTGCCGGTGTTGTTTTATTCAAGAATTCAATAAAAAGAGGATTCCATTAAGTACTTACTTGTCATTAGTCCTGACTTCTACGAAGTGCACCTTCCTTTGGTTTGAACTTTTATTGTAAATAGTCATCTCTTAGCAGCGGGTGCCGGAAGTTGTAGCACTTAATCTGTTGGTTCTTTGAAACTGAAGGAGTTGAGGTGATTGACCTTGGTCTGCTGCTGTGTGTGTATGTGTTTCAGGCAGCCGGTCGCTGGTTGAGTGCCTCTGGGCAGCCGGTCGCTGGTTGAGTGCCTCTGGGCAGCCGGTCGCTGGTTGAGTGCCTCTGGACAGGCAGCCGGTCGCTGGTTAAGTGCCTCTGGACAGGCAGCCGGTCGCTGGTTGAGGGCCTCTGGACAGGCAGCCGGTCGCTGGTTGAGGGCCTCTGGACAGGCAGCCGGTCGCTGGTTGAGTGCCTCTGGACAGGCAGCCGGTCGCTGGTTGAGTGCCTCTGGACAGGCAGCCGGTCGCTGGTTGAGTGCCTCTAGACAGGCAGCCGGTCGCTGGTTGAGTGCCTCTGGACAGGCAGCCGGTCGCTGGTTGAGTGCCTCTGGACAGGCAGCCGGTCGCTGGTTGAGTGCCTCTGGACAGGCAGCCGGTCGCTGGTTGAGTGCCTCTGGACAGGCAGCCGGTCGCTGGTTGAGTGCCTCTGGACAGGCAGCCGGTCGCTGGTTGAGTGCCTCTGGACAGGCAGCCGGTCGCTGGTTGAGTGCCTCTGGACAGGCAGCCGGTCGCTGGTTGAGTGCCTCTGGACAGGCAGCCGGTCGCTGGTTGAGTGCCTCTGGACAGGCAGCCGGTCGCTGGGGGAGTGCCTCTGGACAGGCAGCCGGTCGTTGGTTGAGTGCCTCTGGACAGGCAGCCGGTCGTTGGTTGAGTGCCTCTGGACAGGCAGCCGGTCGTTAGTTGAGTGCCTCTGGACAGGCAGCCGGTCGTTGGTTGAGTGCCTCTGGACAGGCAGCCGGTCGTTGGGGGAGTGCCTCTGGACAGGCAGCCGGTCGCTGGGGGAGTGCCTCTGGACAGGCAGCCGGTCGCTGGGGGAGTGCCTCTGGACAGGCAGCCGGTCGCTGGGGGAGTGCCTCTGGACAGGCAGCCGGTCGCTGGGGGAGTGCCTCTGGACAGGCAGCCGGTCGCTGGGGGAGTGCCTCTGGACAGGCAGCCGGTCGCTGGGGGAGTGCCTCTGGACAGGCAGCCGGTCGCTGGGGGAGTGCCTCTGGACAGGCAGCCGGTCGCTGGGGGAGTGGCTCGGGACAGGCTGACCCAGGCAGGGTGCCTCGGGACCGACCGACCCAGGCAGGGTGCCTCTGGGACAGGCCGAGGCAGGGTAGGGTGCCTCGGGACAGGCCGAGGCAGGGTAGGGTGCCTCGGGACAGGCCGAGGCAGGGTAGGGTGCCTCTGGGACAGGCCGTGGTAGGATAGGGTGCCTCTGGGACAGGCCGAGGTAGAGTGCCTCTGGGGCCGGCCGTCCCAGGTAGAGTGCCTCTGGGGCCGGCCGTCCCAGGTAGAGTGCCTCTGGGGCCGGCCGTCCCAGGTAGAGTGCCTCTGGGGCCGGCCGTCCCAGGTAGAGTGCCTCTGGGGCCGGCCGTCCCAGGTAGAGTGCCTCTGGGGCCGGCCGTCCCAGGTAGAGTGCCTCTGGGGCCGGCCGTCCCAGGTAGAGTGCCTCTGGGGCCGGCCGTCCCAGGTAGAGTGCCTCTGGGGCCGGCCGTCCCAGGTAGAGTGCCTCTGGGGCCGGCCGTCCCAGGTAGAGTGCCTCTGGGGCCGGCCGTCCCAGGTAGAGTGCCTCTGGGGCCGGCCGTCCCAGGTAGAGTGCCTCTGGGGCCGGCCGTCCCAGGTAGAGTGCCTCTGGGGCCGGCCGTCCCAGGTAGAGTGCCTCTGGGGCCGGCCGGCCCAGGTAGAGTGCCTCTGGGGCCGGCCGGCCCAGGTAGAGTGCCTCTGGGGCCGGCCGGCCCAGGTAGAGTGCCTCTGGGGCCGGCCGGCCCAGGTAGAGTGCCTCTGGGGCCGGCCGGCCCAGGTAGAGTGCCTCTGGGGCCGGCCGGCCCAGGTAGAGTGCCTCTGGGGCCGGCCGGCCCAGGTAGAGTGCCTCTGGGGCCGGCCGGCCCAGGTAGAGTGCCTCTGGGGCCGGCCGGCCCAGGTAGAGTGCCTCTGGGGCCGGCCGGCCCAGGTAGAGTGCCTCTGGGGCCGGCCGGCCCAGGTAGAGTGCCTCTGGGGCCGGCCGGCCCAGGTAGAGTGCCTCTGGGGCCGGCCGGCCCAGGTAGAGTGCCTCTGGGGCCGGCCGGCCCAGGTAGAGTGCCTCTGGGGCCGGCCGGCCCTGGTAGAGTGCCTCTGGGGCCGGCCGGCCCAGGTAGAGTGCCGCTGGGGCCGGCCGGCCCAGGTAGAGTGCCGCTGGGGCCGGCCGGCCCAGGTAGAGTGCCGCTGGGGCCGGCCGGCCCAGGTAGAGTGCCGCTGGGGCCGGCCGGCCCAGGTAGAGTGCCGCTGGGGCCGGCCGGCCCAGGTAGAGTGCCGCTGGGGCCGGCCGGCCCAGGTAGAGTGCCGCTGGGGCCGGCCGGCCCAGGTAGAGTGCCGCTGGGGCCGGCCGGCCCAGGTAGAGTGCCTCTGGGGCCGGCCGGCCCAGGTAGAGTGCCGCTGGGGCCGGCCGGCCCAGGTAGAGTGCCGCTGGGGCCGGCCGGCCCAGGTAGAGTGCCGCTGGGGCCGGCCGGCCCAGGTAGAGTGCCGCTGGGGCCGGCCGGCCCAGGTAGAGTGCCGCTGGGGCCGGCCGGCCCAGGTAGAGTGCCGCTGGGGCCGGCCGGCCCAGGTAGAGTGCCGCTGGGGCCGGCCGGCCCAGGTAGAGTGCCGCTGGGGCCGGCCGGCCCAGGTAGAGTGCCGCTGGGGCCGGCCGGCCCAGGTAGAGTGCCGCTGGGGCCGGCCGGCCCAGGTAGAGTGCCGCTGGGGCCGGCCGGCCCAGGTAGAGTGCCGCTGGGGCCGGCCGGCCCAGGTAGAGTGCCGCTGGGGCCGGCCGGCCCAGGTAGAGTGCCGCTGGGGCCGGCCGGCCCAGGTAGAGGGCCGCTGGACAGGCAGCCGGTCGCTGATTGAGGGCCTCTGGACAGGCAGCCGGTCGCTGATTGAGGGCCTCTGGACAGGCAGCCGGTCGCTGATTGAGGGCCTCTGGACAGGCAGCCGGTCGCTGATTGAGGGCCTCTGGACAGGCAGCCGGTCGCTGATTGAGGGCCTCTGGACAGGCAGCCGGTCGCTGATTGAGGGCCTCTGGACAGGCAGCCGGTCGCTGATTGAGGGCCTCTGGACAGGCAGCCGGTCGCTGATTGAGGGCCTCTGGACAGGCAGCCGGTCGCTGATTGAGGGCCTCTGGACAGGCAGCCGGTCGCTGATTGAGTGCCTCTGGACAGGCAGCCGGTCGCTGATTGAGTGCCTCTGGACAGGCAGCCGGTCGCTGATTGAGTGCCTCTGGACAGGCAGCCGGTCGCTGATTGAGTGCCTCTGGACAGGCAGCCGGTCGCTGATTGAGTGCCTCTGGACAGGCAGCCGGTCGCTGATCGAGTGCCCAGTCCAAGCTGTCGCAGGTATAGTGCCTCGAGAACTGGCTGTTGCTGGTAAAGTTCCTGTGACAGTTTGAAAGTGGTAACAAACCTCAGGTAGCTCAGCTCTGTTGTTGCCTCAGTATCTCAGGACAGGCTGAAGCTACTAGTGCTCCTGAGACTGGGCAGAAACTAACTGGTAAAGTGCCTTAGGTTACGTTGATGGTTGGGGAAGTGCACCTCAAGACTTAGCAGTGCTGGGAGAGTGCTGTGGGACAGACTGTTTCTGGTGGGGCTCTGTGGGACACGCTGTTTCTGAAGGAGCGCTGTGGGACAGGCTGGTGGGCGCTGTGGGCCAGGCTGCTGCCAGTGGAGAGCTATGGGGCATGCATTGGCTTCTAGAGCTCCACAGGTTAGTTGAGAAGAGCTCTGGCTGATGCTCTTAGAACAGTGCATCTCCGCCTGGCACTGTTGGAGTACCGATTGCCAGGCTGTTGGAGTACCTAAAGCCAGGTGGATGCTGGTGGACTGTCACAAGCCATGCAGTGTAGCGCCATTGGTCTGGCTGGTCCTGAGGGAGCATTGCACGTCAGGCAAGCAGTGAGGATCCACGGGCCCTGCTGGCTCTGAGGGAGTCCCACAGGACAGAGTGGCTCTGGCGAACTCCATGACTCATGATGGCACTGGTAGAGTGCTACTGACTAGGCTGACATTCGTAGAACACCCCAGGTAGTCTGACTCTGTCTGAGTGATTCTGGATGGTAGAGAGTTACATGATCACATGAAACGCATAGAGAGCAACAGATTAGGCTGGGATGGGTATAGAGGCATACAAAAAGTTGCAATGGGTATAACGCCAGGCACAGGCTGGCTTGAGTGGATAAGAGCCACAGGGCTGGCTGAAACCAGTAGAGTTCAGAGGTGCAAGTTAACACAAACTGAGTGCAGCAGGGCATGCTGACTCATGTGGAGCACCATTAAACAGGCTGTCATGCCAAAAGTGCCTATGTAAGAGCTGACATGGATAGGGAGCCATGAGAAGAGCACCTGGGACAGGATTACACAGAGTGGTAAATGGCAGTGACACCAATAGAGTATTGATGTGGTTAGGTTGCCTCAAAGCACTTTCCTACAGGTAGAGTATAACCGAACAAATAGGTAGTTAGAAGTACAATTTGAGACGATGACATGAGGCGAGTGATATGAGTAAACCAACACATGACTGGTTGATATTTAAATGATGAATGAAAAAGAGGGGGACTAGGAGCCAGATTAAGGTCCAGTACCTGTGCTCTTCACTTTATTTGATACGTCTGATCAGTGTGGGTACTTTTCCCTCTTGCGGGGTCTGTGGGGCATTGCTGCTCCGGCCCCACGGGGAGCAAAACGCCCGATGATGAAGCAAGACACCCACAAGAGTGTGTGAGGGCAACACTTCCAAATAAGAAAGATTTCCCCCCTGGAACCATATTTTCCAACCACACCTTTTCTTTAACTTTTTCTATACCCTCTCCACATAGAAACAAGTACCCACACTGATTAGACAGGTAGATGTGTAAGTTACCACTGGTCAAGGTCACAGGACTAGAGTGCCACAAGGCAGGATGATAAATGTAGGGCACCAGAAAATAGGCGATGCTAGTAGAATGATCCATGGATAGGTGCCAAGGGGCAAGCTTGTCCAGGGAAAGTCCACTTTGCAGGTTTATATGGGCAAAGTGTCACAGGACACCCCTATTCCGTGGCAGAGAGGGAGCCACAGACTAGACTTACCTGGGTAGTCTGACAAACCGATCCACTTATCACAGTAAATGCACTAGCACATATTTTAAAGATGTTCACAAAAGTGACATGCACTCACTGATGCTATATGTTCTATTAAATCTTTAAGTTTCTTTATTTGATCTGAGGTTGCTTTCCAATGTTTGAGTGGTACATTATGCTGGGACATCACATCTGTATGGGAGAAGTCGATCGCTAGACAGGAAACGGGAAGCGTGAAATATATGGTATATTTGCGGATACTGCGAGTAGCATCCCCGAGGAGCTTGTTTATGTTCCTTTGGCTTGATCTGGGCATCTGTCCATCTGTCCATTCTGTTGGTATTTTGTCCAGTTACTGAGCCTTTTGTCCGAATAACCTTTATAATTTGTGTGAAGTATCTTAACGCGAGCCTTTCTCTGGCATTTGTCAATGTCTGATTACCATTTTTAAGGTTAACGGGCGTCTGATTGGTGGGGCCTCAGATTATTTATGCTTGGTTGTTTATTCTTGTAGCTGTGGTTTTCTTCTCCTAAGCGCATTATCTGTGCTTTTTTTTGTTGATGTTTACGCAAAATCATTTTATACAGAGGCCTGAATCAAATTAGTAAGATATCACTGAACAAACAGGGATGTGTTGGATCTTTGTGGTAAGAATCATCAGGTTGCTGTAACACTGCTGCAGAACAAAAGTGTTTTCAAATCTTTAGAAGGGTTTCTATGCTTCTCCACCCCCCAAAAGATTTGCATTAAATGTGATCAGAAATATCCACAAATAAATATACATCAGTAGTAAAACCCGGTAACAGCGGCCCTTCTTTTACGTTCTTCCAGACTAGCTGTTCTTTAGATCGCTCACATCTTCCATCACTTTTACACATGGCACAGTCCACACATTTCTCTGAATTCACATGTCACTTTTCTAGTTTATTTGATACTTGTTGGTTCATAATCTGTGCAGAGCTTTTTACATGCTTTTAATGTTCATGGAGAAGCTATTCATATATTGTTGGGTATATAATAAATCTATCCAAGAGGCTGCATAAAACATAAACTGTATGCTAAAAACGAAACCGTGCTCAGCATGAAGCCTCCCTCGCTACCTCATACGTGAAACCTTTTTACTCACAACGATAACACAATTGTACCAGTTAGAGGTTTCAAAGAGATCGAATTTGGTCAAAGTTGAAGGTCCCAAGTGATCTGGTGAATAGATAACCAGTGGTAATAAGTATCTAATCTTGACAGATGTATTATTTTAAATGGTGGAGATCAATACAAAGGCTCAAATAAATGGTGGTTGTCTTGAAGAATGATGGTGCCCCAGGTGGAGAGGTGAAATGCTCGTTGGACCTCTTTATAGAGTTTACTAGATTTAAATCTTCAGCATTTCTTGCTTGTTAATTCTGTGTAAATCATTCTATCATTTGTCCTTGCTATTTGCTTATCTTTATGATAATATTGTCTGTGTGTCGTAGTTAATAGTTTCACCTGTGCGAGTCATGTTAAAATTCATTATAGTCTTTTGGAAGCTAAACAGAATGTATTCCCACAGAAAGTACATCCTTACTGCCTGTCTTTGGAACACTTTCCATTGCAGGGTCTACCATCTGCTCAACACATTGCATTGCTTCATGAGATGCCAGTGCTCCATAGTATTAAGAATTATGTAAAGGCGATCTGGGAGTGCCAACCGTAGAGCAAATACTGACGCATCAGTGCCATCAAATGGTGATTTCTGTATGGGCCTGTAACCTGTTCGTTACTTTTGGAATGTGATGAGTGATCAAGGCTGGGGCCCCTTATGGTGCTAACCGTGGCTCTAAGGTATTTGATGGTATTTAAAATGTGTTCATAGAATCCCATGCTGCTCAGAAATTTTTATGACTTAAATGACTTTAATCAGTGTAAGGGTTTAGGTCTTGATTTTTGGAACTCTTACCCAATTGTTGCCAATATTTTGGTTTTCAGATTAAGCAATACAGACCAATCTGGTGTCAAACCATGTTGATGCCTTTCAAGCAGTAGCCCCTCTGGGGCATTGGCTCCAATGCTTTGGAAACTATACACAGTCCACCATATAAAAACTGTACCACTGGCAAGGGGGACTTCACCATGTAAGAGTAAAATTGTTTTTTCAGATGTATGTGTTCTTATGAACTTTTCAAATAACATCACAAATATAAATGTAAAATGCACTGTATCCACTCTAGTTACTAAAACACCACTGTCGTTGTATTCTTGTTTTTACAGTGTATTGTATCCTATGCTACTTGTAGAATTTGTCCCATAATTCTTCACTCTGACCTTTTAAAATATAAAGCTTTATTACAGACAGCAGCTGTATAATTCAGGTCGATTTTGTGGCACATACACATTCCAATGCTTCCCTTCTGCTATGTACCTCTAATTGTACATAAATTGGTCATATAGTACCTAGCCATGTTGCACGGTGCCGTACAACATACGTGGCTACAAGATGTACCATGGTACCTCTTTTGACCACATATGGTACTGCACCCTGCAGAAGATATTGTAAACCACCCTACCCATAATGCATTGCATGCAAGACAGTACCACGAGTAAATTCAAATAACAATCTCCACATATACAATTAGTAGTTTTGAAATGTGACAAAATAATTATTATATTAATTCTGGATTAGGTTGTACTCTGTGTGGAGCTGATGACGGGACATTTAAAGAAGGTCTCTTGTGAATGTGAGATGTGTCAACCTTGCTTAGGACAAGTGTGTGTCCTACCTGAAGCCCTTTAAGAAAATAGTGCTCCGAGGCAGTAATGAAAACCTAGGGAGTAACAACACATGTAACGGGGAGTGTTCTCTTAGGAGGTTACAAGAAGAGACAAGGCGGTACTAAGGAGAGACTACTAAGCCTATTGACCAATGAAAAGCCACCATTTACAAAGGACAGACAGAAGCCAATTAAAAAGATGGGTGGAAAGTGGGGGGTAGCTTTATGCCCATATCCTGAATACACCAGGTCTTGAAGAGACAGTTTAAGCGCTGCCTAGGCGCGACCTAAAAATGTCTCAAATTCTTTGATGTTGCTCTGTCTTGATAAGGAGTTATGGCTTCAGTTCCTTGGGGCGAGTTGTTTTTCTGATATCTGTTTAAACCTGTCTGTGCCCTTCAACACAATCATGTTGTCTTGGTCTACGTTTGCTAAACTGGAAGGGAATACTGGAACTTTACTTTGATGAGTTTGTTTATTTGTTTCCTAGGATAATTAATCCCATAGCTTTGTCCATCAGTTTCCATAACCTCCGTTTCACCTCAGGTGACACAGACATGTGGTATTGCCCCCTATTTAAACTTTGTTGTTAGGGAGTATCCCCCAATGCATAATGTGAAGTGTAGGCGGTGCATTGGTTGCACACACATTCGCTTCCCTCTGCCGGGGCCAGCTTTTTCGACTACCTGCCCAAACACCTCATCAATGATGCAGAACAGGTTGAAGGTAAATCCTTTTATGTGGAACAAATGATCAGGTGATATTCTTGTGACCCAAGCTTGGATGTGGGCAGTAGAGTGGGAAACCCATTAAGTAATGAAGTTCATATTTTTTAATGCAGAATTTACACAACCGTGTACTGCTGATGGATCACAGCCCAAGTGCTCTGTGTAATCTGAATGTGTTGTACCATGTCAGGGTACTGGTGAGTCTGCTCTTGCTGGTTTTGGTATAAGCCCTGTAGTCATTGCTCTGACCCTCTGTATTGTCACTTCTAGTTTATGGGAACAACCAACACAATTGTCCCATTTTGATATAGAGAAACCTGCATTTGCTAGTCGTGGCAGATCTTGAAATGTCTTTTGGTCCAGAATATGACTCCCACTGCTATCTACCAATATGTTTCTGTGTAAGTATGCATTTACACACTTGGAAGCATTACAGGGGTTTTACCCTCAGTACTTGTGGACCAATAAGCCTTCTATGAGCGGGGCACTCTTCACTTACCCTGCCCAGAATGAAACTCAGTGTACTCTGCTCAATGCCATATATTGCAAAAACGCACCAAGAACGCATTTTTTCCCATTTCATTTTCTTCTTCATTTTCCCTCTCCCTCTTCTCATTGTGTATTCTTAAACGCAATTCTTTCTTCACCCTTTGTTGTAGCTGAGTGGGAATCAAGTCCTTATTAAAAAGTTGCTGACAACTTTGCTTTTGAAACCTCCTGGGGTAGAACTTCCTTGTAGTCCTTATATATTCTGCTAGTAAGTTACTCGTGGGGTCGAAAGTCACTCCTTGGAGGGTTGGTTTAGACTCAAGAAGCATTAGCCTGCACGTCTCTGTGCAAAGTATACAAAGGATTTGCACATGTAGTAACCATGGCATAGAGAGAGACCTGAGTCTGAGTCCCCCTTCTTCACACTCCAGAATGAAAGGAAGAAATGCCTGGGCAAGACTCACGTTTACAAAGTTGGGTGCCTTTGTAGGTTGTAGTTGGAAGAGGAAGACACCCTAAAGCAGACTTTTCCATGAGCCACTGGTAGTTCCCCTGCTACCTGTACGTAGCTCTCCTGTGTATAGTCCAGTTTACTAAATTTGAAGCTTTTGCTTGGCTGAATTAATATATGTATACCAACATTGAAATGTGTGCATCTGAGACAATAATGTGTGGATTTTTAGACCTTTATAAGCTTGTTTGGTGAAAAATGGTTGAATTGCCAAAATATACTTGAAGCTCCTATTTAAGTGATACATCACATGGCATTGGGTGACACGTATTACCAGTGTTATTACCTTTGTGCCAGGGGTTGCAGCAATGGCTGCTATGTATTATCCCTGGAAAGGAATACCACATTGGCAAAACATTTTTTACATTGCTTTTGCCAATTTTGCCTGATGCACTGAACCGATTGTTGCTGGCAACCCTACACTGAGGTGACCACTGCCAGTACTCTTGCATAGGGCGACCACCAATGCAAACTTATTTGAGGTCATTATCACAACACTAATAATATTAGCAGCCTGCAATGAGTTTCACTGAGCATAAGTAGCTCTTACAATAGAAAAGGTTGGATACCCCTGCCTTAGAGCTATTAAGGCCGAATAGGTGTACAATTTTTGTCCCTTGCTTTTGAAACACACCTGCACCAACTTTTCCCAGTGCACCTCCCTCAAGGCTGCTTCAGCACACCCTTGACTCTGACCATTGTTTTTCAATTATTTTGAATGTCAGATGGAGATTACACAGGTATTGATATTAACTTTTGAAAAATAACCACTCCCCCCGACTGCCTACAATCATTTGTAGCTGCCTTACTGCCTATACAGATCTCCCAGGTACTGCTCCAAGCAGCGGGCCTTGGGTTTGCTGGTTACAATCAACGCAGCTTGTGAATTGACTGGTTTGGATGCCCATAAGACTGAAAAGGTAGTCTTCTATTCCCAGTGATTATTGTGATCCGAGGGTTATCCGGCTCTTAGGGGCAAGTTAGGATCTTTGTGTCTTGCAGGCCATATTAAAAACAATTCAAAGGGAGTCAAAGTCGTTTATCTAGAACAAAAGTGGTATTAAAGAAAAGTACATTGCACTGTGGAATAATCAAATGCATGATCAGCAAAGCAGCATGAAGACCCAGATCCTTTAATTTGTGTGCTCTACTTTAGTTTGTGGATGGTCCGAGGCCGTGTTCTGCTTCTGGGGCTGAATCTGTCCACTCCTCAGATGACCCTTGAACCACTTTTGGAGGAGGACCTCAGTGACCTGTACACCGGATCTGGGAGTCGGGGTGTGATCATGCTGACACATTCCTCATATGTAGTCTCTGTTGCTCAAAATTATGTACATCTGCTCGACTGAACCAGAGTCTAGGAACTAATTGATGGGAGATTTGTGATGCATTAATTCCTCAACTTAGTTCTAGGTCAGTTTTCATGCCCCCAGTTCTGTATTATGGGCTCCCCATTGTCTGAAAGGGACCCCTTAACTTGCCTAGCATAATTACAGACTGCAGAGCGGGCTTCAGTTTCCATTAATCCTCATACAGGGGTATCCAGAACAAACTGGGTCTTATTCAGTGCGCTTTCCGGTTTGGTAATTGCACCCTGTCAGACTTGCCTCCTTCTTCATGCTTTTGCAGGTGACACATGAAACCTCTCATCTACTCTGACCCTTTGTATCTGCGTTTCCCAGTTACTTCCCCTGCCCTACTCGCGGCTTGACTTTTGGCCACCCATCCAGGGTCTTTGCCCATCTAGAACACCCCCATGTTTTATAGATTGGGCAGGGGGACCTTCTGTATCTCCTACACTGCTACCACTCGTCAAAACTTCTACCAAACTTCCATCGAAAAATGGATTTCCTTTTGCGATGAATGGCCTCTGTGAAGGGAGATATTACAGACTAAATGTACTTTAACAGCAGGTTTGTGTCCATACCGGTATCCCTCTGAGTTTGTTGAATGTGATTTCTGTAGAACACAAAGCGCTCGCAACCAAGACTTATTATCTTGAAAATATTACTTTGTTTGCAGTTCAGAGTACAAAAATTCAAGCTGTCAGTGGTAAAAGCACTACAAACGTCTTCTATCTGTTGAGTGAAATCTGTGAAGTGGGTTCTGGAGATTGTTTAACCTTCTGATCTCTGCGGTTCAGATGCAGAAGTCTGGAAAGTTACTGCCTGCGCTCCTTCAGCCAAGTCAAACCTTTGGGGACTCAGTTTGCTGGACAGAAGATCCTGCAAGGCTGAGCTCTTCCCTGCTTCGAGCCCTTGTAAGGCTGTGACTTCCCACTCTGTTTGTACCACGAGTTTAAGACCCTGCAGGGCTCTCCTACTAATGCCTAAGAGCCAAACCGCTCCCAAACATTGAAACTACTATTTCCAGTAATGCATCAAATATATGTCTTATCTGTACAGAAAGTGCAACAAGAAACATTGTATAGTCAGTATGTGCTTAGGTAAAAGGGGATCTGTCGTCTGTAGCCCCCTCCTAAAGTCTGCGCCTCCCGCCCCTTTCCTCACTTGCTATGGGGAGTTTAAGGATAGACTTTGGTCTCAGCTCTGATCATGCCTGTACGCATGAAAATTGCACATACTAGGCCAAGAGTTCAACAGCTTGCAAGCAGGCTACATGCATGTGCATCAGATGACTGAAAGTAGGGGTTCAGAATTACGTGTTAGACACACCGCCATGGATAGCAGCATCAATGTGCGAGACCTTTACATAGTACACACCGGAGACACCTGAGTGGCCTGCATTTCCAACTTAAGTTGGCAGGTCCTTTTTCCAAGTGCCTAGCAACTCCATTGTCTCTTATCGAATATCTTAGTTGTACACTATGTCAAAAATGAGACATGGCGTCGCAGTGAGTGACACTACAGATGTCTCCATTTCAGGGTGCTCCATGATGAAAATTGATGGGAGTCTTTATGAATAATTCAGAGGATTCAGACTTACTATTGTTTTGCACTGAAACATGGAGAGAGTTAAGAGAATTGTAAGTGAAGATGTTTAATTGAACTAGCGTCTTGACCCATAGCTAAAGAGTTGGGTGGGTGTCTTGCTTCGTATTTGTATACCCCACCTTATGTGCTCCAGTGTATGTGTTCAGATCCTTCTTCCATGCATCTTTAGAAGCCTTCTTCAGCTCCCTTTATGCCTGCTGCCATGGAGCCCACTGTAAGCTCCATGTCTGCGTGTGGGTTAGAGAGGTCTGCCACCATCCTCCTTTTCTGCTTGTTAATGGAGGTCCGTGATCATCCCCCTCCCTGTCTTGTGTGCTGACAGCAAGGCATTCGTGGATCCCACATCATGCTGGCATTCAACCCACTTCCATCCACCTCAGCCATCATTGGACGTGCGAGTGCGTCCCTGTCTATGTGTTTATATCTAAAGAGAGATGCAGGTAGGCTGCTTTGTCCGGATTGGACAGATACTTCCAAACATAAACTTGTTCCTTGTTATTCACCTCATTTGTCTACGGACGTCAATCAGCGGAACCCAGAAAACGATTAATTTTGTTCTTCTACTACCTCATGATCGCTTTTCTTAGCAACCTCTATAGTTTGAACAACTGTCCAGCATATTCTATATTAAATTTTCTTCTTTTGTCACATATATTTATCCCTCAAATATCTGTTTCATTAAAACAATATTACTTCTTAATAATTTCCTGTTGAATGCAATCACCGAAAACTAGAACATTTAGAACAGTCTAAAGATTTCACAAATGAACTCTGTACTAAAAGAAAAAAGATTGCACCCTAAAATCGAACAGAAAATAATAATGATAAAAATAACACAATTCATACATGTTAGCTCAGGCCAACATTTTAGTGTTCTTAAATTCCATCCTTGTATCTGCTTAATAAACTGCTTACAAAATGCTAATTTTAATTAAATTACGAGATATCTTACTACATTAATGTCTGTGCCATTTTGGCCCACTAGATGTTTGTCTTGTGGGCTTTATACAGGCGGAAAAATATTTCGCATTTCACATTAAGTATTGATAAGGCATTTGTCTCAGGTTGTACTATGGCAGGGCTCTCCAAAGTATTACCCAGAGTTGCTGGTTGCTCACCAGCATCCTTGGAGCAGCTCTTGGGGGTGAAACCAAGCCCAGTACCTCATCAGGGAGTCTGTGTATACTAAAGAATACATCACTACTCTTCTCAAGACCTTTCGTGTGACAGACAACCAACCCAATGGCATGGCCTCATGATAACAATCAAACACACAGCGTTTTCCTATGGGGTCTTCCACATGAACATCTGTCTCCACTCCCAATATAGGTAAGTCACAAGGAGGTTTTCCAGTTGAAGGCACTGCTGTGTCATTCGCACCATATGTGTGAACATAGGTCTGTGAAAGAAGAGTGCCAACAGTAATCTTAGCAGTAACCAGTGCTGCCAACCAAAGTGTGGGATTGTGGAACCAGAGTGAAAATGTGTTTGTTGGGTGCATGATCCACCCAGGAGCTGGGGAAAGCAGGCTATGGATCCAGACCAGACAATTGAGAGGATTCATCTGTGTGTGTGTGTGTGTGTGTGTGTGTGTATGCGTGTGTGTGTATGCATGTGTGCACATTTATGTGTGTGTGGCATTGTGTCCCTCTAATAAAAAGGATCACTCCCTTGAAGCTATGCCTGGTCTCGGGGATCACCAAACGTATGTTATCCCCCCGCGCCCTCAAAAGGGCCTATTTACTGTCTCAATTGTCTGTTCATGGCATAAGTCACTTAATAATGGTCATTCTTGGAACCACAGTGCTGTTTGTTGAACATCTGGGAACCTAACGATCTCACCCACTCTGTCCAGGACTGGGTAACACTGGGTACAATGTACGCTAAACGAAATATAGCCAAGTACTGGGGATCTGTGGAGGTACCCGCACTCGTAGACTGGTGCAAAGATTTAGATGCTGCGATGTTGGCAGAAAGAGCGGCGTACCTGCACTGGGGGTGCCATTGGAAGTGGGACAAAATTTGGAACGCCTGGAATGAATATAGGGGATGTATATGCGAACCACCAAGGCAAACTGAACAGAGTGACACTGATTGAGGGATGGGAGGGAATGAGGACCTTGAATAATGTACCAAAGGCACATTTAGTCGACTGTCGTAATTCTCCGCACCGTGTATTGATTTTATTATCTATGATGATCAACCATGACCTATGTATGCATCCTGTGATTGACTTATGCCCTACTGTTGTTTTTCACAATAATAAAAATATTTCCCCCCAAAAAATAAAAATAATAATGGTCATTCTTTACATTTTGGGCTTTCTTGGTCTCGTTGTGGCATTCTGGCAGCCACCATTGACCCATTAAATGCATGACTGGCCTACCTTTAGCTATCGTTGACATAATTGTGGCCGCGTCTCATATAATAATGACCTGGACTAATAATATGGTGGGCACCCAGGCCAATATGGTGTCCAGCCTTGGCACATTGGTAGCCTTGATGTTTTGGTGAGCATTGTTAGCATATACAGCACCTTTGGTGTTAAGGAGCCTATTCAAGGGTGTGATTGGCATTAGCAGGTACGCTGCTCCGACTGCCCTATCTCAACCTTGCCTTTTCAACACTTTTTTTTTTTTTTTTTGGAAAACCTTTATTCATAAAAGGAGGTACATGCGCAGGCCCACAACCATCATGGCCGGCCGCAAAAACATTCAATGAAACAGGAGAAACTAGAGCAAATCAGTAAACAGGATATATCGGAGTATATAAGGAGTGGTTGTGGGACTCGCAAACAGGATATGAGGTTTTCATTTTAAAAGTTTAGAAGAAAAGTAGGGGCTGCAACAACAAGGACAACACACCTCCAAGGATAGAAGCACCAAGGAGAGGAAAGGGATTTTACCCCAAGTACTATCGGAGATAGGCAATGACAAAAGCACCTATGCAATCTGGGCAGCCACGGCGACGATATTGGATAATAAACCATAGCACATTAATTCACATTTCTAAAATCACCCCAGAGAGCCTACCCCCCAAGAATAGAAAAACAGAGGCTCATCAAAAAGCCGGAATAAAAGAAAGAAAGGTGCGAGACCAAGAGACAGCCAACCCTACTAAAGAGGAAAGAACCCTCCCAAAGACGGAAAAGAGCGATAGGGACCATAGAACAAAACAAACTAAAATAACAAACCCCCCCCCACACCTGCCACCCTGCACCCCTGTAATGGCTACGGCCTAACCCACTAACAGCGCGCCTGTCGCCCCGAAACTGCCCCACAGAAGGGAAATTATAAGAAAAGGTGGAGGAGGAGAAAAAACAAACAAGCCCCCGGACACCTAGCACCCCCCACCAGCGGCGACCCCCCCATAACACAATCATCATCAAGCAATACTAAACAGTCAGCAATATTACGGGGAGGATAGTCACAATGAAACCCCCCCCCTTACCCCGAGCCCGGTGAGGGATTCGGCGCATTCCCGGCAAAACTAAACGGAGCAACCCCAAGGAAACAGAAGTCAACCCTGCAAGTCTCACGAGGAGATCCATTACCAAAGGCATATCAGTTGCAAATAAAGGGAGCGTCTCAGATGGTCCGAAGCAGTGGCAAGGGGCGAATAAACCTCGAAGTCAAAGTCAGCCCTGACCAGTGCGAATCCGTTCCGGAGCACATCCCGACCAAGCCACATCCGACCAGAGGCAGCCAAAGCGTCCGTGGCAAGTCAGGGCATCGAAGATGGAACAAAGTCCGGTCACAAAATGGCGGCATCCCTCATGCAAACGGGCCGAGACAAAGGAAAATGGCGAGCCCCGTAAACGAGACCCTGAGACTCGACAAGGATGTGCAGGACAGCCAGCGACGATACACCATCGGATAGGAGATGTAGAGGGAAGACCGTGCACTGTAGAGGATGAGGGAAAAGTGAGGTCGACTCTCAGAGAAACAAAGTCGGGCTGCCGCACGGGCTCCTCGAGATGGCGGGTCAATTCACTCGACTGGACCGCAGCTATAGCGTCTGTGGCCGGACTCGAGCAAAGATCATCCAGTTTCGCCGCCAGGGAGACACATGTCGGTAAATTGCGAGCGGAGCGCCCCAATCGCCGCCATTACGGATCTCAGTGAATGTGCGCCATCCACCCCCTCCATCCCGGGGTCCAGAGGACGGAGGGGGACACAATCTCCAGCCCACATCGCCGGACTCTGGGTACACATTTGGCGATAGTAACAACACGGGCGCTCCAGACTAGCAAACTCAGCACACACACCGGACGTGGGTGCAGCCCGTCAGCCCCCGGGGCGGGAAACGAGGGTCAGGCACACAACCCACAGTCACGGTGCAAGAGGATCACAGCACAGCACAGTGTCTCTTATCCAGCATCATCCATCAACGAGGACAAGGGACTCAAAGGTGGAAAAAAAAATATTCAGGCCTGGAAGACCGGCCACAGTCGCGGTCCCACAGCCGATGTTGATCAGGTCCCTCTCGGGTACTTCAAAAATCGAGGTCCCGGCGGCAGCCCGGGAATAGGCCAAAAATGGAACACGACATAACTTCGTCGCTGAAGTGGACAGAAAATCCGGGAAAGCACCGTTGGCATCAGGCAACCTTCATACATCCAGGCCCAGGGCGTGGGTAGAGGATAGACAACAGGATTGACGGGCCGCCGGTGGAGGTCAGCGGAGCCGGGAGCTTATGCGGCCATCTTGGTTCACGGCGTAGCTCCTCCCCCCCCTTTTCAACACTTTTAATACTTTTTATGGTTTGAATTGCGCTGATTTTTAGGTCGAGCCTGGGCAGCGCATGCACTGCTCTTCGAGCCATGCAGTAGTGGAGTATGGACTTGAAGCTAAGCCCACTCTCCGCCCATATTTTTCATTAGCTTGTGTTATTCTTCTTTGTAAGTGCTGTCTTCTGATTCGTCAATAGGCTTCTTAATCCTTAATAGGCTTCTTAGTCCCTCCTTGTCTTCATTTGTAACCTCTCATGAGGGCTGGCCCTTTTACTTCTGTTGTTACACAGTATGTCTTATTTAGTCTGTAAGCACTATTTTCTTTAATGAGTTTCTCCTACTGCAGGCACAACATGCTTTCCTGCAACATTCAGGCGCCATGTACGCTTTCACTTTTCAAGCAGCCCAGGATAATGGCGGCCGTTTCTGTGAGTGAAATAGGACTCACACGTACAAGAGGTTGAGCCATTGGCATTGTAAATGACCATGCCTTTTATTTATGTTAATGATCAAAATAAATAAAAGGCATTGTCATTGACAATAGCTTACTCTCTCAAATACGAGACCTATTGCATTGCAAATGCTTGTTTGCAACGCCGACGACACCCAGCTGATTCTCTCCCTCACCAACGACCCCGCCACCGCCAGAGCCAACCTCCACGAAGGGATGAAAGAGGTAGCCGAATGGATGAAGAACAGCCGCCTGAAACTGAACTCTGACAAGACGGAAGTCCTCATCCTGGGATCCTCACCCTCCGCCTGGGACGACTCCTGGTGGCCCCCCGCCCTGGGCAGCGCACCCAAACCAACAGACCACGCACGCAACCTGGACTTCATCCTGGACTCCACCCTCTCCATGACCAGACAAGTCAACGCCGTCTCCTCGTCGTGCTTCAACATCCTGCGCATGCTACGAAAGATCTTCCGGTGGATCCCCACCGAGACCAGGAAGACGGTCACCCAGGCCCTCGTCACCAGCCGTCTGGACTACGGCAACTCCCTCTACGCCGGCACCACCGCCAAACTCCAGAAAAGACTTCAGTGGATCCAGAACGCCTCAGCACGACTCATCCTGGACATCCCCCGCCGCAGCCACATCTCCGGACACCTGAGAGACCTGCACTGGCTCCCGGTCACCAAGAAAATCACCTTCCGACTCCTCACCCACGCACACAAAGCCCTACACAACCAAGGACCAGGATACCTCAACAGCCGCCTCAACTTCTACGCTCCCAAACGCCAGCTTCGATCGACCGGCCACGCCCTCGCCACCGTCCCCCGCATCCGAAGAGCCACCACAGGGGGACGGTCCTTCTCCTACCTCGCTGCCAAGACATGGAACTCCCTCCCGACCCACCTCCGCCTGACCCAGGACCACCTCGCCTTCAGGAAGCAACTCAAGACCTGGCTGTTCGAGCAGTAGCGGACCCCCCTCCCCTAGCGCCTTGAGACCCTCTGGGTGAGTAGTGCGCTATATAAATGCTTTGATTGTTAAGTTCTATTTTGCTGCCACTTAATTCTTTCCTTCAAAGTACTGCTCTTCCACACCTTCCTTGGTCCGACGCAGCTTTTGCTGTTTGAGCGGAGGGAAGGTGGAACTATCCCTCCATGCTGCACTTCCTACCTGGATAGCGGGCTAGTCTCTCGAAGGGGTGGGTGCATTAATACAAATGACTGGTTGGACGTGTAGCGGGCGCACCGGAGTCAAGCCTGCCTCCGCCTGTCCGCGTCCGACTGGGCCAGGGACCCTATTACTTCTAGGCCTGAACCTGAGACTAAGGGTAAGCTTTACAAGACATTGTTTCTGCTGTCACTGCTCCCACTGCCAGATAATGGCTGTAAGGTCATTGACCCTGGGGCTGGTTCATTGACCGGCAGAGGTTGTAAGCTTGCCTGCTCTAGTTCCCCTAATAAAGGGATCGCATATGTGGCCGAACTCAGTTCTCTAAAGAATGTAGGTCTTGAGGGCCTTCGTGATGTAAAGCTGCTTGCTGTTCATTGCCTCCCTACAAAAACTTTTCATTTTTTTCAGTTTGAATTGTCACTCACTTTCTAAACAACAACATGTATTCTATTTTCTTTGTGATTGCAAACGAGATGGTCTGTTTCTCACTGAGACCTGGTTTCATGCAGGTTCAGCGCTGGATATTATGGCGGCCCTGCCAGCTAACTTTGTTCTGGTTAAAATAGATAGACAACATAAACTTGGTGGAGGAACTGCTATTATTTTTGACAAGGAGTACACTTGCACAATTGACGAGCTTCTGATTCCTGATTGTGAAGCTCTGACATTTACATTTATACAGATGCCCAAATATACATTCCTTGGGGCGCTGATTTATCGCCCCCCTGGATACCCTGGAAATGGTATACCACCTTACCTTACCATTTGGCCCTCCATATCTTGCATATGTCTAATTTTACTCTGCTCGGGGACCTCAATCTCTATCTTGAGGACCTGAATAATATTCGCACTAGATCTTTCCTTGATGACTTGGGCGTCCTTGAACTGACGTTGCATCACACCTCACCTACGCTCATGGCGGGGTACCTCCTAGATCCTATTTTTTCTTATATTAAGAATTTACTGACACACCCCCGTTCGACCATATTGGTGTACCATTTTAGATTAGGGTGGCCTCCTCTTTTTCCCACCACACGGCCTTCCCTGGCATTTAAATCTAGGAACTGGTCTAAGCTGAACATTGGAACACTTAATAAACAGCTACTCAGCACAAATCCCACCACATCTTGATTCATATCAAACTATGATCCATCATTGGCTGGAGGAGGTGATTGATTCCACGCTTCCTATGTCCACTAAATGTGTGGCTCGAACCTATCCTTTTGCCCCTTGGTTCTCTGAAACATCACTTACATCCGAAAAGAAACACTGCAAGGTGCTGGAAAGATGCTGTCGAAAGTCATACGCTGCTGAATCTAAATTAGAATATTGAGAATCACTTACAGCTTACCATGTTTCTTGTAAGTCTGCCTGTCCTTTTTATTATACAGACAAGATCACTGAGGCCCAGAACTGCCAGAAGACCCTTTTCAAAGTAGTGAAAGAATTTTAAGATGTCAATAATACCCTATCTAAGACTTCTCTTTCCGAACAACAATGTGATGAATTAGCTTTTTTCTTAACTCGAAAAGTGGAGAATTTTCACTCTGTTGGCCAAAGACTCGCTGTTGCTAGCGGCTAACTCCAAAGGTGATCGCTAACTCCAATGGCCATCTCCCTGATAGACTTATAGTATTGTCCAATAACCTGGCATCTAAATCGGAAGGTGCTGCTAACATAAGCAAATAGCCTCCTCTGGACCGATCATCTTTTACTGGCACACTGTGATCCCCAAGATAAGCTTTGCCTGCTGGACCCACCTGTCTTTTTGAAAATTATGGAGGTTCTGAATGCATCTCTTAAAGAGGGGCTGTTACCTCCGAGATGGAAGCATGCTCTGGTCCTTCCTCTTATAAAAAAATAAATAAAAGTCCAATTTGAATACTGACTATCTTTCAAACTTCCGCCGGATTTCTTTGCTACCTGTTTTCTCATACGTGCTGGAAAAGCATGGCAGCGCAGCGCCCAACTCATCATTTGTGGGCATTCACTATCCTCTCCACCCTTCACATTCGGGTTTTAGGATTGGACGCAGCAATGAATCCGCTCTTCTAGGCATGACAGAACATCTCGGACAATATTTGGATGAGGGAGGTAGTGCCACACTTCTCCTATTGAGTGCTGCGTTTGACACCGTTTCCCATTCTATTCTGGTTCATAGACTAGAGTTGTATACTCACTATCTTTTCATACGCCACCGATACCCTGATCATCTTCTCCTTGTCTTAAGCACAGAGAAATGATCCATCCTTACTTCATCTGGGTCTGATGTAAATTGCAACTTGGTTGAATCAAAACTCACTTAAGCTCAACAGCGATAAGAAGGATATCCTAGTTCTAGGTAACCACTCCTCTCTTTGGGGCACCAACTATTTGCCAGAATTACTAGGGACTCCTCCCACTCCGGTATCTAATGTAAGCAGCCTGGGCTTTCTTATTGATAATCAGCTTTATATGAAGCTGCAGATATCGAAGGTGACTGCCTCATGTTTTACAGTCCTTAAGTGGCTAAAAAAGATTCTGTGGCACAGAGGTTTGTTATTCAGGCATTAGTAATTTCCCACCTGGACTATGGCAAAGTGCTGTGTTCAGGCACCAATAAGTAGTGTATACAGCACCTGCTAACTGTCCGGAATGCTGCTGCCAGTTTGCTTTATCATGTTTCTGTGTCCCATTTATTAAAATAACTTTATTGGCTTAAGGTGGCCAGGCGCATTGAATTCAAAGCATTGGACTTTATGTTCAAGGTCAAATTTAACCTGGGACCATGTTACATTCTGAAACCAGTATCCCCCTACCAGCCGACTCAGCTACTAAGATCCTCGACCCAGGCCCTGTTCAGTGACCCCAGGTTTCGATTAACCTGTATGAAGGGCCACTCCTTTGTCTATCTGGGTCCCAAGCTTTGGAACTCGTTGCAGGGCGACTTAAACTGTAAAGCATTTCTCACCTTCTGTAAGATGCTGAAAACTTGGCTATTTAGAATTTGTATAGTTGGTGCAGCTATCTGCGAACGCCTTGCGCAGGGAGACCCTCCAGGGTAGCTGCACACATTACAAGTTGCAAATATTAATACGTGGGCATTTAAAGCAGGGAACTGTCCATGCAAGGCATTTGTACATGCGAGTACACTTGATGAAAATGATACGCTGTATTTCCTAAAAATGAAAACTGATATTCTTTAGCCCAAATTTTTTTTTACAGAAAATGATTTTCTTCAATTGAGTTTGGTTGACCAAATGGAGAGGGGTATTTGGTAGAAAAACATGTGAATTTTCAGAAACTGATACATTGATGAAGACACAGGTTGAAATTCGAAAACACATTTCAGGTAATAGTAGAATGATAATTTAAACTGAGTCTGAGAGGCCTATTGCTGGGGTTATGTCCCTAAGAGGGCATGTGATGCTTTGGCTGTAATTGATTAGTCATGTGGAGTCCTTTAATATTGATACGGGTTTTCTAAGGCTTCTGCTGGTAATGGTCATTACTGATAATCGTGCTTTGGATAATCGTAGTGTAATGTTAAAGTATCTGGTCGCTATTTTACAGTGTTAAAATGTGCCAATAGCTCGGGACCGCACCATCCAAACAGGAGGAGGCATCGCATTCGTACATAAGGATTCCATCCGCATCACGACCAGCTCAGACGATAACCTCGTAGCCGCCAAACACCTTCACTTCCAGATCCACACCGACCCCAAAACCACACTCAGAGGCACCCTCATCTACAGACCACCAGGACCCCACACTCAATTCAGCAAAGACATCACTGACTTCATCAGCCCACACACCCTCTCATCTGAGGACTACATTCTACTGGGAGACCTCAACTTGTTATGTTATGTTATGTTATATTATGTTATGTTATGTTATTAAATCATTTATTGAGCGCACTAACACTGATTAGTTTCTTGGCGCTAAAATTGACAGTAACACAAAACGGAGGTAGAAAAGGTGGATTAAAAAGCTTGTCTAAAGAGCCAGGTCTTCAGTGCTTTCCGGAAAGGTAAGAGATCTTGGCAGGACTGGATTTCCAGGGGAAAGGTGTTCCATAGGCAGGGGGCCAGTATTGCAAATCTGCGTCCACCAGAACGTTTAAGTTTAAAGGGAGGGGTCTGGAGAAGGGCTAGATGGAGTGAACGAAGGTTACGGGAGGGAACGTATCTGGTGATTAATTGATTAATAAATTTAGGGCTTTTGCCGTGTAATGACTTAAAGATCATACAGCCTGCTTTGAAGTAACAACGTTGTGTGACCGGAAGCCAATGCAGCTTGATGAGAAGAGGAGTCGCCGCCTGCCATCTAGGTTGTTTCAGGATCAGCCTAGCAGCATAGTTCTGCACCATCTGGAGACGCTTGAGTAAATAGTTTGGGAGACCCAGGTAGATGGCATTCGCGTAATCCAGATGGGACAGGACAGTGGCGATCACAACCTGGGTAATCGCTTCAGGCGTTAGTAGTCGCCTGACCTTCCTGATTTTTTTTTAGCTGGTAAAAGCATTTGGAGACCACTTGTCCCACTTGTGCTTTTAGTGAAAGATCACTGTCCACAATGACTCCAAGCGTTTTAGCCGAAGGTGATGGTAGCGGAGCTTGACCCAGATCTGAAGGCCAATAGTGAGGACCCCAGTACTTGGCACTGTCCCCAGTCAGTACCAGTTCAGTTTTACCTGGATTTAGTTTCAACTGATTTTGATCCATCCAGGATTTAATAAACCTCATGGTTGACTGGAAATGACTGATAGATTTTTCGGAATTATCAATGGTGAAGAGTAGCTGCAGGTCATCTGCGTAGTTAAAAACTCTCACCTGTTTATCCCTCAAGGTTTGTATAAGGGGGAGTATGTATATGTTAAAAAGATGGGGTGACAGGGAGGAGCCCTGTGGCACTCCACATGGGATGGCCTGTTTAACACCGGTCAAGTCCCCCAGGCTCCAAGAAGGACCTCAACCAGCAGGCCGCCACGCCCTGTATGCCGGCCTGTCCGACACGGTCGATCAAGATGTTGTGATTGACCGTGTCGAACGCGGCCGACAGGTCCAGTAGCACCAGGGCCTGGGGAGAACGTCTATCTGCGCAGCCTCAAAGTGTGTCCAAAACTGCAGTGACCACTGCCTCCGTAGAGTGTGCAGGCCGGAATCCAGCCTGATGAGGGTCAAAGCAAGAGGACTCCTCCAAAAAATTAGAGAGATTTTTCTCCACTTGTGCCTCTAGAATTTTTGCCAAGTAAGGCAATAAGGAGATGGGCCTGTAGTTTGCCTTGCATCCAGGATCCGCCCCGGGTTTTTTTAATAGGGGTATAACCGTGGCTTCTTTGAAAGTGGACGGGACTATGCCCGACAAGAGGGAGTCATTTAGAAGGGCAAGAACAGGGGTTGGATAAGTGGAGAAGCATTCTTTCATGATGCGGGGGGGGGGGACAGATATCCAGTGGGGAGCCAGATTTGACTCTCGTCATTAATTCCAGGAGCTGGTCATGGGTTATGGGTTGAAAATTGGTGAGGGTGGCAGAGCCCGTCTTTATTGCCATACCGGTCGTGATTGGGGTCTTTGGTTGGGGAATGCTAGTTTTTATGTCTGTGATTTTATCACTAAAGTAGGAATTGAGTGAGTCACACAGACACTGGGTGGGGATTACTTTAGGACGGACACCTGGAAAAGAAAAATGACAGCAACACCACCACCCTCCTGGACAACTTGGCCAGTCTCGGACTAATACAACTTGTTGATACCCCCACCCACTATGCCGGGCACACGCTCGACCCAATCTTCACCTCCAGCAAGCACACCACAGCTCTCCATTGGACGGACCACAGCTGCGTTCACTTCAACTACAAAAAGACCACGACCCACAACCTCCCACAACCAATTCCCCGAAGAAACTGGAACAAAATCACCACCGACCAGCTCTTCACTTCGCTTCACAAAAACCCTCCTGCCAAATCATCGGACCCAAACCAGGCTGCCACCAACCTCACACAATGGATCACCCACAGCACCGACGAACTAGCACCCTTGAAAAACCATCAAATCAAGCAAAGTAACAAAAAAGCCCCCTGGTTCAACGATGACCTTAAGACATCCAAGAAGTTCTGTCGTACCCTCGAGAAAGCCTGGAGAAAAAACCCAACCACTGACAACCTGACCACCTTCAAGAACGCCACCCGCAAACACCACCAACTGATCCGATCCACCAAGAAATCAGCATTCAAGGATCGACTTGACAACAACGCCCACAACAGCAAGGAACTAATCAACATCGTCAAAGAATTTACCAACCCCACCGCCGACACCAACGACATCACCCCATCCCAAGACCTTTGCGACTCCCTAGCCTCTTTCTTCCACAACAAAATCGCCGACATACATAACCGCTTTGAAAACCAGTCCGGAGACCAGTCCACTCCACCCACCCCCGAACCAAATCCCCCCTCTTACAACCTTTGCGCCTGGAACCCAATCACCACTGAAGACACCATCCGCCTGATGTACACCATCCACTCAGGATCGCCTACCGACCCATGTCCCCACCACATTTTCAACAAAGCAAACTCCATCATCGCACCCCATCTCCGAGACGTCATCAACTGCTCCCTCAACTCCGCTACCTTCCCGGAAAGCTGGAAACACGCCGAACTCAGCGCCCTTCTGAAGAAACCCACAGCAGACCCCACTGAACTTAAGAACTACCGCCCCATCTCGCTCCTCCCATTCCCTGCCAAAGTCATTGAGAAAGCCGTCAATAGTCAGCTCGCCGCCTTCCTCGAATCCAACAAATCCCTCGACCCCTCACAGTCCGGCTTCCGAGCCAAACACAGCACCGAAACCGCACTCATCGCAGCAACAGACGACATTCGAACACTTCTGGACAACGGAGAAACAGCTGCCCTCATCCTACTTAACCTCCCCGCAGCCTTCGACACAGTCTGTCATAGCACCCTCATACAACACCTCAGCAACGTCGGAATACAAGGAAAAGCATTGGACTGGATCATCTCGTTCCTTGCCGGAAGAACACAGAGAGTCCGCCTCCCCCCTTTTAGATCAGAAGCCACCGAAGTCATCTGCGGCGTACCTCAAGGATCATCACTCAGTCCCACCCTCTTCAACGTATACATGAGTCCCCTCGCATCCATCGCGCGCCAACACAACCTCAACATCATCTCCTACGCCGACGACACCCAGCTGATCCTCTCCCTCACCAAAGACCCAAACACCGCCAAAACCAACTTACACGAAGGAATGAAAGATGTTGCCGAGTGGATGAAGGACAGCCGTCTAAATCTAAACTCTGACAAAACGGAAGTCCTAATCTTAGGCTCATCCCTCTCTGCTTGGGACGACTCATGGTGGCCACCGGCCCTGGGAATAGCACCCATACCAACGGACCACGCACGCAACCTGGGCTTCATCCTGGACTCCTCCCCCTCGATGACCAGACAAGTCAATGCCGTTTCCTCATCATGCTTCAACATCCTACGCATGCTCAAAAATATATTCCGCTGGATACCCACCGAAACAAGAAAAATGGTCACCCACGCACTAGTCACAAGCCGACTGGATTACAGCAACACCCTTTCCGCCGGAACCACAGCCAAACTACAGAAAAAACTCCAACGCATCCAACACGCCTCAGCCAGACTCATACTGGACATCCCCCGTCAAGCTCACATTTCCGGTCACCTGAAAGACCTCCACTGGCTCCCCGTTAACAAGAGGATAACGTTCCGACTCCTCACCCACGCACACAAAGCCCTCTACGACCTAGGACCCGAATGCCTCAACACGCACCTGTCCTTTTACTCCCCCACCCGCCAACTTCGTTCGTCCAATCAGGCCCTCGCCGCTATTCCGCGCATCAACAGATCCACCATGTGGGGAAGATCCTTCTCCTACTTAGCGGCCAAAACCTGGAATTCTCTCCCCACCCACCTCCGCCTTTCACAGAACCACCTCTCCTTCAGAAAGCAACTTAAAACTTGGATATTCGATAAATAAAGTACCCCCCATCCCCCAAGCGCCTTGAGACCCTCTGGGTGAGTAGTGCGCTATACAAATTTCTGAACTTGAACTTGAGGGAAGCTCTCACTTCCTAAAAGGTTGGAGACCCCTTATCTAATTCTGTTTCAAAGAAATTGCCTGTTTGACTCTGTACCTGGTCTAACCCTGACTGATGTGTTAAGGGTGAGCAGCTTCCTACGTTCTGTTCAGCACCGCCATCTTCACCTCTTTTTGTTGCCCCGGAGTTTTATTTCGAATTTCTGACCTTTTGCTGCAACAAACTTGGAGTATATGTGGCTGACAGCGCAAGTTGCTTGGTAGACACCATGGTATAGTGGTTCTAATGCCTTCAAAACATGATGGTGAAACGGTTTTATCCTTGCCTCATGAACCACTGTCAGGCCACGATGAACATTATGAAACCTGCTACTCGTGCTGTAAGGGATTGGATATACTAATGCTGACTGGGTTGTTGGCCGCGCGTGCAGCACGTTTCTGTTTAGTTTTGCTCTTTACTTTTGGTCACAGAGCTTTAAGAATGTGTAAAACTTCTCAATATATTTCATTGAGCTGCACGGCATACTCTCATATAACCGTTTTTGGAGATTTGCCTGGAACCAGCTGGAGATGCTATCTCCATTGCAAATCCTGGATTTATTCGCGGTAGCCATGGTAAGATGCTGGGGCAGTGTAAGTGGCACAGGGGAGGCTGTGATTTCTTCTCTCCAAGTCCAGATCCCTGGTGCCTGCCTAGCTCTGAGTCAGCAGCACCCGCTTCTTTTGGCACCAGCACAAGGTGGCAATATCTTCTCCTTCGCCCTCATGAGGGCATCTGGGCTCCATAGTCCTAGGCCACAGCAGGCAAGTGCGCAAGTGACCTTGTTTATTCCAAAATGAGGCGTCTTGTTTTCTCAGGAGCTTGTGCATAGAAATAACATTGGCACAGGCAGCAGAAAGGTAGGTAAGGAAACATTCGCTAAAAAGTACTTCTATTTTCTTCTCACAATACCTTCGGTTTGGTATTTCTTCTAGCCTGTTGTACACCACCGCTTCCAACAGACTTTTTTACCCTTT
Source organism: Lissotriton vulgaris (assembly GCF_964263255.1). Lineage (NCBI taxonomy): Eukaryota > Metazoa > Chordata > Amphibia > Caudata > Salamandridae > Lissotriton > Lissotriton vulgaris. Next base: position 72,699,855 of record NC_141689.1, read on the forward strand.
ACATTAACTCTCCACTCGAAGGCTATATTTGCCTTTCAAGTTACAACTCTTTTTTTTGTTGATTCATGGAACATTTAAATGGTCTAAGAAAATGAAAAAAGCCTACTTTGCGTTACCCGATTCTTCATCCACAACAGTGTATTTGTTCCATTTTTTTGGAGCCGACCTTGCCAAAAGCGGACAGTGCTGAAGAATGTAAAAACCATACAAATCTAGCTATGCTTCAGAAGAAAGTGAAATTGGGTACGTTTCAAACTAAAAGGTTTTCATCTCTTTCAGGAAGACCGTGAGCATGGTAGATGCAAGTCTATGGGATAATGTAAGAGATCCATTGGCTAGATATGATGGAGAACGCCTGGATGGGAGTTCCAGATTTGTTACCATGAGGCGTCTTGAATCGGGCCATGGAGCTCACTTGCAGTAGTATAGAGACCTCCGGAGGTGAGATGGTTGGTAGGGAAGTAGGAGGATTTGTGCATGATGTAGGGTTTGTAAGTAGGTGGTTGGGATCAGCAACCAGTGTTATGGATTTGAGTTTGGGGATAATATATGCTACCGGTTCATGCTCTGAACAGCATGGTGTCCGTTGTAATATATGTCGACTGGAATTAGACACGTGGACAACGAGCAACCTCACAAAGGCGCAGGAACTAGAACAAGGGTTATGTTGTTACATACATCAGGGTAGCGCTTAGCATTCAAGAAAGGACAGGTATGGCACTGAACAAGGAATAAATGGCCTGAAACCTAAACTCAGGTGAGCAGAAAGTAGATGTATCTTGACAGTGTGAATGTCCTGAAAATAAACGGGGTGAACAGTGTCCACAGGGCATGGAAAACACTGCAGAACTTGACGTCACGTATCCCTGTATTAGTGGGAATGGCTTGTGTTCTAGGTTTGAGAGTCGGACGTTGTTTCTATTCACCTGTACAACATTCTGTTCTGGTACATTTATATGATTAGTTGAATTCACAATATTCTTAGTCTTACCCGTTTATTGGTTGTCTGTTGACATTGAAATCCAGGGTATATATTTTGATAAAACTAGGCAAGTTAAGTGCTCACTGCTGACATCGGTTTCATGTACTCTTCCGGAGTCCCTCAAGAGTCCATCCTTAGCCCCCTCCTTTTTAACATTTACCTCATCCCTCTTCTCACCCTAATAGAATCATTCGGCATAACTGTCACCTCGTACGCCGATGATACTCAGTTGATCATCCCCCTAGACGACAAGTCCAACAAGGCAGAGCTCAATCTCAAACACTGCCTAACTGCTGTATTCCAATGGATGGACTCAAATCACCTCCGGTGCAACTCAAATAAAACAGAGATCCTCCCCATTGGAAAGAACGACTCTTTCTGTCCCGCCCTTTGGTGGCCCGACAACTCTGCTGCCCCCCCCTCAGACCGTCACCACTGCAAGAAACCTCTGGGTTCTTTTTTACTCTGATCTCTCTTTTGATCCTCATGCCACGACTGTGGCCGGTAAATGCTTCGGCATTATCAAATCTTTGAGAAAGTTCTTTGACTTTCTCCCCCTAGATTCTAGAAAAACGGTAGCTGTAGCCCTCATTCTCTCGCGTGTGGACTACTGCAATGGCCTCCTGGCAGGTACCAAGAAGTCTACCATCTCCAAACTTCAAAGTGTATTACACACTGCCGCCCGCCTTGTCCTAAAACTACCTCGTAGATCCTCAATCTCCGCAGCCCTAAAAACCTTACATTGGCTTCCTCTGCACAAGAGAATACTCTTCAAGATTCTCACCATTGCCTTCCGAGCCTTTAACAAAACAGGTCCTATCTATCTTACCAGACGCTTCCCTCACTACAACCCGAGTCGTCCCCTCCGATCATCCCAAGAAAATTTCATGAATTCTACCAAGTTTAACCTGAAGTCCAAAGGTGGAAAAACCCTAAGCACCCTGGCTATTAAAGCCTGGAACAGCATGCCCAGACACCTAAGACTTCAGACACTTGAGAAGCCTTTTAGAAAACTGCTCAAAACATGGATTTTCAATCTTTCCGATGATTGGACCAAAGCCTCCATCTAGTCTCCCCCCTACCATTCTATGACCTGGACTCAAGGATTTTCAGCAGCCATGATGCTCCTTCCGGAGCGAACGCCGCGCTTTATAAATACCCCTCCAAATATCAAAAATATCCAAATGTACAATGTCACGGGTTCGGAACTCGGGCTTGTCAGTTCGGCCTTTCATTCTTCCAGGATCAGTGAATGAGTGCTGGTGTGATTGGGTAGTCTTTGCTCATTTAAAGCCTTCACTGATCCGACGTTAAGTAGACCCGAGGTGCCTTTATCTTAGTTTGTGAAGGGGAGAAGATGAGGGAAATTGTTCCAGGTTCTTGGCATGAAGCTAAATAAGCTGTCCACCAAAACGCGCGTGCTCCATGTGACCCGAAAGCATGGGTGATTGTTGTATATTTGCACTTCCTTCAATATGGCTACTTGGTGTCGGTAGCCCTTTCTTTGTGTTCCTACCTTCCCTACCTCGATCTGCGTTTGAGTGCCAACTCCAGTGAGTAAAAAAAAGCCGGCCTCAGAAGTGAGTGACATTCCTGTGGGTCACTCCAGAGTCCCTCTGCAGCCGCCCTTGCCAATCCTTGCCTCTTTGTAAGTTTGATGCTGATGAAAGATTCCCTTTCCTTTCTGAGCCGCTGTGCTTCAGAGCCCCCCATGCGATGCTGTTGTCACGAGCACAGCTCGGTCGGCGTCTGTGGACAGGCGGCAGCGTGAGGCCCGCACATTCATTTCCGCATCTCTTCTGGCCACTTGACCTCAGTCCCTCCTTAGACTTCGGAACCCCCTGCGGCTGCAATCCTGCTTTTCTTACTGCAAGTTTTGCACCATCTTAGCAGGGTGCAGCCATTGCCCTGGTTTGTTGTTTATCTGACAGCACACAGCTGCTATCAAGTTGATAAGGTAACTCCGTCGGCTAAAGCTGCTGGCAAGTTAGTCATTTGCAGCCTGTTTTCGTCCTTTTGTGGTCATTTAAACGAGAACCGATTTGGTAAGTCGTAGTATCTGTTGCTTTCGCATCTATGAACTTATTATACATTCCCCTTGTTTTTATAGTGCATGATCCCTCCTCGCCACCATTCACAGGATTACATTTGAGTTAAATCCGTTCTAGTTATTTCCTTTTCAAACTCGAATCCACAAAAAATAGGGAGAAGTAAATATCTCCAGAAACAACATCTTAAATCCTTTTGGTGAATTTAATGTTATTTGGCATCAACCCTGGCGCTAAAAATGCTTTAAAGATAAACTAAAGTCTGACAAAATAGAACCAGTGCACCTCCTTTGTGTTGCAGGCTAGCTTCCTTAGAAGTTATTTGCGAGTAAATATAATTGGTTTGTATTTGCACATCATTAATTAAAATGAAAGTTAATCGCGGTTATGGCATGTAATCTCGCACTTCCACTGTTTTAGGAAGGGGGAGCGCAGGGACAAAGGAATGGATTAATTGTTTTATCACACAACAAAGTTTACATTTTTTAATTTGTACAAGGCAAGTCATCGTACATTATTCTGATTGGCCCAACTTCATTTTGGTCCAACTGGAAATCCAGCTTCATTTTGTGTCCGCCTATGCAGGAGGATAGGCTCCAGGGGCAGATTTACTAATATGTGGCTCAACACAGCAAGACGTCAAATGGAGAGGGCAGGAATGAACCATAGATACTATGACCAGGCGGCCAAGCGCCAAAGCAGGCACCCTTGCACCATGGTGTAATGGTGAAGGGTGCCTTGGCTGCGGCCAGGATCGTTTTTGTGCAGGAAGGGACACCTTCTAGCATACACACTATCCTCTGAGTCGTTCTCCTGCATTACACGCCGAAAGAGGAAATCATGGGAGAAATGCACATATTTCTCCTGTTACTCCTCCCCTGGTAAGGCGTATCATTTTGGAGCATTCCCTTGTTTACTAATTGGGACAAGTCTTTCATTGCTCCTAGGTGAAAACGCTAGGAGGATGGTTTGCCTTTAAATGTATATTGTTGACTCCAGGAAGGAATTGTGGCAGCTTCTATGTAAAATTGTTTTCCTTCCTTTATCTGGATGAAAACAATTCAGAAATAAAGATGGGAAATGCCACACTTCTGTAAGGCCGTAGCTAGTGACAAGTCTGACACATGTGATATGCAGAGGATTTAAAAGGACTTTTCTTTTTTTCTTGCATGGAAGAGCACACTGCAGCCTTTTTCATCATACACCTACCTTTAAAATGAAGGCACATTTTAAGTCTAAGCTGGGCTGAAGTGCGCAAATGCTCTTTTTACAGCAGCAGAGTGATCCGTGCACTGGGCTTCGAGGGCAACCACAGAGCAATAGTCTCCCTATTTGTGGTATTGCAAATAAAACCGGTCCGGTCCTCGGATGCTTGATTCCGGTCTGGGAAAGATATGGCTGTTGTAGTTCGGACTGGACTGTTCCCATGGGGCACAGGGTCAGAACTGATTTGCATAAAGCCATTATCTGACCCAGGGTGGTGTGGAGTGCAAAAAACGATGGATTTAGGCCCAGATCCTTGTACTGGGGTGAATGTAAGACATTGATCTACATTCTGTCCATCAAATTGTTTTTTGTAATTTTCTCCCTATTTGTGGGGCAGCGGCTAAAGACTCCTGATCCAAATCATACAGTTTTATATAGTCTATTCTCTTAAAACTGGTGACCCCTCAACCCGTTTCTCATTGTGTCCACGTTTTGCAGATATGGGAGCCGATTTACAGGAAGCAAAAGCAATTTGCTCTGGATCACATAGTTTTAGCTGGTCGACAAGATGCTGTGATGAGAAATTCGTTTGCTGGTTCCAAAGAAAGTTAGCTGCTAGCTCACATCTCCTCTCCATACTGAATACATCAGAAGTGGCAGTATAAGTTCAAACGGTGTTTTGAATAGTTGTTACCGTAGTTACTTTCTCGATTTCCACCTAGGCTCTGATTTTACTCATTTCTGCAAATCTACATATGGAGGCTGAAAGTGTAAGTTTCAGGGCTGGGATTCCTCGAGATCAAGTGCACAGAGTCCTATGGCCAACAAAAACAAATTCAGTAAAATGTGGAAGGTAAAGCCGAAAAAGTTTGAGGGTGACTTACAGAGAGGGCCCTGTCCAGCAATGTCTTGGGAAAATGGTATCTAAATTTCCACAACAATTTAGCAAAAAATATTTTTCCCTCCCAAGTTACACGTTTATCTTGTGCACATTTAATTCTGAAAGCAATCGATCGCCTATCTTGGTTTCAGGCTTTTGCGTGTATTTGCATATAATCAAGAGCATTCTGGGAGCATTATAGGTTACCTAAAATAGTTCTATTTTGCAAGAAGGCTAAATAGTTATATTTTGCAAACGTGTGTACATTTTTATACTGGAAACACTGTGAGTAATGCAAGCTGGGCTCACAGCATTTCATTAGAGCGCTCATGTAAACAGTATAGGCTTTGCATCAATGAGCCATATATACACACACACAGGTTTGAACAACTTAAACACGTGTACAGATCCTAGTTGCAGACATACGTCCTTTCTATGGCACTGTAGTATGGCAACCAAAGAGTTTGTGCTGCTGGGTATTGCCCTACATCTCTTCCGCAGCTATTATCGCATAAAAATCTCAGCAATCTTGTTGGGCCTTTTTTTTTTTTTGCACTGTTGATATCGATTGGGCAGTTTAATATATATAATGATGCTCAAAGCAGTGACCAATCACACGTTTCATTACTTGCCACTTAACAACTGTTGAAGAGTTTTAACAGACTCAGCAACTTGAACCTGTTACCTGACCTCGGTTAATCAGACACTGCCACAGTTTTCTCCTGGTTTACTTGGGAATTTACAGTTACGTAAGACTGCTAACACATCTTGGCGAGTTAGGTTCTTGCTGTGGAGATTTTTATGCGAACTCTAAGGTCTTGGTTAAACTCCTGGCAGGGCCTAGCCTTTTAGTCTTCTGAAGTCTGTAAATCTGAACTTTTACTAATGTAATAACTGTTTTGTCATTTGGATCAGGATTTTGTTTTTATTTTTAACACAATTTCATGTGCAATCCGGGGGGTAGCTTGCTTCTTCCCATTCGAGGAAAGATTGGTGCTGTTAAGTAAAGAAATGTTATTAGTATGTTAAAATAAGGAAAATGTACACAGGTTTTTAAAAGGTGGTTACAACACCACAAGTAAATTTACCCTTGTCAACTACAAATCTAGTCCCTGGATTTTATAAACCCTGATAGTGATCCTTTGTAGTGCTCAGACCACGAATATAGTTCAAAGGCATGTTCGCTATAATGGTGCTCATGATCACTAAGGCTTTTTAACATTTAAAAGACTATAATTCATCCCAAAAATAGATTAAGAGAATCTATGGTTGATATAAGCAAGTTAAAGTCAGCAGAACCATAACACGTCCACGGGAAGCTGGAATGGGTGCTTCTGCGTTAAGGTGGTGCTACAATAAGGGATCAGCTAACATAAATGCAAAGACGGCTCTATCTGTACCACACCACATTTCTTTTCTTCACTCTTAAGCGCAGCGGCAAGTAGTCACAACAGATCTGAAGCACACCACCGGGTCTCACTCGTAGCAATTACTTAAACCACTATCTGAAACGTACACCCTCTACCACCCCTGCACAACCCAGAGTAAGCTGCTTGTAGGAAAGTGCTGTACAAACACTACACTATTATGCAAATATATAACATTACACTTCTTGTCTTGAATGTAGTGCCGGAGGTCATAACAACATGATCCTTTACTTTGTTGTTGTCCCTCATCATTAAGTGATCACACAATTCATTTGATAAAAATTGATTAGTAATGGCTTTTTCGAAAAGTTCCTTTGCCATCTCTTCACCTTTCAGGTCCCCAGAGCATGGCACTGGCACCTTGAATCTTGCCTGAGCATTGCCAAACATGTGGCCCAGTAGAGCTGCCCCCGCTGCTGGCCCCAGGCTCTTCCCACTTGCTGTCTAGTTTGTCTGTGCTCCTCCCCTCTGCTTACCATGGTTAATTCTGCTGTGATCAGTCTGCAGTAAACAGTCGGCGTCTCCAGTCTTGTGTGTGGCTGGCCTCCAGGCTGAAATCCCCACCCGGCTGGTCTCACCCATTCACTTTCCCAGCCTCTACTTCAAGCATCTCTCCGAGCCACAACCAAAACATGTCCCCGAACCAGAGCCAAACATCTATCCAAGCCACAGCCAGACATCTCTCTCTCTCTCTCTCTCTCTCTCACACTGAACAGCCACTTCTGTGGGGCAATTTGTAGCAGTTACCAAAAGCTGTGTGCAGTGTGATTTGTCGCTTAAACACTTGCCCCAGGCACCTGTTCTTGGCACAGCTTGCTCTCTCTGGAATTCCTGCTGTCTCTCGCTCACCCCTGTTCTTGCCCTGCCAGGCCACTATCGGGTGCATAAATCCTGCTCTTGTTTGTGTCTTCTGCTCACATGGGCCTCGTCATCTCTGCACTGTCTCATTATGCATGACTCAGGACCTTCCTCGCTGAAAGCAATGTTTTCTAGCGATGACTCGTCTCTGCAGTGCGTGAAGGCTTAAATCTTAACATGATTTTGTTTTCGGAAATGCCTCCTCCTTATGGACTGAGGTGGCTCAAAGTCCTCTTTCTCCAATAACAACTCCTAAATTGGAGCCGAGCACGAACTCACTGTATCCCAGTGGAATTCAGACATTGTAATTGATGACACCGGCTTCCTGTGGTGTTCGGTTGAATGGTGGCCCCGGTCGCCCATCGATTAAGGGAAGAGGTCCATCCAGAGCTGCAGTTTGCCCTAGAAGAACAATGTATTTCAGACTTTATACTGGTCAATAACATGACCTAAAATAACATAATATTACAGCATAACATAACTCAAAATAGCAAAACCTATCTGTCATCCTCGGGCATATCTATGATTGGCCTTTTCTTCAGTTTTCAGTAAAAAAAAAAAAGAATAAAAACGGCAGAGTAATAAAAAGTTAAAATAATTGTAGTACATTAAAGCAGAAAGTACCAATAAGTAATGGAGAAGCATGGATTAGGGTGCGAGTAACTGGGAAGTTTAAGGTTAAATTTCGGATATGATTAGGGTAAAGGATGGTGAAAAGTAAGGTTTTAAAGGGTTGCAGTTGGAGTAAACATTAGAGAAGGGGATAAGGCATGCGACTCAGTTTGGGTTAGGTTAACATTAAGTTAGGCTAGGGTGAGGTTTGGAGAAAGCAAAAGTGTTTTGATTGAGGATGGAGTGATGATTAGTTTTAGCCTTGGGGTAATGTTTAGCGTTTGTGTAAGGGATGGGCGTAGGCAGGGTTGATGGGTGGGATTGTTGTTGGATTTATAGTAATGGAAGGTATAAGTAATGGAGTAAGAACAACGTGCAGGAGAAGGGTGACACAGGGTGGTATATGTTAGACACATTTGTAAAGCGCATGGCTAGGGTGGCTCCCCCTTAAAATATCAGAGAAACATTGTGCAAAAAGATATGGTTGGGAGTTAGAGTTAAGGAGGAAGTAAGACTTGAAGATTATAAAAATGGTGGTTGTATATTTTACGTAGACTTTACAGTTAAAGTTGCAGCTATTTGACATCGCCTTTTTTTTGTTTTCCAGAGACTTACATAATATCCACAACCTTTGTATCTTTCTGAACTCTGCATTTTTGCCTTTTCCCTTTTACATGAAGGTGATTGATTTCTATACTTCTAGAGCGCACTGGCACCCAAGAATGTCTTGGCACAAAATGTTAGTCTGTAGCATGAAGCGGGGATGCAGAACGTAACAAATAAAGAGGAAAGTTCTTTGAGAAGAGATGTAGGGGGATAGTAAGAGGGAAATCATTGCAGAGGACAGCAGTATAGTAGTGCACTTTAAGTATGGATATCCAGGTTCACTATGTATAGTGCTTTAAAAGTCATTTCTCTTTTTGATATGTACCAAGTGAAGTTGGGATACCGGAAAGCGTGCAAATCTGTTATTCTAAGGCCAAGAAACGACAATCTGGGGTGCTCTGAATCATCCACAGTCTGTGGAGTGAATATTTAGACAAGTTTAAATATAAAGCATTGACATAGGTGGGGGTATATATTCCACAAACAAACAAAAGGAGATGATGGACGGAGCGTTGAAACTTTTCAGACACTCACCCCCAGTCGCAGATCTGGGTTGAATCCATCATTGCTTTTTAGCTCATTTTGCCACCCCAGTTCAGACCCAGCTATATGCAAATGTCTTGACCCCTTGCCTCATGTGCACAGTCCAGCCCAAACTGCCAAGCCAGGTCTGCCCTCGACTGGAAACTAGCATCCTGGGACCAGTTTCGGGGTAAGACCCCTCATCAGCCAGGCTAGCTTGAATCCAGTGGCAAAGTGAGCAAGGGACCCACGTCTGGGTATACCCTGCCAACTTAGGGCGAACAAAGCCATAACCATCAAATCCATCCTAGTTGAAGGCAATGTTTCACTGGTTGTTCTGACTTTAACATAAAGGAATGTTCATCATGCAGCAGTGTTCCTATTCATCTTATGTTATGCATATTTGTATAGCGTGCTAATCACCCATGAGGGTATCCAGGCGCTGTGCAGGTGGATAGACAGTGGTCTCCAAAGGAGATTTATTCGAAAAACCAAGTCTTCAGCTTCTTGTGGAACTCCAGAAGCAATGAGGAGGCTCTGATCTGCTGTTCTAGAATGTTCCATGCTTCTGGGGAAACGTATGATAAGGCGCTACCTCCTGCTCTGTTTTTGTGTATGTGAGGTATGTGTGCTATTGAGCGAGGTGCCTGGGGGTGTGATGGAAGTGAAGGTGGCTGTTGAGGTAGGTGGGCCCATGTTGGGTAGGAATTTGAACTAAGCACGCTTGTGTATTTAGAGCCAGTGAAGTTCCCTGTGGTGTGATGTGATGTAGTGCAGCATAGTAGGTTGAGGAAGAGTCTTGCTGGAGCATTTTGGATGGTTTAGTTAGCCACTCTAATTTTTTTTGCATTATTCTCAGGATTTAGAAGCCAGTGGAAGAGTTGGCCTGGGCTGTCATGTCAAGCTTGTTCTCAAGAGTGGTGGGGGTTGGTATTGGGTCCTAGGTATGCTGGCCACTGGGTGGAGTCTCACAGAGAGGTCGTCCTTCTGAAAATCACAACTTGTCATCAGATTTTAGTTTTGTTTACTTTGGAATCTCTGATCATTTGCAGATGTGGTGCCTGGCCTTTATGGGTGTCACTGGGTTGTTGCACATAAACATATTTTTATTCAAGAAGAAACTAATTGTGACTTATTTACAATGCTAGTCTTTGTATACAAGGGCTCCTGGCCATTCTAAAGAGCGTCCTCCATTTTGAGGTCTGGCTTGCATTATGTCTTAAGACGTCTAACAGAATTGCTCTACTCTCAGAACAGCAATGACTTTGTGTGCCCACCTGCATTAGTTACTAGACTGCTTGTGCAACCCGATAGATGATCCCCTTGAGTACTCCGCCGTGCTTAGTGTCCAAGATTATGATCGCTGGTGGCTCTTCCTTCTTCGACACCAGCAGCATCTCCAGGTGCTGGACCTGAAGAGCTGGAAGGTGAGATGACGGATCTTTTCCTGTTTTTCTTAGAACATGTGAAACTGGATCCGGGTCCACATTTGGCAGCCTGTATCTTTTTAGGTCTCGCCTGTCGATGCGCATGCGCATCGAGCAAGCGAGACTATAGGGGCTCATCGACTCTTTATCTAACTTGCAAGGAATCGTGGCGATTCCTTGCAGTGCCCGTGACTTTTAAGGTCAATGCGCATGCGCATTAAGCTTATGCGCATGCGCATTGACCTTAAAAGTCACGGGCGCGTGCACGTCCGCGTTTGTTTACCCGCTCCGCCCCCTCCCGCCGTGTCGCATTTCTCCTCCCCGCACCTCTCCCCTCTCCGCCCCCTCCCCGCTCCGCCCCCTCCCCTTCCCTCCGTGTCGCATTTCTCCTCCCCCCTCCCCTCTCTTCCGTCCGTCCGTCTTGTTATTCAACCCCCAGTATAACCCCCTGTTAGAACATTTGACGACAGATTAGGGACAGATTCAGAACGGCATGGCACAGTGGTAAACAGAATACCCAGTAACACGTATTCATGCTCGGGCGGCACTTCCTCCATGTTCACCACCCAAACACATCCTGATGGGGCCCTTAACCAGAAGGCATCAACAATCTTTCCTTTCTGCTTCCAACGCCAATTGCACCTACAACGAATCCGGATCTTGCATAAGGTCCCCCCGCCCCTCCCCCTCTGCTCTCCGCCCCTCCCCGCTCCGCCCCCTCCCCTTCCCTCCGTGTCGCATTTCTCCTCCCCCCTCCCCTCTCTTCCGTCCGTCCGTCTTGTTATTCAACCCCCAGTATAACCCCCTGTTAGAACATTTGACGACAGATTAGGGACAGATTCAGAACGGCATGGCACAGTGGTAAACAGAATACCCAGTAACACGTATTCATGCTCGGGCGGCACTTCCTCCATGTTCACCACCCAAACACATCCTGATGGGGCCCTTAACCAGAAGGCATCAACAATCTTTCCTTTCTGCTTCCAACGCCAATTGCACCTACAACGAATCCGGATCTTGCATAAGGTCCCCCCGCCCCTCCCCCTCTGCTCTCAATACCTCAATCCAGAGCGCCATTTAAGTCCGCCATAATAAGCCGTGCTGCGCTTACTGGGTCAAGGGAAAAAGCACAAAGATGCCTTGTTTGTTTCGCTCCGAGGGACAGGGAGCCGCCACAGAGACCAGAACCAGCGTCAGAGAAGGAAAGCCTTCCAGATCTTCAACCATGGTAGTCGATTCACCGATGCTGTACACACGTCCCTAACAACGTCATTTCAGGCGGACCCCATCATACATGACCGCACCAAAACAAAAGAGAAGGCAGCATTCGTTGTCCCGCTAAGCACCACCTTTTGTCCGTCCAGGCAGCCGCTCAATGCAAACACCTCCCAGTGCCATGTAAAGCCACCCCCAACAACACAAAGGAAAACCCGGATATACAAGCAGAATCCACTGTGAGACACTGGCCTGCCCGCCCATGTGACACATCAGCAGCCCAACATCAAACAAACGCCAGAACACGTCAGACAGCCCACAGATGATTAAACACAACTGATTTATCTGCACGTCATGCAAGGCCATCGCAACATAACGCCCTTCGGCCCACACACACATCTATCTAACCCCAGTGCTTAATTCGATTATAAAAATTGAAAGTGTAACTCCAAAAGTTTTTCTTAAGAGATCGCTGCTTAATACCAAGGCTGCTTACTCTGGATTCTACCTCACGCCTCTTCCTTCCACTCCTGTGACGATCTCAATCGTGCAGGGTTTGCCATTTTTGCTTTCTTTGTTTTCTGCATTTCTGACTCCTGCTCTGGGTCAAAGTCTGATGACAGAACCTCAACCCCTCACCCTCAATCCCTCACCCACACTCACCCACACTCACCCTCACTCACCCTCACTCACCCTCACTCACCCTCACTCACCCTCACTCACCCTCACTCACCCTCACTCACCCTCACCCTCCCTCACCCTCACTCACCCTCACTCACCACCCCTCACTCACCCTCACCCTCAACCCCTCACTCACCCTCACTCACCCTCAACCCCTCACCCTCACCCACCCTCAACCCCTCACCCACCCTCAACCCCTCACCCTCACTCACCCTCAACCCCTCACTCACCCTCACTCACCCTCAACCCCTCACTCACCCTCAACCCCTCACTCACCCTCACTCACCCTCACTCACCCTCACTCACCCTCACTCACCCTCACTCACCCTCACTCACCCTCACTCACCCTCACTCACCCTCACTCACCCTCACTCACCCTCACTCACCCTCACTCACCCTCACTCACCCTCACTCACCCTCACCCTCAAACCCTCACTCACACTCACTCACCCTCACCCTCACCCACCCTCAACCCCTCACCCTCACCCACCCTCAACCCCTCACCCACCCTCAACCCCTCACCCTCACTCACCCTCAACCCCTCACTCACCCTCACTCACCCTCAACCCCTCACTCACCCTCACCCACCCTCAACCCCTCACCCACCCTCACCCACCCTCAACCCCTCACCCACCCTCAACCCCTCACCCTCACTCACCCTCAACCCCTCACTCACCCTCACTCACCCTCAACCCCTCACTCACCCTCACTCACCCTCAACCCCTCACTCACCCTCACTCACACTCACTCACACTCACCCTCAACCCCTCACCCTCACCCACCCTCAACCCCTCACCCACCCTCAACCCCTCACCCACCCTCAACCCCTCACCCTCACTCACCCTCAACCCCTCACTCACCCTCACTCACCCTCAACCCCTCACTCACCCTCACTCACCCTCAACCCCTCACTCACCCTCACTCACCCTCAACCCCTCACTCACCCTCACTCACCCTCAACCCCTCACTCACCCTCACCCACCCTCAACTCCTCACCCACCCTCAACCCCTCACCCTCACTCACCCTCAACCCCTCACTCACCCTCACTCACCCTCAACCCCTCACTCACCCTCACTCACCCTCAACTCCTCACCCACCCTCAACCCCTCACCCTCACTCACCCTCAACCCCTCACTCACCCTCACTCACCCTCAACCCCTCACTCACCCTCACTCACCCTCAACCCCTCACTCACCCTCACCCTCACCCTCAACCCCTCACTCACCCTCACCCTCACTCACCCTCACCCTCAACCCCTCACTCACCCTCACCCTCACTCACCCTCACCCTCAACCCCTCACTCACCCTCACCCTCACTCACCCTCAACCCCTCACCCACCCTCAACCCCTCACCCACCCTCAACCCCTCACCCTCACTCACCCTCAACCCCTCACCCTCACTCACCCTCAACCCCTCACTCACCCTCACTCACCCTCAACCCCTCACTCACCCTCAACCCCTCACTCACCCTCACTCACCCTCAACCCCTCACTCACCCTCAACCCCTCACTCACCCTCACTCACCCTCAACCTCATGCTAAAGATTTACAAAAAAAACCATAAACAATTCTAAAAGCACTAACTCTAATGCTGCGAGACCTATTGCATTTCTAATGCTTGTTTACATCTGAAAATTGTCAAGACCCCTCTCTTGAAGGAGTGCCTTGCATTATTACCACCTCTTACTTCTTGCTTTCTTTTAGGGTACCTAAGGCTCGTCCATTTCTCATGTTGCCCAGTTTGTCCTTACCTCTCTCTTCCCATCGTGCAACTCCCCCATTCTTTTTTCTCCTCTAACACCTCCTCGCAGATACCCTGCTTTCCTTTGCAGCAGTGTGTTGATTATCACCTAGTCTTGTACTGTAGACGTCACAGACCTATGTACATTCATACATACTAGGGTGGGTGGTGAGTAAGTCTTTGCTCTACTTCATACTTGTGAGGCATCATGCAAGGTGAAATCTCCTGCAGTCGCTAAGAATAGTATCCTGCTTCTCAGTTACATCATTTCTCTTGGCAGCAGATGTCTTACTTTCAAATTAGTTGATTAGCAGAGTCGAAATTGAACGTACAATCAATATTTCAAAGTTCTTTCTCATTTTTACCAAAGAAATTCATGAGCCATTTTTCATCATCATTAGGATTACAACTTGTATCCCAGGAGAAACACTGTGAATAGTTCCTCTTAGGAGCAAGGATAGTGCAAGCAATGATGTGTGTGAATTCTCATTCCCTGCATGATTCTTCAACAGAGGCATTTGTTTGATCAATCAGTCAAAGGTCCTCTTGGTCGGCCTTCTCCTCTGACTGGCCTATTGACTGGATCAAGAGTTTATCTTGAACTTTTGACTAGTAGTAGTAGTAATAGCTTTATTCGATAAAAATCATATCATAAAAGCATTTCATACATCTTAAAAAACATTTTTTTTTAAAACAGCAGTCATCAGCATAAGAACATCTATCGACATAGCAGCATATTGGGTGTGGAAGCTCGGTCATTGGATTAACAGTTTTCTTGCAGCTCTAAGACGCCAGGCCCAGCCCAAAAATGTTGCCATGCAGGTGGAAAAGAAGGGTCTAGCATCTGTACGTAAGATACGCAGCGCTTCTAAATGAGAACGAGTTCCCAAACACCTGCAAAGGGGCTTCAACCACCTACGTCTCGGAGCTGCATAGACACTACACTCAAACAACATGTGGGGCACAGACTCTACCCTTAGGTCACAAAAAGGGCAGTAAGGTACAGTTTGGGCCGGCGGTCTCCAAGTGGACGTAAACTCACATAATGGAAGCACCCCCACCCTAAACTTGATGTACAGTGATCTGTCCCATGAGCTCTGGATAGTATCCAGATAAGATTCCCTTGATGGTAACTCTTTGACCGACAAAAACATGATTACAGATTTGCAATGGTTTGTACTACGAACCCTCTCACTGTCTACCCATGCCCAATAAGCCTTCTTTAGCTGTTGTTTCGGGGGTGCAGATTTGTTAGCCCAAGCCTCTCCTAGTCCTAGTTGGTGCAGCAACTTTTTGACTTCCCTGAGCCAGATGATTTTATGTGAGCCCGGTAGTGACATAATGTCATTCAAGGCTTCTGCATAACTTCTAAGTTCCTGCACATTCCAGATTCTGGACCATAACAGGAGTGGGCGTAGTTTCGCCTGATCGCAAATAGCCCGGGTACCTGCATCTAACAGCAGTGGAATTGTTGGCGTGCTGCGGGGCAAACCCATTAGATCTTTGTGGAAGTTACTCTCAAGATGAGCCAGAGTATCAACTCTGTGAGTGCCCCACAGCTCGGCACCGTAAAGTGCTGCGCTCACAACCCTTGCCCTATAAATATCCAGGGGGGCCCCAATGGGTTTTAGTGATGAGGCTCGCTGTTCCATGAGCAAGGCACCTGCCACCCTTTTGTGAGTCAGGAACACTTTTTGGTGGTGTGCCTTCCAGCTCATGGTGTCACTGATGCGTATACCCAGGTAGTCAAATTCTTTCACACGATCAAGAGGGACAGAATCTAGGGCCGGGGGAAAGACAGACTTTTTGGGCGGGTTAAGAACCAAAAACTTCGTTTTCCCAATGTTTATGGCCAAACCCCTTTCATCGCAGAAGGCCTTAAAGCTGGAAAGCAGCGATTGGATGCCCATTGGTGTTTTCGAGATAAGGAGGGTATCGTCCGCGAACAGGAGCGTTGGAATTTTCCTTCCAGCCAGGGTGGGTGCGTCTGATGGTTGCTGGAGTAGATGCTCCACCACTCCGTTAATGTAAAGAGAAAACAGAGTGGGGGCAAGCACACACCCTTGGCGGACGCCCCTGTCCACGGGGATACGAGGTGTTTTCTCTCCCTGTGTACCCCATCTAATTTGGGCAAAATTCTTGTCGTGAAATTTTACAAGGAGCGAGAGCAGGTAGGGAGGGAGGCCTAACCCATCGAGGACGTTCCATAAAAGTGCACGTGGTACTAGGTCGAACGCAGTCCGCAAGTCAATGAAGACTAAATACAGACTGCCCCCTCCCAGCACCACCACTTTCCAATAGATCATTAAAAGGCGGAACGTCTGCTCGATTGTACCTGTTCCTGTTCTGAAACCCGCTTGAAGATCTGACAGGATATGATTTTCATCGGCCCACTGGATGATCCTGCCCAATACCACCTTTCCTGCTACCTTTTGGGAAGAGTCCAATAAACTAATTGGCCGGTAGTTCGCTGGGTCGTCCCTGGAACCTTTTTTAAGAATAGGTACGACTTCAGCGCCCCTCCAGGAGTCAGGAAAGACTCCACCCAATAATACTTCATTCAGAAGGGAGGCAATTAATCTACTCCAGGAAGATGGGTAATTCTTAATTAGGTCTCCTGGGATCCCGTCAGGACCTGCCGCTTTGTTCGGGACAATACCTTGGATTGCTCTCTCGACTTCCAAGCTGGTAAATAAACCGTCATGGCACCGGGGATCAGTAATAGGGTTAGACAATAAACTCATGGGTAGGCAAGCTAACTGGGATGGGCCTGGGGGAGCAGAGTATAATTTCAAAAAGTGGTTAAACCATACGCCCCCTGGGATGTTACAAGTTAGCTGCTGGTCAATGGGCTTTTCCCTGGATCTTAATAAGTCCCAGAACCTCTTGGCATCCTTCCTAATGCTTGCCTCTACAAGATCTCCCCAAAAATTAAAATCGTAATCCTGCTTGGCTTCAAATAGGGTTTTTTTATAAATTTTCCTAGCAGCCCTAATATCAGCTGCGTCTTTGGACTTTAATGTCACAACAAGTTCCCTCTTAGCTGCACGACATTTAGCTGTATACCACTTATCTGTTTGTTTCGAGGGACCTCTACGAGTAGATTGGGGAACAATGAATAAATCACTCAGTGCCAATACAGTCTCAGTGAATAGGGGTAGAATCTTAATATCAGTTGGCCTTGAGGTGTCCATCCGTAACTCCACTCCTTCCAAAATAGTCCCGGCTTGGGCCATCCTTGTTTCATCGGCTGAGACTTTTGCCCACTTCAGGCGCCTGCTACAGTTTGTGGGGGCTAGTTCATGGGAAGATTTCCACTTATGGCCGGGAGGGCCTTGGTTTCCGGCCTGCCAAGGAGATGAAATAGTTAGCGATAAAGGGTTATGATCGCTATCACCCGACACTATGACCTCCATGTCTTGATGGTATTGCCAGAGGTTATAGTTGAACATGACGAAATCAATCCTTGATGTATGGCCTAGTCTGTTATAGGTGTGAGCACCAGTTTGGTCAGATTTGGATCGCCCGTTTGTCGCTCGCAAATTATGCTCCATACAAAGAGCATTGATCTCTATTGCGTTTTGCGACCATTTAGGGATCGGGTCAAGGCTCAGAATAGGAATACCTCTCCTGGTGTCCTCCTCGAAAGTGTCCAAGATATCTTCTCTGGCCAGAGGTTCAAAACCGCAATTAAAGTCGCCTGCAAGCATTACATATGAGTCCACACTGCAGGCGGCCAGATTGTGGTTTAGGCCTGTAGCAGGTAGATGGGATGCACCGCCTTTAGCACCCCTCAGGTAAATATTGAAAACTTCCAAGCTTCTTCCCCCTTTGTGGGTTATCGTTAGCCACTGGAGATCAGGTGACTGGGTATTTCTTTCTATTACTCTAAAGCCCAGTGCAATATTAATCCATATAATAAGGCCGCCTGAAGGGCGACCTTTAGATCCTTGTTCCTGGACAGCGGGGATAAAAAAGGTAGAGAATCCCACTCGGTGTCTTGGCTCCAGGCACCAGGTTTCCTGGAAAAGACAGATGTGATAGGGTTCCAGAAAATCATGCCATTCGGGGATATCAAAGTTGCGACCGAGACCAGCCACATTCCAACTTAAGATTTTTAAAACAAAGTCAGCGGGTGGAGAAGCCTTTGTAAAAATATTGGGCATAGGAGAGATAGTCGTAGCCTCAAGTTTAAGAGACCTCTCAGGTGGCTCAATTTGCTGGTTAGGGGTCACATAGCAGCCAGAACAGGTGGGGCCAGATGATTCGATAGAGGTAGCTGCAGAGTGGTACATGTAGGGTAGGGGCGGCCAATCTTCCCTGCCGGGATTTTTTGTTGTGTCAAATGTGGATGGCTCCCCTTCATACCATGGGCTGTTTGGTCGTCCCACTTCATTTGTTACGAGCTCAGGACCAGTACGATCATTGGGATGGTGCCCCTACGATGGTAAGATTTCCCTTCGGGGTTGCTTAGCTGGTTGCGCAGGGAGTCAATCCACCTCCTCTAGGCTCCCGAATCTGTTATAAGTAGAGAGACCGTTCCAATGTAGGAGCGTCTCCTTCTGGCCCCGGGACTTATTCAGCCATGGATGTTGTTGAACCAATGTCCAATTATCCGCCTGATTTCGGCTTGGTCGAGGAGGATAAAAAAAGGATAGTGGTTTAGGTATAACTAGGGAGTCATCGTTACTGGGCCAAGAGCAAATATGGTGCGCCGTGTGGGGATCTTCGAAGGTCACTACTACGCAGTCCCCCGGACTGGATTTCAACGTTGGACCTACCCAGGGAGTTCTGCGAACCATCAGTACTTCTTCGGCCATTGGGGATTGGTCTGTTTACATTTAACCAGTGCATTATTTTATTTTTCAACGACCAGTGGTTTTCGAATTGGCTATTACCTAGCATGGGAACACCCGTCAGGACAACCACATAGTCGTTTGCCTCTGGGGGAAGATCAATATAGCCACCTCTAAAGTTATCTTTAGCTGGGGGGACTTGAGTTTCACTAGGAATCGACCTGTTGGGTATATCGTGTTTGGTATTTTGCTGGTGACGCAAAGAGCCCCGTGGAGGAGCCTTTGGTTTATCACAAGCTTGGTCCACCGTGACGGTCCTTGGTTTAGGGACGGGCTTTACTGTGGGTGGAACCGAAGAGGTAGTTTGGATGGTTTGGGGTGCAGTGGGTTGTGGCATTGGGTCAGCAACAATAATGCCCTGGTTTTCAAGACTTTTCAACCCAAGAGTGGCCAGAGCAATAATGCTCTTCTCCATTTCTAAGTTATTTTCTATCCTTGATAGTCTTAGATCTAGGGGTGACAAAAGTTTTTTAAGAGTCTCCCAAACCACCTCTATAAATTCTTTGTTATTTTTGGTTAACCCATCTACTTCGGGGTCCTCACCTGCTGGGGTATTATGGAAGGGAATGGATGGAACCTTTTCCTGTCCCTCTCTGGATGGCAGTGCATTAAGAGTATGCTCTGCACCAGCATTAGGTGCTGTGATGTTAGTTAGAGGCAGATCTTTAGGAACAGCAATTTTCGCTTTTTTACGGAAATAAGCAGAGCGAGAATTGCGTTTCCTCTTTGGTTGCTTGCCACTAGAAGTAGTTTTGACTAGTAATCAGATCAGTGCTGCAGAGCTTGGACAGGCTCCTGGTCGGAGCAGATGTCTGATCTGGTTCTCATCTGGCTGACACTCATTCCTCCATAGAAGGTAATGTCTACTTTTCCCCGACCAGGATCTCCTTCGGGTTGGAGAGCTTAGTCGTCTACCTTCCTCAAAATTGTTATCCACTGAACCATTGAAAGGTTACGTAAGAGATCCTAAACGATCTTAAGCAATTAGAGTGGACATTCTCATGTGGGCGTCCATTAAAGTGTGAGATTAGGAGTTTACTGGACAAATATCCTGTTTTGTGAAAATGTGCATTGTGGTTCCTCCTTGTTCCTACCTCCCCCTATTCCTATTTTCAATTGATTAAATGTCACTCGTGCATCAATCGAGGCTACGATCATCATGCCTGTGTGCTGTTTCTCCCCCACTTCTTTCTTGTGTTCCTTTGGTCGCACGTCAGAGAGATGTGCTTGCCTCGGTCTTCTCAGTAGTATTTGTATTCATTTCAAGCTAACATACTGTTGATGGTGTGCAGTTTGGGCAGTTCCCTGTATCTTCCTTGTACCGAGGAAGGAATGATCAGAGACAGAAGTTTTCCAACTTGAGAGACTTTTATTGAAGTCTTGAATCCATGAATAACGGACCCACAGCAGAGCAGGCTAGCACAGTGAAGGATAGGAGAAGAAAGAATTCCAGGGGAATTCTAGAACAGAAGGGAAAGATAGAATAGGGATAGAAATAGAAGAAATACCAAAGAAGAAAAGAACAGAACATTACACTCCTGTCTACGATGCTGAGAAGCAGGGACATAGATACAGACAAACCATAACACATTGAGTGTCTCTCTCTCTCTCTCTCTTTTAAGGCCAATGAGAAGCAGGAAAAACAATCTTAAGGGGTTAGCGGGCATTGAAACACAAGAAAGTTTGTTTTCAGTGTGCGTTTTATATTTGTAAGGGAGAGAGTCGCCCTGGGCTGCTAGAGTTGTGTGTTCAGAGTGGTGGGCTGGTAACCTGAAAAGCATTGGGACATAAGGGCAGGAGTCTAGCTAGCTGGTGAAGGTTGACTGGTCTCTGTGATCCAGAACGGTCACAGAGTGCAAGTAAACACAACTAGTAGCTGGTAACTGTGGTGGGTAATTAACTCGTAGTGATCTGTGATTGATGGATAGTCACCTGGTGGATGCCTGTAGGACGAGGAAGGTGAGCATAAAGGCAGGTTGGAGATTATTCCTTCTCATCATTAGTGTATTAATCGGGAACTTGGCTGCAGAGAAGGTGAAATGCGAGCAGATCTTTTTGGCAACGTACCAGCAGCAGCCGCAGAGGAGATAAATCATTCCATGCAAATGCTGAATTTATAATATGCTCCCATGTTCCTGGCTAAGAATGAAAGGATTTTGGGTGGAAGAGGAGGGAAGGGTAGGGGACTGGTCGTGGTCAAGGCATGGAAGGCTGTTAGATGATAGGTCACACTGCTATGTTCCTGGGCGCCGTTTTTTCTTTCCTTCCCCCCGCCCACAGCCTGCTTCCCGCCGCTGCTGCCCCTGCGGCCCCGTCCCCCCCACCCCGTGCCCATTGGCTAAACCCCTGCCTCCCGTCTCCCAGCTACTCCTCCCTCCTAGCTCCTTTTAAATGGAGGCAGCTGTGCGACCGCGCAGCGAGCGCACCGCTGGGCAAGCCCACCGCTCGGCAAGCCCACCGCTCGGCAAGCCCGTCTGTGCCTGGACCGCCCCCAGCACCAGAACTCCTGGACCCCGCAAATGCCACGACACCAGACTCTACTACGACGCCAGCACCCTCCACGCACTCAACGCCAGCCGAAGCCACACCTGCTTCCAGGCCGCCCCAAAACGGACCCACGGACCCTTCTCCTGCCGCACCTGCAGCTTCACCTGCGACAGAACCACCAAACCTCCAAGGAATGGACCCAACCACCTCGTCTGCATACACCTCAACACCCGCTCCGCACGCAAACACGCCGTCGAGCTCTGGGATCTGCTAGACACCTCCGCCCCAGACGTGGCCTTCCTGACCGAGACCTGGTGGAACGACTCCTCGGCGCCCGACATCGCCGGATGGCTACAAGATCACCCGCAGGGATCGCGCCAACAGAACCAGAGGAGGAGTAGCCATCGTCTACAAGTCCACCCTCAAGGTCACCACCCACGCAGACGACACCCTCAACGCCGCCGAACACCTGCATTTCCGGATCCACACCGACCCCAACACCACCCTCAGAGGCACACTCATCAACAGATCCCCCGAACCCCGGACTCAGTACAGCGACTCCATCGCCAACCTCGCCAGCACCAACGCACTCGCCTCCACGAACTACATCCTCCTCGGGGAACATGAACTTCCACCTCGAGAACAACAACAACGCCAACTCCGCCACCCTGATCGCCAACCTCGGCCTCAGACAACTAGTCACCGCACACACCCACGCCGCCGGCCACACACTGGACCCCGTCTTCTCCACAGCACCCACGTCGCCTTCAACCACACCACCGATCTCCACTGGACCGACCACTTAACCTTCAAGAAACCAACCAGGCACCACCACACCCATAGCTGCCTCGCCGCTGCTGGAGCAAAGTCACTGAAGACTGGCTGATCACCACCCTCGCCCAGAACCCACCCACCGACCCCACCAACCCAGACGCCGCAGCCTGCAACCTCAGACAGTGGATCGACGACTGCGCCAACACCCTCGCCCCGCTCAAGAAACCCTCCAACAACCACTTCAGCAAGAGAGCCACCTGGTTCACCAACGAACTCCAGACCTCCAAGCGAGCATGACGGAAACTGGAGAAAATATGGCTCCACTAAGGCACACCGCACAACCACGCAGCCCACAAGGACGCCACCCGAAGATATCACCACCTCATCAGATCAGCCAAAAGATCCTCCTTCAAAGACCGCCTGGATAACAACGCACACTGCAACAAAAAGCTATTTAGCATTGTAAAGGAACTCTCCAACCCCGGCGCCAACACCGACATCCCGTCCTCTCAAGAACTGGCCACCTTCTTGCACCGCAAGATCACTGATATCCACGACAGCTTTAACACCACGACCGCCCCGACTACACCACGCTCCACCTCCCCTGTGAACAGTGCCATCCGCCTGACCTCCTGGTCAAACGACGACGAGACACGCAAGGTCATGAACTTCATCCACTCAGGATCTCCGTCAGACCCGTGCCCACACCAAGTATTCAACAAAGCAGACGCAGCCATCGCACCCCAACTACGGAAGGTCATCAACATCTCCTTCGAAACCGCGACATTCCCGGATAGCTGGAAACACGCCAAAATCATTGCCCTTCTCAAGAAACCCAAGGTGGACCCCAAGGACCTCAAGAACTTTCGGCCCATCTTACTGCTCTCATTCCCGGCAAAGGTCATCGAGAAAATTGTCAACAGACAGTTGGCCCGCCACCTGGAAGACAACAACATCTTGGACCCTTCACAATCCGGATTCAGACAAAACCACAGCACCGAGACAGCCCTCATATCCGCCACAGACGACATCAGGCGCCAACTAGACAATGGCGAAACATCATCCCTCAACCTCCTGGACCGGTCAGCCGCCTTCGACACGGTCTGCCATCGCACTCTAAAGACACGCCTCTCAGAAGCCGGAATCCAAGAGAAGGCCCTTGACTGGACCGCGTTCATCCTATCCGGCAGAACCCAGCGCGTCCGTCTCCCACCCTTCCGATCCGAAGCCACCAAAATAATCTGCGGCGTCCCCCAGAGCTCATCCCTCAGCCCGACACTGTTCAACATCTACATGGTCCCTCTCGCACAAGTGGCCCGCCATCACGACCTCAACATCATCTCTTACGCCGGCGACACCCAGCTCATCCTCTCCCTCATCAAGGACCCACACACTGCCAAAAACAACCTCCATGAGGGAATGAAGGCTGTCGCCGACTGGATGAGGAGCAGCCGTCTGAAGCTGAACTCTGACAAGACGAAGGTACTCATCCTCGGACCCACCCCTTCAGCCTGGGACGACTCCTGGTGGCCAACCACACTGGGAGCAGTACCAACACCCACCGACCATGCACGCAACCTAGGATTCATCCTTGATTCCTCCCTCTCCATGTCTAAACAGGTAACCACCATCTCTTCCTCCTGCTACAACACCCTCCGCAGGATCTACAAGTGGATACCGACCGAAACAAGAAGAACGGTGACCGAGGCCCTCGTCGGCAGCAGACTGGACTACTGGAAATTACTCTATGCAGGAATCCCAGCCAAACACCTACGTCGACTACACCGGATCCAAAACGCCTCTGCCCGACTGATCGTCAACGTCCCCCGCCGCAGCCACATAACCTCCCACCTGAGACCCCTACACTGGCTCCCTGTCGACAAGAGGATCACCTTCAAGCTCCTCACCCACGCACACAAAGCCCTACACAACGCTGGACCAGCCTACCTGAACAGCAGACTCCGCTTCTACATCCCCACCCGCACCGCTCTACCAACCTCACCCTCGCTGCTGTCCCTTGAATCCAACGAACGACCTCCGGTGGTAGATCCTTCTCCTACCTCGCCGCCAAAGCTCGGAACACCCTCCCTACCAGCCTAGGACAGACCCAGGACCTGCTCACCTTCAGAAGACTCCTCAAGACCTGGCTCTTCGAGCAGTAGCAGCATCCCCCTCCCCATAGCGCCTTGAGACCCTCATGGGTAGGTACCGCGCTCTACAAGTACTATGATTGATTGATTGATTCGTTGAGATATGCAGTGGTTTTGTCATGAGAGATTAATTTCTCTGTGATAGCACTGTCAGTCGCCAGGAGCGAAGGGTGGAATGCTGATGGCCAAGTGGTACAGGCATTGCTGGACGTGGAGGCGGTGTATAGTGCAAGTGAGTTACTTGCTAATGAGGAAGTGAGAAAGGCATCATGTGCCCAGCTAGCTCACTGAGTAGGTGGTGAAGTAAGAGGTGTTGAAGTGCAGGTGCTCATCTTGAAGTTGGTTGAAGTGCGTGAGCTGCTGGTAGTCCTCATGCCAAGATTTGGAGGTATCAGTAACCTCGAGGAGGTAAAGGTTGACGCTCCCTTCATGTTGGTAAGGATTGCAGGGGACCGGCGCCGGTGCCCGGACTCCCAGCAGCAAGAGCCACGTCCATGTACTAAATAGTCGCTGCTGCTTGCCGGTGGTGAAGCTGTGGCATGCCTCTTCTGCCTTTCACCCATGGACTTTTCATACCCTTTTCCGCACCTCCCTGCCTCTGCTCTATCCTCCTGCTGGTACCTCCCTGCTGCGCCTCTGTGCTCCTCACCCTGCCTCTGATCCCACCTCCTTCAGCTACCTCCTTCGCCTCTGTGCTAGTCACCTTGCCTCTCACCTCCTGCTGGTACCTCCCTGCGCCTCAGTGCTCCTAACCCTGCCTCTGCTCCTACCTCCCTGCGCCTCAGTGCTCCTAACCCTGCCTCTGCTCCTACCTCCCTGCGCCTCAGTGCTCCTAACCCTGCCTCTGCTCCTACCTCCCTGCGCCTCAGTGCTCCTAACCCTGCCTCTGCTCCCACCTCCCTGCGCCTCAGTGCTCCTCACCCTGCCTCTGCTCCCACCTCCTGCGGATACCTCCCTGCACCTCTGTGCTCATCACCCTGCCTCTGTCCCCACCTCCTGCGGATACCTCCCTGTGCTCCTCACCCTGCCTCTGTCCCCACCTCCTGCGGATACCTCCCTGTGCTCCTCACCCTGCCTCTGTCCCCACCTCCTGCGGATACCTCCCTGTGCTCCTCACCCTGCCTCTGTCCCCACCTCCTGCGGATACCTCCCTGTGCTCCTCACCCTGCCTCTGTCCCCACCTCCTGCGGATACCTCCCTGTGCTCCTCACCCTGCCTCTGTCCCCACCTCCTGCTTATACCTCCCTGCGCCTCTGTGCTCCTCACCCTGCCTCTGATCCCACCTCCTTCAGCTACCTCCTTCGCCTCTGTGCTAGTCACCTTGCCTCTCACCTCCTGCTGGTACCTCCCTGCGCCTCAGTGCTCCTCACCCTGCCTCTGCTCCTACCTCCCTGCGCCTCAGTGCTCCTAACCCTGCCTCTGCTCCTACCTCCCTGCGCCTCAGTGCTCCTAACCCTGCCTCTGCTCCTACCTCCCTGCGCCTCAGTGCTCCTCACCCTGCCTCTGCTCCTACCTCCCTGCGCCTCAGTGCTCCTAACCCTGCCTCTGCTCCTACCTCCCTGCGCCTCAGTGCTCCTAACCCTGCCTCTGCTCCTACCTCCCTGCGCCTCAGTGCTCCTAACCCTGCCTCTGGTCCTACCTCCCTGCGCCTCAGTGCTCCTAACCCTGCCTCTGGTCCTACCTCCCTGCTCCTCTGCGCTCCTCACCCTGCCTCTGCTCCCACCTCCTGCTGATACCTCCCTGTGCTCCTCACCCTGCCTCTGTCCCCACCTCCTGCGGATACCTCCCTGCGCCTCTGTGCTCATCACCCTGCCTCTGTCCCCACCTCCTGCTGATACCTCGCTGTGCTCCTCACCCTGCCTCTGTCCCCACCTCCTGCTTATACCTCCCTGCGCCTCAGTGCTCCTCACCCTGCCTCTGTCCCCACCTCCTGCTTATACCTCCCTGCGCCTCAGTGCTCCTCACCCTGCCTCTGTCCCCACCTCCTGCTGATACCTCCCTGCGCCTCTGTGCTCCTCACCCTGCCTCTGTCCCCACCTCCTGCTGATACCTCCCTGCGCCTCTGTGCTCCTCACCCTGCCTCTGTCCCCACCTCCTGCTGATACCTCCCTGCGCCTCTGTGCTCCTCACCCTGCCTCTGCTCCCACCTCCTGCTGGTTCCCGCCACCATCCTCACACTGATGCAGCCTCCCCACCCAGGCCTCCTTTCCAGTTGTGAATAATGGGGGCTTTTTACCTGTTGTGCAAGAATTAACCGTGTGACTCTATGGTGACTGTTACTTGGCTCTGTCTGCTGCATGGACTGATTGTCCCTGTCATTTCTGCGGTGACCAGCATGTGCCTTCTTATCGGTATGTAGCAGCGAGCCTGGGCATGCCTCTACCTCCTGCAGCCTCCCTGAATATGGTGACCGGCCTTCTCGGTATCCATAGTTCTGGGCAACAAGCCAACACTGCAGTAGCTGATGCTTCCTGCGCCGCACTCAATAGGTGGAAAGGTCTTGGGTCCAATTCATGCCTGATGTCTCAATCCTTCTGTGGGAGTCGTATGCCCTAAAGAAAACACGCGCTTTTTAGCCAAAGAAATGTCTATCTCCTGTACTAACAAAGTACTCTGTTCCTTATTCACCACCCCCACCTGACCCGAAAGCAAACCTTATTTCGCCCAGGTGAGTCACCCTCTGTTGTACTGGGAACAAGGGACGCTTCAGTGCAGTTTGCCCGGAGAGCCCTGCGAGCTTTCAGAACTGACCCCTTCCTGACCGGGTGATGATGCTCGTGTGAGGAAGAGTCGAGGGTGGTTGTCACACTCCGCAGTCCTCGCCTTCAACACTGCTCTTGGCTTCCCGGGTAATCCAAAGCAGCCATCGCTGTGCCAGTCGTCTTCAACCCACCTCTCCTCGCCTGCAGCCCACAGATAGGGCCCCTGGAATGCTGCCGATCTTTAACCACTGTGTTTTCCGCATAATTGTGGACTTTCTGCATGTTTCACATCATCCATCTTCTGCTGCATAATCTTCAGATGTTAACAAAATAAAACTTTTGTTCTGGCTCAAACGCACCAAAAGTCACAAAAAATGTGTCGACGTGTGTTGCCGTGCAGTGGAAAGCCTTTCGCTTGCATATTGTTGTATTTGGTTGTCAAAATATTGTTAATGAGGTGAAACCTTTACTAAGACAGTATTAAGGCGTGGAAATGACTAAATAATGAAGTAATACTATTGAAAAAATATGCTGCATAAAGATGCATATTGTACCTTTTCTTGTGACATAATTTAGACAAACCAGCTACTTAATTTGGTCCTTTGTTGCTGCATGATTCCAATGGCCCTCTTGCTGTTGAGTGCATTTGTAGCACTCACTATCAACCGGGAGGGAATCCTGGCGCTAACCAGGTGACAATCTAGCATTGCATAAGGCTGGGGCAGTTATCTATTTGAAGAGCCAGGTAGTCAGCTTCTTGAGGAACTCGAGAAGTGAGGAGTTGGCACTGATGTGCAGTGTAAGGTCACTCAGTGCTCTAGGGGTGATGTAGAAGGCCGGCCTTCTGGTCTGGTTCTGCGGATGGGTGCAAGGAAGAGCCCGGCCGAGTAGAGGTGTCTGCAATATTTGTGAAAGGAGACACAACTGTTGAGGCAGGCAGAGCCCATCTTGTGTAGTGATGAGTTTCAAGGTTTGAGTAATGAGTTTGAACTGTGCACGCTTGTTTATTGGGGGCCAGTGTTTCTCCTTGAGGTTCGACATGATGCGAGTACTGCATTGGAGGTTGAGGGTGATACTGAATGGTTTGTAGTCTTTTTTTTTTTTAAAAATATATTTGTATTGCAGATTCATAAACAAAGCATCGAGTAGGTCAACCTTCTCACTTTGACATCTTAAAGCGCATTCTTGTCATGAAATTGCACACAGCCATTCAGCCCACATCCCGGAGGCCGGGCGGCGCACCAGTACGTTCCATCAAAGATGTCATGGAGGCCACCTCATAGAGATGTCCGGTCAACAACACAATTTAGTACCTGCATTTTATACCACCCAAACTCCCCCCCCACAAATTCACCGCCAAGTATAGCCAACCACCCATTGTGAATGATGCCAATATTATCAGAGCCCGCACTTTCAGCCGTATTCTAGAGCCCTCCCGTGGTGGTATTCTCCGGGATCTATCGTGAGCCTATCTATGTGTGTACAAAGTGTCATGGCCCGAATGTTCTTTCCTTCATTTATAACCACGAGTCCCCTCTGCGGGCATCCCTCCTGTTGCTAGAGCGGTTTCTTAGCAATCCCCCCTCTGCCCCTCCCTCCCCCAACTGCTGCTGATGTGGGTTGTAACTATAGGTTCTGACTCAAGAGTTCTGAATGGTTTGTAGTCTTCTGGTGAGTTGCGTTCTGATATCGGCATGGCGGGTATTCTCGTAATCTAGCTTGCTAGTGATGAAGGCGTGTGTGATCGTTTTGTGGGTGTTGTTTGATAGCCACATGAAGATTTTCCTCAACAACTTTTCGGTGTGAAAGCAGGATGCTGTGATGGCGTTGACTTCTGCAGTCCTGCCCAATTTGCTACTGATGACGATCCAGAGGTTCTTTGCGTTGGTGCTGTGGGTCCTAGTTCAGCCGGCCACCAGTTGGAGTCCTGTATTCTTGTTGAAGGTCACGCCTTCTCTCTTGTCGGTGTTGAGTAATAGATGGTCTTCATCCCATCGGTGACGTTGGTCATGCAGGCCGTGAACTTGTTCCGGGTGTTTGGGGGGGCCTTGTCCGAGAGGAAGAGTATGAGTTGAGTATCATTGGCATAGAAGCTGACCTCCATTTTGTTGGCACGGATAACGCTGGCCAGGGGCATCATGTATGCGTTTAAGAGGGTCTGGCTGAGAACCAAATCTTACAATACTTCTCAGATGAGGGTGCTGGCTTATGAATCGTAAGGGGTCAGGCTGACTGCGTGTGTCCTGTCAGTCAGAAAACAGCAAATCCAGCAGAGTGGGTCTCTGTCTATAGGCTTTGCATACATGCCACGTCTGTCCATCCTCTTACATCTCCATTGTTTCTTGCAGGATCTTTCCCACATTGAACTCTGTGAGCTCTCTACTGTCATCAGACGTTCGTCCCATCATCCTGTCTTTTTGTTCAGTGCTTTAGTTTTGTTTCTGGTACGCTATACTTGCAACAGGCATCTCGTTTCCATTGCTCGCCCTGGGTAGGTTCTGTATAGCAGCTGCTGATGATGTTGCTGTCTCCTGCTCCACTTGGACCACACTGCCTCTTCCAGACGAGGGTGCAGTGTGAGCTCTCACAGCAGGGACATGGATGAGCTCTCACAGTGGTAGGCCTCTTACAGACGAGGGTGCAGGTTGAGCTCACAGCGGTAGGCCTCTTACAGACGAGGGTGCAGGTTGAGCTCTCACAGCGGTAGGCCTCTTACAGAAGAGGGTGCCGGATGAGCTCTCACAGTGGTAGGCCTCTTACAGACGAGGGTGCAGGTTGAGCTCTCACAGCGGGAGGCCTCTTACAGACGAGGGTGCAGGTTGAGCTCTCACAGTGGTAGGCCTCTTCCGGACGAGGGTGCAGGTTACAGACGAGGGTGCAGGTTGAGCTCTCACAGTGGTAGGCCTCTTCCAGACGAGGGTGCAGGTTACAGACGAGGGTGCAGGATGAGCTCTCACAGTGGTAGGCCTCTTACAGACGAGGGTGCAGGTTACAGACGAGGGTGCAGGTTGAGCTCTCACAGTGGTAGGCCTCTTCCAGACGAGGGTGCAGGTTACAGACGAGGGTGCAGGTTGAGCTCTCACAGTGGTAGGCCTCTTCCAGACGAGGGTGCAGGTTGAGCTCTCACAGTAGTAGGCCTCTTACAGACGAGGGTGCAGGTTGAGCTCTCACAGTGGTAGGCCTCTTACAGACGAGGGTGCAGGTTGAGCTCTCACAGTGGTAGGCCTCTTAAAGACGAGGGTTCAGGATGAACTCTCACTGTGGTAGGCCTCTTAAAGACGAGGGTGCAGAATGAGCTCTCACAGTGGTAGGCCTCTTACAGACGAGGGTGCAGGATGAGCTCTCACAGTGGTAGGCCTCTTACAGATGAGGGTGCAGGTTGAGCTCTCACAGTGGTAGGCCTCTTCCAGACGAGGGTGCCGGATGAGCTCTCACAGTGGTAGGCCTCTTACAGACGAGGGTGCAGGATGAGCTCTCACAGTGGTAGGCCTCTTCCAGACGAGGGTGCAGGATGAGCTCTCACAGTGGTAGGCCTCTTACAGACGAGGGTGCAGGTTGAGCTCTCACAGTGGTAGGCCTCTTACAGACAAGGGTGCAGGTTGAGCTCTCACAGTGGTAGGCCTCTTACAGACGAGAGTGCAGGATGAGCTCTCACAGTGGTAGGCCTCTTACAGACGAGAGTGCAGGATGAGCTCTCACAGTGGTAGGCCTCTTAAAGACGAGGGTGCAGGATGAGCTCTCACAGTGGTAGGCCTCTTACAGACGAGGGTGCAGGATGAGCTCTCGCAGTGGTAGGCCTCTTACAGACGAGGGTGCAGGATGAGCTCTCGCAGTGGTAGGCCTCTTACAGGCGAGGGTGCAGGATGAGCTCTCACAGTGGTAGGCCTCTTACAGACAAGGGTGCAGGTTGAGCTCTCACAGTGGTAGGCCTCTTCCAGACGAGGGTGCAGGTTGAGCTCTCACAGTGGTAGGCCTCTTACAGACGAGGGTGCAGGAT
The DNA here is from genome assembly GCF_964263255.1 of Lissotriton vulgaris. Classification (NCBI taxonomy): domain Eukaryota; kingdom Metazoa; phylum Chordata; class Amphibia; order Caudata; family Salamandridae; genus Lissotriton; species Lissotriton vulgaris. Next base: position 72,731,027 of record NC_141689.1, read on the forward strand.
GAGCTCTCACAGTGGTAGGCCTCTTACAGGCGAGGGTGCAGGATGAGCTCTCACAGTGGTAGGCCTCTTACAGACAAGGGTGCAGGTTGAGCTCTCACAGTGGTATGCCTCTTCCAGACGAGGGTGCAGGTTGAGCTCTCACAGTGGTAGGCCTCTTACAGACGAGGGTGCAGGATGAGCTCTCACAGTGGTAGGCCTCTTCCAGACGAGGGTGCAGGATGAGCTCTCGCAGTGGTAGGCCTCTTACAGACGAGGGTGCAGGATGAGCTCTCGCAGTGGTAGGCCTCTTACAGATGAGGGTGCAGGTTGAGCTCTCACAGTGGTAGGCCTCTTACAGACGAGAGTGCAGGTTGAGCTCTCACAGTGGTAGGCCTCTTCCAGACGAGGGTGCCGGATGAGCTCTCACAGTGGTAGGCCTCTTAAAGACGAGGGTGCAGGATGAGCTCCCACAGTGGTAGGCCTCTTACAGATGAGGGTGCAGGTTGAGCTCTCACAGTGGTAGGCCTCTTACAGATGAGGGTGCAGGTTGAGCTCTCACAGTGGTAGGCCTCTTAAAGACGAGGGTTCAGGATGAGCTCTCACAGTGGTAGGCCTCTTACAGACGAGGGTGCAGGATGAGCTCTCGCAGTGGTAGGCCTCTTAAAGACGAGGGTGCAGGATGAGCTCTCACAGTGGTAGGCCTCTTAAAGACAAGGGTGCAGGTTGAGCTCTCACAGTGGTAGGCCTTTTACAGACGAGGGTGCAGGTTGAGCTCTCACAGTGGTAGGCCGCTTACAGACGAGGTTGCAGGTTGAGCTCTCACAGTGGTAGGCCGCTTACAGACGAGGGTCCAGGTTGAGCTCTCACAGCAGGGTCCTGGTTGAGCTCTCAGTGGTAGGGATCTTCCAAACTAGGGTTCAGTTTGAGCTCACCCAGCACTGGGCCTCTTGAAGATGCAGCTCTCGCATGGCCACCTAACAACCAAGGGCTTTGACTCTCCTCAGTAAGGCAGAGTCTGAATAACTAATAAACCAAAACAAGTGCCAGTACTGAGACCAAATAAGCTAAACAACTAAACCAACAGACTAGAAACATAAATTTTAGTCCTGTGATGAAATTAATCCGTCAAATTTAATTTTTATTTATAAATTTTCGAGCAAAAGAACATACAAGACCTTTATTAAATATGTGCGACAGCAATGTTGAATATGACAAGAACAGACGTGGATAAACAAATCACAGTGCAATAAAAATTACTACACACACCCTCTTTCACATTTGTTACCTCACTCAAAACCTAATCTTCTTCACACTAGCTTACATACACACACAAACATAGAAAACACTTAGTGGTGCAAAGAAAAGAAAATAGAAAATGTAATGGGACCTGCGTAGTTATATTAAAACAATCGCTACATTATAATTGAAAACATGATAAACGGCAGACATAAAAAAGTGATTGACAATATCGACCTGCCTATAACAATTGAATTATATTTTTATGAAAGAAATCTTTGGAAAATACAACTAGCTTGTGACGCAGGTTAAACCACAACAAGGTCGACGCGTTTCACACCGGACCCTTTTGTCTGGTTCTCATCAGGACCAGAAGACAACCTTAGTCTAGAAAGTGGCTTCAGTCAATTCTCAGGAAGCGTGAATTTCTCCACAGAATCGAAGGGGTGTGAGAACGCGAAAGCTGAACTGTCGGTCAACCGGAAAACCAAAGCTGTCTGGAACTCGTAGTTTTGAAAATTAAGACGGCATTTGTGGGGAATGTATGCTCCCGTCAGGTAGTACACACTTGGACGCGGGCAGCGCTTCGTGGGTTATCTCGTTTTCATTCAAACAAAGGGATATCGTCGTAATCCGCCGCTCCGTGACCCCCGGCGTCGGAATCACCGCGGATCCTGGCCAGCACCTGAAGAAGGTTAGACTCCCTTATTACTTTGGCTCTGCAGGAGTGAAAAATGCAAAAAGAACAAATGATGGACAGAATGCAGAACAAAGGCATACATTCACCACAGTACAGAGATCTGCCCCTAAATACATCGTTTTTTTGCTCACCTTGCCATTCCAGTTTAGACCCAGCCGTATGTATATCAGTCTTGATTCTGCGCCCAATGGGAACAGTCCAGCCCGAACTGCCAGGCCAGGTCCTCCCTGAAGTGGAAACAAACATCCTAGGACCGGTTTCTGGCTTTCAGCCCTCATCAACCAGGATAGCTCTACTCCAGTGGCATGGAGAGCACAGACTCGCGTCTGGGCATACCCATCCCACTCAATTGTACCCGTCCAACTCCTGGCTGATGAGGGGTGAAACCCCGAAACTGGTCCTAGGATGTTTGTTTCTGGTTCAGGGAGGACCTGGTTTGGCAGTTCGGGCTGGACTGTTACCTTGAGTCACAGGGTCAAGACTGATTTGCATATGGCCAGGCCTGAACTGGGGTGGCATGGCGAGCAAAAGAATGATGGATTTAACCCAGATCTCTTGACTGAGGGCGAATGTTTTGATTTCTTCCGCATTCCGTCCGTCAATTGTGTGTCTTTTGCTTTCTCGCCCTAAGTGCCCCAGGTATGCCCAGACGTGGGTCCTGGGCTCACTGTGCCACTGGAATGTTCTGCATTCCGTCCATCAATTGTGTGTCTATCGCCCGCAGGAGTGACAGGCAGAGTTCCTGCCAGACTGACTCCACGTGCCCCTACACAAGCGTCCAGTCAGGACGCGTGGGACTCCTTTCCTAGAGCGTGTAATATAAGCATCGTGATCCATGCAGAGGTACCAGAGCTGTCCATGGAAAGTCCCGTCTGAACCTCACTCTCCCCACTGACCTGACAGGCCAGTGAGGGGCAGACGCTCCATCCTTCGCTGTCGGAGTTCGGTCGCCTCTCTGTGGGCCCCGCTCTCCATGGCGCTTCCACGCAGCCAGGGACTAGACTTCTGTCGTGATCCCTCCAGAGGTGACCTTGCAGATGGAGGCGTCGAGTCTCCCAGTCTAGGACCCTGAATGCTGCTGTCCTGTGCGGCCAGTCGCCCAGCACCAGCGGGTGCACTCCCAGACTCCTCTCCCATGAGCAGTCTCGTGACAGACAGCAGCCCCGCGTGCAGACCTGAGGGCAGCATGTGCAGTGAAGAGTGAGGTTGATGCATACCCTCAGTGGACCACCCATGCCTCTAATGCATACGCACTTATTGAAAAGAACCAGTCGCACTGTGCTGAGGATCACACGTGTCCGTGGGTCGCCGGGACATCACATGCCTGCATTATGTGTAGCCTGGTTTCTCTGAGCTCTGTGCTGCCTCGGGGTCCCGCAGTGCTGCGCCCTTGCTGTGCTGTAAACACTAATGGTGGATGGAGTAGCGCCAAGAACTGCAGAGGGCGCCCAGAGGTGCAGACAGGCCCTGGCAGCTGGCACACGAGTGGCGCTGCCTCAGCAGCTGAGTCACGGCGCCCCACCCTGCGCTGCCCGCGGACGGGGCTCCGAAGTAGGGGGTTATTTTTACACATCCTGTTCGTCTCTGGCGCCGCGCGGGTCTGTTTTGCTTCTCTGCGCCCCGTCGCTTCCACGCAGGAAAGAATCGCAGGATGTAAGCATCGCACCCGTCATAAAGCGCTGCGCCGTCCGTACAGCGCTTCGAGGCGACTGAGGGTTCATTCACACACGGGGAGATTGGAAGTTCAGATTTTGATATCTGGAAAATGAATATCTAGAGAAATGGTTAAATAGGAGTATGTGAATGGTGACTATGAGGATTAGCTCACTGAAGCCCGATACTGTGGCGCTATGCACAAGTTAACGTGAATTTTGCAAATGTAGTTTGATGAATCACTTTAATGAAATTCATTAACGAAGGAAGATGAATGTGGTTCCGAAGGGTAACAATTACAGGAGGCCTGTGGTATGGACATGTGTTTCTTTGGTAATGGCTAATAGTGCAGTTCTGTATTGTGTGACGTATACAATACGGGCTCGGCTGCCTTGGCTAGGCTCGCGCTATACAGACCCCACTAACATGTTAACATACATGCATGGCACCGCTACAAAAACACAACATGGTTTCATCTAGAAGGAAGTGGAACACACAAAGACGAAAATATTTAGGACGTGAGACATTTTTAAATTGTTTTACGACAAGCCTACAGAAGCCGTCATGAGTTACTCACAGCAACCATTGTAGGGTGTATTCAAATATACTTTAATTTTACCACTTAATTGATTTCATTATCCTCCCCTGCGGCATCTAACTAGACCGAGCATTCGGATTAGGTAAGGGTTTTGACACCTTAATCAGCGGTTTTAGTATCACCTGTTCAAATGGCATTAGTGCTACCTGCCAGGAATAGGTTTAATGTGATGCCCCCACCCCCCACTCTGGCCACAGGGGCCTTTTCTGATCTGTACAAGTCGTGCAGGAGTTCCTTCTGCTCCCCTCTCTCTGTGTAGAGAAGTTCAGTGACTTCTCAGTGTTTCTAGCAATCCCCATGAATGTCTTGACTAGGGGACACACAGCGCAGTCAAATCCCCACATTTGTTGTCTCGTTTCCCGATGTGGGTTACTAGACAGATAGCCCTAGTGATCTTGACTACAGCTGAGTGCATTGCACGAGAGCGGCCTTGAGTATTTCCACCCTATCACATTCAGGCAGATAGGCTTTAATGTGACCTTTTCATATTTTATTCGATTCCATTGTAGCTCAAGCCATCAATGGCTAAAACTATATTTTTTCATAGAAGTGCATGGGTTCTGGAAGTATTGTTTCGGGGGCTTTCAGGAGGCATTACAACAGACTAAATTCGTGGTGGTGTCAAACTGTTCTAAACTGCGCTGTCTGTCCGTGCTGCTCTCAGGGACACAACCAGACATTTCCCTGACAGGCTAGAGGTTAGGGGGCTTCTTCAGAGCAGATAGGCCTCAACTATTGGCTCTTGGCTCAATTCTAGTGGAGAACTGGCCTTGCTGCTGTTGATTCTACTCCTATATTTGCCGGGGTCTGGTAAAATAGGAAGCAACTGCCATAAGTCTCATGGGACTGACTTAAAATGGCCTGTTCTTTTCTTTCCAATCCATCAGTATTTGTATAGCACCCACTGCCACCCCTGACCATGGGGTCTCTGGGCGGTGCTGAGGATGCTGGTTCTCTGGCGAAAATCCAGGTCTTGAGTCTCTTTGTGAAGTCCGCCAGGGAAGGTGCTGTTCAGAGGCGATGGGAAGGTTGTTCCATGTCTAGACGGCTATGTAGGAGGAGCATCGTCTCCTGCTACAGCTGTGACTGATGCGCGGCGTTTGGGCAAGGGCAGTTGAGGAGGAGCGCAGGTGTCTGGAGGGTTGGTGCAATTTCAGTCTATGGTTGATGTAGGATGGAGCTTAATCACCTAGGACTTTGTAGGCGTTTGTGAGGATCTTGGACTGGCATCTCTGCTAGACGGGGAGCCAGTGGAGGTTTCTGAGGTGGGGGGTGATGTGTGGCCATTTGGGAAGGTCCAGGATGAGTCTGGCTCCCTTGTTCTGTGTGGTCTGGAGTGTCCTGAGGAGCTGGGTAGAGATGCTGGCGAAGAGAGCGTTGCCATAGTCGATGCAGCTGGTGATGAGGGTCTGAGTGACAGTTTTTCTGGTGTTTATAGGGATCCATCTAAAGATTCTGCAGAGAATTCTAAGAGTGTGGAAGCAGGAGGGGGCAACTGCATTGACTTGTTGTCTCATGGTCAGTTGGCTGTCGAGGATGACTCCTAGGTTACGTGCATGCTCTGGTGGTGGTGGTGGTCCGAGTTCAGCTGGCCACCAACTGTGGTCCCAGATGAAGGTGTTATTCCCGAAGATCAGTACTTCTGCTTGTGATGGCTTCATAAGTAATTAAGAGAAATGGTTGAGGTTGTAGGGTCTTCTTTTTTGGGACCAGTGAGTGCCCCCTTTATGTGACTAAAAACAAAATGTCTGTCGTAGTTTGATGGCATTTTTATCTTAGACTGTCCCTGGATTGATTCCTCTGGCTTATTTTGTACAGTTTCCATAAATCCACCTGTTGCATCTAGATAGAGTAGAAACCGTTTCAGACTTGACTGCTGAAATTTTAATTAGGGTTTAGAGTTCATATTGGAAATTGACCTCCTCCCGCTTCTTGCAGGCGCCTAGGAACTAATTTGGTGCACCTAGTCCCTGCAGCCTTCCTGATCCACAATGTTGGTTAGGAAGACCACAGACATTTCCGCCAGTCTCCTTGGTTGATCAACCTCATCTAATTGTTAATTACATGGACCAGCCTGGTGCAAAAAGAACAATTGATGGACAGAATGCAGAGCAATGTCATACATTCACCCCAGTACAGAGATCTTGGCCTAAATCCATTTGCTCACCATGCCATTCCCGTTTGGACCCAGCTATATGCAAATCAGTCTTGACCCTGTGCCCCATGGGAACAGTCCAGCCCGAACTGCCAGGCTAGGTCCTCCCTGGACTGGAAACAAGCATCCTAGGACCGGTTTTGGGCTTTTAGCCCTCATAAGCCAGGATAGTTTGACTCCAGTGGCATAGAGAGCACGGGACCCACGTCTGAGCATACCCGTCCCACTCGAAGTGACAAATGCAAAAACAACAATTGATGGACAGAATGCAGAACAATGTCATACATTCACACCAGTACAGAGATCTGGGCCTAAATCCATCGTTTGGTGGCAGGATATTTTGGAGTTGCAGCCAGTCAGATTAGACGTGGGACCACCAAATAGTTTGAAGTTCTGGCTGTCTTTCGATTCTAACTTTGTGGTCCAAGAGAGGATACGTTAGATTGCGGAATGGAATCCCATGGGTTCTGTTTGAAATGCAGAGTCCAAAGTGCGTAGATTCTGCACTTACTATATTTCCACAGGAACGTACGGTACACCTGGAGTGTGTGCTTGTTAAGAAATGAAACAATTTCACAGATGTCCTATGCACTCGTCTGAGGTCTTTGAGCAACATGAGCAAAGGCTGTTGTTGACCAGATCAAAGGTTGCAGAGAGCCCTGCATGATCCATAAGCTCGCGGGGTTCTGGTCCGTTGTCATTCATGTCTCTTCCTTGATGCTTGATGATAGGTTTGTGCTGCAGTGGGGGATGTAATCTCTCAGAAAACACTTTAGTTCGAGGTAGGAGGCGATTTGTGCGACGTTAGCAGTTTCGATATCTTGAGTGACATCTTATTCCCCTAAAGTAAGTCAGTCCCAACAAATGTCCAGGGCTGAATGTGAATGACGGCCATTCTTCTGCTTGCGGAGAGGTCTGCGCCAGAGACGAGGAGAGCATTCATGGTTTAGGTCAGGACATGGGTCCGTGTTGAGATCCGGATGTCCTCACTGGATCTGTGACACAGCTGAAGTTGGAGTTTGGGAGGGAGCAGCTCATGGAGAGCGCGTGAAGGAGGGAGCAGTCAATGCAGTGGTGGAGCTCAAGCTTCAGTGTTCTCCTGGAATCCGGCCATGTCTTCCCTGTCCCCTGCCCTTCATCTGGAGTCTGACCATGGGCCTGTACTAGCCTTACTTAAATGTGCCCAGTTTTTCTCCGGACTGTGCCTCCTTTTCAACTTTGTGCTCTTCTGCCCTCTATCCTTGTTCCAAATAAACACAGTGTGTTTCTTCCATGATCTATGATGAGTTCTGGTGTGTGTGGCTTCCTCAAGTTGGCCAGATGAGGTGATGCAGTCTAAGGAACCATTGCTTTGGGCCTGCTTTTTGAACTGGGGAAGTTAGTGGCATCTTTTTCGCAGCCTGCATGAGGACACTGTGAGACTTCACCCCTGGCAAATGCTCTGGCAGCCATTACCGCATCAGAGGCAGAATGTGTTGTGTTGCTGCTGTTCATGCCACCCCCGGGCATTGCAGGGTCTCGTCATCTCCCAAGACCGGATCTCTGGCTTGTGCCATCCAGGGACTGGTAATGCTCACAGCGGTAGTTGTGTGTCCCCTGAACCTTTAAATACATTAGCTTTCTCTACGTTTTTTCCCCGACTTTAGGGCCCTGACGAAGTAAACTATTCTTCTCACCAGCAGCAGCTCTGACTAGCGTAGTGACTGCTGGGTGTGTTGGGACCTGTTCTTGCTGCTCATATACCCCTGAAGGTGGCATCTCACATCCACCTGCACCAAGGGGCGGTTGTGTTATCCCCTGCATGTCTCCTAGTCCCACAATGATTATGCACAAAAAAACCGAAAAGTGCACCCTTCTGCAAATAGAAAAACAAATCCAAAATCGGTACAAAGGTGGCTCACGATTAAATGAAGTTACAAATCGAGAGCAAGTAAATTTTATCACCAAATAGGTAAAATAAAGAACCTAACAGGAATGGCTCAGGGCGTTAATCGTTTGGTTCTGACATGGAGGTAGTAAGATGCAGATGAAAGACTTAAATGGCAGTACTCTGACTCAAACCTTCATCTTTTTTGGGTCAATAAAGTACGTTCCATGGAGCTAGGTAATATGAACACTTTTTACGTACAATGCGACAAAACCACAAAAACTGTGGGACCAAGTACTCTGTATAAAATGCATTATTATTAAAGCCCGAAGCACAGGAAGTAAGGATTTGTTACAAACGGCAATGACGTGGACAAGTATTATAGGATAGTGGGACGGGGTTCAGCCTGTCTGGACTGTCTTGCGGGGGTACAGACTGTGGGGACAGTTGGTAGAGACAGACTGCAGGGCTGGGATCCCAGTCGGAGAGGACAGTCCGGATTAGGCTCAGCGCATAGACTGCGGGCCAGCCACCACTGTCCGTGAAGAGCCGAGGCTGTGGCATAGTCTGTGGGCCAGCCACCACTGTCCGTGAAGAGTCAAGGCTGTGGCATAGTCTGTGGACCAGCCACCACTGTCAGTGAAGAGCCGAAGCTGTGGCATCGTCTGTGGACCAGCTGCCACAGTCACTAAAGAGCCGAGGCTGTGGCATCGTCTGTGGGCCAGCCACCACTGTCAGTGAAGAGCCGAGGCCGTGGCATCGTCTGTGGACCAGCCACCACAGTCCCTGAAGAGCCAAGGCTGTGGCATCGTCTCTGGGCCAGCCACCACTGTCAGTGAAGAGCCGAGGCTGTGGCATCGTCTGTGCGCCAGCACCACAGCCAGTGAAGTGCCCTTATCAAAAACCTGCAACTTCATCACAAGAATCAATAGTATCTGACACTGATTTGGATCCTTCTAGGCAGCCAGTGGCCACTGGACAAGAGTCAACAACATCAGGAACAAAAAATGGAGCAAGCACATCTACAGCAACACCTTTTTTTTAGACAAGGTCCAGGGGGGAGGCAGACCTCCAGACGCTATAAAAAAACAAGGAGGAGTCAAAGACCAAGAAAAGGAAGCAAAGGAGAAGGAAGCCAAGGAACGAGAAGCGGAAGCACGGAGTTTGAGGAGCAAAGGCAAACCCTCGTGATTAATATTTCATCTAAACAACTTAACAGATCACAAGAACTCGTACTAAATAAAGGGACTTCCTTTGTACCAATCTACCACACCAACAAATTAGAAGTAGAGGTGTCCGTCTTTCGCTTTTTAAGAAACCTAAGGCTTAAACATTTCTTCACAAATGTAGTACCAACTTTAGATACACCGACAATAAACCAGGACAGAGATGACCCAGAATTAAGGTCATTCAGGCCCAAAAGCATTTTCATGTCACCAGTGTCACACAAAATTCTAGACACTTTTGAATCATTGGTACGCCACGACTTGACAAAATTGAATCTTCGTCCACGAATACGGTCTAACTTAAGAAAAGATGAGATGGATATCTTACACAGACTGAGAACAGATGAACAAATAACTCTTCAATTGGCAGATAAGGGAGGAGCCTTAGTCATAATGGATACAAGCTTCTATGTACAGAAGGTCAATGAACATCTTGAAGATGCAACAACATATATTCAATTGGAAGAAGATCCCACTACCAGCTTCATGGAAACTTTCAGTCAAATCCTAGACTAGGCGGAAAACATGGCCTGGATTACGTCATCATTACGGAACTTTCTGACTGTCCAATATCCGAGGAGACCGAGATTGTACATGCTCCCAAAGGTGCATAAAAATTTGAATAATCCACCTTTTCGACCGATAGTGTCTGGTTGTGATTCCATCTTTGCACCAGCGGGACAATTGATTGATCATTTTTTACAAAAATGTGTACAATCCTGGCGAAGTTATGTCAAGGACACTACCCATTTTTTGAATTTGCTACAAGTACAAAATGAATACAATCCCAATTGGCTGATGTGTACTATTGACGTCACTTCACTGTATACGTCAATCCCGTTGAAAGAAGGAGTTGAAGCCTGTGAGTGGGCTCTTCTACAACTGCCTGATCTACCAGTAAACAAAGTTTTCATACTTGAGTTGTTGATTTTTTGTCTCCAGCATAGTTATCTAACATGGCAAGACAAGTTTCTCCTACAAGTGAGTGGAACCTCCAGGGGGTTTTCAGGAGCACCGGCGTACGCCAATACGTTTGTGGCGCAATTTGAGGACACACATATTTTCAGTCTGGAAATTTGGTCTAACAATCTAGTGTTTTACACAAGATTCATTGATGATATTTTCCTAGTGTGGAAAAATTCCCAAAACCTCTTGGAACAATTGATTTGTGAACTCAACAATAAGCATAAGAGAATTAAATTTACCCATGAGATTAATCAACATAACATTCACTATCTAGATGTATTGATTAAACAAAAAGAAGACAAATTGGAAACGCTGGTATACACAAAACCAACAGACAGAAACAACTTGTTATTGTATACAAGTTTTCATCCACCCTCATTGATAAATAATTTACCTTATTCACAAATGTTGAGGGTGAAACGTATTACTTCCAACAGATCAAATTTACAAGAGGCTCTAGAAAAACAGCAAGCAAAATTCAACGAAAGAGGTTATCCCTCAGATATCTTTTCAGCAGCACTCACCAAGACTGAGTCTAAAGAACGTGAAACATTGCTGACAACTAAGCCAAAAGAAAAATCTAACCGACATGTTTTCGTGTCCAAATATTCATCTAGATCCCATGCAATCAAGCATATCATTAAATCAAGATGGGAATTACTGAAACAAGAGCCTGACTTTAAGGGCTTATATGATGAAGAACCCTTGTTTGCGTACACACGCAGTAAGAATATTAAGGATATCTTAACCACCAAAGTACCAGTTGAACAACAATATCATGGAATGTGCAAGTGTTACAACTGTGTGCATTGCAACAACGTAATGACAGGAAACATCATTCACCATCCACACTCAGGGAAAGGAATCTCACTAAAATACAATGGGGATTGCAACAGTTCTAATGTAATTTACACTATTAAATGTCCGTGCGGATCATTATATGTAGGCAAGACTTCAAGAAAAATTAAAGTACGCATAACAGAACACAAAAGCACATTTCGCACAAAGTCTACTAAGTCCTACTTTGCGACACATTGGCTAGAACATCAACATACTAATGCTCAGCTAAGGTACACCATCTTGGAAATAGTAGCAGTTAAACCGGAGTACAATTACACAACTCTACTAGCACAAAGAGAAGCTTGGTGGATAAAGTATCTGCAAACACTAGTACCTAGCGGGCTTAATGACAGAATCGAATTGCAATGTTTTCTATGAAAGCCTTGAAGTACTGACAATAGCGTTGCGTTGACAGAATCGAATTGCAATGTTTTCTATTTAAGCCTTGAAGTACTGATAATAGCGTTCATTACAACCATTGTAAATGGGTTTATGTTTAGGTCAACCAGCACATGTGGCATGGTACTTATATTCCGTTTTTTGTTTGTTTACACTCTTTCTTCATTGTTGTGTTCAGTATCCCCCAGTTTTCCACAATCTTTGCTATTCTTCTTTACACTATCTTTTCACTAACCTTCTCGGCCTTTCTCCTAGTTACTCTACTGAGCATGAGTCTATAATTACACTGCACATTCAACCATATTGATCTACCAGCTAAGTTCTTTATTTTTCGCCACACATTCATTCTCATATAACCAACTTTGGGCATGGGAGGATGGCATTTCGATCCTCTTTATTTGTTTCACCTTAGAGCCCTAGGGTATCTGTAAGCGTCGGTTTTCTTTACTGAACTGATATAATTCGCTTAGTAATTTCATTACAATAAACAATAGTTGAACTGCAGAATTCTCAATTTCATTCTTAGTAATTCGGTTCTCTCATTTGTAAGAAGCTACACACAATTCACCATTTGCCTCCAGACAATCACATAGGGAGCGCTTTGCTCAAACCTCTTTAATATGGCGGCTAAGTTCAGTCCTCTTTCTATGTGAGTTTGGAACGCGCTTGTATATTGTACTCTGGTGACTGGCAGTAACACGCGTCCGCGTTTGCGGTTTAGGCAGCCGAGGCTACTCTGTTTTCGTCGCTGTGGTGAGTTGAGGATTCATGTCACACTTATTATTTTTTAACATAGTGATAGCTTTGGCAGTTAGTTCGGGTCTCAGGAATCACATAACTGATAGCGTCTTGTTCTTTTCAGAGTATGTCTGCGATTGACCGTACACTGCGTTATCTGTGGACACAGGTTTCTCACTAATAGGTGAGTCGTTCAACTAGTCAGTGCGTGTTAATTGCAATTAATTAGATATCTGGCACAAACAGTGTAAAACGTTTATACACTAATAGCGTTTTACTTTATTTACTGCAGGTTGTAATTACGCATTAGTATTCATACTATTCTGAGCAGAACTGAAATCCTAGAACTGAGAGGGACACGCCACACGTGTTATGGTGAGATAGATTTTTTGGTTTTAGTCAGAGCGTGTTAGTTGTAATTTACAAGGTATCTGGTACAAACAGTGTAAAACGTTTATACACTAATAGCGTTTTACTTTATTTACTGCAGGTAGCGATTACGCATTAGTATCCATATTGTCCTGAGCACAACTGGAATTTTAGGATTAAGAGGGACACGCCACTCGTGTTATGGTTGATATTTCAGCATAGAGTGCATCATATTGTGAGACAGTGGAAACGCAATTTCTGAAAAAAAACAGTTGTCATACTGAGCAGCTTGCTTACCGCAGTAAGTCATTATGTACAACCGTAGCATAGTGATAATGCCCAATACATGGGCCGTTCCCATTTTTCTAATGACCGGCATGGTACTTGTGTTTGTTGTTTACCCCAGAGCTGCAGTGCCCCATTTTCAATCCTGCATTACGCCCGTCACTTACTGCACAACTTTAGTTTGAAGTGAGTATTATTTGGTTCAGATGGAACGAGTTTCTTTAAGGCTTTTATTTACACAGTGGTGATAGGCAGACTTCGGTGCTCAGCACATAAGCTTTCAAAAACTTTTTTTCAAATTTACATCGAAGGTGGCAGTTGATCTATAGGCTTATTCTTTTCTCATGTTCTTCACCTTTCATGGTTTCTCTTGACCTAGAAATAAGCTCATCATCTAGTTATAATCGTTATCAACAGTGCCTCCAGTATTATTTTGAACTGCTATCTAGTGATGTTAACTATTTAGTTAATTTGCTGCATTGAGTAACAACAAGTCAAAATTGTTATAACTATCCACATAGATTGCTGATTTAATGTTCCATGTTTTTTTACAGTGCCCCTGAAGAAGGGAGTTTCCCGAAATGCATTGGGCCTTCTTTAAGTTGTGTTTTATACGTTTATAATTGCTGATTCTTTACATTTAATCAATTCAGTATGACAGTTTCATGACAATGTTTTTATAACAGTTTCATGACAATGCTTTTGTTTTTGGATGTATCCAATATCATGTATTAACATGTTATATTGAGTGATTTTTGAAATTGTAAGAGAATGTACAGATTCAAATAGTACATACATTTTTACTAAATGTGATTCTCTGAGTGATTACTTGGAAGTTTAACCAGTAACAGATAAAAGTTTTATCATTGTTATACTTTAAAACATGTTGTGCGTTTGGTATACTAGTGGAGTTTCCACCAGATGTTGATCGTCTGTGGGCCAGCCACCACTGTCAGTGAAGAGCCGAGGCTGTGGCATCATCTGTGGGCCAGCCACCACTGTCAGTGAAGAGCGGAGGCTGTGGCATCGTCTGTGGGCCAGCCACCACTGTCAGTGAAGAGCGGAGGCTGTGGCATCGTCTGCGCCAGCACCACAGCCAGTGAAGAGCCAAGGCTGTGGCATCGTCTGTGGGCCAGCCACCACAGCCAGTGAAGAGCCGAGGCTGTGGCATCGTCTGTGGGCCAGCCACCACAGCCAGTGAAGAGCAGAGGCTGTGGCATCGTCTGTGGGCCAGCCACCACAGCCAGTGAAGAGCCGAGGCTGTGGCATCGTCTGTGGGCCAGCCACCACAGCCAGTGAAGAGCCGAGGCTGTGGCATAGTCTGTGGGCCAGCCACCACAGCCAGTGAAGAGCCGAGGCTGTGGCATTGTCAGTGGGCCAGCCACCACAGTCAGTGAAGAGCCGAGGCTGTGGCATCGTCTGTGGGCCAGCCACCACAGCCAGTGAAGAGCCGAGGCTGTAGCCTAGTCGGTGAAGAAAGGTATTGCAGGGCAGCAGTTCTAGGAACATGGTCTGCTGAGACAGAACTGCAGTGGCCAGATGGCTGGGCAGCAATGGCTGTGTAGATAGCTGGGTGGGGGATTACGTACAGGTGATGCTTGAGGTTGGGCCCGGAGTGCTGGGGCCATAATTTCATATAGGGGATGCTGGGTCGTGTGCCGGTAGTTATTGGGTACAGGTGATGCTTGGGTTCCAGTAAGTAGTGCTGGAGCAGTCATTGCACACAGGTGATGGGTGGGACAGTCATTGCGCACAGGAGATGCTTGCTGATGGGACAGCAGTGCTGGTACAGTCATTGCGTGCAGGTGATAGTTGAGGTTGGAACAGTAGCGCTGGGACGGTCATTGTGCGCAGGCGATACTTGGGGTTGGGACGGTAGATCTGGGGCAGTCACTGCGTGCAGGTGATGCTCAGGGTACACCCCATTGGGCCAGTAGTGCTGGGAGCACAGAGTGGGGGCACAATGGTGCTTTGGGCATAGACATTGAGTAGGGTACTGATGCCAGGGGCACAGTCTGTTGGTCAGTTGTCTTAGGGATGCAGCTTGTAGGGAAAGTAGTGGTAGGGTGGAGTTACCCGGTAGTGCAGGTATAGTGGGACCAGATTGCACAGTACTTGGGAGGGGGGTGAGGGAGAGAGCAGGATAGAGGATTGGAAAGCATACCGTAGATATGTTTATTTGGAGTATTTCAGCATCTCAAACCCCAAAAATTCGGTAATATATTCCTAGATTTGGCATTCGAGTTGGCTGGACGTTTTATAGCTGTGACAAATTAGTGGTGCCCAACCCTCCCCCCCACCCACATGACCGGTTGAACAAAGACGTTGAGCTTTGGGCTAGGGCCGAGGAGGGGTCTGTACCTCGGGGGAGTCATGCCCATTGTCCATCTTATAGAGCGTAGAGCTGAGATACTCGGCCCCACTAGTGCCAGTCAGGTAGGGTCAGTACACCTGAGAGTTTAGATTCCAACAGTCAACGGATGCTGTGCAGCTCACCACTACTGGTGGCACAAATGTAAAGTTTCATATAGAAAAATGTGGCAGATCCCTTTTGTTTAGTTCTTTCTTCTGCTCTTTTGTTTCCAACTGTTTAAGCAAAACATGAACTGCAACCCAACTGTAGAAACATACATGCCAATATGTAGCCATGTTTACCTGGTATAAGAATGCTATATTTGTTTGTAAAATCACAATTTAAAACAATAGACATGTCTCTACAAAAAGAAAACTGCATTCGAAATGCAATAGGTCTCCCAAATTTTTGAGTTAGAGCTTTTGGCATAGCTCAACATCTACCAGACAGAAATTGCCACTTTGCAGGTGCCTAACAGATGACTATTCAGTGAAACCGCCTGACAGCCTAAAACGATGTTGATAGCCTCCACAATTAAAAGGCTGATCAGGGTGACCAGGAGGAATCGCGGACGCACGTGACCTAAGCACGCAAAGGCCGGAGAATTAGACCCAATGCACCAATAAAAACCCAGCATTTCTAAATGATTCAGAAAAGGGGGTGGTGATGAACAGAGTGTCTGAATTAAGCAGACCACTCTTACCCAGTCCAAAGATCAGGGCTTGATCCATCACCGTTATTTATCTCACTGCAACATCCCAGCTCAGAACCTGGCTATATGCAAATCAGTCTGTTCCTGGCCCAGTGCATCATGGGAACAGGGCAGACTAAACTACCAAGCCAATTCTTCACCAGAAAGGAGACAAGCTACCGGGGACCGGTTTCTGGCATTTCAGCCTTCTTCGGCCCGGCTTGCTTGAATCCTGATGGTGCAGTGAGAAAGGGACTCATGTCTGAGTATACCCTGCCACACCTATAGTGGCCAAAAACGATTCAGAAAAGGGGGTGGTGATGAACAGAGTGTCTGAATTAAGCAGACCACTCTTACCCAGTCCAAAGATCAGGGCTTGATCCATCACCGTTATTTATCTCACAGCACCATCCCAGCTCAGAACCTGGCTATATGCAAATCAGTCTGTCCCTGGCCCAGTGCATCATGGGAACAGGGCAGACTAAACTACCAAGCCAATTCTTCACCAGAAAGGAGACAAACATACATGCCAATATGTAGCCATGTTTACCTGGTATAAGAATGCTATATATGTTTGTAAAATCACAATTTAAAACAATAGACATGTCTATACAAAAAGAAAACGGCATTCGAAATACACCAATAAAAACCCAGCATTTCTAAATAGCACAACAACGGACCAATGGCAATTCATGTGCATCTCAAAAAGCAGATAAACGAGATAACATGTCTTGCAGAGAGCGCATACACGCGCTGCCTAGGCTCGATCTAAAAAAGGAAAGTAGTAGTGGTGGAGTAAAATTGTGGAAGCATGCAGAAAGCAATACCTTGATTGCAGTCTTTGGGGACAGCGGTGAAGGAGGTTGTGGGGACAGCAGTGCCCTGGGCTCCTTGTGTAGAACGCAGTTCTGAGGCCACAGTTTTTGGTCATTGCGGCGTTATTACTGTAGCCTGTGAGGACATCGCTACTGGAGATAGTGGTTACTGAAAACACAATATTTGGGGACAGTGGTTCTCGGGCACTCAATCTTTGGGGACAGCAATGCTTCTGACAGTATTTATGTCTAGGGGACAGTCAAGCTGGAGGCACTTGGAGACAGCAGTGCAGCCTCCCTTTGGGAACATTAGTGTTGTGCTGCAGTTTGAGAGTAGATCATAGTTGTGGAACAGTCTGTGAGGACTGCGGTGCTGGGGTCCAGCCTGTAGGGACATCGGTGGTGGGAACAGTCTGTGGGATAGCGGTGCTGGGGGCATAGTCTTTGAGAACTGCGGTGCTGTGGTCCAGCCTTTAGGGACAGTGGTGGTGGGAACAGTCTGAGGGATAGCGGGTCTGGGGGCACAGTCTGTGAGGATCGCGGTCCTGGGGTCTAGCCTGTAGGGACAGCGGTGGTGGGAACAGTCTTTTGGGACACCGATGCTGGATTCACGGTCTTTGGAGCCAGCAGTGGTGGCAAGAAATGCTTATCTGTGCTGGGTGCATGATTTATATGGACGCCTGTGCTATGGACGCAGTCTGTGGGCACCTCAATGCTGGGAGCGCAGTCGTGGGATAGCGGTACTGTGAGCGCAGTCTGTGGGGATAGTGGTGCTGGGTGAAAACTTTGGGGATAATTGTCCTTGTGCGCAGTTTGTGGGATATTTGTGCTGGGGGCACAGTCTATGGGGACAGCAGTGCTGGGGGCCCAGTCTATGGGGATAGTGGCCCTGAGGGGTGCAGTCTGTGGAGATAACAATGCTGGTGGCACAGTCTGTGGGGATAGTGGTGCTGGGGGCGCAGCCTATGGGATAGCGGTGGTGGGGGTGCAGCGTGTGTGGATAATTATGCTGGTGGCGCAGTCTGTGGGTAGTGGTGCTTGGAGGTAAGCTATATGGAAACACTGGTGCTGCGATGGACAGCAGTGCCACAGTTTGTGGTGTTCAGCAGTGCCTTGGTGACACTGTTGGGCTAGCGATGCTGTGGCTACAGTCTGGGGGGGGGGGGGTGCAGCAGTTCAGAGGCCACTTACTGTGGGTACAGGAATGCCTTATTTTTATTTTATTTTTTTAAGAACACTGATAGTAAGCGATAGTGTTTGTGCGACTGCAGTGCATCGGCCACTCTCAAGACCTGGCTGTTTCAAAATGATCCCAACTAACTTCTGTAATGATTTTAGCGAAGGTATCTACCCTGTAGAGCATCTGAAAAGAGTGTAGGTGCACTTTATAAATACCAAATCAATAAATGCAAATTACAGGGCTTTGCGTGGCATTACAGCGGATAGTTTTATTGCATCTGCGGTTCTGTTAGCGTAGCCGAAGGGGACTGGACAGCAGGATCACGGTTTTAGTCTGCATGGGGTTGCAGCGTTGCAGAGAAAGTCTGTTGACAGCAGCAGTAAATCTGAAGGGACAAAGGTTCTGGGAAAATAGTTTTTGGAGACAATCGTGCAGGAAGTACATCCTATGGAGACACTGATGCAAAGGCATAGTCTGTGGGGAGTAGAATTCGGTGGAGACAGTGGTGCAGTGCCATAGTCTGTGGCGACAGTAATGCTTGGTGTACAGTCTGTGGAATGGGGACTGGAGCACAGTATGTGGAGATAGTGATGCTGAGGGCACAGTCTGTGAGTCTGTAGAGACAGAAGTGCTGGGGACTAGAAGTCTGTGGAGACCGTGGTGCTGGAGCATAGTCTGTGGAGACAGTAATGCTGAGGGCACAGTCTGTGGAGTGGGGACAAAGGTGCTGGAGCATAGTCTGTGGAGATAGTGGTGCTGAGGGCACAGTCCGTGGGGACTAGAGGTCCGTGGGGACTAGAGGTCTGTGGGGACAGTGGTGCTGGGATATAGTCTGTGGAGACAGTAAGGGTAGGCCTATATTTAATATCTAGCATTATGGTTGGGCCTTATTGCCTACTAGTGTTCCCGATCTGTTACAGCAGGCTTGCGATTTATGCGGGAGTTATTTCTTTGCCCCTTTAGTAGTTGCTACGGGTCTTCTCGTGAGATCCGTCGCCTGGGCGATCTACCTTACTGGTCCTGATGCATCCTCATTTGTCTCTTTTTCCATCTCCCAGGTTAATTGTAAATTTGCAGGCAACCAGTTGGATTTACCTTTCCTTTAAGATCTTTTCAGCTACTATAGATTCCAGGCTTGGAATTTGGTAGGATTCTGTATATACTTCTTTCCTACCTTAACTTTTCCTAATATTTTCCTCTAATATTCTTCTCTGTTCTTTCTATTCTTGGTTCTGGTAGTCTGTGTATACATAAAAATGTTTTTTAGTTCCTAGGAAATATGTACTTCTACCTTGGGCGACGTGCACTTTGCTTTGTCTCAGCACCAGAGGGCAACTGCGCACTTTTTATTGGAATTATCTTTTTCTTGGTGTTGGTTCTGTCCCACAGCCGTCTAGCTCAGTCTAGTACTTATAGAATGTATTGTAAATAATTGTGTATATCATTGTTTTATTGTCCCATCCAGATATTGAGTCTGAGCCCCTTCTGGTATTTTCACAATTTTGTGTTCCAATACTTTCGGAGGAATCCTGTATCTATAAAGAATTGAATCCACTGCGCCCTGAAGAAGGAATTTGGACCCTTGTCCTACTCCGAAACGCGCTTCAGCTCCTTTATTTTTTTGTCTCTTGTGTTAGTAGATATTGTAATTTTTGTTTATATTGTTTTGTTTCATGTATCCCAGTATGATGGAATCTGTGTTGTGTTGTGTATGGTTTGATTGATGCGTATGGGTATGTGTGGAATGAGTAGGATGGAAATGAACTCCATTTATATATTCGGTTTTGGGGCTTAATGTAAATATTTAGGATGTACAGGTAACTAATGTATATAAGATATAAATAGCATGTTTAAAAAAAAATGTTTTGACTCAATAAAGAACTGTTTATATAATTCTGGTTTCCGGAGTGGGGACAGTGGTGTCTGAAGCACAGTATGTGGAGAGAGTGGTGCTGAGGACAGTCTGTGGGTACAAGTCTGTGGAGACAGCAGTGCTGAGGGTACAGTCTGTAGGGATAGGAGTCTGTGAGCAGACATGGAAAGCCAGGATCTAAGGCAAAAAAAGTTGGTCCTCTGCAAAACTTAGCGAAGCACTCCTACATTTATTTCTTAGGCTTACTGGTTCAGAGATACTCCAATGGATGCATGAGGGAACACCCGTTGAATGTGGGTCTCCAAGACTGCTGTGATGCAGAGCATACCTGGGTACAGTGCTCAGGATAACAATCAGTGATTCAGCAGTGCTGGGGGTACCAGACTGAGGGAGAGACCTCCCTTGCAATCTACTCCCTGAAGGCCTCTGTTTTCCACTCTGTCATCTGCCCTCTTTATAACCCCCTCCCTCTGGTGCTCCTACTGCCACAGCACAGTGGTCATCCAATTCCATGGCCAAATTGGTATTCATGTACAATGTACTGAATCCCAATTTTCCCTTAAAGTTTCCAATGCTAAAATAAAGCCTATGCTGGTCCTTCCACAGTCACTTATATTCCAGCCCCACCCGCTAAATATTAGTGTCTGGTTTGTGTACAACTGTATGATGTCAATGTGGTTTATTCCTGCACTAACATATTAGACCATGCAGTAAATCATGTGTCCTGGAAGGCACACTGATGCAGTCATTGGCCTAGCCCATGTGAAAGGGCATCTGGGTTGAAGTGTTTAAAAAAAAAATTGATAATGAAAGTTGTCAAATATATCGGTGCAAAAAGGCGATCAATTAGCAGCATTCGGGCATCAACTTTAAAAAATAGATGTGAAAAATCTGGAAGTACTTGATCAACTGAAGTTGGAAAGAAAATATTCGAAATCAGTGAGGACACCTTGATAATGGGGTTTTACATGAAGAAATCAGTGCCAATGAAAAGCAGTTTACTGGGAAATTTGGTATATTGCCCCTCCCTCTTTTCCAGCAGGGAATACAATTGATTTAGATCATGAGTTCAAAATTAGAGAATTTGAAAAAAAGTAATTACATCTAAATAAGGATTTTGCTTAAAGAGCAATCTAACAAAAGACGACAAATGTTATTAAAAGCTCTTCAAGAGATCTCGACTATTGTAATTTAAAGTGCTGACAAAGGAGTACATATAATGCGTAACAGTAAAAGGTATGTTAATGAAGCAATTTAGTGTGTGTGAGGAACTGGAAACACATCCTTTAACTACAATGAAAAAACTTGAAGACAAATGATATAGATTGAAAAAGCTTGGCTCAATTGGCGAGGATATGCTTTCTGCCGAAAGTTCACGGGGACGTAAGGAATTCTCCAAGTTGTCCAATTGTAGCCTCAGAAAGATCATTACTCTAAAGAATCTGGTTAAACTCGCCACTTTTTAACACCATTAGTGTAAGACCCCAACAGCTACCATACACACATCCTAAGTTCATTGACAAATCATACCATAGCAAGAAGGACATACGACAATGGATGTGGTCTCTTTATGTACATGGATTTGAGCATCAAGTAAGAATGAACGTAAGCAGATAGACTGTGCATCTAAGAAACAGCGGTCTCTTCGAACGTTCAACAATGCTGCCTCAAATGATGGAGATATGATTGAAAAATAATACATTTGTGTTTAATCATCACCGCTACAGACCGAAATGTCATACAGCACTGGGAATGTCCGTCTCTCACCCAGCTTTGCGAATTCAACAATGGGCGGGTTGGAGCAGAAGCTAGCAAAGGAAGAGGAAAATTAGAAATATGTGGCAACATTTGATTGAGGCTTGATAGATAATTTCATACTGTAATCAGAATCTACCAGAGAGAATTTAATGAATGCAACAGACTGACTGCTAATCAATTCAATCTATGATTCACATGGGAGATCAGTGGAAAAAAACAAACATATCCTGACGCCAGAATTTACGTTAGAAGTGACCAAATAAAAACCACAGTTCACTCAAAAGAAACAACTAAAAACCGCCTGCTGCAAGGACTAAGTGGTAACTTCCCTTTGATCGTGGGGGCCACCCTGATTACACCCGCTACGGTGAGTTCTTTTGTGGAAGACGACTCTGCTCAGGGGGTCACTTCAGGAAGCACCGCAGATTGGCTGGCTCCCACTACTCAGGTGTCTCTACCACAGCACTGAACCAATGACTATCTTTTCTCCATTTCCGTTCTTTGGAGCCTTCATGCTCTACAGCGCCAAACTACCCCCTTCCTATTGTTTGCACCCAGCACAACCTCAAGAACAGCCCCAGGCTCCAGCACGCCACCTTCACCCCTCACCACCCGGTCTTCCATCCCTACGGCCATCACCAGCTCCAGGATCCCTCGAGACCTTAGGTCACCGCCTGTGAGCGCAACAGCACCCAGAAGGCCTGGCTAAATGAGCACTGCAAAACCCCTAGCAATGGTGAGAAGCTCTTGCTCAGTAAATATGTAATATATATTCGTCCAACCATAAACTTTTCTTAAAATGTAATCTTGAAAGAATTTGCAACTTGTATATATGTGACTCTACTAGTATCTGTAGTAGACGTATGTACTTGCTACCATTCTTATGTGAGTTTAGAATGTATCTGGTTCCTATCTTTTATGTAATTCATGTACTCTGAATCCTTATGTAATGTAACTGGTTCTATTGTAAAGCGCTATGACACCTTCAGGTAAAGATTGCGCTATATAAAAATGCATAAATAAGCTAATAACTTTAATCAAGAAAACTATAAATGGACTATTCCTTTAGTGAAATTTCTCCGCATCAGTTGTAATTGTTCGGAAGAACGGAATTCATAAAATCGAGCAAAGAGACCAAAAGAAAATTCTGAAATAAAAAAAATCTCTTAAAGATAATAATACAGTGTGGGTTTATTAAAATCCGAATCAATTCACATAGCTTCTGATAGTGAATGAGAAGAAATAAAAAATAAGGAAGCAATGTGAAATTTGTATGATCAGCACATTTATAGCAGACCTGAAAACATTCTGTGGAAGACTGCAAAAACATTGTGATATTTAAATAAGCTGTCCAGACCTAGAGAAAATAACTTGGAACAATTGCATATTCAGATATCAAAGAACACATTTTCTAAAGACAAAGTAGTAAGTAGTAATTTTGAAGACCAAGCTGAAATTCTGACTTTCAGATTTACAACATAGATTAAAAAAAATTACCATTGCAGATTTGGTAGTAGTGTGTGTTAGAAATCATAATTTCATTTCAATAGATATGAAACCATATCATAGAATTGGTGGATTGAATATGAAATTAGACAAAGAATCAGAAGCAACAGCAAAAATGTGGTGTACATTATGGAATGCCAGTGCAAATTAAGGTACATGGGGGGCACAGGGTGCATGCTATTGGTAGAAGTTGCAAGATCAGTAATTAAAAGAGAAGGGAGTTCTGTGGTGGAAAACAATGAGACATCCCACAAAAGCAATTGGGTATTACTTTCTATACTGGGTGAACAATCCAGAAAGAGACGGTAGTCAAGAGGTAACATTGAGATAACTATAATTGAAATTTTCTTTAATGACTGAAAATGCTGCACCCATGAAGTCTAAATCGGGATTAGGAGGTCCATGTGCACTTGCACTGAGAAGATGAACAGGAAATTTTGAAACGCATAATATCACTTACAAAAGTGTTTAGATTAATTTTCACATAATACCAGTTGCATACATATAAATGGGATGAAAGACAGAGATGTGAAAATGGCGTAAATGGTCAAAATGATGAGCCAGCATTTAATAAAACAACCATTAAAAATGCAATAGGTTACGCCTTTGATGAAGTTAAAGCCAATTTCTTTTCTAATGGTATTGTATAGCAATTAGCAAAGCAAATGGCTTTGACTTAATTAAAGGTGAGACATATGTCATTTTCAATGCTTGTTAGGTCAGTATTGGGCAATGACGCCGCAAGAGAGGATAGCAAATATAATAGCAAGTAGCAAAACAAGCGAAAGCGTGCCATGCGCGCGTTGTGCAGAGATATCATGTGTAATCTCACGCCGCGCGTGCTCATCTTCTGTCCGTCTGTCCGCACGCACGCTTTGGGATCCATATTTATTCCAAAAGGCCCTCGCATGGCGAGTGTAGCGCATGCGCGCTGCTAACGCTAGGCGAGACCTAAAAATAAAGTGATGCAGAGGAGAGAATTTCCCACTGGAGAGCAGGATAAGCACAAGGTATAATAAAACGAGATCAATTAAGAATAACTTCTGGAGTTATACATTACAGATCCACTAGAGGGAGTGGATGTAATCAATAAGCAGTAATAAAGTAATGAGAATAATAGAGAATGTGCCTGTGTCAACGGAAGAAATACATAA
The DNA here is from genome assembly GCF_964263255.1 of Lissotriton vulgaris. Lineage (NCBI taxonomy): Eukaryota > Metazoa > Chordata > Amphibia > Caudata > Salamandridae > Lissotriton > Lissotriton vulgaris. Next base: position 72,755,368 of record NC_141689.1, read on the forward strand.
AGATAAACGGAGGCAATTAATTCAAACTATTGTAAAACATTACTCATGACGTCAATTTGCAGTACGAATGAAATTCTGGAGATTAAATCGGCAATGAGGTAAACCATCAAGTTTTAACAGGGACTACAAGTCCCAGAATACATCACTGGTTCAGCAAAAAGTGGCAGATTTTACTTTAGATCGATGAAGGTGAAAATAAGACCAAGGTATAAAGTGAGCATGGCCTTGAGGGAAAAACTTTGTAAAAGTGTCGCTCATTAAATGATCAAATGTATAAATATCTGCTACTGAATCACACGAGGTTGTCTTTATTTTTGAATACATAATTTGATTAATATTACAGGCTGCTTTACCCCAGTCTGTAATTGTGTACAACAGGACATTTTTCAAAAGAAAGGTGCATCCCGAAAAAAATTCAATGTAGCAAATTTGAGTCCATCAGCTTCTTCTATTATTCCAAAATATTGCACCAATTCTTAGCTCAGCCAATACGTTTCGTTCCTGTCAGACTAGTACCTTCACCAGGGCTGAAACAATCACATAAAAGACCATATGAATCACCACATATAAAACTTGTAAAATGACATTGCATAATCTATATATATAAAAACAAAAGTATGTCTGTCTCTGTTTGTCCTTTATGCATTACTACACCATTCATCCGATCGCCATGAAACTTTGGGAAGTTGTTGAGTACACTCCCGCGAAGGTTTCTGTCAAAATTGTTTTTTAAAAATCGGCCCCCCAGGGCCCTCAATCTTTTGAATACTGAAATAGACAGCGAATTTGCGAGCATCGTCGACAGTTATGACCCCCAAACGGAAATCGATTGGTCAATCTACATCAGAAGCACAAAAGAAAAAGGCATTACAAGCTTCAGAAACAGACAAGTAATGGGAAGCAAGATTAGAAGTTGTTCGAATACTAACTGCTCAAGCCTGTAATGCTGTTCGAATACAAACTACTCAAACCCGTAATTCTCAAACGAACGAGCAAAGAGAATCAAGATTGGAAGCCGATCGAGTACGCACTGCTCAAGCCCGTTCTTCTCAAACGAAAAAACAACGAGAATCAGGATTGGAAACTGATCGATTACGCACTGCTCAAGCACGCTCGAATGAAACCGGAGAGCAACGGGAATCAAGATTGGAAAACGATCAATTACGCACTGCTCAAGCCCGCTCAAATGAAACAGGAGAGCAACCACAATCAAGATTGGGAGCCAATCGAGGACGCACTGCTCAAGCCACACTTAGAAATGTTTTCAAAAATAAAATGAATACGTTTCAATAACAATGACACAATGTAAATTTAATGATATCATAACGAGTTTCCTTGAATTTCCCTTCTTCTGAGATCGCAGCAACGCGCGATGGGTAAGCTAGTTACATGTATAAAGACACCACACATGTCAATATCTATGAATCTCATAGAGATCACACTCTAACATACAGGTTTAAGGCATATGACATACTACACAAAGGTCAAACTGAACGTAGTTTTCCACTAGGCAGTCCACATAATGATCCCAACGTATAACAATTCATCCCTAACATATCCACCTATGTACAAACAATCAATTACAAACCAGTATATACATCATATCCCAACTCACGTGACTGTGCATTAAACGTTTAGATCAAAATGTGTCTGCGTCATGAACAAAAAAAGGGGAGAATTACATACAAATATATACACATCATCCTAATCCACCTCACGGGACTGTGCAATGGAGAGTCAGCGGCAAGTGCTGGAAGAGTATGCACAGGACACTAAATTGGACTTGACTGGATTGAGGTGCAACACCTGTGTTCCGCCGCTGTTAGCCTTGTGAGGAATTGTGTACGACAATGGAGACTGAACCAACAGTAAACGCAATTAACAGTAATATCCCTGTTTGCTTTGTGTACTGTGAAAAAACTGTCTAGTCTTACATTTATTTAACCGATAAAGAAAGGTACACTCCTAATTGCTACCCAGCCTGTATCAAAAGATATAACAAATCAATGTACATCTGTAAACAGCATTGTAGTTCCAGCACATGAGCGCCTCTGCAGTCCTGAATCACATTTTGCATTTTGTACATTTGAAAAAGCTCTTTTTCTAGTCGCCAAGGGCCCGACTCGTGTGTGACCAGAAAGATGCTCTCTACATCTGACCCTCTCTTCCCTGTTTTTGAACTCTCCTTGCTGTCAGTCTGTTCAAATGTTGGTCTGCTAATTATGGCGGATAGAGATGACGGTCACTCGAAGGAAAACCAACTTTCTGTATTTTCTCTTTATAAAAATAAACACAAACGGAGAAATTGTTTTTTGTGTCTGAATTGTATCCGTAAAAGCAGTAAAAACTAGAAGCTTTAATTAAAATGTTATCTGAAATAATAGTGAGTTCTATGAGGGGCAGTTTTTCTTTTGCTGCTAGTGCCACCTCGTGGTACTAAGGCGAATTACTACTGCTTGCTCCAAATTCTTCATTTGTTCGGGATCGCAGGCTGGCATTTCGTGCTGCTGCCACTGAACGAGTCTACCCCCCACCCCACCCCCCACCTCCCAAACCGGAGGAGGGTTCTGGGTTGGTACTCTCACATGAAAACAAGCACTGACAAAATCAACAGGTCACGCCTTGGTAGCTGTTGATTTGCCTGTGGGTTTAGCCAACCATGCTGCACAGCACCGATGCACTTAAGGCGGAATGCTTTTACATATTGAATAAAACCCTTTTTTTGAATTCGAAAATACTTCATGTTTTTACAGGATGTTTGGCGCCTGATATACATGGCAAATATTTTCATGGCACAGTCTTACATGAGCTTTTACAGCCATGCCAGACCCATGACTCAGCTTTCCCTGTTAATTTGTTAGCTCGTCCAACTCTTAATTTTCATGCGCCTCAGATAGAATCATGGTGACCAGAGACTCTGATTATCAAGCATTGTGTGGTGTTTTTAGCACAGCCCGATCATGTCTGACGGCAGAGAGTCCTGCTCAATTGAGCCCATTGACCTTGTGCAGAGAACTTGCAGGGCTTCGATCGCCCACCTGCATCTCCAACTTGTAATGAAAGGCGTCCTGATCTAGGCAGTAGGTTCGCGTTGGCACTTGACCTGGTCTGCAACATGTTCTTGCAGTGGATTCTGGGAAGGCGCTGTAATGATCACAGCGGGCAGCTGCTCCTGTCTGCATGCGACGAGCAATAGTACAGTGTAAAATCGAGACTAAAGACTCATGCTCACCTGTTGTATGGCTCTGATGTGCCTAGCACGTTTTTCATTTTTCAGGCCTTGTGGGGCATCGGTCTGTCCATGGGTATGTTTTGTCATTCATCCAAGTCACTGTGGTCATGTATGTTAGTGTCTGGTGTGGATGATAAGTCTTTGAGCTGTAGTGTTAGGTGATGGTTTCTGATGTTTTAAAGGAGGGCCGAGGTGTGGCCTGGCTGTGTCTCAGTTTGTTACTGAGCCTTTGCTGGGTGTGAGGGTTGAGTCTCTTAGAACCATCAGACTTTCACCTTTCTCCCATTCCTTCATGTTGAATGGTTTTCCATTCCTTGGCTGAGTAAAGGGGCATCACACAGTCCACTATTTGGATCTTACTCTTTGTTGACCTTGGGGACACAATTCCACTGACTTTGTGCCTGCTGCAGATAGTCAATAAGATAGTCAGTGGACAAGTGTATCCATTGTAGAGGTCTGTTCAGCTGGAAGGTCCCAGGTTCTTATCATGCAGGGTCCACTCAGCCATTCTTCCTTCTGAGGATGATAAAATGAGTACCCTTTCAGTTGATTAATAAGGATTACTTGTTATGAGCACCAGGAGACGGGAAAAATGGTAGAGCCTGCAGTATAACTGTAGGTGTTATTAACAGATAGGCTGTGTCTAGTCCTACCTCACAATTTTCCCCATTAGCTGCAAGTGTGCGAACATTGGTGGGGTCAGGACACAGATTAATTGCATTGTATTTTTTAGGTCGAGCTGGTGTAGCAGTGCGAAGCACTGCTTCCACCGAAGCATCTACTGTCGTCCACTTCTGGGAATGTGAGACTGGATGTGCACACGAACCCCTCGGCGTTTTCACCTTGTTGGCGCGCACGCCCAGCCCAGCGCCGTGCACATCAGTTGTCTCACATTCACAGTAAGTCGGCCTCTCGCCTCTCTCAATCGCGCGCGCACACACACACAGTCACACTCACGCATGCGCACACACACTCGCACTGCATATACACACACACACACACACACCCCTACAACTAAGCACCACCCGCCCCACTCACCGGGCTACAGGCTCCTTCACGCGGGGCTTCCCTGACTTGTTTAATTACTACCGGGTCTGACATCAGAAAGGACCCGCCCCACAGACCCAAACTCGCGCTTAAGGCTTCAGCTACGGGCCACCCACTAGGGCTGTGGAAGGAGCGAAGACCTAGGCGCTGCCCGGGTGTCACTTGGCGACCTCCCTCGGCAGGTAATCACCTCGGGCAACCTCTCTCCGCAGGTGGGAGAGCACTTGTTGCACTGACAGCGGTCACAGCTGCAAAGAGCGCGCGCAGGCATCCGGGGAGATGAGACTGCGCGCGTGGTCACGGGACGCCAGCGAACCAGAGGCCATGCCTAGACTCGAGGATGATGGGAACAGGACAGGACACGACGCGGTAGAGGCCTGGTGGCTCTTAACCCACGGGTTGCGCCACAGACAAGCTGCTGCGTAGTAAAGTTGGGTTTATTTTACTTGGCCTACCAGCACTAATCCCATTCAACATAGCTCTGAGACGGTGTTTCTCGCCAGAGCTGGGCTCTTAGGCTCGCATACAGGCGCGGCTGGGTAGACAACACCATTTCCTTCAAACATACTCCGTGAATACTCTGCATCGCTTGTTATGTCTCTTTGGAGCCGCCCACTTAATGAGGGGCGGGGCGTGCATCCGCTAAATGCTGTGCCGAGTGAGTCAGTCTCTCGTGCGCGTTCAGAGCCAACTCAGGCTATGTACAAGTCTCGAGCTGCGAGCGTGGCAATCGCGTACATCAAACTTTACACATTTGTGGTACAAAGTACCTTTAATGCCTTTCTGTACGGAGGATGCGAACATTAACGTCCGCTGGGCCGCTTTGGACTGTGCAATAAATAAGGAATACAGCCACCCTTTTCGAAAGAACTGGAAGACTGATGAAAGATTCCAGTTGAATCATCTATTGTTATTTCTGTCCAACAAATTGTTTTGTATGCACAAATTAGGCGATTACTTTCTCTCCTTTATTTTGTTATATATGTGTAATGTGTATAGCTATATATTACCCTTAATTCACATATAGGTGCAAGTACCAAGAATGACGATTATTATACTTGCTACTCCACATACTTTTCACCAGATTCGACTGGCCTTGGAGGCACCGGCCTGCTGGGTAATTTGTTACTTTCTCCATTGCCTGTATATGTTCTCACTGTGTGTGCTAATCTCTACTTCTGTCAGGATATCTTCAGGTTTGTCTCTGTTCTGTTATAAAATAGAATCCACTCAGGAGGTGGTAGTGATCCCTAAAGTGATGGGGAGCACACAGTGTTGTTTGAATACCCCTCGCACACCAACAGGCCCCTTGGTGTCATGCTTCATCATCGGGGCCTTCGCATCACTCTACGGGATGCGGCATGCTGCGACTCACGGATACGTAGGAGCACTGATTGTGAACTATGTGTTTGTCTGTGTGAGAGGAAGAGTGAGTGGTGAGGTGAAAAAAGTGAAGGTTAAAAAATACCTGGCTCGTAGGAAAAAATATTTATTACGTCCTCGGCTGGTATTATTAAAAGGGGTGCAAGATGAGGTTGTCAGTTATACGTATTAGGGTGTATCAACCTCGAAAGTGCGTCGACATGTTTCGGAGTACACGGACTCCTTCTTCAGGACGAGGATATGCACAACTATCCTCACCTTACTCACATGGGATTTGAATGTAAAAGTGTATTCTACAAAAGACACTAGGTGAAATGTACCTATAGGTGTTATAGTTTGGATAAGTTCTGTTGCGCCCAATTGGCGTTGAAGCTACTCGATTGTACTCGACTCGACTCTACCATTACCTACGTATCCGTGAGTCTCAGCACGCCGCATCCCGTAGAGGGATGCGAAGGCCCCGACGATGAAGCATGACACCAAGGGGCCTGTTGGTGTGTGAGGGGTATTCAAACAACACTGTGTGCTCCCCATCACTTTAGGGATCACTACCACCTTCTGAGTGGATTCTATTTTGTTTAAACGAACTGTTAGGGGAGATTGAATCCACTTCTTTCTCTCCCTCCCTCCTCTTGTTGAATTTCTGTTCTGTTATAGTCTGCCCTTTACTGCTCCACTGATTGTATTCCCTGTGTCCGACCCCTGGTGTCTCTCTAATCTGAGTGTCTCCTCCCTGTCAGTCCCCTTGCATCCCACTTCTCCCTTCTCTGCTGCAACCCGAGGGTTTGCGCCCCTTGCCGGGAGCCAACACTGTGGGCACAAATATGTGGGGCCCGCAATTTACCCTTTTTGGGACTGCAGTGTCCATGTTGTCCCCATGGGGCTGCCCACGTGGCACCTTATCCTCAGTTTTGCGGTAGCTAATCCCGAGTTAGGACCCCTCCCTGCCCAGATGAGGTCCAATGTCTGGAGAGGGGACCCAACAGTCCTACGCAGAGGGGAACGTGGGTCCAGGCTGGCTCTGGCCCAGTGGTATCCATGAAGCTTTATGCAAAGGTGGGGGGCGCTGTATGGACAACTCCCTAGCGTGAGACAATTGAGGTGGGCATTTGGGCGAGCGGGATATCCAGCTGTCCTAGGAAGCTCCCCCAAGGGATGCAGTTTCAACTGCCATCACTGCTGCAGCGCTGGATGCATTCTGCTTCCTGTGTCCCTTGGCCCTTGATCTCCGTACCTCTCTCCAGTATCCTCAAAAACAACATAACAAGAGAGAAACAGCCTGGCCCTGCATCACAACAGAAAATCAACAAATTTACCAAACGAGCGACCCCTGCTGATGGCGCTGTTGCTACTGGGAGCAGCACCCAACGGGCGGAGGGGTTTAAGACCTCCTCCATTCTTCAGGTAATACAAGACCTCAAGGGCACAATGGAGGGCACAATGGTGAAATTAAAAGTAGACCTGGCCCTAATCTGGCAAGTCCTGAGGTATACAGTGCACAGGGTCATGGAGAACGAGGGCAGAGTGTCCGAAACCGGAGATAAGTCAAATTGCCTGCCTGGAACGTCCTGTGACTCTGAACCGTCTATTGAGACACCTAGAACCACAGGTGGAGGATACCGAAGGCAGATTGCGGTGCAATGATCTGTGCATTGTGGGCATTCCTGGGGGCGCAGAAGGGACCGTGCTAACCTTGTTCATCTTTGACTGGTTGAAAAGTTAGATGCCTACATCTGGGGTCTCTGCCTGCTTTATCGTTGAACAAGCACACCGAGTATTGACTGCAAAGCCCTCAGTGGACTCCCTCTCCATCGCCCATGTTCGTAACTATGAAGAACGGGATGCCATTTACCAAGTGGCATGCAAGACCAGCTTGCTGACTGAAGTTTCAGTCCTTCCTGGTGAATATATTCCCAGATTACACCCTTAAGGTCCAACAACAGAGACAATTCTTACAAGAAGCAAAGCAAAAACTCAAGGCCATGGCCATCCGATATATGATCCTTTTTCCGGCCCGCCTGAAAGTCCTATTCCAGGACAAAACTTTCTTTTTTGAAATGCCAGAGGCGAGCTAGTTCTGGATAAAGGAGTGTCCAAATCTACGCGGTGGAGGTTCCCCCTCGCTGGGCAGTTGTAGGGGAGGCAGGAAAGGTGGAAGATATGGGCCATACAGATGAGTGGTGCGATGCACTGCGGCAAAGCCTGCACCTCAGAAAGCACAAGTCCCTGATCACTGGAGCCGGAGAGCTGCCCGGGGCGGAGGTGGGGGTAGTGGGACTGACACAACAGATAGCATCCAATGAACTACAGTCTACCTCGCAAGACCTTGTGTAGTGACTGATTTTGCACAGACTGGTAGGTGCCTACACAAATTGTTCGGAAGGCGTGATGTGACCTAGGAACGATTAGTAGACTAGTCCTTGTGCCACTTTTTAGGTCTTGCCTATTCTATCCCGCAGGGATAAATAGGCAAGATTATAGTAAGCGTAAAAGAAAAATCTACCTAGCCTGCGGATCGCGTACAGTTCATGTGAGCTATGCGCGTGCACAGAGCCAGCCACATCACACACCACCATTTGTCTGTGCCTCTGCATCAGACTTCAAAGGCTCCCGCTCCCCGCGTGCACATCGCACACCACCATTTGTCTGAGCCTTGGCATCAGACTTCAAAGGAATGCGTTCCGCTCCCCTGCCCCCCGCCACAGCAATGCCGAGAGCTTGGGGGTTTTTTGCATCCATTTCGCGGGGAATCCGTGTTTTGTTCGGCGTTCTCTGCACCTTTCTCGCTTTTTTTTTCTGGACGAAAGTGAAAGCCTACCGTGCTTGTTTACAGTAGCCTTGCTCCTCAAATACTGTTGCTGAGTTGCCATCTCTCTAGGGACACTCAGCTTGAAAACACTCGACTTGCTAGCTGTAATGCTACATCCGCTATGCTTTGCCTTTAGACACGTTGATCCCTCGCAGGCTGTGCTGACTCTGCCCCTCCTGATTCTGAAACTGACCAACGCAGTCACGACGCAGTCTCTTCTCTCTATCTTAAGATGTCTGCCCTGCCACCATTTACTTCAGACCCTCACACACCCTCACCCTCACACCTCCTCACCCTCACTCACCCTCACACCCTCACTCGCCCCACACCCTCACTCGCCCCACACCCTCACCCCCACAACCCTCTCACCCTCACTCACCCTCACCCCCCCACTCACCCTCACCCCCCCACTCACCCTCACCCCCCACTCACCCCCACTCATCCGCACCCCCCCTCAGCCTCACCCCCACTCAGCCTCACCCCCCACACACCCTTACACACCCTCACACACCCTCACACCCCCTCACCCTCACACCCCCTCACCCTCACACCCCCTCACCCTCACACCCCCTCACCCTCACACCCCCTCACCCTTACACCCCCTCACCCTCACCCCCCTCACCCTCACACACACCTCCTCACCCTCACACCTCCTCACCCTCACACACACCTCCTCACCCTCACACCTCCTCACCCTCACACTCCCTCACTCCCACACCCCCTCACCGTCACACACCCTCAAACACCCTCACACACCCTCACCCTCACACACCCTCACACTCACACACCCTCACACACTCTCACCCTCTCACACCCTCTCACCCTCTCACACCCTCTCACCCTCTCACACCCTCTCACCCTCTCACACCCTCTCACCCTCACACACCCTCTCACCCTCACACCCTCACACCCTCTCACCCTCTCACCCTCACCCCCTCTCACCCTCACCCCCTCACCCTCACCCCCTCACACCCTCTCACCCTCACACACCCTCACCCTCCCACACCCTCACCCACCCCTTCACCCTCACACACCCCTTCACCCTCACACCCCCCTCACCCTCACACCCCCTCACACACCCCCTCACACACCCCCTCACCCACCCCCACACCTCCTCTCACCCTCACACACACCCTCACACCCCTTCACACCCCTCACCCACACAGCCCCTCACAGCCCCTCACATGCCCTCACACCCCCTCACCTCGTCACCCTCACCTCGTCACCCTCACCTCGTCACCCTCAACTCGTCAACCTCACCTCGTCACCCTCACCTCGTCACCCTCACCTCGTCACCCTCACCCTCACCCTCGTCACCCTCACCCTCGTCACCCTCATCCTCGTCACCCTCATCCTCGTCACCCTCATCCTCGTCACCCTCACCCTCGTCACCCTCACCCTCGTCACCCTCACCCTTGTCACCCTCACCCCCGCCACCCTCACCCCTGTCACCCTCACCCCTCTCCCCTCTCCCCCGTCACCCTCACCCCCTCCCCCAAACGCTTATCCACCACCATCGCGACACCCCCACCCCTTCCGATAGCCCTATCCTTCCTAAGAATGGCATAGTTGGCGGGAATTGCAGCGGCTATGTCCGGGCCCGAGCCATCACCCAACCATGTCTCAGTGAGGAAGAGACAAATATGCTTAGCCTCTGCCAGTAGATCATGGAGGTCTAAGGCATGTTTACTAAGAGACCTGGTATTCAGGAGTAAACATGAGCTCTTCTTAGGAGGGTTATTAGGGGCGGTAGCAGAGGCGTTGCCCGGTAGCCAACCGCAACCGGGACATCGCCTCTTGCCCTTGGGTTCTTCATAGGTTAGTCATACGTCGTTCATCTTTGATACAAATCGCAAGAAATTGACCTTATTGTCGCTCGGCTTCATTGTAGCCAAAATAGAGATCACCAGAAATTGGTGAACCACCAAGGCCTCCTCAGTGGAGGCCAGCTGAAACAGGATGGCTTATTGTATGACTTTAGTAATGTTAGTCTACAACGCATGAGGATGATCAAAGAAACGCTAGAAGATATGGGGGCACTGGTGTCCATATAGAAGTATAATTCTTGATCTGACTCCCAACTTGAATAGAGTTCCATGAGGTTTGAAGACCACAAAAATGTGGCACAGTCAATGGAAAGAAAGCATTTTGTGTTACCTTAAATGTTGGCTTTCTGTAACCTAATACCCTGCTGTGACTACCACATACTGTATTTAGTTTTGTTTAGTTTCTGTTTTAGCACAAATGCAATAACATGTTTCCCAAAAATATCGAATTATTCTAAATGCCACTCATTTATATTGTCAGCCATTATCCTGGAAATATTGCCTGGATGCTCTAAAGTGTACACTGGGCACAAGTGCCCTAAAGGTATGCCTGGTGTGTTGAAGCTCGTGATGGTCTACATAGGAACTCATCAGGATATGCCATGGCGTTCACCTAAGCTTTTTCATCAAGTTGACAGATCCATACATATAGCATCTTTAGCATGGGCTTAATCCAAAAGTAAATTACTCTCAATTTTCACTCACCTCACAACCATCAACATTTTCAGCATCATTCCATTCCATTTGATCCATTAAGCACCTTATTGCAGCTCTCATACTATGCACACGGACAGTAACACGCCAAAGTCATCTACACCATTGCCAGGGAAAAATCTAAATACCTTGACATGGATGGGAAGGAGAATACCTTGTGCCACTAATGCAAGGGAAATCATGCTTCTCTAGTGACACTGTAGCATGTGGTGGTTGTAGGGTAGATGGAAAAAGCCATCTCTCAGCTAGAGTCTGGTTGGAGATGGAGGGGAGAGACAGAGCTGTAACTGTGCCCACCTAAAACACTGATTACCCCTGCCAACTGGCACTAACCTAAACCTCCCTAAGACCTTTCCCGCCATACTTCCATAGAATACCAACTGAAAACTTCTGCAATCCTCTCCACATCTCCTATGCCACAACTACCACCGTGGATAAAATAGAAGCTAGCCCGTTATACATCTCTTGAAAAATGACTGGCTAGTAATGCGGGCCCTCTCACTTCCTACATTTCGGCAGTGATTGTTACCCCTGGCCAGCTGGTATCCAGGGCTTGAAAGATTGCAGATCATGAAGATGGAAGAGGAGGAGGAGGAGGAAGAGTCGTCGTGGCTAGCGTAGGTGTTGAGGTTGGCTTTGATCTTCCACAAATTAAGCCCCTCCTGGACGTTCCATGCCAAGACCTTGTTTGGTGGAGAACGGGCAAAAAAGCCAACACCCAACCTGCCCCTTTCTCCCTGCTATGACTTGTTGTGTATCTAACAATGATACCTGTTGTGAAATTAAACCGTGCTGCTTGATTAATTGCTGACACCTAACAACTCTGTGATGAGTCGAAGGAAGGGTTGAATCTGCGGCTGTAGCCCTGTTTCTCGCTCTTTTGTCCCACTGACTTTCACAGAAGGCCCACAGACAGACGTCAACATAGGTTCTGGTCTGTTAGGGCTTTAGTGTGGTGCACTGTAATACCATCACATAGCTGTCAAGGTTTCTGAATGCAAACATTTGGCATTTCCAAGGTGCTCATTTGTGATGTTTGCGTTTCCCATGTGCAACTCTTTATCACAAGGAGAAAAGTGTTACAATGCTGAGGTTTCTAGACCTGTTTTATAATGAAACATTTTCCACAGGTACACAAATGTTATAGAAATTGACTGGATCGCCAATTTATATCTGATGCGTAACACACCAAAGTTGAAATTTGAGGTTGTTCCATGTCATGTCCGTTCATATTCTTCTTTTGGGGAGCTAGTGCAACTGCTAAGTCAACGCTCCCACTGAAACCAATACTTTTATGCATGTGTCTGAGGTTTGGAGAGAGAATCTTGCAAAATCCAACCGATTGCATTTGTAAAAGCATGTTTGATTTTGGGTTTTAGCTACCTTCTGCTCTTTGTAGGAATTTCTGTGTGGTCTAAGTCAAAAGTTCCATTTGCCTGGATAGTCCTTGATTGCACCAAGCGTAGGGAACTTTGGCCTAAGCCACCATTTCCCTGAAAGATCTGCTCCAAGTGAGCTGCGTAGTCGGCTCCACATTTTCTCTGGAATCTCTGACCACCAGCTCTTCAATTTCAATTGCCAGAGGAGCTGAAGTTCAATATTTTCAAGTTTAGATGTTCCTTGGTATGCGCTGCACTGAAACTACCGGCAAATTGTGTTCGATATTGTGGGGATGGTGGTGGACTGCTTTGTTCATTATGCAGACTCCTAAATCATTAATCAGTTTGTCCATAGTTTATACAGATATGCCATATTATATTTCCAGCGCTATCCTTGATCAGAGTGCAAAAACTCATCTACATTTTAAATCTCATTCCTGTTGACAATGGAATGCAGATACTACTCGCTAACTAGGGTAGAATTGATTAGTGATAAAAGAAAACAATTATGACTAACAAGCAGATATATTTTTATAGACTAAATACATTGGATTCAGTCGAATACACTTCACTGCAACCATAATGCTGTGCGAATAGTGACACTTCGTAAGGGTTGGCTATGCAACTCAAGAAGCGGCTTCTATTGTACTGCCAGGTTAAAAAGAGAGAGAAACTCCCAGTGCATGCTAAATTACATAGGTTCAATCATTGTTCTCATCTAAAGATTGTGCATACTTAAAAATTGAAAATATCACGTATGCATCTGGTCTCCAACATAATTTAACAAAATGTTGATAATTCCGTTTCATCCCGCTGCAATAAATTAAGCCTACTTCGATGAGTGTTCTCCTGCCTCCCTGGACCAGATCCAGTACTCCAATGCAGCTGCATGTCATCCACAGAAACGATGTAGAAAAGGCCAGGGCATATCAGGAATATGGTTAGTGGGTGGATGCATGTTTAGGTTTGTCTGTATGTTGAGGTTTAGCACTCTTAATACTGACCTTTCTACGACTTTAGTAGTGATTGTAGTGTACTCTTATTTCATCATGGCATCGTCAATGTAGAAGGCCACCAAGTGCAAGTAATGCATGGGATTCTGGTCTAAGTGATGCCAAATCCAAGGTCAATAAGCTCTAACAGTTGTCTACAGCTCACCATCGGAGGTATTCTTTTAGTTACCCATTTGCAAACCTGGTTATCCTCTGGTACCCCAACTGCTTGGCGCCCTCCGTGTTCTGCACACTGGATCTTGTATCTGTGCTTCTCTTGTTCCCTGTTGGATGATACTGGCCTAATATTTAGATGTGGCTGAAAATTGAGCTGCATATTCTGTCTACCTTCCCAAGAGACCTACCTTTCTCAACCCCAGAATCCCAGCAAAAAAAATAACACACATTTAAAAATAAACATATGTCATATACTAGTAGGTGCCACTTCTCCCTTTTTGGCCATTTTGAGTTTTATACTGTTCCTTTTTAGTTTGTGGCTGAAATAAATGGCTAACCCGTGGCCCATGGCCATTCAGTGGAATATCCACATAGCCGCCAGCTATGCATTATCTTGCGGTTGTGAGGCGTGTTGGTTCTTTAAGAGTCGAGGGTCACACCATGAGTGGATCGCGTGCCACCAGGTCTCCCACCCATCTACTTATTACCATGTCAGTGAAGAACCGTCTGGCCCCATGGATGAGCAGGGATGCTGCTCCGGAGAACCTTCCTTTGCTTTATTTTCTAAGCTGGATGTTGTGTTTACAATGTGCTATGATGAGTCATCCCAGTTAATATTAACCAGCTTCATGGGGCGCAAGCATTTATCCACTTGAGTTCAGCCATCATCTCTACACATGGTGCAAATCAACTGTCCTCGTCAACTTGAAAGAGCTTGACGGAGAGGACCCTTCTGACGTATCCTCCCTTTTGTTCTCGGAAATAGTTTCCATTGTGCTTTCCTAAAATATAAAAGGAGGGAAAATCATGCACCGGGCCAGTTTCCTCCATATTTGGTGCAGGCATGCGGGGGTAACGAGAGTTGACTCAATTCGCACTCACTGCTTCAAAGCTTTGTAACTAGAGGAAGTTGGTGAAGGCGGGTGAATTATAGTTCATGTTGGCAGAGTATTAGACTTGAATGTCCGGGCGAACAGCGGATAGAGGATGCGCCTGACACCCTGTTTTAACCTTTAGTACCATTATTTGTTTCTTTTCAAGCATGTCTTCACAGATGGAATATTGCACCCTTTGTTACTTTCTGACATCCCATGAGTGACCGTTGTCATATCATACATTGCCGCAGAAAGATGAGAAGGGTACCCTTGGAGCTTCAGCTTTTAATACCTTAATTCCTCAAGTTACTGCTCTTGCATTATCATATGTGGGTAAGTCCCCCGTGGCCATCACTAAAATAGATATTCCACATAGCGTTGTTGGGTATGCTAGATTCAATATAAGCATCCAGAGTCTACTGGGTACACCATAAACACTAGTACAGAAATAAGGAAGCTTTTGGGGAGAAAATGATGCTTCTTTTCTTTCCTTGGTTGATTTTGTTTGTTCCAGTTAGTATTTCATGGTGTATTGCTCATCCAGAGGTGCGGGATGTCATTCTAATGTGATGGGCTCACTGACCAGAGAACCAGCCAGACTTTCTCAGACCACATAAACCCAAGCGACTACTAACACACATCAATGTTTTCTCGCCTCATACAAGCTCTTTACCATGTTTAAAGATACGTGAATGTATAGAGACTTTGTTTACTCATTATGGTTCACAACTACCATTCCTCTTCGTTTGATTATTGCGATTACTTAAAACAGAACTTGGATAGAATAGGACCAACTACTAAGAACAGGCGCCTTAACCCATACCCTGAAAGAGCCCCATGACTGAACGCGGCTAAAGGCTGGTATAGGTTGGCTGTCCTCAGGATGAACTAACCACCATGAAGTACTAACTGGAACAAACAAAGAACAGGATAAAAAATTAGCTTAATTTTCTTTAACAACAATACCTTGTTATTGTATACATTTTGTAACAGCCAGTAGACTGTATTCTTAAATTGAATGCTAGCATTTCCAAAAAGTGTAGGCCACTGCATACGTTGGCCATTCACCAAACACATCAGAGCCGTGTGTAGGGTTCCATTAATTCCTACAGCCCATTATCCAGTAGTTTCGAGTTCCCAAACGCTCTACAGCATAAATGTATAATGTATTATCATGCTCCTGCTAAGCATTGGTGGGTCTTTGACGTGCTCTGTTTCCTTTATGATTTTTCGCATCTTACCTTTCTTGCTAACGTATCCACCGAGAGGTGTGTGCTACCACAGTCAGACACTGTGCACCAGTGGGGTTACAAGCTAGCAGGAAAATAACGCAGATTAAAATAAATAGGAGAGGTAAATCAGAAATTACAGAAATATTATGGATTCCAAACCTTTTGACTTAAATAATAAATCTTTAGTTGAAGAAACCCTATAATACTTTTTTTAACAATTCTGATTTGTGTTTCAGGGGTGTCTCTCACTGTGTCCTCTGTTACTTTCTGCTTTTTGTCTCGCTCCCCCTCGCCTAGTTCCTCAACTCTTCCTCTTCTTCACACAGGTAGACCCTGCCAAGCTATAGCACCATTGCCCTTGGTTGTTTATTTGTCATGTTCATTTTTATTTTTCACCAAGGTGGGCTTGTGTTTTTAGTTTTTCCCTTGCTTAGAATCGCATTAGTTTGGGACCCACCTATCGTGCCTCTTGTGTTACTGTGCCAGGGGTGCAGTGCTCTCGTCCATGCCTCTGTGTGGGGGAAGCAGCAGTCTGGTGGTGCGGCTTGATGTCTGCTTGTAATTTGTGAACTGTGCTACATTTGTGCCTTTGTAAGTGATGGGGATGTCACAGCTTTGCTCTTGTTATAGCCCCACATTTCCTTATTTTCTAAAATGAAATCTTTACCAGTGTGGCAGTACTTCCTCGTTGCTTCCTAGGGGATGTTTCAAACCCATCTTTCCATGCCCATCTCTATTTTCCACCTTCCTTACATAAGTTCGCCCAGAAGCCAAGTTTCTTGGCCCACAAATAAGCCCCTAGAATTCCAAAGAGGAGCTCTTCGCCCACGGCAAAGACTGGGCACTGAAATCATTAGTATAATGTATGCATCCCCTATTTCCAGCTTGAATTGTGGGAACTAGGAGCAGTTCTGGTTTACCTAAGCTTTGTCTCCGATTGCATGGTATGAGTTATGACTTACAAGTATTAGTGGTGGTGTCTTCAATGCACTGCTAGGTGAAACGGGTACCATGATTTTGTGTACTACTGCGAGACTGTTCAGGCTTTTTAAGTAAGCTGCTACTGGGTGATGTTCTCTCATTTTGAAGCTTTTAATGCATTGCTGAAGAGTATTTTTAAACCATTCATTTGGAGTCTGTGTAGAAGTATTATGTGGAGGACTGTGTTAAATGTAGCAAATGCCTGCAAATTATTGGGAATACCTAGTATTAATCTCATTCCTTGTTTTCTACATTGGATGAGAGCTGTGTTAGCAACATCCCTTAGCTGGTGTTTGTTAACATGCATGGTATAACTTTAAGTAGGCATGTTAGTGGTGGGGTGACTTTATTTCCACATATTTAACTGATCTTTAATATTTTTTTCTCTTTTTACCAATATTTACTGCTAAGTTAAGGCCCACAGGTAGGAAACGCTTCTCGGCACCTACCAACATCATTGATATGCTGCCTGCACCCCCATTTTTGCAGCATATGTCTCTCCCTTCAACCTTGTGCAATATACACTTTCAGACATTCTATGTTACGTAAATAACTCAAATCAAGAACTCCCTGAGAATTAACTCCACTCATTAAAGTAGTAATTTCTCCCCAAAATCAGACTGGTTCTAAACCTATGTGCACTGCTGTATGTCTCTGCTCCAGTTGACGTACATGCTGAGCATTTGAGAAGGGATCGTGAGGGTTTATCGGCTCGTGTTTCAACACTTGACCAGTAGGCCGTGTTTATATTGAAAACTCAGAAGTATTCCATTTGTGGTAAAAGACTGACCCTCAACCTGTGAGAGAGGGGGTTCTGCTTTGGAGCAAGGCGCCATTTGGCGCGTCCGACTCGTGGTCACTATATTCACTACCCATAGAGGAATTTATGATCATTGTTCCTTTGCCCTCGTGCTGAGGGGGCCGAGAAGAATCCAAGGCTGAAACGCGTCCGCGTTGGCGACATTTACTTTGGAGGAGTCTTCATTTAATCAATAATGAATGATTTATCAAAAATACTTTTTTGTGATACATGAGAGCTATACAAAAGGCAATTTTTCTTCTGTGCACATTTTGACTACCTCTGAGTGTACTGCCCAGAATAGAAGGGTAGATACTAGCTAAAGAAATAAGTATTTTAAGGTATTGGCAACAGAAATTTGATTGCATTATTCTCTTGTATATATATTTTCTATGTACTTTTGTATGTTTCTTTGTTATTTAATGTCATTATGTTTGAAGATCGGTCCCATTGTGTATGTGTGCCTTTTATTTACTTAGGTAAAATATTTGTTGTAGGATTGAACGACTAAAACGTGGGTAATTAAATGTTCCCTATGATGAAATAAAAGCAATATATTAATTCCTCCATATCGATGATCTATTACATATGAGTGTGTCCTATACCCAGATATAGCAGGGTGATTTGGGTATACCCCTTATCTATACATCCAGTTGACGTACACTGCAGTTCTTTAATGGAGTCTCCTGCCCAGTCCACCGCTCTAAACGAAGCCCAGAATGAGGACACTTGGGTAAATCACCAGATTTTAGGTTTCTTATTGGAAATTCGTAAAGAGTTGATGACAAGTCTTATTTATACCTTTCATGGTGCCATAGGGTCTAATATGGAGTAAGTTATGTGATTCATGGAAATATTCACAGGAACAGTGCAGTTCTGCATGTTCTCTCGATACTTCAAATATTGCTATGCAAGCGGCTGCCCTGAATTGTACTGAGGGGTCGAGTCTGAGCCCCCTCAGCTGAAGGGTGGACCATGCTTGGATGTGAAAGGTCGACCGTTTTTTAAACATGCGTGTGGCAAACATTAGCAGGGCAGCTGCTCATGCGCCCTCCAGCTACATGGAGTGCGCATGTGCATAGCAAGACGTTTGCACTTCCCTCCTAACCATTCTAATGAACCAGCCGCACTGCCATCACCAATTCAGCAACAGTATTTTATCATTAACTTTTGTCATTGATTTTTTGGTTTTACAATTGGGGAGCATTCCTCTCATGTAGTACATTACCTTGTGAATTGCGCCAAAAACAATAACCAGTATTTTGTTTGCAGACTTTGAACTACCAGCAGTACTCTGTCGCCTCGTCCATTGTTTGCGTTTGGTCACATAGATGAAGAAACGCCTTATAGTAGGCTTTATAATGTTTACTATTCAGCTGTAAGGGGCCGCAATGTCCTATGTAATATTTATCTCCCCGAGTAAAGTCTTGCACTGGGGTGCTTCCAATTTATCAGATGTGCTCATTCTCACCAAGTCCAAGTTTTTCCTGTAAAATGAGGCATAACATGCATGTACCAGTATTGTACATGCTTTTTTGGGAATTTTTGACCTTACTAAATGTATCTAAGTAAAATTATGGGGATGCGGTATGTGCCTAAAAACCTGTAATTCTTCTAAATGGTAAGAGAAGTTAGCAACATGTGGAGCTAACTGGAACGCTCCTCATTGAGGCCTTAAAACGATAATTGGGGGTCAAGAGGAAAGAATGAATTACTTTTCCGTTCTCTGGTTCCCCTTAATCACCAGCGCTCACTGGCCCCCTCATTGAGCCCTTCACTCCTGCGCGGTGGCCGGTCTGCATAGAAGCTTCCAGAAGCGCGCCTGGGCCTCACTGACCCGCTGCCAGCCAGACTCAGCCCCGCGCCCTCTGCACGCTCTGCAATCCAGCACGCTCCCTTCATCTGCACCTGGCATCCGCGACTTTCACTCTAAACAAAGCGAATGCAATGATGGCAGCTCACCAGGGGAAGTCGGCTTGTCATCACCGCCGCAGAGTTTAAAGACCGTTCTTTAGTTAGTATTTCTTTTTAATTGAAACCAACATATTTTTTTTTCTCTTTGCAATTTGAAGTTAAATAGCAGAATATTGTGTCTGGGTCGCTGAAGAGGCTTTTCATCCAGTTGTGTGATGCAACCACGCATGCGTTTCGCCCGCATGCTGGTTGCACACGTTCTCAACCATGTAAGTCTTACCCACACGCATGACTTTACCATGAAATATGCTTTGTTAAGGCATGTATGGCGAAGACAAATCTGTGGTTAAGACTTGACAGGTAAGTCCCCCAACCCCTGCCCCGAGTCCTATAACTGCCCCCCATTCCCCCTGAAAACCAACCCCCCTCCCCTCCTGAAAAACAATCCCCCTCCCCTCCGAGCCCGAACAACTTTCCTTCCCCTATCCCTAAAAACTACCCCGCCTTCCCCGTCCCCTGTCCCGACAACTAAAACGGCCCCCATGCCCCTGCCCCGACACCTAAAACGATCCCTCCCTCCTCAAAACCAACCCAGGGTGAGGAGTTGGCCTATGGCTGGGGCGGTTGACCTCGTATCTCGGGAACTGGGGTTCGAGTCTCAGCAAAGACGCTGAACATCCTGTGATTCTGGGCAAATCACTTAATCTCCCCGTACCTAACCAAGCATTTGCAATGCAATAGGTCTCGCATTAGGAAAGTTTGAGCTATTGGTCTTGTAAATGACACATTTGATATTTATGTGTTGGTTTTGAAAATAGCGAAATGAATAGCTTTGTCATTTACAATGCCAATCCTTTTATCTTTTGCAAATCTGACACTTATAGCATTTGTAATGCAACATGTTTTGTATTTACGTGACTTACATGTATTGATATTACAAATAACAATGGCTTTTAATTCTTTTAAATAATTAATACTTAAATAAAAGTTATTGTAATTTATAATGGCAATAGCTTAAACTTTTGTGAAGATAATGTTCAGTGTATTTTTTTGTGACGAAAATCCTAGAACAGAAGTGAAATACTAACATCTTTTTGTGACATTTGTAATAAAGCCTGAAACATTGAGAGAACATATTCGAACCAGTTGTTGAATGGTTGCACAGATTGATACTGTGGTGGCGCATAGTGATGCTGTGGTGATGCCATATCTAGAGTGAGGGCGATAGATAGCTAGAGTGAGGGCGATAGCTAGAGTGAGGGCGATAGCTAGAGTGAGGGCGATAGCTAGAGTGAGGGCGATAGCTAGAGTGAGGGCGATAGAGTGCGAGGGCGATAGAGTGCGAGGGCGAGAAAGGGCGATAGATAGATAGTCAGGTCAAAGAGGTGCATACTTTTATACTTTTGAATGCCCTTCATGAGGGGCAGTCCCTAAAATCGACCTACATTGTTAATTAATTTTTCTTCTTATCCCTCTCTAGACATTCAATAGAGTGTATTTCCGAGATAAACAGAGCTGCTAATTAACTATGTAATGCCAAGTGTTTGGAATGGATCGTATCATCCAAAACAACTTGAATCTGGCCTGAGTACCCCATTGGTAAATGTGGGCAAGTTATTTATTTTGGATGGTCAGAGTAGAACACCGGCAGCTCTGTGGGATTGTACAAAAACGTTTCAACACCACGAACGTAAGAGGTTGGTTAAGAGCTATGTTTGAAGCTCAGTATAGTGCAAAATGAAAATGTGGTAACAGAATATGTAAAGCAACCACTAACACTATCTGCTAAATGCACAACCCACGGAGGCTGGAGAACATGAGCTGCCAGCAACGAAATAACATTAGTTGAAAAAGTAGCAAAAGTACGTTTAATTAGAAAAAGGGGTCGGACACTAGTATTTTACAAAAAAGTAAACAATTGTGACAAATAGCGATCCAACAGTCTTTTTCACCACTATTCAAATGTCACACTGCACCAGTACGTC
The DNA here is from genome assembly GCF_964263255.1 of Lissotriton vulgaris. Taxonomy (NCBI): domain Eukaryota; kingdom Metazoa; phylum Chordata; class Amphibia; order Caudata; family Salamandridae; genus Lissotriton; species Lissotriton vulgaris. The sequence continues at coordinate 72,776,713 of NC_141689.1, forward strand.
TATGTCAAAGTGCAACTGTTAACTTTGACTCAAGTGGAGCAGTGCTTGCTCCGTCGAACAAGTCGGTGGGTGTAGGAAGACCTTTAATCTGAGTGGAGAGAAGAGTTCCCCGGAGTCCTTGCACACCCGTCAGAGTTGCAGAGAGGAAGTAAACGGAGGAAAGCAAAATAAAAAGTGTTAGAAGGCCTATGATTGGAGCATTGTGAATGTAGCAACAAATTCATGGGCACCATTTAGAAATCAGATGTACTTATTAGTTGTGGTGCTCGCGCTCGTTCCGCTGTTGAAACTGTTCTCTTTAAATTTGGCCGGTTCAGTAGTGCCAGGTTGGAGACAGCGGGGTTTAGCTAGTGCTGCAGATAATGTGAGTTAGTCACAGGTAGAATTACGACTATGTTTCGGACAGGTGTGCAAGGCTGGTTTCTGTATAGGAAGAAGGGAGGGAGAGCAGCTGAGTAGAGACCTGGGCAATGATAGTGAGCCATGGTTTAATCCAGTAACGATCGTAAAAAAAAATAAGTCTTCGGAGAGGGGGGAGTGGGAGGAGAAGTAGCGGCAAATGGTGACCTGCAGCTTGGGAGGCATTCCATTGAAGTCTGGTGCTGCGGGGGAGGGGGAGCAGGCATATGTGTTGGTTAAGAGCGATGTTTGAAGCTCAGTATAGTGCAAAATGAAAATGCGGTAACAGAATATGTAAAGCAACCACAAACACTGTCTGCTAAAGGCATAACCCACGGAGGCTGGCGAACATGAGCTAGCAGCAACGAAATTACATTAGTTGAAAAAGTAGCAAAAGTATTACGTTTAATTAGAAAAGGGGGTGGTACACTAGTATTTTTACAAAAAAGTAAACAATTGTGACAAATAGCGATCCAACAGTCTTTTTCACCACTATTCAAATGTCACTCTGCACCAGTACGTCTATGTCAAAGTGCAACTGTTAACTTTGACAGAAGTGGAGCAGTGCTTGCTTCGTCGAACAAGTCAGTGGGTGTAGGAAGACCTTTAATCTGAGTGGAGAGAAGAGTTCCCCGGAGTCCTTGCACACCCGTCAGGGTTGCAGAGAGGAAGTAAAAGGAGGAAAGCAAAAAAAACCTAGTATTGCGCTTTGTGTGTTAATTAACCAGTGGGTGTGTTTGCATACTTGGGTGTGGTGATGGGTGAGTGAGTAAATTGCTACTGGTGTGTTTGTCGTACTGTGTGCGCATAAGTTTGTGTTGCTGGTAATGTGTGTGGTTGAGGGGGAGGGGCATAGAAGCGAGGGGCGCGACCACTTTCTCCCGCAGATAACTGGAAGTCGTTCAGGGAAAGATTTGCTTACAAACCCAGACAGGGAGATCGTATTTTGGGGGACATTAAACAATACATGGGATCCTCCCCCTGACTTGTTCCGGAAGACAGTGAGAGATGGCTAATTCGCCAGATGTACTGAGAAATGCCAGCCAGTGTTATTTATGGAGAAATCACAAGGAGCTGTCAGGCAGTCTCAGATCGGCTGCAACCAACCCAGGACACAGAAATGTCCGGCTGTGACCGGTCTGGAACAATCATGTAGTGTAAAGTAACATCGAGCAGTGCCGTGTTCAGACACCACCACTCGGGGAGCTTTCCAAACATGCCCTCGAGCATCAAAAGTGCATTTTGGTTCACTGAACGGAGGAGAGAGAAGTGACCCATGTACGGTTATAAAAAACAAGTCTTCTTTAAAAACAAGCTGCCTGTGGGAGGGAGGCTGATGATGTGCTGACGGGCAGAAATGAGAAGCGGCCGTGAAGCAGGGGGCGGGGCAGCGGAACCCTTTGATGTAGCTCACGGCCTGGCGGCCGTGAAAGTGCAAGCAATTAGGGGGGAGGAGAAGTGAGGCCAGCGCGCACTGCACACGCTGCGGAAGCCTGTGGGAGGGAGGCTGATGGCTTTGATGTGGAGAGCATCAGGAAAGCTAAACCAGCAGGCGGAAGGGAGCGCGTTCACGATACCACATGCACTTGTGGAAATCCGCCGGCTGGTTTAGCTTTCCTGATGCAACACTAAAATTCTCCCTTATCCATTCCTGCGGAATGGGATAGTCTCGACCTAAAAAATGAATGTGGCCCCATGTAAAGCAACTGGTGCTATGTAAAGCGCTCTGATGCCCTCCCCATCCCTAAAAACTTCACTGTCCCCAAGCCCTAAAACTATCTGTACCCTCCCGTAAGCCCTAAAAACGACCCAAACCCCACCCAAGCCCTAAAAGCTTTCCTGACCCCACCCAAACCCTGGAAACAACCCGACCCCTAGTTCCCCTCCCCCTCCCTCCCTGGAAAAGACTCCACCCCCAGTCCTGAAAACTAACTCAAACCCCCCCCCAGCCCTGAAAAAACTACCCCTAAAACCAGACAAACTACCCCCCACCCCTCAAACCCAGCCCCACTCGCATCCTATGGCTCTCCCAATCCTTCCTGCTTCCGCCCAGCAGCAGCTAGACCGCACACTGCCTTAATCACACATATTGATGGTGAAGGCCAGCGTGGTAGCGCTTGCCTTGTCGGAACACGTGTGGCTGAATCAGTGTTGTTCTGACTGTTTCCCTTAACACCCCCTTCCCTCCCATTTTACGGACTTTTTCTGTGTACCCGATTAAATCAACTATACTCCGTTTTGACGTCTAGCTCGACAGCGTGGGTGTCGGTAACTACAACAGGGAGAACAAATACGTACGTTTGGCTCCACCCAGAGCAGTATTTTTTCACACCTCATGCTATTGACTGTTTGGTTTATCAATCCATCACCTATGGAGAATATGAATTGTAATGGAGGAGGGGCTATATTACATTTCAAACAATTGCAGAATAATAGTTTTTCATAAACTCATTTTATACAGAAAGCAAAAGTTTGTATGAGTTTTTTCCCACTGTCGCAGGGTTTTCTTCAATGTTTGCATCAAGACTAAAAAAAGCATTCTTGGCCTATTGACTTTGCCTGATGTTGGGACCTGATCGCCGGGAAGGCCCTCAGAGGTTTGGTAGGAAAGGCAAGTGATGTACTTCTTCACATGCCTATGGCCGAGTAAGGCGAACCCTAGTTTCTTAATTCCATGGTAGAGACCATCTAGGGAGCATCTGCTTGTGCAATCCATTCTAATGATCGATTTGTGGCCGTACTGCATTAAAGTGGCACTCGCTCATTTACACAGTATTGTGGTCACATGCAAATACCTGAATGACCTTACCTCTGCCCAATATTACCTGTACAGACAGTTAGCCCAGCTAATTCATAATCTCTCACAAGGCTCCCTCCTCCAAAAAAAGAAAACCGTGTTTTTAACCTTGTGGAGGTCAAACAGAGGGTCAAATATACACCCCAAAGGACACCTCTACAGTGGGTTGCAGTCACACACTGTATCCCCCTGTTCATTCTCTGCCCCTCTAAAGAAGGCTGGATACACCTGTAGAGAAAGAACTCCTGCCCCTTCTTTCACGGTTGTTGTGTTCTGGATATTTGTTAAACACACTTATACCAGCACTTCGCGGCACTATAGAATGCAACAACACAATCAGACCAAAGGATGAAACTAGTTAAAGACTGGTATTCCAGAAAGATTCACTAAACAATTAGGCAGATTTTTATTTGAAAAATATTTGAAAAATAAAGGGTGTTTTTTCTTTTTTTTTCTCCCTAAAGACTGAGCGGGATGGACGGTATCGGAGTTTAAGAGGAAGTGTACTTGAGGCCCTGTCCATGGAAGAAGCTGTTTTGGTTCTCTTTACTTCCAGCAGCCCCTTGCCCAGTGAACAAAGAGATTGTTGAGGAATATAAAGCTGAAATTTGGTAACTAGAAATTAGGACCAGGAGTTGTAGATTACTTTGTGTACAACTACTAATACGTGAAAAAGCAGACTCTTCAGGTGGCGGCCAGTGGAGATTATTCTGGATAGGAATGATCTGGTCTCCTCACATAGTTCCAGTTAGGAGGCTGACTGTAGCACTTTGGAACAACTGGAGTCATCTACTTGAGTTGTCAAGAAGACCGGAGTAAATGGATCCCCGTAGTTGAGGCTATGACTACTGTAGTGTGGAATTCCGAGGCAATTTTGGGCAGAATTTTTCTCAGTAGCTAAATTTGCCAGAAGCCAAAACTAGTAAGTTTAGAGGTCTGATATTTAAGAGAAAGATTTGAGTCAATGTGACTGCCTAGGTTGAAAAAGGGAACCATTATGTAATAATGAGGTGACCCATATTAGTCCACGGACCTGGGTAATGATTGGTATAAAGAACAGTGTTCCTAGACTATTTATTTTTAGGAAGACATTCTTTAAACTCATCTACTTCAATGGAATATCATTGAGGCAAAAGCTGAGACTCTCCATCAGCAAAGTATGATCGAAGGTGTAAAGGACTGCTGAAAGGTAATGTTGGACCAGGGCACCATCAAAGTTGCCTTGGTTGTCCAGCTTCTGCAAATCATCAAGGAGCGCTCTGTGCAGTGGCCTGCTTTAAAACCCACTTGTAATTTGTGCATGATGTTTCTTGCCTTGATTAAGCAGTGTATTTGAACGAAAACCAGCTCTTCAAAGTTGTTACCCAAAAAGGGTGGAAGAAAGGTAAGACAGGGGTTGATGAGAGAGAGCTTCTTCAGCAGTGGCTAAACGATTTCTGTTTTTCACTGAACGGATACCTTACCCTTATTTAAGAAGAGATTGAGCACAGTGGTGTGAGATTGGAGGGGGATCAGTGTTTCATTGTGTGCGCTGGACATATTTCTAAAGGGGCACCAGAGGGTCTAGAGGTAGATATGGCATGTAATGTCTCCATGTATGTCATTTCGGCAAAGTGATTCAGCTCTTTTAGGATTTGCGTAGGTGATATGTGAGGTAGGCTAAGAGTAGCGATGTCTGTCTCAATCTGAAACTGGATTATGTCTAAATTAGATGGAAAAAGTTTGCCAGTGTATTGCACAGGGTCTGTGCGGGATCATTTTTGTTTTGTTGTGTCAGTTGGGCAGATAATTTTTCTAGACAGTTTGGGGCTTGACAAATGCAGGCAGTATAGTAATTTTGTTTGGTTCTCCGCATTTGTTATTTGCGAGAGTTGAAAGAAAGATAGCTTTGTTTTCCTTAACTGTTGTAGTTCCGGTGTCATTGTCTTTTGGATCTCCTACCCCACATGCATTCCATGACTGCTTGCCTCCATCCCGCCTGTCGCTGCATGCTCCTTCCACCCCTTCCTTCCTCCTAGTTGCTTCTTGCTCCCTCCGTCCCTCCCAGTTACTGCTGGCTCCATCCCGTCTGGATTATTTGCCTGCGAATACACTAAGGACCAGCGTCTGGATCCTTTCTGTGGGAATACACTAAGGACCAGCGTCTGGATCATTTCTGTGGAAATACACTACGGACCAGCGTCTGGATCATTTATGTGGGAATACACTACGGACCAGCGTCTAGATCATTTCTGTGGAAATACACTACGGACCAGCGTCTGGGTCATTTATGTGGGAATACACTACGGACCAGCGTCTGGATCATTTCTGTGGGAATACACTACGGACCAGCGTCTATCATTTCTGTGGGGATACACTACAGACCAGCGTCTGTATCATTTCTGTGGGGATACACTACGGACCAGCGTCTGGATCATTTGCATGGGAATACACTAAGGACCAGCGTCTGTATCATTCGCATGGGAATACACTAAGGACCAGCGTCTGTATCATTCGCATGGGAATACACTAAGGACCAGCGTCCGTATCATTTCTGTGGGAATACACTAAGGACCAGCGTCTGGATCATTTATGTGGGAATACACTAAGGACCAGCGTCTGGATCATTTATGTGGGAATACACTCGCGCCCAGTGTCTGGTGGAGCGTTCAGCGCAAGTGGGTTTGCCTGTACCGCCACCAGCAAGTCCGCTGTTCCTGTCTGCAACAAAAGGGTCTCCTTGTTGGAGCAAACTCTTAAGTTCACGGAAGTGCTGAAAGAAGCACATTTTTTTTGTAATCAGGAGCATGGTTCTAGACAGTACCAGAGGATTCAGTGAGGGTGCACAGGAGCGGAGCACAAAATCTTCGGTTTCTGCTTGATTATGGAAGCGCTGTAGCTAATATGACAAGATAGATGGAGACACAACACTGCTTCCTTGAGTGACAAGAGATTATTGCCTTAAGTGTATTTCGTGAACAGGTTTTTTCCAACTACAACTGCATGCAAACCTAACTGGCAGATATTTTGAATTGACAGTTTATCTTTCTTCCATAGTCGTTCCATTTAGTGATATTAAGTTAGATTTTATGGCCGCCTTCTGTACAAGTATGTGTTTATAGGATAGGTGCGTGGTGTTGGGTGCGTAAGTTCACGCCCTTTAGAGGTTTCTATGGTTAGTGTGTACAGGCAAATGTATTGGCACCACAACCTCCTTTAATGACAGGAGTTTTCACAAGTCAATGGGCACCATCTTGTGCCTTATTAAACATATTTTTTTATTTAGACGTGTTTCTACAGCATGAACCTAGCATTGACCGGTTTTGGAGCAATGTTATGTAATACACTGGCAATGCGGAGATGTAGTGCAACATAGAAAGGTTTAAATATGAGTGGTCTAAACCGTTTCAAGAGTGGAAGACACATAATTAAACCATATTAACATGGTGCAAGAAACAGTTCAATGCCATAGATTAAAAAGCGCAAGGGTTGAGCTTGTTCATGAAAACAATAACATGAATTCGTTAATTTGTCGGTAATGATTGTTACAAATGAAACCTGTTGCCCCTGTCTTAATGCAGGCCGCAGGGACATTTTCTAGAGACAGCCTGTGTGTCGTTCCTGTGGTAGGAGATGGGCGAGTGTCCTTGGGGGCGACTATCGGGAGGTAATGTGTGGCTCACCCAAGCTTGTAGAGTAGTAGGAGTCCTTGAGATCCACTGTGATGGGGTAAATGGGTACAGGGTGCAAATAATGGAATCCGAGAAGTAGTGGCTTATTCAAATCTTTCTTTATGAGCAAATGTTTATGAAGTGTCTGGAAGTGGTTAAGGCGGAAGCTTCCCTTGATGTAAAATGGTAGAGCATTCCAGACTACGGGTGCATTACCATGGAAAGATTTGGAAAGCATGCTTTTTTTGTTTTGGCGTGGGATGTTGAGCAGAAGTTTGTTTTGCGCCTCAGTAGCCTGGAACCTCCAATGATTTACACTTGAGCATTTGAAAGTGTTTACATGGAGAGCTCTGTATGTAAGGCATGCTCTTTTTTTACCATTGTGCTTCAATCAACAACCCTTTGAGTCTGCGGAGAGTTGGAGTAATGGGTTCTAATTGTGTTGGTCAAGAGGCAGACTATTGCTTATACTACTGCCTCTAGTGTGACAACAGTATTCTTGGGGAGGCCAGTGAAGATGGCACACCCCTGTTTCTTTTGCAATATGACGAATTCTTCCTCTGCACTTTTAACCCCTTCGCAGCGGGGGTAATGTGGCACAGTGCTCGTGTGCTCATGACGAGCTGAGCTCTTCACGGCCACACCCGTTTTCATGGAACGTTCAGCACAGCAGGGGAATTATCCCCGAGTATGAACGTTCTACGGCTCAGCTCGTCATGAGCACACGAGAACCGTGCCTCATGACGAGCTGAGCTAGTCATGAGCACGGAAGGAGTTAAGGTCTTCAGAGTGAGAACATACTTTAGGGTATTTATTAATGAGACGGTCTCGCAGTCTTGGCCATGGAATTTGTATTGAGTAGGAAACCAAGAGGTTCAGCTATGAGGCTGGGTTTATGGATCCAGGCCAGTTTGTTGTATTTATTTTGGTTGGGTGTCCAAAGGAGAAATTCTGTCTTTGAAGTTTAGTTTAAGATTTATTTGTTCCATCCATTCTTGAATACAATTCAACTAGAATTTCTAGTTTTTAACTGGTTTTCAGGAGTGTCCAGTTTAAGATAAAGCTGTTTATTGTCTATATACTGGTGGAACAATATCCCCGAATCACTGAGTAGCTCACTAAGGGGAGTACACACTGAAGTTAAAAAGGAATGTTGACAAAATGGAGCTGAAATGGTGGCTGCCACAAGGGAAATTGATGACTTTAGAGAAGTGCCGATAGCTACCAGTGGAGTTCAATGAGAAGTGTGAACTAAACCATCTTAGTACAGTGCAGCCAGTGCAGATTTTATGATTCATTGACCCTCATTATGATCTGCCTGATTTATAGAAAATGTGCGGTAACTGCTGGTACTGCACTTATCGCAGTTAAGGGTTTTGTTATAAATGACAGCAGGTCAAACCTGCTGATATTTACTGACGGCTGGGGGTGCCTGGTATTGACTAGAACATTCGGAGTTTTGTTTATTTAGCATCATTATGCGCCAAAAACGTATAGTCAGAAATATTTATTGGACTTAATGAATTCCCACTCTGCAGAGTCAGATTTTATCAAGTGCAATACATATCACACCATTTACTGTAGTTCTCGTCAGCAGGGCAATAGTTTCCAAAACCTTTTTAAGATCAATGGTATAGATCCCTTTTGTCAAACCTAGAAAGGTGAGCAGACAAGAAATCATTTTCAGTGATTCATAGAATGTAATCAATATTATGTAAGGTCGCCTGTTAAGTCCTGGTCTAAATGCCTAATGATGTGCCTAGTAAGTAGTTACTAAAATATGCGCTCATTTATTTGCGCAAACAAGGTAGTGGATGATGTGTTACTTGTGCAAATGTAATGGTTTTATTGAGTTGGTTAGTAAGGACCATGAGGAGCAGCAGGCATACACTGAAATGTGGCATCAGCAGGCCCATGTCCATGAAGGCTCCTTACTGTTGACACTTCTTCTGGGCAAGGTCTGTAAGGGGAATACACATCATATGGTTGGGAATTTGTGGCCTCAAAGTATGAATCGTGCTAATAATACCCAATTTAAATGAAAATCTATTTTGCTAGTCTCAAAATATCCCTGGTAGAAATTTGAATTACTTTACTAGCAGTATCCGTGAAGATAAAGACTACAACCACTAATGACGGCAGAACCCTCCACAACCGTGGAGAAACAGTGGCCCTGATTCTACTCGATATCTCAGCAGTGTTTTTTTTTTCAACTCTTTATTAGTGACTGCAGAGAAAAATTGTTCTTACACATGGAAATGTACACATCACAGTAAATTTTTCAATTTACACCCTTGTATCACATATAGGAGATATCTATGTCTGGAACCATCCGCCATCCCACCTAGATCAATGAAAAACAGAGCAGTTGTCCCCATCGTAAAGGGTCTGTTTCATACACAACCATCTTCCATACGTACATCATTATTTTCTCAAAACATGTGAACCTCCCCACCACAAAAAACCCCCACCCCATTCCCACCCTCTCCTGGTCGCTTCTCAATTGTCTAGGCAGCTCCCTCGGGGCAAGCAATGGAGACTGCCAATCCGCAACATCAGGGTGCCATTATCATGTGCTCCTTCTGGAGGACGAGGTTCCCTCCCAGCCGAATCCTTCTTCCTCAGGCCAACTATAGGGATCCTGCTACCTGAGAGGGGATCAAGTCAAGCCCCTCCAGCATCATAACCTCCCACTCCATCGCTATGGGTTGTTTCCTATGACCTCTCTCCTCCTCCCTCCGTAGGGCCGCACCTTCTGCTCGACCCCACTGCACCAAATCCTTTTGACATGCAGTTAACCTAGGGGGCCTGGGGGACTTCCATCTCATCGTTATGTTCCTGATCGCCAGAATGAAGGCCAGGTCTAGAAATTTCAACGTAACTTTTAGTGTCTTAGATATTTTACATAACCCTACTATGCAATACAAGGCTTCTACCGGAACTGGCAAGTGTGTCACTTAATGGAGCGTCTGACATAGGTCAGCCCAGTAGCTCCGTAATAGAGGACAGGACCACACCATGTGGATGAAGTCCGCGTCATCTCCCTGACAACGGGGGCAACAATGTGGGGAGTCCGGATACATACGATGTAGCCGTTTGGGAGTCACGTATGCCCTATGAAGCACCATCGCTTGTATAAATTTAAATTTAGCGTTACACGATACTCTTTATGGGTGCTTCAATATAAGCTGTCACGCCTTATCTGTTAATTCCGAGTCAGAATCCTGAGCCCAGGCCATCCTACGGGTCGTGAGCGGGATCGCTGCATGTTCCCTAATCCCAGTATATAGCCAACGTACAAGGTGTCCTCCCGCTCCCATATAGTACAATAAATAGACCAGTTCGTGTTGGGTAGGTTTGAGTCGTAGTGGTGCTCAGGTGTGCCTTATGTAATGAGTTACTGTGGCATGCAATAAGTATAATCTGGGAGGAACCCCGGTGATCTGCATGAAGGATTTGTGATCTAACAACGTCTCATCGGCGAAAAAAGCCCCTAAGTCTTCTATCCCATTATCCGTCCAGAGACGTAATGCATGATCTCTCAGCAGTGTTTGACACTGTATCTCACCACACCCTTATCAAGAGTCTGCACCACATTGGAATCGAGGAAACTCCTCCAAATGGATCACTCCTAAATAGAAGAGCAAAGAGAATCCACCTACCACCTCAGAACCGAAGATCACCATCTGTGGTGTCCTTCAAGCCTCATCCCTCAGCACTACGCTGTACAACAATTACGAGATCCCCCCCGCCCAACTTCAACAGAACACATGAACTTAACGTCATATCCTGCGATGACAACACCCTGCTCATCCTCTCACTATCTGAAGACCACGATGGCCAACGTCCACGGGTGCATGGCTAGCTTCGCCAGCTGGATGAAAGACTACTGCCTAAAACTCAACACAGACAAGATGAAACTACTGATCTTTGGGAACAGCACCTCCCCTTGAAATGACGCATGGTGGCCATCGGATCTAGGACTCGCTCCCACTCCAGCAGATCATGCCCGCAACCATGGCATCATCCTGGACAGCAAGCTCGCCAGGAGGAGTCTGGTCAATGCAGTCTCCTCGGCCTACTTTTTCACTCTTCACATGCGCCGGCAGATCTTCAAATGGCTCCCCGGCAGCACCAGATGTACCAAAACTCAGACCCTAGTCACCAGCCAGCTGGACTATGACAACACACTCTACCCAGGGATCACTGTGCAGCTCCTGAAGGGACTGCAGAATGCTGCTGCCAGACTCATCCTCGATCTTCTAAAGCAGACATACATCGCCCAACACCTCAAGAAGCTCCACTGGCTCCCTGTTCCGAAGAGATATCAATTCAAGATGCTGATCCTCACCTACAAAGCCCTACACAACTAAGGACCAGCATACATCAACCACAGACTTAACTTCCACCAACCTTCGAGACAACTGCGCTCCGCCTCCCTCGCTCATACCCCCCACATCAGCTCAAGCAACAGTAGAGGATGCTCATTCACCAACCTTGCTGCAAAGTCCTGGAACGACCTCCCCCATCTCTTCCGAACCTCGTACTCTCTGCTGAAACTCAGGAAAAGACTCAAGACCTCCCTGTTCAACTGAACCCTCCTTGCAGCAGGGTCTCCCAGCGCCTGGATACAATCATGTGTGATTTAGTCCCGCTCTACAAGTACTGACTGATTGATTGATAGAACACATGAGCACTAAATGGTTTCCAATGAGCCTGGGAGCATGCGATAGAGAAGCATTAATAATACCGAATAAGCAGACATGGGGTAGCTAGAGATTAGACAGGGTTTGTGTAGCAGTAGCCAGCCTTATTTACTGCAATGTGGCTCCTGGTAACCAGCCTCAAATATAATAGAATAAAACTAGCCTTCTTGCCACTCTTTATAATTATTAATTTATTGCAAAGAATTCAAAAGCATTCAGTGTAGCAGTTGCATCTGCTTCTCCGAAACCTTAATTCCATCAGCCTCACCTTGCCTCTAAGTAATAAACATATCAACATCATGTTTTTAGTTAACCACCTCTAAATTTATTTTGTATTTAAGGCATAATTGCTTTGTGAGATTTTAATATCCGTTCCTTTTGGGAGCCCTTTCATGTGTGTTCTTTTTATGTTTAAAGGCTTTAATGAAATATAGTTACACCATATATGTTGTGTATGGCTGAATAAAAAAACTGCACTTTAAATCTATCCTCTTGGTGTTGGTCCGTTCCTGGCGTGTGGCGTTCTGCAGTCCGTGGAGGAGGACTGTGCTTTTCTTCCAGGATTTGGTTCCCATATATATAATATCTCCATCGGTTTCACACCAGTTATAGTTGGGTGGAAATTTTACTCTCATAAAACCATTGAAATTCCCACGTTATAGTTAGTTGGACTCACTATAACTTGCTCGTGCAATGCACTGCTGATGACGTCACTCATTACATCACTCATGACAACATCCTTGTGACAAAGTGGCAGACCTCCTATCAGCATAAAATAACCTTTGACACACACATTCAAAAATAGAAACTAACATTTTCTTAAAAAACGAGAAACCAATACCAATTACAACAACTTATTAGGTAATTCCAACATCTACATACACATCCACTCATTCACCAACAGTTCTATATAGTCACTCATGCATGTACTTACTCATCATATGTAGTCATACACCTATACATCCTGTTACACACTAATACTCATCCATATAGTTACTCACACACAAATTCACACATGCAAATAAACCATTTACTTGATTATACTGCTATATACACACACCACTACACATACTTCTACAGAAACGGAAACATATTTATTCTCTTAAACAATCCATTATAAAAACACATACTCACTAACCCACCCATACACACAATCATCCACCCATACAGTCTTGCACACATGCTGTCTTCAAAATACATACAAATAGTGAGTCACTCATTCATGCATCTGTGCTCTAAGTAATATCCCCCACCGAACCATACAGACACTGATACTCAAAAAAACAACTAATAACCCATATACACACTCATGTAGCTACTCACCAACCCATGTAGCCACTTATACACAAAGTGAGACACAGATACAGATATTTAAATATTTCAACATTACTCGCTAATATATGTATTCACTAAGATACATTTAATAAGTCAGTTAACCAATCAATTTTACACAAAAAAATCCATTTAGACATTTATTTACCCATTTATTCTTCCATCAACCTTTAGATATACATATATAAAAAATATTTATTTTTCAGAAAGATACACATTCACTGTCATCACATGTCAGTGATGTCATGAGTGATGTCACTGACCATGTCATGAGTGACGTAATATGTGACGTCATCAGCAGTGCATTGCACGCGCAAGTTATAGTGAGTCCAACTAACTATAACGTGGGAATTTCAATGGTTTTATGCGAGTAAAATTTCCACCTAACTATAACTGGTGTGAAACCTATGTTTTTTTCCAGTGAATTTAATAGTTTTTTTAAATGCTAATTCCTAACTATAACTGGTGTGAAACCTATGGTTTTTTCATATATATATATATATATATAAAATTTCTATAGCAAAATGAAACCCCTCATTTTGTTCCTTTTCAAATTAAATGTATTAAGTGTTACCACTTTATTCCAATCAAGATGACTTCAGGTGTGCCATACTTTTGTCATAAGTAAGACTTAGCGTTCTAGTTGTTCTTTGGAACACTCTGGGACATTCTGTCATTGGGCTATAGTTGGGCTACATCTGGCTGATATTTGGGCTACATTTGGGCTCTTTTGTCTCTGGTGGCCATCTTGGGAGACTGCATATCAGAATTTTTTTAATGAAATATAAGAGGATTTGAGAAGTCACTCAAAATGTGCCCTCATTTTTCTTTCTTCAGCACTAATCATAATTTCTATGGCAAAATGAACCCCCTCATTTTGTTCCTTTGCAAATTAAATGTTTTAAGTGTTAACACTTTATTCCAATCAAGATGACTTCAGGTGTGCCATACTTTTGTCATAAGTAAGACTGTTAGCGCTCTAGTTGTTCTTTAGAACACTCTGGGACATTCTGTCATTGGGCTATAGTTGGGCTACATCTGGCTGATATTTGGGCTACATTTGTTTTTTTTTGTCTCTGGTGGCCATCTTTGGGCTATAGTTGGGCTACATTTGGGCTCTAACATATATATAGCCCAATGTAGCCCAATATATATTTTTTCAAAGTTCATTTTCGTAAAAGCCACTGGAGCATATATCTTGAGACATAGCAAAGGCACATCGGGCTACCAGTCCCTACAATTTTGCCAAGTTTGGTGGAAATCCATTCAGCCGTTCGGGCTAAAAGTAAGGTCGACCGCCCTATGGAAATTAACAAGGGGAAAACACGTTTTGGGACCCCCCTTTTATCTCGGCCCTTCGCTTGACGAATCCCCCCCAAACTTTCAGGGAAGGACCGGAGCGCCGCGAGGCAAATTTGAGGAAATTTTCAGGCAGATTCCTCAACCGGCGCCAACGTTATTCCCAATAGAATGTTGGGATTTTGCATTGAAAAAAATCCTAACTATAACTACCTACTGGCGACCGCCAATCTTAAAATTAAATTAACATGTCAATATAATCTAAGGTTAAGATTTAAAATTCCAATAAAAGTAGGAAGCACAATAAATGGAAGTATGGAGGAAAGTTGTAACTGAAAACTTTTTTATATTTAGTATTATACATTGTATTATAAAGCCCTTAAAAGGAGAGAATACAAATCATAAAGAATAATTAAATGCCCCAAAAAGGTATACATATAGTAAAACATGGTATAAATGCATTAGGGGAGTTTAGAAACCACCTCCTTCCAAACTTGTTTTAAAGAGAAATTTAATGTGTAGTTAGTAAGAAAATGTGTTAGCAGTAACCATAACATCTCTTAATACCAAACGAAAAGGGGATGCATGGGCTCTCTCCAGCCTATGACTAACAAGCACCATACCACAAGACTTAAAAAGAAAAAGTTCTTCATTATTGTAATTTAATGTAATTCAATGGCAACGGCACTCTATAATTCAGTTAATCAGCTCCTAATGATCTGTGACCAGTCACCCACAAAAATGTCATGTTACAAAAAGTAAATATCAGAGATAAAAATTACAATAATTTTGTTTCCAAAAGTTTACCCAACGGACATTCGAAAGCATATGAAGCATATTATTTTCAGATGAATGATATATCGAACAGCCACGGTCAAGAACATTTATTAATTTAGAAAAGTAATATGGTGTAATTAATAACTTCATAATTATGAAGACAAAGGTTTCAGTGTTATGGGCAGTACATGAGATCTTATGTATTTTTACCCATACGTTGCTTTAGAAATTAATAGACCATGAAAACATAAGTCCTTTTCCCATAATAGATCAATATTAGATTTGTCTTTCGTGTATATTTAATGTATTTTCAGGAAACATCTTAGTAGGTGTAAAACTATTAAAATAGAATCTATAACACCATCATTCAATTACTTAAGATATTCTGAAACTGTTGCTCAAAATGTAGCTTATTTACAATTGCATGAAGTTGGAAATCCAACTTTACTCTGAATATTGGAAAATTAAGATTCAATCTTGTGATCCATGAATTACTGACTCCGTTTTACCCCTTTTTTTCTCCATGAATTTCCAAATATTATTCTACTATTTTGTAAAAGTGTTCTTAAGCCTTTTAAAAATTGAAAGGTGGTATGCATTTGCATGTTTTCTGAAGAATCAATAACGACCTCCTAAAATGCCTTTGCAATGTCATTAAAAATAAATAAAAGAAAAAGGACTGAATAAAGAAATGTTCATTATTCCTGCCAAATAGGGGAAAGTGTATAATTTGTTTCTGTCAACTATAATGCTAAACTAGTGGACCATATCTTTTCTTAACCGACAGAAAAAGTTAGCAGTGTTCTGGTCATCTTTGTTTTACAAATAGAGTACACAAACAAAGACTGGAACGATCGCCTAAAGTTGGTCTTCAAGGCTTTACTTCTTCTCAGGCATTGGTCCCTACTTAAATTACAGAAAGCAGCCCTTTGTCTAACATCTTGAAGGTGTAATCAACTAAGCAGTGGCATAGAGAATCTGCTGTGAGAATGCTGAAAGCGGGGCGATACTGGGCAATGTTTTTGAGCACTTTAAGAGATGGTCTGGACTTGTCAAGGTCTATGTCCTTACAAATAGTAATTCTATGTGATATATCAATGATACCAGGATTCACCCAACTGCAGCG
This sequence comes from Lissotriton vulgaris, assembly GCF_964263255.1. Lineage (NCBI taxonomy): Eukaryota > Metazoa > Chordata > Amphibia > Caudata > Salamandridae > Lissotriton > Lissotriton vulgaris. The sequence continues at coordinate 72,792,799 of NC_141689.1, forward strand.
TAGTTGGGTTTGCAACCTCATTCGTGGTGGCTAAACTGTGAAAAACCAATATTACTCCATCTTACAATACTTGTCAACAAGACACGTACAGTATGACACCCTTAAAAACCATATATCAAATGAATGATCAAATGGTTAAATTTGAAGAACATTAAATGTGGTAATAGGAATGTTATCATTTTTTTTTTGCGGAACTTTAATGTATTAACCTTCAGAATCATATTCCTGTGTAAGAGCCTATACATCCATTTTTTTTCTGGCACAGTAGATTTGTACTGTTTATCTTACCCAGTGCATGCGAGACAATCACTTTTGGAATTCAACAACTCTCAAGTTTAAGTGACTCAACAGAAGATAAATCGGATTCCTGTAATAGTGCAATAGTAGTGTTCAATTTAGAAAAAAATTGAAAACTCTGTTTTTATTAAGTTTTTGACACCCTTAATATTCTAAGATGCTTCCCTGAATTTTTAACAAATAAGACAAAAAAAAGCATAAGTTAACCTGTTTATTATATGATACAATAGATAAAATCATAAATAAAGGGCACAATGCACAATAGAGGAAAGGCATAGTTACCCATAAACGGTAAGAGAAGTAAGGTGGAAACAGGAAAAGACAGTGCTGGAATGAAAAATAATGAATGAAGTACAAACTAAAAAGACTGACTGACACAAATACTGAATATATTTGCAGTACACTTGGGTTGATGAAGCCACAAAGGAACACAACACGTCTCCACACTCTAACACTCCTTCTGCCTCCTCAGATAAGCCATAGATTCTGGAAATATGTCTTCTATTATAACTTTCCTTCAGGTTTTTTGGCAAAGCTGATAAGTCAGGCTTACACTTTCTGTTTTGAGCAAGACCTATTAGCTTACACTTTCAATAAGGCTTCCATTTTTCTGTTTTTACTGATAAATGCTGACAAATACAGGCAGAAACAATCTATTTCCTGTCAGTATTTATTTTTAAAAGTGGAAAAATTACCGAAAATTGTGCTTCTTGTGAGTGACTCGCCTTGTTGTCCTTCACGAATTCCAGACAAACTGCTAAGCAGATAGACATCATGGGGATTTAAAATCAGGATGAGATTCTTTTAAATACAAGCATGTTAACATATATTTGTATATAATGCTAATATTTACCTGTTGGTGTAATGTTCTGTTATATTTGGCTTCTTCACTTGCTAAAATATGACAGACATCAAAACTTGAGTGCATGTTTTTCAGTTAAATATTTGTGGAAATACACCATTTTACAGTTCCATTTATTCTCAAGACATAAAATAAATATGGATAAATGCCAATAAAATGCCCAAAAAAGAAATACGGATAAATACAGATGGAAATGTTAAAGAAATACCATAAAACCAGGAGCCCTAATCATATAAATAGATGTTTGACTACAAGTTGTACTTGACATCAATCTGAGTTTGAAAACAAAATGGTAATAACCAGTGAGTTCACAGTTTTAGAAAGCAATTTTTGCCTGAATTAATGTATATTTAATTGCATATTAGTTATGCACATTGTTCATTATTACATGCTGTAAATGAGGACATGTTTATCGAAGCATTCATCGCTTAGCCATTGTCATGCAAAAGTGCAATGTGCCGATTGAAGGGGTGGTCTCGTCTCTGTATTAAATCACTACAGCGTAAGTTAAATATGTACCCTTTATTGACTGAAGTGAGTGCTTCTGTGCATTCGCAAACAAGTCAATAGACCTGCATGGGTTTGATAATACATGCTTTGAGTACGTTCATTCTGTATGTAAGCTTGTTTGTAGCTTGGCTAGGACTGTAACAGCGATCCAGTGATTGCATAGGACTGCAGAAGCACTGCCTGTGACATCACTTTGCTCAACGTCACTGCTTTGGGTTGTCCCTCCATAGTTGTTGTTATTCACTACAATGATGTCCTTGTAGTTAGATTTCCTCGACCTTTGTGGATAACCTGTTTGTGGGTCAATAAGTGCTACATCGGCAAAGTGTGAAGATGTAATAAGGGAGGTGTTTACATGCCCACGCTGAAGGAACAGGAAGTGCTTTGCCTGCCATCAAGATAATGACTGCTGAAAATAAAATAACTTGGATTCAGAAGTTGGGGTGGCAACAGCTAGTAATCAGAGAGAACATGTAGTGTTGGTCAAAGCACTGAATGACCGGAAAAAAAGCACACAGACTCAGTCAAAGAAAGAATTCATGGCTAATACAGTCTTGGAGACACCAGTGCATAACAGCAGAGATTGGCAGCATTATGTAGAAAGAATTAAGGGTAACAAAAAGAGAGAAGCTAGGGAGCATAGAGAAGTATACCAATACCGGGGGGGTTACATGGAAAGACAGGGAAGTAAACATCAGGTGACACAAGGAAAACTGTATGAGAGAAGGTTATAAAAGATATTGAGGGATTGGCAAAGACACAGGGGAGAAGGATAAGGTACACTTGAGGGGAGGGTACGGGGAAGATAGTAATACCCAGTAATTCCACTATGAAAAGCATAAAGAGTTGTAAAACAAAGAAGGCGATCAGTATCAGTAGGGTGGGTGTGGAATGGGAGGGCTGAGAAAGGCAAAACAGATGAGAGATTCAAGATGACAGAAAAAAATAGCAGTGGCCCTGGTGGTTGGGGAGTGGTTGCCAAAAACGAATTCACAATACAGGCTGCGGAGAGATGAGCTGCGGAGTGCCTTAAGTCTCCTCCCTAAGCCCTACTCTCTTCAACATCTACAAAGCCCAGCTCGCAGCCATAGTCAGAAACCACAGACTCAACATGGTCTCAAACGCCGACGACACCCAGCTGATTCTCTCTGTCACCAACAAACAAAAGTCATCAAGAACAACTTCCACGACTGTATGAAAGCTGTTGCCACCTGGATGAAGAACAGCTGCCTCAAGCTCAACTCTGAGAAGACCAAAGTCCTCATCCTGGGCTCCACCTCTTCGCTTGGGACGACTCCTGGTGGCCCACAGCACTTGGAACCCCCCACAGACCATGCAAGAAACCTAGGCATCTTCCTTCGCAAACCATGAATCGCCAGATCAACACTGTCTCATCATCCTGATTCCACACGCTACACCTGATTCGAAAGATCTTCAAGTGGATCCCCACTGAGTCCAGGAAGATGTTCTCTCATGCACTCATCAGCAGCAGAATCGACTGCAGCAATGCACTCTACACCGGAATCACCCAGAAACTCCTCAGGAAACTGCAGAACATTCAGAACACCTCAGCCAGACTCATCCTCAACATCCTCGCCGCAGCCACATTACAGGCCACCTGAGATGCTTCGTCTGTCTCCCAGTCAACAAAAGAATTACTTTCAAGCTCCCCACTCACACCTACAAAGCCCTACACAACATAGGACCTCCATGCCTTAACTACCCCTTCGCATTCCAAGCACCCACCAGACACCTCCACTTCTCCAAACTGGCCCTGGCCACCATCCCACGTATCTGCAAGACCACGGCCGGAAGAAGATCCTTCTACTACCATGCAGCAAAAACCTGGAACACCCTGCCTTTCCACCTCAGGCAATCACTGTCACTGCCTCAATTCAGGAAGGACCTCAAGACCTTGCTCTTCGACTGAACCACATCGCCTTTGACGGATCAGCAGCTCCCCTGCGATTTGAGTCCCTTACGGATGAGTAATCAAGCTTTACAAGACACCTGACTGATTGATACAGGATAAGCAAAGGGAATGATTTGGAAATGGGGGTGAATGTTTTCTTTAAAGCCGAGTCAAATAACTTTGTGCATTGCGATTTGCCCGCTGCACTCCTAGAAATCGAGCGGGAAGATCGCAAAGAAGAAACCCATCAAAAGAAGGGCCCAAAATGCAGACCTGTGTATAACATGATGTGTATTTGTGAAAGAGTGTTTTGGAATGAATAATGAGTGTGTTACTCAGTTCAGTGATACTCCTTTTGCTGACCTCAGAAGGACAATAGGCTGAGTGAACCGGTGGGATGGACAACTTATGCCATTGGATCAAGCACAATCCTGGCAGTGAAAGACACCTGCAAGTACTTTGCATGCCTCAGTGTGGTACAGTGATAAGTTTGTTAGCAGGACAAACGCACAGAGTTGCAGGAATACATTTTTTAGAAGCAGTTGATCGTAGGGTACCTCTAGGCCATGCACGTGGACCTCAAATAATGAGCAAATGTCAGCACGAGAAGACCCCTTGGTTTCACACTGCGTTGTGTTCCTATGTGTAGCATGGGGGCTAAACATCTCCAGCTCAGCCTATCCTCATCACCATGTTAGACCTTCTTTCTATGGTAAAACCACTAGGGAAAACAGTCGCACAAATCGGTGTGATCATAACCTGTTTCCCCTTGCATCTCTCCACCCCGCCTTAAAGCCAGTGTTCATGACATTTTCCATGTATGTGGCAAATCTAGCAACTGCAGATAACAGGGGTTTGAGATAGTGATAAACAGGCAATGCTTAGAAGACCCTGAGAGGTAGAATCGATGGGGCTTCAATAAACCTGGTGCAATCTCTGGGACAGGATCCTTAATCCTGCTTATCTCTGGGACCTGGTGTAAAGTGTGTACAGGAGACTGAAGTGGATGTCCTGTTGAGCACTTCACACTTGTTTACACCACTAGGAACAAAGAAGTATATAGTAAGGCACCCTTTACCCTTTTTCTGTGGAATCCCGCTAACCTGGCTATGACATTGTTTTTGTTCTTGGACATTTACAATATACCTGACACACGCAGACAGCACACATTTATTACACATTGTCTAGTTCCAGGAGAAATTACTAGAGAAGTGCATGTTAGTAACAGCTCTACTGTTCTATTACCAGCATGCAAACGCACCTGAACACACTCCAATCTAAAATGAGTTGTTTACTTTACAAAACTTTAGCAAGACATTTAATTCACAGTGGTATAACTCTGTATGCTGCTGAGTTTACAAGTTAAATGGCACATATAGCTGGGAGGAGGATGGAAAACAAGTGGAGAGAGGGCGCAGAAAAAGAGCATGCAAGGGAGCAGCAATGCAGCGGGCAGGGGCGAAGAAATCCAGAGCTAGAGAACATGGCAAAAGAGAGCAGCATGGAGGGTCTGGGTGGAGGAAGCACCTGGCGAGAGAGAGGAACTGGTGAGAGCATGCGGGTGGGGGAGAGAAGCACATTGGCAAAGAGAGCCAGCGGCGAGGAAAAGGACATGAGGGAGGGAGCTGGAAAACAACTGCACTCGAATGAAGTGCTTAGGCTTGTATAAAAGGCATATGCCTAAAAGAGAGCAGAGGAAGCATATACAGGCATCGAGAGAGCTACTCGCCCACTTCCTATGACGAGTCGGATTTTATCACGTCGAGCTATTTTTAGCACTTACTCTGTTCTGGCGAGTGAACTTAAGCTTGAAGCAAGAGGTGTTCTTTTCATTCAGAAAGTGAATGAGCAATAAAGATGCCTTTAATTCTTGTTTTTTTTTTTTCTGGACACATGGCTGTCTGTTCACCGAGGAGGCCAAATGTCAGTTTGTCTTTTTTTACTAATTGTTTCTGATCTTATCCTGGTAAATGGTGTTTACTTTTCTTTCTCTTATTACAGTTAGAGGTTTTTTGCCAAGTAAGCTGTTTGACAGTCACTGTGAATCAAAAGGCTTCAAGATGTCAGTTTTCAAAATATATCCGGAATTACGAAAGAACATGTTTTTTGTAATTCAGAAGTGTGATGCAAACAAAGACTTAAATAGGAGCAAAACAAATCCTAACACTTTATACCACTACGGCCCTCGCCCTCACAGCAAACACCAAGGCGCTCTCGTCCTCAATCCGACTTAGGCCGCCCAGCTCACAGTAAATCTTCTGAAATTGATCGGCTCGACCAAAACAGGAAAATCATTTTGCATAAACTAAAAGGCAAACGCTGCCGGTCGATTTGCGAGAAAGGTAAAGACGGCTCCAATTTGCAATATGGAGAGGCGTCATGACGAAATCATATGCATTCCCCTTTGGAAATGAGATCAATAGACTAACTATCCCCTTCGGAAACCGAAATATAGCCGTGGCCCACACCAATGTCGGTACTTAGGGATACAAGTGTATAGAAACCAGCAGGACCTCATCGAAGGGAATTTGCAAAAAGAAATAGGATCATTGAGGGCTCTTTTTACCTTCTGGACTCCCTACCTCTCTGTTGCGGGAAGACCAGCAATGTCTAAAATGGTGATGCTCCAGCGTCCACTCTATTTCTTTACGAACCTACCAGTAGTGATTCGCAAAGCTATCTTCCAAACACTGAACACGTTACTACGTTACTAACTAATCTAATGTGAGACACAGGCCATCGACGCATTAGCTAGCGAAGTTGCAACTCCCGTCAGATGCCGGAGGGATGGGCAGGTCTACAATCGCTTATTGGAAACAAGCATTAAAATACACAACCAATATTCCAACATACGCTCCTAACCTACCTTCTCCTGGGCATCCCCACCAATATAGGAAACCCTCACTACTTGCAAACTAGCTCCCTGGACAGAGGCAAGAGTTACTAATGTGGGAGACCTCTTTGGAGAGGGGATGCTACTGTCTCAGACAGACTTTACCAACGAACAAGGGATCACAGGAGAACTATTTTTAATTCACGTCAACCTGGTACGATATATTAAGAGGCACTGGGCAACCCAAGGATGGGAACCCACCACGAACGAAACAGTTCATTTAATATACCTTATGGGAACGGGTAGACGGCTAACCCGCTGGTTTTATCTTGGGATCTGTACTCATCAACAATCTTCTCTGACCCTGATACACACTAAGAGGGAACAAGATGTCAACAAACCACTCTCGGATAAAGAGTGAAAAACAATACTGGAATATTCCAAATAAGTTTCTCACAATACACTATCAAAATGTATCAAGTTTGAGAACTCGCTGGGCATACCTAACGCCACATAAATTGCACTCAATCTACCCTAGTGCGACGGCGGCCTGCCCTAGGTGTACTGAGGAGGAAGCAGACCTAATCCACATGATACTGACTTGCAATGGGTTGCAAGAGTACTGGGGAAAGGTAATTGCTACCCTGGGAGAGGTGGTGGGAGACATGGGCTGGCAAACAGCAGAAACGTGCAGATTAAGTCTACCAACGACGAAAGGGGCACGAGGTGTAGGCCACATTTGCAGATCTAGCCCTATCCTTGCGAAAAGAGGTATCACAAGGAGATGGAAATCACCATCACCCCCCAAGATGCAATGCTGGAAGGAAGAAGTCGAATGGTGGGGTTTAGCGGAAAGTGTAGCTATTCATAGAGCGGAACGCAGAGGACTGCGGAAGAGGCCCATAGCCATGAGACGGGATGCCCTATTAGAAACCTTCAAATCATCTGACGTATTCAACCTGTAGCCGTGGCATTGCCACCCTGCGTGAGTCCCCCACAACCAAAACTGAGACCCCCCTCCCTTCCTCACCCCCCCACCCAGGGGCCTCAGTAGAAGGTTCACCTCGGACTCCGTACCTGTTGATGCAAGAGGACATCTCCACATTCACTATCATCTTAAACCTGTATACCCAAATACGGTGTATACAAAATACCCGACCCCTTCCAAGACTGCGACCCATGTAACTACATGGTCACTCTAACACGCAATAACCAGTTAGTAAAAAAGTGTCCATTCTGCGCCCTTCAGCAGGGGAGGGGGGAGGGATGTTCTGTTATTTTATTGTTCCTTTCATTCTATTTAATGTCACTTCAATGGAATACTCTGACGTCATTATAGGATGGATAACAAGTGGTCGCCTCCATCAAGGCTAAGTCAGGCCTTGTCTTGAACACTATTATTGAATGTGCTGATACCTGGCAAGAATAATCTACAATTGTAAAAATCGAGCTGCCACAACCTGTAACACTACTACCACGCTGTACAAACAGTGTTTTATAACCTGCTGAAAACGAATGCAATTTGTTTTTAAAAATAAATTTAAAAAATAGAGAGGCCGGCAGCACAACCACACACTTCTTTCGTGCCTTGTCTCTGAACCTCAAGCCCTCTTCCTTGCCTATTCACTGAACGTCGTTACTCTTTTGGATAACACAACAGTAAAATAACAACGAAAGCGTCTCTTTTCCTTGGTGTGATTAAAAAAATCCCCCAGAAAATCACCAGTGTAGCTAAAATACCAAAATACCCTATCGAAGCATTGAAGTATGCTAAATAAATCCATTGGGATCAGAGGGTGATTGGAGTCAAGCAAGCTACACCAATTGTACTTGATTTGTGAGGCAGTAAACGTTACTCTCGAGCCTTCACGCTGAGTAACCGGCGCAGCGAGCCCACAACCTAATTACAAACAAACTAATTACAGTGCTTCGCCGTTAAGGGTATTTGCATAATCTTCATTCGCAAGAAGGTATTACATTGTCGAAAGCTTCAACCTAAAGTACAACGAAGCTGCCACTAGATGGCAGTGTTGTTCCACAAATCATGCTGCTTCTCAACCCTGGGGTAGGCAATACCGTGGGGTTATAACACATATCGTGGCGTCTGAACATATAGTTCTGCTTCCCACTTCACGAGATCGGTGGACAGAGGGCCTCAGATTTCAGTCATTTGCTTCTTACTGATGTTTAAAGCCAACTCTGATTTTATTGATCTGTTCGTCTGCTGCACTCTTCTTCTCGACTCAAGCTGGCCCAGACTGCTATAGAAAACAGATGTATGCCATTTATATCAAGAAAAGAGAAGTACGTTGGAAGATTATTTTTTTAAGTTATAGATGGAAACATTTTCAAAGTGAACCCAATATTATTGTTTATTATCATTATCATACGTCAGAAAATGTAAAGATAAATGAAAACCAATGAAAAGCAGCCTCAAGAATCCTTCAGAGCGAATGTTTGCTACGTTTTGTCACATTAGGCTACTGAGTTGTGTGGCATTCGTGTTGCAAAATCAATTCTGCTACTTATCAACGAAGCCTAAGGCTTGTAACTCACCACGAAAGTCCATGCCGCCTGCCTCTGAGGTGTGCTGAGCCTTGCGACCCCTTCTGTTGGTGTGAAATCTTCAGTGATGGATGCATTTCTCAGTCACTGTCTAATTTAGCTCCACCACTTTTGGCAGAGATTCCTCTTTGACTGCTGCCAAGGGTCCAGTTAGTGCAAAGCCCTGCATTTCTGATGTGCTGCATTTAACATTTAAAGCTTAGAATTGATGCAGGTGCATGGGGGGTGTTGCTGCACCAGCACACAGAGAAGTGCTGTGCAGCACCAGCAGTGGAACCGACCAGACCAAATTAAAGTTCTTTAATTTCAACTCATTTTATTTCCAAGGCCTGCACTTCAGAGAAGGTAAGCGCACATGCCACTGGTGGAGGGTGCTCCTCGGATTACAAATTTGCGAGGGGAGTGTTCCAGGTAAGTTCCTCCACACGCTCAGCCTTTTATTGGCTTTTATTGTATATCCCAAGTATACAAAGTATGGAGCCCATCGACAAGCATCCGACACCTCCCAACTCGCCTCCTCTGTCTCCCAACCACAGAACCCCAATATCAAACAGTAATTGTAAGTCCAAATAGGATAATAATAATATCCGTTTACAACTCTTCATCTCCTCCTTTTATAACAAACATTAGGAAAAATTAATTGTACTATAATATAATATATATGCGATTCTAATAAACATTTTGTTAAAGTACAAATTACATTTTCCAGGTGTGAAAATCTTTCAAATAACCTGGTTTCTTAGAAATAAGTCCCGTTATAGTTGCAACTTATTCTGCACCGTCTTCAGAACTATTGCATTCCTGAACACCACCTGATCCGCAGAGCGTAGACTCGCCCTCCGTTAATTCACTTGAGATAGGATCCAACGGGTGAATCCCTTCATCTTTGAGAAAACAGAGCCCCTCATTTGTTTACTTTGTAAATCATTTTGAGAGTCCTCTTGAAACTCAGTAGGATTGCATTCCATGTGATGTTTCTCATTACCAATTTGTTTGTTAGGCAAAGAAAAATAAACTTTCAAATCATCAGATTCATATTTCTTATTACAATTAAAAAAAAAAAATCTTTCAGAAGAACCAGATTTCTAATTGACCACCACCTGCCATCGAAGGTTAGCCGAACATTTTTTAACTTGTACCATCTGGTTCGGACCACGAAACTTAAACTCACTATTCCTGCCTTTTCCAGTCATGTTTTTTAACATAACCCACGTACCTCTTTGTAACTCATTAATAAACAATCACTTATTATCATGATGAGCTTTAATTTTATGTTGAGCATCTCTTGCCTTAGATTTCGCAACATCATAATCCACTTGGTCCTCCACCAACTTGCCTGTTATGTTCTCCAACCATTTCAGAATTAGTTTAGCTTTAGCAGATCCACTTCTAAGCGCAAAAAAAGGAGATTCCCCCGTTAAAGAATGTGGCGTGTTGTGATATGCTCACATTTTCTCTCTGACAAATCGAATTACATTCATACTACATGTTGAAGCCGTCGGAATGTCCTCCTTTAGCAATTTGTTCGGTCTCTCTACAGCTCCATTTGCTTGCGGGCTGTATAATGACACAGTATAATGCTTAGTACCATTTCTTCTTAAAAACCACGCCATTCTTTCTGAAAACCAACTGCACACCATTATCAGTAACCAATTCCAATGGTGCCCCTTCAACTGCAAACACATTTGGTTAAGACGTCTATTGCCACTCGAGATTTCATACTGTCCACAAAGTCATAATAGATCCACTTTGAAAAGTAATCTGCCAATACAATCGAGTACCTCTGATGCACAGGTAACAACGCAATGAGCCCAGCAAAATCTTGCACCACTTTCTGCAATGGTGCATCAGGCAAAGGTACTGGTATCATAGGAGTGTCACACATTTTCCAGTGTTTATTAAACAATAAACACTTGTCACATCTTTCCGCAAATTCCTCCACACACTTATTTATTCCTGCCCACCAAAATGATTGTCTCAATCGTTTCTTTGGTGAGATAGAACCTAAATGACCTGTGTGAGCTAGTGAAACAATGGTCTTCTTCATCTTGTAAGGTGGAACAAAGGTATCCCCCTTAGGAAAATAGTATTCTCAATTGTCAGTTTATTGACAATTTGTAAAAAAAGCATTTAATTCACATTGCACTTTTTGTTCACATGAGGCCACCATTTCACAACAAAGTCAAACACCTTCAACAAGTGATCCTGTTCACAAGCTTTATACCAATGATTTCCCTCAATTCAAGCATGATGCTGTTTAGAAACATTTATACCCGCATCAACACACCCATCTTTGAACATATCCAATTCTTCTGTATCCTCCGCCACTGGCAGATGAGACAAACAATCTGCCGTACAGTCAGCAAAGCCTGCAATATACCTCTATAGTACTGTTCTATAGAAATGTAGGTTTTGTTTATTCAAGGATGTGAGTGGAGTACAAGCATTCCAGGACAACATTTTAGTCTATGACAATAGAGTGGAGGAACTCAACATTATCCTGGAGAAGGTATTGAGTATTTTGAAAGAAAGAGGTATGACCGTAGCAAGAGAGCAGTGCAAATTTCTTACGAATATGATTGAATACATAGGTCACCGGATCATCTCGGAGGTTGCCTTGGCTAAAGTAGATCTTCTCAGAGCGTTGAGAGAGGTGCCGACCCTCAACTATAATGATTACTTAAAATTCATTGCAGGTTTGTAGGATTATTATTCCAGGTTTGTGGATGGCCATGCTATTATGAAACCTCTTCAAAAAAGTTGTGGAAAAAGGAGAAATTTCTGTGGGGTGAAATTGAGGATAACGTGTTCCAGTGTATAAAAAAACATACTAGTGAATGTGCCAGACTTACAAAAGGATGTGTGAGGAGTTGAATGCACTATCAAGGTTCATGCAAGTGCAATGGGCATTGAAGCTGTTTTATGTCAGACAGTGAATGGGGTGGAAGGCACCACTGCAGTTGCATCAAGGGTGATTTCAGAAGTTGAAAGAAGGCACAGCACTATTGAGAGGGAGGCGTTGGCGTGTGCCTGTTGCAATTAAAAATTCAAAACGTGTGGGAAACACATTTCATTTAGTGTGCAGATCACACACCGTATTTCTGTTAGGTGACAAAGGAACATCAAGACTCATTTGCATTCTGTTGAAGTTAGAAGAATACAATTTTGAAGTGAGGTACATTGCAGGCTTTGCTGACTGTACGGCAGATTTAACCAGGCTTCGGACTGGTCTGGAAAACTTTTTTCTATAGCTCTATTTTGACAGTATGTGCTGCCTGCTTCGTATCGCCCCCAGAAATGATGTCCATACGACATAATAGTAGCTATAAAACCACCCACTGTCTGAGAAGATTAGTTCCCCTTTTCTGCACCTTAGAAGTGTTCTGGAGCTCTCACAGAATTTGTTTTCTACACAAGATTCTTGTCCAGTCAGCAAGTGCAAACGCGAAACTATCACCCCAACGCGCTGTGTCAAGACTCTGCGAATCAGATGTTGGTGACAACTCTTTATGGCTTGAGCCAAGGATGACCGGAGAGGCTGGCACAAGTCATGGTTGAGGTCACTGGGGTCATCGACATCAATGTCATCCTGGCACAAGCAGAAAAAAATAAGAGACCTAGTAACTCGAATAAGAGGTAAGATGCCACAATGTTCTTCTCAACACCCCCTCTTTCCCACCTCAAACACCCCTGTACCTACCCAGGTCATTATCCCAATTCCCATAGAGCTGGCGCTTCTTGTGTCAGTGCAGCTGTGGACCCCGGGTGTTTCCGCCACCTTCATCCCTTACACTCAGCCCTTTCTCGACTGCATGGTGCCGGTCCCGAACTTTACCTGAATTCAATGTTCGAGAAAGGCTGTGGTCCCCTCTGGTGTTTCTTTTGGATTCTCTTGTGGACTCTTGCTAATGGATCTTCTCTCTGTGCCTTCTGTCCCTTTCATGCCCCAGTCAGTGGCTCCGTTTAGACAAATGATGCAATCAACTGCACCAACCCTAGTCACAGATCCAACGCCATTAACATAGACCAAGATACCAACAAAAAAAAACTCCTCTGACTTCACAGCCTTTTGATACAGCTGAGAGGTCGAGGCAAGATACCCAACACACCCTGGAGGGGCACAAACATTACTCTGTGTATCACCTCTTTGGTACAGATTCGGACCAGGAGGAGACTGGTTTCTCATGATGATCTTGAGTGTTTTCAAAGACTGGCTGATGCCAGTGGGCTTTACACTTTGCCCGAGTTAGAATACCTGGACAATTCAGCAATTCAGACTCACCCCCACCAGATTCTGCTTTCTACCATGACATTATCAGAAAGCAGTACACACATTAGAATTACCTCTGTCCTGTATAAAGACCAAGGAAATCATTTAAAAAAAGGTCCCATAACCTGCCCACTCAGCAGAACCTCTGCTTCCTTTCATTGAAGACCTGCTTGATCCTGTCCTAGCTACCGGGGCAAAGTCATCGTCTACTGCAGCTGTTCACAGAACCATAGCCGGAAGATACAGACCAGCACTGGGTGACCCCGAGTTTCTCTCCCAGCATTCTTCCAGGTTATGTTTGCCTCTTCAACCTCCAGATTAGCAGCTGGCAACTTCCCTACGACTCTGGTCGGCAGTGTACAAGTCGTTGGAAGCGTGGTCCAAAAAGATGTTCTCGCCTCGGGAGCCTAGCCCTGAAGTCACTAAATGCCACATGGTTGCTTGGCAAATACATTAACACCTTATGGAGTATCACCAGACTCCTAGCATCGATACTGCCTGACAATCTACAGTCTTTACTTCATGGACATTATTCCTGATAGTCAGGCTGCTGCGGGTCAGGTCATCCAGTTAGGCCTCAACACTGCAGATTTTGTTACCAGAGGTTTGACAACTACAGCTGTGCACAGTAGGCATGGCTTAGAACATTAGAATTATCTAATGATTTCCAGTTTTAGACTACTGGGCCTGCCTGTGATGGCTCCAAAAAGGTTCAAAACTGATTTGCATTTGGCTGGGTCCAAAATACGGTGGCATGATGAGCAAAATAATTATGGATTCAACCCAGCTCTCTTGACTGGGGGCGAGTGGTTGAAAAGCTTCAGCCTTCCATCCATCATCTTGTTGTGTCTGCTGTGTTCGTCCTAAGTGGCCAAAGGTATGCCCCGACGTGGGAACCATACTCAACGGGCCACTGAATTCAAGCTATCCTGGCTGATAAGGAGTAATACCCCGAAACCGGTCCCAGGATGCTTATTTCCCGTACAGGGAGGACCTGGCATGGCAGTTCGAACTGGACTGGTCTCATGGGTAGCAGGGTGAAGACTCAATGCATATGGCTGGTTCTAAACTGGGGTGGCAGGTGAGCAAAAAACTATGGATTTAACCCAGATCTATGCGGTATGGTGAATGTTTGACAATGTTCAGCATTATGTCGGTCATCTTTTTGTGTTGCTACCTCCGAAACGTTGTTTGAAGCAGTCGGGCGCCTGGAGGAATTTTCAAGAGGTGACGAATCTGCAGGAAGATATAGTATCCACCTGAGAATCACTTCTAAAGCTTAGTAACTTTTTTTTTTTCATCAAACGAGGCCGGTCTCATGTTTGCAAAGTCCGCATTAGCAATACATGACGGGTTGAGTGTCAAGTTTAGTTCACAAAGAGCAATGTAGTAAATAAGGTGCAGAGGTGGTAGACGATTCTTGCAGGTTCCTTTATTCAGGTCAAGAGACAACGTAAGAGCAGACCACCCACAGCAGCAACAACCGGTCAACTGCCGCAGGGTGGAACATACAAGGCAGAGTAGAACATGGAATGTGGAATAGAGAAGGTAAGCATTAAGCATTCCTAAGAAAGACTAGAATATCAACTCACATGTACTACACATCTTCTCCCTTTCTGTTTGAGAAATAATAAAAAAAACAAAAGAACAAATGAAACTTAACAAACGAAATCCTGCAGGTAAGTAGGAGGCCGCCGAGGCCTAAGAGGGCGTGCAGAGAGAGAAGAACCTTGAACAGGGACAAGACCCTGCAACGGAGCAGGAGCATCGCCCCCACCAGAAACAATAACTTCATCTTGTGCATGAGAACCAAGGGACGCACCATTGGAAGGTAGAAGATCATCAGTGTCATTGGCAAGCAAAAAACCACTAGTAACAGAATCATCAGAACAAGAAGTGGAAGGAGCAGAACCCATAGAGTGCAAAGAAGACGAAGAGGAGGAGCCCTTTTCCCTCTTGTAGAGAGCCACTCTCCTGAAGTTCCAGCATTCGCCATTATTTAGGATGACACAAAGGTTGAGCACCTTCTTGACCTTAAATGGGCCCTTGAACTTGGACAAACCTTTTTGTAACCTTCCCAATTTGATTTTGACCAGATCTCCCACGAGAAAAGGAGGAGGAGAAGGAGAGAAATTGGGGGTAGATTCAACCACATCAGTTTGAAGATCATCTGGAAAATTACTCTGAGCCTGCAGAGTAACGACATCCCTCATCCAGGACGGAAATAACTTTAAACCAGGATCACATCCTCTCATCAACTGAAACAGAGACAGATCTCCACTAGCCAAAGGGGTGGTACGGTATGCCCATAACATTTCATTCACCATCTTCCTGACAATATGACCACCACTAGATGCCATCTGTATAATACCCTTAACAACTTTATTGGCTCTTTCGCAAACAGCATTGCCCTGAGGGTTGTATAAGGATGTATGGTGATGGGAGACACCACACTCCTTCAAGAAGATCTCCATGTCCTTGGAGGTGAGTTGTGGACCATTATCTGTGATTAAGACAGAAGGCAGGCCCTCATCCTTAAAGAGGTTTCCCAGAAACCTGATGGAGTTGGAAGCAGTGATATCATTGGTAAAATGAACAACCAACCACTTGGTGAAAACATCAATAACAACAATGGCAAATCTGTCACTCTCCCCAAACTCACCCATTGGGCCAATAAAATCAAGGGCAATAGTATGCCAGGGCAAATTTGGTGAAAGAACGTGTGCACCATCAACCAGCTTTGGACCAGTCTTCAACCGTTTCTCCCCTTCCCTGCAGAGAGAACATTTTTCAACCCAATCCACTACTTGGGAGTCAACGCCAGGCCACCAGAAGTGATCTTTTAAACGCCTTTGGGTGAGGGTCTGGCCCATGTGCCCCTCATGTGCCAAAGCCAGTAACTTAGTCCTTAACCCAAAGGGGGGTACAAATTTCTCACCTTTAAAAAGAATGTCCCCAACAATAGAAAGGTCATCTAGGACCTTAATGTAAGGCCGAACAGCGACAGGGACAGAACTCTCTCGTCTAGGCCCCAACCTTATAAGTTTGATGACCTCCTGAAGAGTGGCATCAACAGACATTTCTCTAGACCAGTCACTGGAAGAGAAAACACCTTCGCCTACAAAAACAGCATCTTCCACCGAGGCCACAGCTATATCATCCAAGTCTAGTGAAACAACTGAATTGTGAGGAGAACGCCAATCCAAAGATAGTCTCGAAAGACAATCGGCTTGGACATTCCTCCAACCAGGGATGTATTCCACCGAATACTGAAACTCTTGTAGTCTAGCCGCCAGCTTCATAAGGCGGGCAGAACCCTTACCTGCCCCGCCAGGAGAAATAACTTTGATCAGGGGCTTGTGGTCAGATCGCAGAGTAAACTTCATGCCCCACAAGTAAGTACGGAAATATTCAACAGCCCAAGAGGCCGCCAAAGCCTCCCTTTCGATAACGGAATAGTTCTTCTCCGTATCAGTAAGGGTCCTGGAGGCAAAGGCGATGGTCACCTCTGATTCCCCACACAATTGAGACAACATAGCCCCCAGACCATGTGCACTAGCATCAACAGTGACAATAGATCTATTGCGTACATCAAAGGGAGATAGCATTTTAGCATCACAAATTTCATTTTTGATGTTTACAAAACATTTTTCTTGCTCAGGTCCCCAAGTAAAACTTACACCCCGTTTAAGCAAAGATCTTATAGACACAGTTTTATCAGAAAAATTCTGTACAAACTTAGAGTAATACTCTATCAAACCCATGAAGGAACGAAGCTGGTCTTTGTCAGAAGGTGAGGGTGCAGAGCGAATAGCCTCACACAGGTTCTTTTTGGGTTTTATACCAGAGGAAGGGATGGTGTAGCCCAGATAGTCTACTTCACACACACCAAACAAACATTTGTCTTTGCGTAAAGTTAGACCAGCATCAGATAACTTCTCAAGAACAACATTCAGAGTGAAATTGTGCTGGGATTCGGTTAAACCATAAATCAGGATGTCGTCCTGAAAGTAGACTACCTTGGGCACACCCTCGAAGATACCTGAGACCATGCGCTGAAAAACGCTAGCTGCTGACTTGAGGCCAAATGGCAGCCGAGTAAACTGAAAGGTACCCCAGGGAGTGATGAAGGCTGTTAGAGATTTGGAGTCTTTGTGAAGGTCAATTGATGGTATGCACTCCTGAGGTCCAATTTTGAGAAAAATTTTGCGCCATTGAGAGTGGTAACTAATTCAGATATATTGGGTAGCGGGAAGGTGTCAGCAACAACACAGTGGTTGAGGGACCTGAGGTCGACACACAAACGGAGCTTGCCGTCAGACTTCTTGGTGACGACAATGGGCGAAACCCAAGGGGAGGCTTCAACAGGCTCAATGACCCCAGAACTCAACATGTCATCAAGGAGACCCTTGACCTCATCCCTAATGATGATAGGAATGCGTCTTACCTTGTGTTGAACGGGGACGGAGTTGGGTTTGATTATTATTTTATGTGAATAGCCCTTGAGCCGACCCAAACTCTCACCAAAGACATTTTTAAATTTAGAAAGCAAAGAGAATAGCTCAGAGTCTTCCACGACCATGACCTGAGGATCAGCTCGGGGATTCACGACAATGCAAAGGTCATATTGGTGTATCCAACCAAGTATAGCGGGACCAGACTCTGAGACATATACCTTACCAAATATTTGTCTGGTTGAGAACACAATGTTAGCCTCAAAATACCCAAGAATGCTTAGTGGTTCCCCCTGATACCCACCAGGAGAAATATCTGTAGGAAAAAGAGGACCCATACCCCACAAATCAACAAAAAGGGAGTTGGGAATGATCGTGTATCGCGAACCAGTGTCCACCATCAAGTAAACATTCTTTTCATTAATAATGAAAAGAGCCTTAGGTCTATTTCTGCGTTTGTGGTCTTCACGTTGAAGATCACAGTCGTTACCAACTACCAAAATTTTGTCAGTGTCATCTTCACCTACTGTGATGTCACTAACATATGAAACAGAAGGACGAGCTCGACTTCTGCAAACACGAGCATAATGCCCCAATTTACCACATTTCATGCATTCCTGTTTAGCTGCAAAGCAAAACTTTGAATCAGAAGCATGTGCAAGACTACCACATCTAAGACATTGCCTAGAAGAAGGAGGTTTAACAGTGTTATTAGTCTTAACATTAACGGACTTTTTGTTGAAAAACTTTCTCTGCTTAAGAAGGGCAACTTCGTCTTGGTCATTATCTTCCTGACTTGGAAACATGTGTGAATGACAAGACACCTCACCAACGTCACTTGAAGTAGCTCTCTTTTCCAACTCTTTCATACACCCTTGGGACTGTTCAACAACCTTTGCTAAATCAATTGCTGTTTGTAGTTTGGGATTCTTCGCTGCCCAAAGACGTTCCTGAATTTTTTTGTTATTGCATTGTATGATAAGCTGATCCCTGATCAGCTCATCAGTCATGTTGCCAAATTTGCATTTCACTGACATTTCGCGCAGTCTAGAAACAAAGTCATCTATGCTCTCACCAGTTTTTTGACTTTTGGTGTAGAATTTATACCTGTTCATGACCAGGTTCTCTTCTTTGGCATACCTGACTTCAAGACGAGACACAGCCTCCTTATACTCATCCAACGGGGCTTGTTTACCAGCCAAAAGGACTTGTGGCAAGAACCTGAAAACACGTTGTCCTTCCTTACCAAGAAAACCCAACAGAAGTGCTTTCTTACGTTTGGCAGAGAACTCTTGAGCATCCAGCGCATCAAGGTAGTTCTCAAACATGGGGAACCAGTCTTCCCATGATATGCTGGGCTGGCCAGGTGAAGAAAGAAAACTGGGTGGTAAAACAACAGAGCCAGATTGAAATGGTAACTACTCAGACATATTTAAAGTTGTGGTGAGAAGCACAGAGTGATATTAATGTTATTAATTGCCACACAAAAAAAAACGGAAATGTTTGAATAAGTAAACGAATAGTTAATTAAGGCAACCTATTCCAGGAAGAAACGCTACAAACAGGAATAAAATCGAAGCTTTACTTGTCATGAAGCTTTACTTGTCATGAATGCGCACACAAGACGAGCGCATCGTCGTTGCTGGAGTTGAATCCGTAACCATGGAAATTCAAAATGGCCCCCCGGCGTGATGACGTGGACGTACAAACGCGCTGGCTGTCTGGGAGAGACGGCGCGTTGAGACGAGTCACGCAGAGTGAGAGGAGCGCATACCAACGTCACAAGGAGAATCGCTGACTCCCACGGAAGGTTCTAAGACGTCATCAGTATCAGGGAGACGCCGCAGGAGCAGGAGACTACCAGGAGGGAAACGGCAGGAGGACTGAGTGAAGGGAAACACAGGCAGAAGCAGGTAAAAACTTGCCGGTTCCGTTGAAAGTCCAGAATAAAGCCGTCGGATCCCCTCAGGCAGTACGTAGAAGCGTAGACAATGATTCAGCTCAACTCGGTCTGCTCTTTGGTGTCCGAGGTCAAAAGGTGGCGGGAGAGTGCAGGGTTCGAAGAAGCGTCGCCAAAATACTGTAGTAAATAAGGTGCAGAGGCGGTAGACGATTCTTGCAGGTTCCTTTATTCAGGTCAAGAGACAAGTAAGAGCAGACCACCCACAGCAGCAACAACCGGTCAACTGCCGCAGGGTGGAACATACAAGGCAGAGTAGAACATGGAATGTGGAATAGAGAAGGTAAGCATTAAGCATTACTAAGAAAGACTAGAATATCAACTCACATGTACTACAAGCAACATGCAAAATTGACTGTTTTCAGGAAGCATGCACTGTATCTCCTCAGCATGACTATCACTGCTTTTGCTGCGCATCAGCAGTAAGAGGACGGTAGTAAGAAAGAACCTTAACATCTTGTGTATGTAAATCCTTGGGCAGGGTGAGCACAGGATTACAAAGAGTGAATCCTCTTGAAGAACCGGGTTTTTAGAACCCAGCGGAGCCAGGGGCATGCCCAAAGTCTTCGGGTTCACCTGTCTTGGTATACAGAGACACAGGATACTTCTGGATGGCGTCAGAGATCAAATTTATTAGCTGCAGCTAGTAACAGTAATCCCAGCAACACAACACGGTGTACAACTCAGGAAACTGTTCAACTTTTGTAGAGCAAGACATCACTTTTTATCCACATTTTGCTCATCATAAATGCACACCCACTGCGACAAACACTGACGAATGAAATACATTTTCCCACGCATTATCACATCATAAAAGCTCGATTTACATTATACCAACCCATAAGTTAATTATTAGGAATGTCCCAAATTCGATTTCCACAAGCCGGACAAAACCCATAATTGAAAGCACTACCCATGTAATGGAAAGTCATAAGAAAAGAAACAATTTCAGATGCTGAATAGGATAATATATGTGCAAGAGAACTAAGGTTAACGATATCCTGAACATTGATTTGCAATCTCAGACAACGATCAGCCAGAGAAATTGGCTTCACAAGAGGTCAGTGTCAGGTGACGGGGTCAGCGTCCTACTGTTCACTCACAAGTCAAAGAAGGCCTAGTTAATACGTGCATGAATAACGAAGCCCATGCAACTTTGTTCGTTCGGTTACCTCCACGGGCCTACGTGAGGGCAGCACAAAATGGCGTCACGAACAACTCAAACAAAATGGAGTCCGGTCCCAGAATCACAGAACCTTACTCTCAGGCAAACATCTGTGGCCAAAGTGCTCCCTGTGACGGCTGAGGACAGCAGTGCTGTCACCCTCTCTGCTCTACACAGAGATAACATAATCCTGCTTCAGCACAACTTCAGCAAGAGCAATTAACATGGAGTGAACATGTCAACCATGGGTCTGGTGCATGACCTAGCAGCATGTGTAGCTAGAGTGAACCTTAGCACCGGTCGTAGAAGATGTATAGAAAATGTACATTTGTGTAAATAATGTTGTATACAGATGAAGGTATTTAGAGCCTTTGGACAGGTATGTGACAAAGGCTTTGGTGCATGTCTTGGCAGCATGGGCAGAAAGAGTGAGCTCGAGGGTCTGTCACAGAAAATGTATAGAGATGGCGTGCAGGTTGGTACAGTGCTTTTGTATGCAGAAGAAGGTGTGAAGGCCGGTGAGGGGACTAGGTAAAGACAGTCAGTAGTTTGAGGAATATTTCTAAAGAAAGAATTAGCAATTATATGAGGGGCATGTGTAAAGTGTGACCAGGTGTGTGAGGGACTTGCATAGAAACAGTGTGAGAGGCATATGTAGAAAATGAGTGAGCAGCTGGGTGAAGGTCATGATGTAACAGAAAACAATCCTTGTAGATTAAGATCCAGGAGACACATCTCAGGCCATGGTTTTCTGGTGCCTAGCCTTTCAAAGCCTAGCAAAGCACACTGCAGGGGTCAGGAAAAGTAATTAAGTTGTGCCTGCTTTTCGTTTGAATGAAATGTAACAGTTGACATATTAAGTCCCCCAAATAAACAAAGCCCTCCGAAAACATACCTGTCAAAAGGAATCGATCTTTTCCACTGCAAGGTCTAAGGAAAACCTGTTTCTCATTTCTTATTCACGATGTTGGACATATCACTGCACGGTATCGTCATTTGCGAATTAACAGCTTAAGAATGTCAGAGATGTGATATGAAGTCTTGGTTGAAAGTAAAAGTATCTGTGCTAATTGAAGAAAAATATTTACTATAATGTATATAACAAAAAACGTATTAATTGTTTTTTTTTGTGCATGCGACCTAAAAAACTTTTTGCTTTAAAAGGACAATAGACTTGACTTAACAACTGGTTGTGAAGGAAAAGCCATTAAAAACATTTACATAAACACACATCCCTCAAGAAAGTTGCATCATCTGCTTATGGAATCATTCAGATGAACTGCTTATGCCCATCCGCAAATCTTTCATAATTTGGCATCAATTCTAAACCTAATTGGGTTAGACTCTCGAGTATTTGAATATTTCAAGAGTACCTCTTCAGAACATCCTTATAGGCCTCTATTAAATTTTTTTTTTATTTTTTTTTATTTTTTACATTTTCCTTTGAAAAATGCGCTGCAAAATGGCCCTTTTGCTTTTTGTTTAGTTCCCTTTCAAACAGTTAACCTCGCTCCTTTTACTCACTCGCCGAGTGCAATTCGAAACAGACGTTTAGGTCTCACCACTATTAAATTTCACCAGTTGCTACTGGAACCTAGGGCGCCACCATCTGCAGGCTGCCCATGAGGCTCTGAATCCGCCTGCATATCTCAGAAGGCCCCATTAGAGAAGTGTACAGGTTTAGTCCCCCATGTTAAATACAAAATAATTAACGTTCTTGAGCATTTATTTGGTTTAATTCTAAATGAAGTACAATTAGAAAAAATAGCAATTAAAAAAATTGTTGGTCTAGTATCCTAGATGTAGGGGATGTATATATTATGTAGGAATTTGGTGCATAAGTGTAGGAAATTTCCTCTTTTTTGCATGGTTGCCCCCCACTTTTTGCCTAATGTTGATGCACCTTGACTGAGTGTGCCATGGGCTCCTGCCAACCAGGTACCCAGGGCCTATCTTCTTTCCTTAAAACTGTACATTGTAATCCCAAATTGGCACCACCCTGGCAACATAGAAGTCCCTTGTAACAGGTACCATGGGCCCTGTGACCAGGGATGGCCTCTGAGGGCTGCAGCCACCCTTAGAGGCCCTGTACCCTGACATACAGACACACACACACACACACACTGCCATTGCAGACTGCATGTTTTGGTGCAGGAAAAGTGAAGAGCCGACATAGCAAACATCCCTGTGTATCATGCCTACAGCCACTGCCTCTGGTATAGGTAAGCCACCCCTCTAAAAGGGTGCACTATACCATTGGTGAGTGTGCAGTGGCATGAGCCCTGTACCCCTACACTGCCTAATTCCATTCTTGGGCATTGTAAGTGAAGTACAGCCATAAAGAGTATATGGTCTGGGAGTTTGTCATTAGGAACTCCACAGCTTTATAATGGCTTTATGGAAAACTGGGAAATTTGATATCAGACTTCTCAGCACATTAAACCCACACTGATGTCATTGTGGAATTTAATGACAAATGTACTCAGAGGGCACCTTAGAGATATACCCTGAAAAATGGCCTGACTCTAGTGTCCTGGCTGAGTGGCTGATTGTTAGCTGCCACCAGCAGGCATGTTTCTGGACCTCTGGGCCAAGAGCCTGCCACTCTTGAGGCCCTGAAACAAAGCACATCCTTGGTCGAGTTGCCAAGCCTCCTCCCCCAGGATGGACAGGGTCCACGAAGGGGAAGCTTCAAAGGCTTGCTGACTTTGTGAGCTGCCCCAGCCATTTGCTGCTCCCAGCAACTGGCCCCTACCGGTTCTGACCCCCACTTTGGGCGGGAAAATTGGCGGGAAAACCAAGATGGGAGCAGAGGTGTGCCCACCTTTGCCAACCCCACCCCTCAGGTGGGGGAAGTGAGGCGAAGCAACACGGCCCATGCCATCTTGAAGATGGTGGGATCTAGCCAATCAGAGTGAGGCTTATGCCCTCCTCCCACTGGAGGGTGGCATAATAGGGGGTGTACCCATCCCAAGAAAGGGACCCATTGGTCCCAACCTTTACCTACCTGAAACGCCCCTAAATTTAGTATTTAGGGGCAACCCTGAACCTTGCCTCCTCAGACAATAAGAAGGACTGAAGAGCTGTGCTGAAGGAAGAAGATGAGGACACCAACTGACTTAGCCCCAGCCCAAACGGCATGTGCCGACCTCGACCGGCTCCAGCGAAATCCCAGTGTGTCCTGCAACCAGCAGCCCCCCAGAACCCGGAGGACCTGCCCTGTCTTCCCAAACCAGACTTTGTCTCCTGTGAGCTCCGGATTTGCTCACCAACAGACTCTGGCTCCGGCCAAATCCGCAAGTATGCACCCCTCTGCACCCGACGCCCACAGCCTGAATTAGAGTGGCCCAACACCACAAGGATGTCTACCCGGCGATCCTGACCTGGGGTATGGTGATGCCTGACATGCCTCAAGTCTCCCGATTACTCCTGCAGCTCCTTTCAGGGGGAAACCACGATCGTAGCCAGTAATAAGTATCAGACGCTAAAAGACACTGCTGCACCTTACACCCCATGGCCTTGGGTGACCCAACCGGCGGTGTCCCGGCATCCCACGACATCTCAACTTACCTCTCCAACGGATTGTCACCTCCAGAAGATCTTCGTGCCCGAGCCTGCAGGGTTTGTTCAAACCGGAGAATCCCCATTGAAAGTACAGGTCACCCGATGCCAAAACATCACCCTGCACCCGGCCGCCCTCGTGCCGCTGTAGGTGTACCTTGGGTACTGACTTGAACCCCGATTTGCCCTGAGCTTAAGTCCAGGAGCTTTGCGCCCTCAACCTTGTGGCCTGGCCATGAGAGGCCACCAACCAGAAGCCCCAACCCCATTGGATAACATTTGGCCTCAGCACTCTGCACCCAGCTGCCCTGGTGCCGCTGAGGGTGCTTTGAGAGTGAAATCCTTGACCCCGGGGGGCCCCTTGTACTAACCCCAGAGAACCACCCCCAAAACTAAGTACTTAACATTTAACCGATAACTTCATTTTCCCCCATAGGATTACATTGACTGCTTTTCTGTGAATTCTTTTTTTGTGTTGAATTTGAAAATTGTATGAAACCTTAAACTGTAGATTTACACAAACTGATTTACTCACTTTTTATCTAGGAAATGTCCCAGTGGGATAACTAGGCATATCACACTGAGTAGAATAAGTAACTTAAAAAGTGAGCTGAAAAGTAACTTACAAAGTAATCTCAGTAGTAACTGTAAAGTAATTCCAACTGTTTTATGAGCAAGTGACTTACCTGTGACCAATCCAATTGCATTCAACTGCATTCCAACTGTATTTAACTGCATTATTCTTGAAAAGTACTATTACACTTACCTGTACCAGGCCTGGCTTGGTTCCAGAAATCAAATACAACTAAATTAATTTTTTAGACCAAACAAACTGGTCAGAATTCAGTCTTTGAGTGTGTGATATAATTTCTTGCCTTAGTGCAGGGGTCTTCAAACTGTGGGGCGCGACCCCCAGGGGGGCTGTGGAGTGGTGTCAAGGGGGTCACACATTCACAGTCACACGTCTGCCCTGGCCTCCAGAGCTTCAGCCCCCCTCTTCCCCCATCCTGTGTCTCAGCCCGGGCTGCTGCAGTGAAACTCGAGCTGCTAGGGGCTAGGATGGGCAGTGTCTGGAGTCTTATCTCAGCACTTTTTTCACAGGTCTTTAAAGACCATTAGCATATTTACATACCTTTGTAAACTGGTTACAGAGGCTTAATGTTTTTTATGGTTCCAGTACCCCCTGGGCCCCCACTCTGCCTATTCCTTACATTTGTATTTTTACACTTTTTGCTGTAGTGTGAGAATGCATTTAATGAAAAGGAATATAAAGTTTGGTTGCCAAAAGGAAATGCCTGCTCTTGACACTAAATAGAGTTATACATAAAAAAGTATGTATTAATTAGTTATATGACTTTTCTGTCTTTGTTCTCTTTAATTTTCAGTCATGGATCATTGAGGCAGCCCTAGAACACAATTAAAAGTGACACAATTAAAAGTGCTTTCTATTTATATTTGCTGATCTAAGTATTCACGGATAAGTGCTAAAAATACAGCTTTAGGTGACTGCTTATTTCTGGGCCATCAAAATAATGAGCTGGTAACCCTAATCATAAGACTGGAAGTTTGTTGCAGGATCAGCACATTATTTATTTCCTCCACCATCAATCCCTGATTAACGCCATTATAGCAATAGTTTAACTTGTATCTGACACCCTACACTTCAAGTTTCTGGGAATGCACCCTGCTTTTAGACAACTCACTTCTTATTCTCGCCTTCACTTTCACGCTCACCCTGCACTCGCAGCGATCACAATGCACTCGCACTGATCACCATGCACTCATTGCGATCACAATGCGCTCACACTGATCGCCATGCACTCGCACTGATCGCCATGCACTCGCACTGATCGCCATGCACTCGCACTGATCGCCATGCACTCGCACTGACCGCCATGCACTCGCACTGATCGCCATGCACTCGCACTGATCGCCATGCACTCGCCCTGATCGCCATGCACTCGCCCTGATCGCCATGCACTCGCCCTGATCGCCATGCACTCGCCCTGATCGCCATGCACTCGCCCTGATCGCCATGCACTCGCCCTGATCGCCATGCACTCGCCCTGATCGCCATGCACTCGCACTGATCGCCATGCACTCGCACTGATCGCCATGCACTCGCACTGATCGCCATGCACTCGCACTGATCGCCATGCACTCGCACTGATCGCCATGCACTCGCACTGATCGCCATGCACTCACAACATTCACCCGCTCACCCTGCTCTGTGATCACTCTGCACTAAATGTGCTTGCATTGTTCACTCTGTACCTCACCCTACAGTCACACGAGCACACTTCTCATCCTGCACTCATGTGACACTTCACTCACCTGTCCCCCCTCACTGCTCAATCTGTAGCTCACTCAAACAAGGCCATCACTAACCATGCACTAATTTGTCCCACTCTGCACTTACAGCCGAACCCAAATTCATATGGTCACCTCACTCAACCTGTAGTCACTCCTTTTACCCTACTCTCACACTGTTGCATTGCTCTTCGTGCAGTCACATGGGCACTCTTGTCACCCACACAGTGCAGAAGGTTAAAGTACCTGGTACACAGAAGATGTACCATTCACATCACAGAAGTGAGTGTGAGTAAACTATGAGTATTTTGTCAGACAGGTGCTATAGAGAGATGAGGTGTATTGTTGGTGAGTGGTAGTGAGGGAATTCATGGAGAAGGTGGAAAGACTGTTGCACTGTGTGCGACTAGGGCCAGCCCTGGCTGGGAGTGTTAAACCCCCCCCCGAAGTTCGGGTCTAGTGGATCCCCTGCTTCTGCCTATTATTATTTACATTTGTAGTGCGCTACTGTTACCAAAAGGTGTCCTGGGGCTAATAACCATCTGCCTGCAATGTGAGAGAGGGATCCGGGGTTGGGAGAGGAGAGAAGAGAGGGATGAAAGGAAGGGGTGAGAGGAAAGGGCATGGATAAACTGCTTAACTCTGCACAAGACCACCAGGGTTTGAAGGGACCCTTGCTGCTCCCGGCCATGGCCAGGTGAGCTTCTAATGTGGCAGCGCGTATTCCTGCGGAGTTGGAGGTCCTTCACAAAGGTTGACTAGACATCTTTCTGATGATAATTGCTGTATTTTGGTTATAAACTGATACTGATGGGGTGAAATCTTTCCTCCGTGTTACTGTGTTTAAAAAAAATTCAAAATAATAAAGCCATGCTATCCCAAAATACGCAGCATCACAGAACATTATTTAAATTTTCTACTCACACAATTTAGTCAAGCCTGTCGCATAATTTGGTACTCACCTGCCTCAAAATTCCAGTAGCCCTGCCTAATGGTTTAGAAATTTTTGTCAGAAGGGGGTCCTTACGCCTGTAAATGTTGACAGGGCGGTCTCGGCATCCAAACGTTTGAAGACCTCTGCCTTAGTGTGTACAATAAATGCTTAACACTACCCTCTGATAAAGCCTTACTGCTCACCCACACTACCACAAATAGAGAGCAAGATAATAGCTGCTTTAGCCTCTGCCTACCTTGGGGGAGCCACTGGACTCTGTGCACACTATACCTTACTTTGGTATAGTGTATACCGAGCCAGCTTCCTACAATAAGCAGGAGTTATAATGATCAAGTTACTCCTTCAAAAGTTTAATTCAGGTTTCCCTCAAAAAATTCACAATAAGGATGATAGAAGGTTGGTTGGAGGACATAAGAGCTGTGGTGCAGAGGAGGATTCTTCTCTTACATCTGCTGTGACTTATCATTGATTGTACTTCTTCCTAAATCAGTGAACTGTTCAAAAGTTAACGGTTTGATTCTTAGTTACTGGAATACTGCAGCATCTGTTTGTTTAACCCAGCAGTTGAGATTCCCCTTGGGAGCACATAAACCTTTCAGTTTTTGACCCTTCAGTGGAATTCCTGAGCCTGTACTATGTTTTGTAGGCATATGTCTTCTAGGTCTTTCAATATAGTTTGGGTCCAGCAGGGTCTCATTAAAACATCGATGTGTAGTGGGATAGGTTAATTTTATATCTTTAACGTTTAGCCCTGGCAACACCGGTACACCATATTCATTTCCTGTGACTTATTTTGTGGCTTTGCTTAAATATTTACCTCTATGTTAGCCTTTTACTAGCTCACAGTAGTAAGATATTGTCATGAATTTTTGTGTTGTTTAAAAATGCGCGATCCACCACCCACGATAAACACACTCTGTAGTTTTGTTTGAATGTTCATTTGTTCACAAAATGTAGAGTTGTTGTTTTTGTGTCTAAGTACCAGGATCATTTCCAATTTCTGTGCGTGTTGGGTACCTTTTTGAAAGAGGAACCCTTGTGGCATGGGTTATGAAGGTTGTCTACATTTAAAGCTTTGTGTTAGATTTCATGGTAAAAAATCCATGTTAATTAAAGAGATAGTTTATAAGCTTAAGGACTATCCTCTCCTGCATTGTGTTTGAGCATACACATTGGTACAGGCCTTGTATTTTTTGGTGCTGTCACTTGAAAAAAGACTTGTGTGAAAAGTGTGCTGGCTTCCTTAATTGACAGCTTGACTCTAGCAGTGACCAGCAACCCAGAGGTTTACCCTACAAACTAGTGTGGTTTAAACCAAAATAAATGTTCTGTCTGTTATTGGTACACCCCTCTTTTGTTATACTTGAACCATTTTTTTTTTCTTAACTGCCCCCATGACAGAATACAATTTTACTTGTCACTAAATTCCCCATTCTTGCACTTCTTTTCCAAATCAAAATAGTCTTTGCTCCTCACTCTCTTCTACTGCATTTGGGATAGAGCTGCTCCCCTCCATTATCACTTTAAAAAAATCTTTGTCATTTCGTGTAAATATGCTGTAAATCATTACCCATTGAAATCCCCCGTGCACCAACCGTCCCCCGTGATACAGAATCAATATCAGTCTCATGGTGACAACAATTACACAGACGAGAAGGGCAGAGAAGCTTTAAAGTCCAAAACAATACAGCATCTTCTTGTTGAAAATAAGCAAAATATATAAAACTCAAAGGATTATTCTGTAATGGTACTCAACATCCCCCCATCCTTTCCCACCCCCCTGCTACATTTGCCCACGTAACTGCTATTACTAGGGCTGTTGCGTTCCTCTACGTATGTCGCAAGAAGTTCTAACAAACCCTGAATGTCCCTCTGGTTACTCCACTGAGCCTTCTGCTCACCCGTCTCAACCATCTCTCCATCTCCTCAGTCCGTCGTTTCCAGTGAGGCTTTACCGGGAGATTCCAACACTGCTTGAATCATAATTCCCAGGGGAGTGTCATCTGCAATTCTGTCATCCCTATGGGTTTGCCTCAATCAATCAATTATTTGTAGAGAGCGCTACTCACCCGTGAGGGTCTCAAGGCGGTGAGTGGTGAAGCTGCTACTCTTCGAACAACCAGGTCTTGAGAAGTCTCCTGAAGGTCAGCAGGTCTGTCGCAAGTGGATGGGGAGGATGTTCCATGTCTTGGCGGCGAGGTGAGAGAAGGATTTGCCGCCGGTGGTCGCTCGGTGAATGTGTGGAACGGTGGCGAGAGCGAGGTCACCAGGGCGGAGCTGGTGGTTGGGTGTAGTAGATGAGTAGTTTGAGGTATGTTGGTCCGGCGTCGTGGAGTGCTTTGTGGGTGAGGAGCTCATAGGCTATCCTCTTGTTGACGGGGAGCCGGTGCAGGTCCCTCAGGGTTTAGCCGTGGTTCCTGCGTAGAGGGCATTGCCGTAGTCCAGCCTGCTGGTGACGAGGGCCTGGGTGACCGTCCTTCTGGTTCCGGTGGGGATCCATCTGTAGATCTTGCGAAGCATGTTGAAGCAGAAGGAGGAGACGGCTTTGATTTGCTGGGTCATTGACAGAGCTGTGTCCCGGATGAACCCCAGGTTGCATGCTTGGTCGGAGGCTGTCCGCGCAGCTCCCAACGAGGCCGGCCACCATGAGTCATCTCAGGCAGAGGGGGTGGAGCCGAGGATGAGGACCTCCGTCTTGTCCGAGTTCAGTTTCAGGCGACTGCTCTTCATCCATTCGGTGACGGCCTTCATTCCTTCGTGGAAGTTGGTTTTGGCGGTGGTGGGGTATTTGGTGATGGAGAGGATCAGCTGGGTGTCTGCTTATGAGATGATGTTGAGGTTGTGTGATCGGACGATGTTGGCGAGCGGTGTCATGTAGACGTTGAAGAGGGTCGGGCTGAGGGATGATCCCTGGGGTATGCCGCAGGTGATCTTGGTGGCTTTGGATCGAAATAGAGGGAGGCGGACTCTCTGGGTTCTGTCAGTGAGGAAGGAGGTGATCCAGTCAATGGCTTTGTAGCGGATTCCTGCGTTGTAGTGGCGTGTGCGTTCGGTGCGGTGGCAGACGGTGTCAAAGGTGGGCGAGAGGTCTAGGAGGAAGAGGGCCGCGGTTTTGCCGTTGTCTAGAAGGGTTCTGATGTCGGTGGCTGCAATGAGGGCGGTTTCCGTGCTGTGGTTGCTGCGGAATCTGGATTGGGATGAGTCCAAGGTGGTCTCTTCGAGGAAGTGGGTCAGTTGTCTGTTGGCGATCTTCTCAATGACTTTCACTGGGAACGGGAGCAGGGAGACGGGCCGGAAGTTCTTGAGGTCCTTTGGGTCTGCCTTGGGTTTCTTAAGTAGGGCGTTGATCTCTGCATGTTTCCAGCTTTCCGAGAAGGTGGTGGTCCCGAATGAGTTGTTGAGGATCTTTTGGAGTTGGGGTGCAATGGTGGAGTTTGCTTTGTTGAAGATGTGGTGGGGGTAGGGGTCTAACGGTGATCTGGAGTGGATGGTGTTTATGGTTTTGATGGTGTCTTCGCTGTTGACGTTGTTCCAGAAGATCATGAGGCTGGTGTGACTGGGGGGCGGTGAGTCTAGGGGGTCAGCGGCTGTCTGGGGGGGGACTGGATGTTGAAGCTGTCGTGGATGTCTATGATCTTGCGGTGGAAGAAAGTGGCTAGAGAGTTGCAGAGGTCTTGTGAAGGCGGGATGTCGTTGGAGCTGGGGTTGGCGAGTTCCTTCACGGTGTTGAAGAGCTCTTTGCTGTTGTGTGCGCTGTTGTCGATGCGTTCCTTGTTGGTGGTTCAAATGAGTTGGTGGTGCCTGTGGCTGGCGTTCTTGAGGGCTGTAGGATTGCCCGGTGATTGCTCGTGGCACCATTTTTTCTCTAGTCTTCGGCAGGTCTGTTTGGACGCCTGGAGGTCGGCTGTGAACCAGATGGCCCTTTTGTTGGTGCGTGTGTTTGAGGGTTTCTTGATTGGGGCGAGAGTGTTGGCGCAGTTGTCAATCCATTGCCTGAGGTTGCGGGTGGCTGTGTCGGTGTGGTCGATTGGTGGGTCCTGGGCGAGGGTGGTGATTAGCTGGTCTTCAGTGACCTTGTTCCGGCTGCGGTGGGGAATTCTTTGCTGGTGGTTGTGTGCGGTGGTTTTCTCTAACAAGAAGTGGATGCAGCGGTGGTCGGTCCAGTGGAGTTCGGTGGTGTGGCTGAAGGTAACATGGCTGCTGGCAGAGAAAATGGGGTTGAGCATGTTTCCGGAGGAATGGGTAGGTGTTGTGACAAGCTGTTTGAAACCGAGGTTGGCGAGGTTGTCCAGCAGTGTGGTGGAGTTGCTGTTGTCTGCGTTTTCGAGGTGGAAGTTTAAGTGTGACTCCTCTGCTCCAGCCCATTTGAGTAAATCCCTGCACCAGTCCTCTTGTTTAGGGGATCTAGGGCTGATCCAGCTGATCTCTATGCACCTTTTAGCAACAATGAACTCTAATATTGTAAAACAGCGGCTCAATTTTTTCTTTGGATTGTCAAGGAGGAGGTCAAGCACACCGTATTTAATTGTACGCGTCACCTCCCATCCCCTCAAAGATGTTGTAGTATCCCAGTCCCGTACAACAACATAACCGAGCACCGCCACACCATATGCAGAAAATCTGCCAGACTGTCTCGCATCTAGCGCTTAGTGTACGTACTTCCTGCCATGATACATTCAAGGGGATCCTTCTTTACCGCCCTCCTGGCCCCAGAGGTGATTTTTTAGAATCCATTGGAATGCTACTAGTGGAGGGACTCTGCTCCAACTCTTTTACAGTAATGAAGGATTTTAATTTTTATCTTGATGATCACAAAGACCCCGATACCACGAGTTGGTGACAGGTGATGGGTTTGGGGGATCGTAAACAGCTGGTAGAAGGAGATTAATGGGATAGCCCTTACCCACATGTTCAATACTATCTCCAAATCGGCACAGTTTCCCAAAAATTGGAAAATGGCATCTATTCTTCCTTTGCTTAAAAAACCAAACCTCGATCCCAAGGACCTGAATAGCTATAGACCTATTTCGCGCCTCCCCCTACCGGCAAAACTGATTGAGAAAGCCTTGAATGTTCAACTCAGCCTGTTCTTTTAGACTAACAATATACTGGATCCAACACAATTTCTTAGGAGCTGACATAGTATAACATAACACCATATTAAATAGGATTAGTTGGAGGAATGCGCTGTGACCCTTCTTACTGCTGCATATATCTTTGACCACTCTTTAGGCTCAAAGGCCTCTCTACTTTCACGCAGCCAACGCAGAGCGAGCAGTAGATATGAGTAATGAACTTACGTCTCCCTGACATAGCGAGAGAGAGAAGTGCCACCAAAGTCTGCCTGGGCTCAGGGACCTCAGGGAATGACGGCCATAGCTGTTGGGCCATGCCTGCTATTTTGGTGTATTGGATAAATTGGCATCTCCTTCCAAATCCGACATCTGCATCGTATCCGTTAGAGTTACAAAGTGACCCACCTGATACAAATCTAACAACATAATATAACCTCCCTTCTGCCACCGGTCCTCTGCCATCATTCGGGACATCAGCTCAAAAGGTCGCACTATCCATATATCTAATTCTGACCCATATGGCACTCTACCTATCACCCATCGCACCTCTCTCTCTCTCACACAAACTGCCCATGTGGCAGATAAAATGTGGTAATAAATCAGGCATGATTCCACCGCGCATTAGCAACACCCCCAGCTGACGACCGCCGTGAGTGTCATCCGGCAAGGTCCTCTCCCAGTTCTGTTCCCCGTCTAGCTAATGTCAAGCATGCTGTAGATGCACCGCTAAGTAATAAAGTTCCAGGCCCGGGACCTCCATTCTGCCCCTGTCCCATTCTCTCTGGAGGGTTCTAAGGCATACCCTGCTGCATTTACCAGCCCAAATGAGATCCACTAGTAAGCGGTTATACTCCCAGGAATACCTTCTTCGGTATCTCCTACATAGCACCCTGTAGTACATACAAGCATTGAGTTAGGACCACCATCTTTATGAGAGATCTTTTCCCAGGGACATCCGCAGCATGTTCCAGAATACTATAGAGGGATGCAGATTTTCTATCACCACACCAGATTTAAATCATACATCTGTTATTCGTGGGTGATGTAAATGCCCAAATATTTAACACTATCTATCTGCCAGGGTATCCCTACTTGTGGCAATTTGGAAATAAGCCCCAAAATCGTTCACGGCAGAAGACCGGCTTTACTCTGTGGAGTCCCATTTTGACTTATCTGATTCATACATGGATATGGCTGTGCATCTTGAATGGGAACCAGGTTAGGCTCCTTTTTTAGGTCTCGCCTACGCAGCGCGCATACGCTGCATAGGAGACCTTTAGCCTTAGCTCTGCTCTGTTTGGAAGCACATACTTGTGCTTGTGGCGGGATCCACCTTGCGAGAGCACGCAAGGGCGCGCCAAAAGCACGAGTATGTGCTTCCAAAAAGAGCAGAGTGCTCTCTCAAGCGTGCGCGCCTCACTCCGCCTCTCCTTCTTGCTCGCTCTTCTTGCTAAAGAACTGTTGGCGTTTAAAACCTAATTACTTTCGCTTTTTCATTAGCTAAGTTTCCTATTCCTATGAGTGCCTTACACGTAATATTTGTAGCAGCTCCTATTTACGAGCTAAGTTAAGGCAGAAGTGTGACATTTAGAGCTATATAAAGAACAAGTTGCTAATATGACGGTCTGTTACAATTTCTGATGTACTTACCACTACCCAGAACCGTATATTTATAACATTTTTATTAATATATAACAACTGCATACTATTTTTTTACTATTAATGGGCCCGAGTCTCACTTTCATTACCGTTTTTGTTGTTCTTTCGATGTGAAGTTTTCCTCATGAAAAGTTATATACCCCACATATTCAGTCTTAGAATTAATAAGCTACAATGCTCTGCTGTATTGAACTTGCGTCGTTAGCATACTGAACTATTTCTGTTTACATGCTGCAGATTAACGACAGCGCACATTTATGAGGCACTGTGTTAGACCTAAAACTTATTGACAGAGGTCCCACACCTTAGGCTCTAGTTCCACTTTGGCAGAATGAGGAAGTATCCTCCCTCAGTCACAGCCTTGCAGCTGATGTTGCACTCATCCAAAGGACATTTCCCACTAGCCCCCCCGATTAATGCCTCCTGGAAGTACCTTTATTTCAATGCTTCGCCCCAGAGGACTCTGGGGAGAGGAAGAGACGCACCCCAACTTTTCAATGAGAGGGTAAATTACTAGTCCAACTCACACAAGACGAGTTGTAGGCACATGTTTTGGCATCCTGCGTGGTCTCAGGAAGACCCATGACTTACTACCAACTACAGCTAGGAAAACCATGGTCCATGCCTTTACATCGAGGCTGGACTATGGTAATGCCCTCTATATGGGAGCGAATGCTAGGTGTATCCCGAGGCTTCAGCGTATACAGAATGCGGTGGCACAGTGGGTGTTAATGCTGCCTAAGAGAGCCTCTACTAAGAAGGTTCTGGAGACGCTACATTGGCTGCCGATCAAGGAACAGGTGCTGTTCAAAGCCCTGTGTGTTAGTCAACGGATTACACAGGGGAAAGGGCCCATCCATCTTCAAAATCTTCTCACCTTATACAACCCGACCCGACAATTGAGATCTAGAGGGGCAGGGCAGGTTAAGGTCCCTAAAATCAGTAGAGCGAGGATGGGAGGACGCTCCTTTCAATTTCTGGCACTACAACAATGGAATAAACTCCCTTTGAGGTTCCGTCTGGAGACTTCCGAGTTGGCGTTTCGTAAAGACCTGAAAACTCATTTGTTTCCAAGAGCGTAGGCAGGGATGGGGAGGTGGGAAGTTGTGGAATGTTGGCTTTGGGGGTTTTGATAAAGACGTACTTCAGAGCAGGGACACACTAGCTTAGTGTAACCAGGCGCTTTATAAAATTAGTAATAATAATTAGTAATAATAACTCCTGGACTCAAATATTTGGGTAGGCGTGTTTGTGAGTCTTGCCGTACTTTCAGCAAATGGGGAGAGTATTATTTCTAAACCTTTTATTCGATTTATAAAAAGATAAATCATCAAGTTACAAAATAAACACATAGTTCATCAACAATAAAAACATATTTCAATCAGCACATTGAGTTCAATAAGTCTTAAAACAACCCATATGATAAAAAAAACTCTTGGCCACGTTTAAAAGGAAATAAAACAAGCATTGGCATAGCTAATAGGTCTCGCCTTTGTGACCTTATACCTGTTTCGGCATGAAACAGTTCATGTTGTTGCACCAAGGATATTTTACTGCATAACTAAATACTTATAAGGTCCCAAAGGCAAGACCTATCGGCAATGCCAATGCTTGTTTTACTTGTTCTTATATGCATTGGTGCGGAGGGCACATCAAGCTGGCACGCCTCTAATGCTGTTGAGCATTTTGAAAAATCTGAGTACACCGGAGTGTATTCTACCACCTCTGTCTCCTATAGATGTGTACTTTCCCATAATGTTGGATAATCTGTCTGGCCGGATACATCTGGCTGTACTTTATACTGTGCTCCTGCTGCTCTCACTTGACAGATTTAAAAAAGTGTTCCGGAGGTCTTGGACCCTCCTCATGTAATCAGGGAAGATCTATATCTGTTTGTCCTTGACCTCGGAGGGCTATGTGTGCGCTCATGTTGTAGTATTATGACCTGATCTCTGTAGTTCAACATGCAGGCTGTCAACGCTCTAGGTGTCGCCCCTGGGCACGGTGGCGCAGTCATTGCTGTGAGGGTCCTTTCTATTGAAAAGAATTTCGAAAGGCACTTGGGTTTGAGTGTGTTGGTGATCCAGTCTTGAAGGAAAAGTTCCACAGAGGGACCCTCCACCTTCTCAGGGAATCCAATAAAGCAAAAATCGTTGCACCTGGTGGGCCCTTCAACCTCCTCCACACGCTCTTACACTTGCGCTACGCTGCACTTAATACTGGCCACTGTGGTTTAAGATCCTTGATTTCCATCTTGAGTCGCCACATCCTCTTAAGTAGAAGTCACCCTTTTAACCACCTTACGCAAATCTAGGCAAAGATGATTAATGGCCATGGACATTGCATCCATTTTGGTTTCCAGTGCGTTCCTTGATCCTTGGACTGCGGCCAGTATTTCAGTGGTGCCCTGCAGGCAATCTGTAGGCACCTGTGCCATATTAGCTTCTGCCCCTTTTCCTGGGGACCCGGTCCAGTGACTGTGTATTGCAGTATTGTTCTGGATTGCACTGCTTTCGATCCTTTATCCTTCCCGATGATAGGAATTAATTAACGGGAACCAATTAAACGGTATTTAGCCTGCCCCCACTAGGCAGTAATTGCAGGCAATCACAGCATCTCCCCTGAGTGCTTAGGGTTGGCTAAATGTGCAGCTGGCCTCTGCACACTCAGCTTGGAACCAGGATTCACCATCAACTCCTTGCACTCAGGACTATTGCCCCTCCACGGTAGCAACTGTGTGTCGCTTTCTTCGCATGTAGCAGGCACAGGAGCATCATTTGCAATACATTTGCATCTCCTCTGCCACCACGTGAGGTGCCTATACTTCACTTTTGCCATCTGCGGTCGAACACCCCAGAGCCTCCACTAATGTAAATGTAAATGTTTTTGTACTTGTATAGCGCACAGCTACCCGCAGTGGGTTTCCCGGCGCTTGTACGAATACCGCAAGGGAACCCTTCCTGGCTTTCCCTGTGAAGTGTCCACTCCTGGGCACCCCCATGGTGCAGACCAGGCATCCCTCGCGTTGTGGGGGCCATTGTGGAGACTAAGCAAGCTATTGCCCAGAGTTGCAGCGTGGGACCCATGATCAGAATAGGCACTGAGGCGAGAATATCCAGTCAGGGGAATTAATGAGCCCGAGACCCGCCGGGGCAGGAATCGAACCCTGGTCCCTGGCCAGAGCTCTGCATCGAGGTCTGCCTGCTCTAACCATTGAGCTACACTTCCCATGTCCTATCTTCAGCAGAGTAGTCTCATATCAATGCTATTGTAGTGCTTTCTCGCACGGTCAGGCAGCTGCCACAGTGCATCCAGCCCAGTTGCCAGGCCCCTACCACCCTGAGAGCCAAGAGGGCAGTACTGGCCCTAGACTTGCCCCCGCACCAGTCTTCAAGCACATAAATATATTTACAGGCCCCACTTATGTTCTGCTGTATCTCTCACTGGTTTGCCAGGCATGTTCTTTCATGGATATTGCCGGCTGGTGTGTAATTTAGCCTTGCCGCCTCTCGTGAGACATTGTCTCCATATCTGGCTTCTCAGCCAAGGTCTGACAGCCCTTGAGGGACCTTCTTTTGGTGTTCCTGCAGCTAAGGCATGGCGCTTGTGTTAAGGTGTTCCCACACATCTCAGTGCAGTTCCTGCTCTCCCTTTGTCCAGAGTGCTGTCAATCGCGGATACTCTACCCTTCAGTCATCCCCAGTCAAGGTTGCAGGTATTCCGCTGCCTCCAGCCCCAGCCAGCTATTCAGGTAGGCGCAGGTAGTGAAAGGCCATGGATCCTCCTGCCAGCGGTAGCCTGCAGCCTCAAGTTCCAGGCCCCAAGGCGTCTCCGGCATAGGCTTAGACCCCCTCTCATGAGGAGTCTTTGCGCGTGTACCCATTGGGGTCACCAGCTTTGCTATTCGTCAGGCCGCTGCGCGGGCCAGCACACTGGACTGTTCTCTCAGCCGTGGCCCTGCTCCAATACTCTGGCCGCGCCAGTCAGCGTGCACGGGGTGTTTTTTGAAAATTCAAAGTGCAGAGATGCCCCAGAGCAAACAATTCACTGGGGTCCATCGCTCAGAAAGCACAGGATTGTTCTCCTCTAGGCCGGAGCATTACTGAGGCACGTCTGTTCGGCCATCTTGGTTGGCCACGCCCCCATTATCACTCGCAGTATCATTGCTAGACTGCTCCCACTCCTCCTATTTTGTCTTTTTAGGTCTCGCCTGTCGATGCGCATGCGCATCGAGCTTGCGAGACTATGGGGGCTTAAACAGTCTTTAATCAACTTGCAAGGAATCGTGGCGATTCCTTGCAGTGCCCGTGACATTCAAGCTCAATGCGCATGCGCATTGAGCTTAAAAGCGCGTGCACATGCCCCCAGCCGCCTGCCTTGCATGTATTTTCCCTCAGGTGCACTCCTCCCACACCCCCGCTCCGCCCCCTCCCCTGCCTGCCGTGTCGCATTTCTTCAGTTCCCTCAGCCGCACTCCAGGCCCCTGCTGCTTTCACACCCTCTCCCCGCTCCGCCCCCTCCCCTGCCCGCCGTGTCGCATTTCTCCTCCCCCCTCCCCTTCTCTGCCTTCCCTCCGTCTTTTTTTTTTTTTAACCCGCTCCGCCCCCTCCCCTGCCCGCCATGTCGCATTTCTCCTCCCCCCTCCCCACAGCAATGCCCTCCTAACAACACACAGTGCTCCCTGATGCAATGTACTTATCTTTACTGAACACTGATTGGTGAAAGACTGAGACATACATGTCTGGTTCAGGCCTGCGGGATACACACAGGCCTGAAGCCGACTCTTTCGCCCACAGTGCTGTTAAAAGAATGGTTATCACACTTAAATGGATACCGACCTGCGCACATATCCTTTTGGTATCAGAACCCTTCCCACAGTTACTTCTTACGCTATTCGACCTAATTATTTTACGGTGCTATAGCCCTGTACTTCACACAATGACAACTCTGAACTGAACTCCCTCGGTCTTTACTTCGACTGGTATGCCTGAATTGGCGCGACAATGCATGGGTTTTTCAGCTCACCCCGTTTTCGCTGTGTCATGTGATGCCGGCTTTTCCATAGATGACGGTGTGGGAAAAAAAATCGCTTGCGATACATAGAGATGCTGTGGTTATGTCTGTACTCCTATGTAAATACCAGGATAAGTTGTTTTGACTGCATGTGTTTTTAGAGCCAGTCCATAGATACCTGCCCATTTTTTCGAACAGGAAAGTGGGCGGTTTTAAAACCAAATAGGGGGAATGTCTTTTTACCTTTGACTTCTAATGAAGCAGAGGCAATTTTAGGTGAGAACAGCTAAAATGAAACCATGCTTCAGCCATTTTAGACTTCAAAAATCGTGAGTCTCCTGCCTGAACATCCACCATCAACACCACTACCACATCCACCACCACATCCACCACAGTGTTTTGCTTACAGTCAATCTCAATCCAGTTTAACGATGATTGATTTTTATTCTAGGGATTTTTAATTCATTTCAGATCTTGGCAGACATCAGCAGGTTCCACACAAAACCGAGATAAAAACTGCCTGATCACTACTATTTTGCAGCATTTTGTTACCAGGAATAGCTACAATCACCTTATGCATTGTCTCTCTTCTATCTATCCTGACAATCTTATGTAGCTTCTAAGCCATGTTGCCAACATTGTTCACTTTGTGCTACTCTGAGCCAGTAATGCATTAGCTTATGCAAAACAGTTGTGTGTTTGCTACTCCTGTTTCCAAGGTCCATGCTACCTGCTTCCAGACAGTCATGCAGGCGATAAGAGTGACTCTTCTTCCAAGTTCTTCATTGTATGGTCCTTGCCTGTGGTTGCTTCAGACCACCGTGATCTACAAACACTTTGCAGATAGCATGACCAAAATCGCATATTCGATCGCTCCCATGGATTCCACTTCGCAATACAGAACAATTGTAAAGGTCAGGCGTCAAATAGACTGTGACCTGTGATACGCCCATAGCGAGACCTTTTAGAATTCTGTAAGGCTCTCAGAATCTATTTATTACTTAAACGAGGCTCTATTTCTGAGTGTGTTATCTGGTGTGCAGAACGTATTAGTTGGCTAGCACCAGGTCGCCCTATGGCTAATCACATGCTTTACATACTAATATGTAATACAGGAAGGTCTCTTTGTGTATGGCCCACAATGCTAGGAATTCCTAGACAACCTGAGAGCTCAGTCCAACTGTCTCCCTGGGGAAACCCTCAAACTGCCCCATTCAATCAACTTCCTCTCCTGATCTTGCATAAATGGAGTTGTCAAAAACAAGTCCTACTTTGTCTACCAGTGGTACTTATGGCAGTGCTGTCTTAGAGAAGGGAGTGCTTGGGGGGATTCAGAGAAGCCAGTCTGTAGTTTTTTCCTGAAGAAGAGGTGGTTGGTTTTAGAGCATAGGATAAAATATGGAGCATGGTGTAGCTGGTGTCCTTGGACTGCTGAGAGCCTGCCTCCTTTTGCGTACATGTCGGTTTGACGGATGTTATGTTACTTTTTAGCATTCACTACTTTGTAACTGCATGTTTTTTAATTGTAGCTGAAAAATATCATGGCTCTATAAAATCAAAATACATTTACATTATTCATATTTTTGTATATCTGTGAATGGATGTGACTGACAGCGCTCCGTGCTTGTATGTTGAAACCTAACGGGGTCCACTCCTCAGCATCGCAATTCATGTTTATCAAGTAACAGCTTTAATGTGGTCAGTAATCCGACCACAGATGGGCAAAATGGAAATTCATCTGGTTGCTGCAATTCCTGAGAGAGCTGTGGTTAGTAACATTATGTACCCTAGACGAAAACAATATAAACTTTTCAGATGAAACAAAATGCATGTGAAAAAATAACATTAAGACATTTCAATTAGTTTCTATCAAACATATTGAAACTTCTGGGTTAGCACAGAAACTTAGACTTTTAGACTGCACCGTTTCCGATGCCTCAGTCCTGATGATTGGACAGTCTTCCTTTTCCAACACCAGAAGGGCACTGTCCTTTTCTGGACAGACGCTGAAGCCCTCACATGGTTCTGTACTGGAAAAGGATTGCTGGTCTTGTATTGCAAAATAAAAGACCCATTTGCTATATTGGCATTTGGGTGTTGGGTGTGTAATTTGGGGGCTAATGGGAACGCACTTCTACATGTTCCCCTCTCTCCTTCACACCCTATGGGAAGAAAGTAAGAGCTACAATATTAATAATGTATGTATCTGTACAAAAATGAATTGCCCAAACCCATTTGCCAGACTAGAATTATTCGGAAGTGTGTTTGACAAGGACACACCCCATGCGTGGTTAACGCTTCCAGGAAGGGCAGGAGTTGACTTTCCATGCTCCTATCTGCTGGATTCTATTAGAGTGATGATCATAGGTGCTCTTTGTGGGCAGGCACCATAATGCTCAACGTCCCCTGTGAGGCACTCTCTATCTTAGATATAGTAAAGGGGCCAAGAATGCACTGTTATTTTAACCATCTGCAGTAATAATAGACCGTAAGGTCTGCTTTCCTATAATGCGGAATCGTGATCTGCTGTTTCCTTTGTACAATGCCAACTGCACTGTTGATGCTTTATAAATACAAGATGCTCTCATTGTAATATTAACCACACATATATCATTTAATCCCCAGCAGTCCTATCTCCGCTACAGTCGGTTTTAATAATTTGTATAAAAAGAACTTCAACAATGAAACAAGGTTTGGCACTGTGTACCCAGACTTCATCTCTTCTAGTTCCTGACATTCTCCATGTGGCATAGAAGGCAGTCTGGGTCATGTCAGTCACTGTAAATGGTGGAACCAGCATGTACATAGCATCCAAGGCACATCACTCTTTTATGTGCTCATTATAGGAAAGAAGCTAGGGAGGCCTAGGACTGACATTTAACTTTATAGATGGTCTTGGCTCTTTTTCATGTAAAACCCAAAAAGCTAGCACAACTGGATCGACTCACTCACAAAGCCTGAGGCTGGTTTGTAGCTGTGGCTGTAATTGGCCAACATGGATTTGAACTGTGCAGGACCTTACTTCTAAGATCTTCCAAATATTGTAATAGAAGTTCTTAATAGAGTTAGATCAAAATGAGTTGATCAGATGATTGGCTTAGTGACTTGAGCCTGATATTATATACTTTTCACAATATATTTTATTTGTATTCATTGCATTCTATGAAAGGGACTCCACAGCACCAAACAAAATTGCTTATTTCAAAATGTAAAATACAGCAAGTTCTCAAAATGCCTTCTGTTTCTAGAGGTCCACCTGATAAGCTACTGCTCAGAGTTAGTCTTTGTTCTCGTTTGCTCCCATAAGACTCCAAACCGGATTACAGTTCAAACTAACCCACTTCAGCTGTTCTCACACAGGATAGGGCTGTGACCTGGATGTTTTTAGGAAAGAATTTACCACTTATGGTAAATTATTTCCTAAAAACATTTTCCGTACAAATACCTTTTTCAAAAGCATTAAGCCCGTTCAATCGCCAAAATACCTGTACGTAATATTTTTCTCTCTAAGAGAGTTGTGATGATCTCTGCAATTTCACTTTTGACTGTCATCGTTTTGACGCGGTGTGCAGCGATTTAATACATCCTTCCCATATATTTTTTTCTAAAAGGCTTGATCGCTGTCATTTTTATGAAGTAGCATTGTGCATTTTGAAGTGGTGTGTTTTTCTCCATAAGTTACGTCTATCCACAGGACAACACCAGATGAACATCTTAGGGGCTGTGATTCCTTTTATTAGGTCTCGCCTCGGCAGCGCTTGTGCTGTCTCTTTGAGACATGCTGTATTCAGGATATAGGCATGAAGCTCTGCCCCTCTTTTTAATTGGCTCCTTTCAATGTCATTTGTAAATGGTGGTCAAAAGTCTTAGTAGTCCCTCCTTAGTACTGCCCTTTCTCTTCTTGTAACCTCCCTACATGACACCCACTGTTACAAGTGTTGTTACTCTGTACTTTATTTACAGTCTGTGAGCACTACTTTCTTAAATAATTTTTTCCAATAGCAGGTGCGACATGCTGTCCTACAACCGCTTGCTTTTTAAGCAGCATGACACACGCATTTTAGCTCATCTTTTTTGCTTTAAGAAAAGTGGCCATGCCATTAACGCTGCTCAGGCTATAATATATTTTTGGGAAAGCGGCATGCGCACTTTATTTTATGGGTTTTAATTTAACCTAACCGCGCTGTGATCTTTTTTCAACAGCGTGGCACACTTTATGTTAAAAAATGGCAGCCACGCATTTCTTTTGATATGCGCGGCTCACCCACTGGCAACACACAGTGAACCACGGGCCGTGCAGTCTCTCAGGTCGCAGCCCCTCTTTAACAGCGGTGCACGCGTTATGTCAAAAAATGGTGACCTGCATTTCTTTTGGAATGTGTGGCTTGCCCACCGGCAACATAAGTTTTTTGGGGAATGTGACAGCAGATAGCACTTGATCACCCATGTGGGTTTTGTTGCGGAGTTAT
The DNA here is from genome assembly GCF_964263255.1 of Lissotriton vulgaris. Lineage (NCBI taxonomy): Eukaryota > Metazoa > Chordata > Amphibia > Caudata > Salamandridae > Lissotriton > Lissotriton vulgaris. The sequence goes on from NC_141689.1 coordinate 72,836,669, forward strand.
TTGATGCTTGATGTTGGGGCGAGCTGTTTTTTTTAAGGATTGGACAATCAAGGAGCCAGTCAGCTGACTTCCTGCACTGCAGCCCAGCACGCCGGTAACGAAGGGAACACAGGGTTTTGCATATAGCTTAAGTCTGTCGGGTGGAGACAAACAATCCATTTTGCACGTAACTATGAAGTTGCTGGTTGTTTTCCTGTTGGAGCTAGCAGCAAGTAAGTGTCGGAGTTATGCGAATACACCAAAGACGTCAGAGCGCTTAACAATAGCACTGTAACATCAAACGAGCATTTGTAGCACAATAGGTCTTTCGTTACTGAAAGTTTGAGCTATTGGTGTTGTATCATTTTTTTGCATCGCCAATAGCTCAGACTTTGAGTAATGCGAGAACTATTGCATTGCAAATGCTTGTTTCTCTCATTTTCATTGGATCATCTGATTCCATTTGAGCAAGTTGCAACACACAGCATCTGTAAATTGTAAGTCAACATGTCTTTGACTAAACCATATTCTTATTAAGTTGTTTCTGTTTTCTGTTGTGTATACTCTTTACTCAGAGGCAAAAAAAGTATATTGAATATATCAATCTTTTCATCAGTCTTTGAAGTTCTGACTTTATTCTCCTCAGCATGTCCACAAATGCTAATTGTTTTAGTGGTGGCAGAGCGTGGGTAAAAGTTCTTGGTCAGAATCTTGTTATGGCAAAATATTTCTTTGCCTTATCTTTGTGAATTTATTTTATCATGATTGGGGCACAATCGTAGTAATCACTTCCTCCGGGAATGGTCTCCAATGGGAAGACCGGTTTTTCACTAATTCTCCCCCGTCCGGCCTGATCAAAAAAATCTCCCATGGGTGACAGGCCAACAAACCTGATGCTTGACAGTCTGACTTTTCAGTATCTAAGCATGCTTTCACTCCAGTCTTCCTTCATCGAGTATGTGAAGGGGACCGCTCTGTGCAGTTCCATGTCCTTTTCACTAACTCATCTCTAGAACCTGGCTTCAGCTTTGTCTATGGATTTTGCTACTGAGTGCAACAGAACTCTCTTGGTATTAGAATGATAGTGCCAGGTTGTCGATTTTGGAATAACCCACACAACCCAATTGTTACCAGTAGTTTCAAGAACCTGATCTTGTCTTATTTCAGTTGCCGTTCACTTTTTAAGGAGGGCACGGGGGGAACTCTTAAAGAATACAGCCATGTTAACTCGGCCTCCATGCCACACCCAATCCTGTGTCATTTTGAATCATTTACTACCTACATACAATATAATCATGGGATTATGGAACCAATTTGGTGGTTAGTATTGGTACATAACTATCACTGTCTCAGGCTAGCCCTTAGTTTGGAATTGATATCAGTCTGGATTTTTTTTATTTAATGAACATTTTTACCACTTGGAGTCACCAAAATACCGAGTGTTCTTAATTATGCAAGGATTATATCCTGCTAATGTGCAAGTTTGATAGTGTTTGGTTAGTGCTGCGGTTTATACAAGTTGAGGCATAGGTGTGCTCTGCGAGTTTTAAAAGAATATTAGGAAAATATGCGACCAGTAAGGGAGGGATATTCAATGCAACTTGTTCGAGTTCACAGCAATATTTTAAAACAGCACTTGGAAGTTATGTTGATAAGTTGACAAGAAAGCATCCCTAACCCATGTTCATTTCCTATACCCTAGATCGGTTTATGATGGGGAGGAGCATGGCCGATTCATGGAAAAACTGGAGACTCGAGTCCGAAATCATGATAGGGAGATTGAGAAGATGTGCAACTTTCATTACCAAGGCTTTGTGGATTCCATAACAGAGCTTCTGAAAGTGAGAGGCGAAGCGGAGAAACTCAAGGTAAGGCTTTGTGAAAGTATTTTATGTTTTCCAATATGGCCCATTAATGTCAAATTAAAATAAAGGTAGATAATCTTTTGTGAGAAAAGGAGGACAAACAAAAGATAGAAGGTGAAGATTGAAGAAAAAAACCTATTTGATAGTCATGAGAAGCATCTGAGAGGTGGACCAATAACAAAAAGGGAGTATAGCTATGTAATCTCAGTTGTTGAGGATATTTCCAATGAAGGGAAGATATGCAGTCTGGGACTTGCACTGTTAACTGAGTTGGGTCCAGATAAAATAATGGAAGTTATTTGATGGCCTTGGTACAGGTTTGATATTGAGCTAGCAGCAATACAGCAATTCCATTTATTCTTATGGCAGTATTTTTACAAAACTAGATCTTCACAGTCTTTTTATCTGACTGTGTGGCCAAAGAATCTATTTACTGAGATTCTAGAATCTAACTCGCAGTCTTTATTTTTCATGCCAATGTGTCCATAATTGACTTTCAGCACTTTACCATCCAAGGGGAACTGCTAGGCCATGTTACACAAATGATATACTCTGTTGGCTGCTTTCTTTAGAATAGACTGTGCGAATGGTGGACTGGCCAGTGCTTTGCCAGATATTCTTAATAACTATCTTGATTTTCTTGATATTGGTGAGTACATTGGATGGGATCTTAATTGTCCTTTCACCAATTTGTCACCTGGAACTTTGGAATTTAATATTGCCAGCTGTATGAGACAGGAAGACCGTAGCACAACCGGACATGACCTTTTCAGATCACTGTGCCTCATGGTTTATTAGCTTTTCACTAGAACCCAAAGTTGAAATTATGGGAAGATAATACATTTACCTGTGATGTGTCCTGTTGGTCTACATGGTCTAGCATGCATCACAATTTGTCAGAAGGTCGTTCTGTAATCTCAGAAAACTATTTGCTTCCTTCTTGCCTGCCATCTGTAGCAGTGTGCAGCAGCAACTGAGCGAGAGCCTGCCCAGGTTGTGAACTTTAATTCTCTCATTTGATAGTATAGTGAGACGATAGTTATGCATCCTTCTCCGCCTCCATGAAGGCATCTTTTTCGTAACCTGTTCTGCGTTTAGAAGTAGTGCTCAGCCTCAGATGTCGGCTGTCTCTGTGTAAGGATAGGGCATATCTTTATGTAGATAGCTGTTGAATATAGATTTTTCTTTTAGTTATAAATTGATTAGTGTATGCAGACCACACGAGTGTGCATAACATGTTAAGTATATGAGAAGAATCCCTTCAATAGATCAAATTATACCCATTTAATATGAGGGATTATCGTAAAATATGAATTATATTAATATAAGACCACATAATTAGGACCGGGTTATGATCCTTCCCAAAAGTGTGCAGTGAAAAGGCGGCAAGAGCTAAGCAGGAGGCCAGTCTTCAAATTCAAACAAGGACCATCATTTGTTATCAACACATGAATGATTAATCAATTGCACAATCCAAAGGTTGGAATCTGTCCATATTTCGGCGCCCTCCCAGCGATCCAGACCATCACATACCTTGTGGAAGATGTATTGTTAGTATGCATTGAGTGTGCAAGAAGGCAAGGCAAGAGAATACAGTGGAAAATAAAGGTATGGCCATACTGAAAACATCTTCAATTGAATGAACTGACGGTCCTACTCGCTGCAATGTCCTTTGAACGCAACACTATATATGTGTCTACTCCACTTGGTTCACAGTTGTTCCTTATTGCATTTAAAATGTAATGACTAAATAATTAAAACAGGTAGCGGAGCTCAAATTTCAATTGTAAATGTACTTTGTTAAAATGCTAATAAAATGAACTTTAATATGTTTTGAAAGTCATAAATAATGGGGAATGAATTACTTTTTGTTCTTTGTGATAACTTAGCGATATTTGAAAACAATAGCAAGCAGATGTTATGAAAATGTGGATTCCTGCACATGAAGCACACTTGCTTTACAAATTTTTAATATCCACTTAACCTAGTGAACATGCAGGCGATCCCTTGCTGAGCTGCTCGAAACCCAGCCGGACCTTTAGAAATAGCCTGCCACATTCCTTCTATGCCTCTAATTTTCATGAACGTTTGCCAAATGGATAGTTTCTTAGGCTCAGAAGTCCTGCTTTTTCCAGGAACACCTTTTTTCTCGGACCGATTTAACAAATGTATTTCATGCTTTCTCGTGCCCTACCCCTTTATGCCTCACCCTTATGCATACGTCATGCTGCATAGGTAATTAATCTACTACAATTTAATATTCTTCTTTCTAAAGTTGAAGCAAGTTTCCTGATGGGATAATAAATAAATTCTGCCAACTATGCATTTTTTTCACTGTTACTTGGTGACTTAAGCTTCCTTCTAGTCTAGCTATTGGGGGCGTTTGCTAGATCAGACCCTATCCTTATAGTTAAGGTCATAATTAGGTAATGGGACGTAATTTGAGATGCCAGTAGAATCTGGACTGGGAAGGTGTGGGGCAGTACTGACGACAGCAGAGAAAAGCTGGTGAGTCAGATTCTGTGCCTTTATGGGTTGATTGTATCCTAACAAAACACCTATTGCAGTGCTCCATATAATGAAACAATTTTTGGCTTTTCATGAGTGGCTAAAATACCTGATAGGAATGCTTTGCTTGGAAAAAGTGAGGAAAAGGTGTTTGACACAAATGCTGTTACTTCAGTTACAATAATTTAAATAGAATGACATTTTACTGTACTTTTGTGTTTTTTTTGTTTAAATAGAACCAAGTGATGGACACCAACAGAAGGTTGCAGAATGATGGGAAGGAGGTAAGCCTGGAAATTTTGAACTTGATGATGGAAGGCGTTTCCTTACAAAACAGATGTCATTTGTTTCATTCAGCCAAGGTCCTGACTTCAGAAGCACCATACCTCCAGCAGAAGTTTTTTCCCCCAGAGTTTTTTGTTTAGTTTATTAGCCTCCAGTAAACACTCATGTAGCTTGTGAACTCATAGCTTACAAAAAGACAACTTAGCTCCCCCCACTTTCCCTACTCCCAGGCGGGATTCGTTTTTAAAATAAGGAGTTGAAAATGTTGAGAGTACGAAGCCGACCCAGACAAGAAAAATTTCTTACGTCTTTTAACATATACTGTATGAACAACCCCCACTTGTGCGCAAATATTTTGGGTGTTTTCCTGAGTGCAGGAAAGTGGATTTGTTGTATTTTATGTATTGGCTAGGATTCTGGGAGGGCCAGCACTCGAGTGGAATGTTAGGGTGAAAGTTGGGAAATTTGAGAGATCCCCGTTGCGAGTTCAGGGCGATCTCTGTGGCCTTTTGTTGTATTGTTTAAATTCCATCTTACAAAGTGAGAAATTGTTGGAACTGGATGTGCGATTTGGTGGCAACACTGGAAACAGGATTGTTTTATTTGGTTATTTCTGGGCTAACATTTGTTTCAAGGAATGGAAGACTCAAGGGAAAAGGTTTGTGGCCGCTAAAGGTGACCTCATTTTGGGATGGCCTTATCAGCAAGATTTGAACATGAAGTTAGACCTAAATGCAGTTCCTCCTGTGTTTGCGGTGGAAGATGTAACATGATTCATGTGTGGTGGATGTAAAGTCACAATTTCCAGTTTTTTTTTGTTATACATTTGGAAAATTTATAGGGTTTAAACACAAAATTGTTTACTGGATAATGCAGTTCCAATTAGACATACAGTTCGTAATGTTCCGCCTACTTACAGAGTGACGTTGAGAGTTGTTACAGGATTTATGTAACAAGGATGTAATTTAACTTATAGAATCTTTACCATAGGTGTCTCCGATGGTCATTACTTTGAGGCATTCAGAAGATCTCAGACTGTGTGTGGACCTTAGGAGCCTTAACAACGCAATATGGATTGACAGGCATCCTTTACCAAATTTGAATAAACTAGTTTCCACTCTGTCTGGGGCCATCTTTTTCTCCACATTCGACTTAGCCAGTGCATACCATCAGATAGTTACAAGAGGAATCGTGCCATTTCACTGCATTTGTGACCCCAGAATGAATGTTTCAGTTCTGCAGCGTTTGATGAAGGAAGCATTGGAAGATGCTCCTGGGGCGATAACATTCCTAGATTACATTTTGTCTATGAGAGGAATGAGGGAGAGCATCTATCCAATCTAAGAGGTGTTCTTTCAAGGTTACGGCAAAAAGGCTTGACGCTAAAAGAATCGAAATGTAGATTAAAATGTGATGAGGTGGAGTATTTGGGACACTGTATTTCTATTAAATTTAATTGTTTAAACAAGATCATTTCAAAGCAGAAGCGGATGCTCTTGTTCCAAAGACAAAGGAACAATTTTTGGGTCTTACAGAGCTTTACTCTAAATGTAATGATAACTATGTTGCTAAAGTTGAATATCTCAGCAAGTTGTTGAGAAAGAACAATTAGTTTTTGTGGGGGCTAGAGCAAGATAATGTTTTTGTGGATTTCAAGAAAGATTTGGTCTATGCTCCTCTTCTTAAGTCGTTCACTGTTGGAATGGAATACATTGTTGCTGTGGATGCCAGCAGTAATGGATTTGGGCCACACTATTAAAAAGATGAAGGATGAGAAGAATGTGGTGTTGTATGCGTCTAGTGCTTTGAGGGAGCACGAAAGAAACTACTCCGTGATAGAAAATAATTATTGCCATGTACTTGGGCAGCAGACCTTTTCAGGCAGTTTTTGTGGGGAGCAGGATTTCTGTTCTGAACAGGTCATAAACCTCTGGTTTATGTTCATTCTCCAGGTGAGGGGCAGGAGTTTGACTGCTAGACAGGGATATTTGGCAGCAAAATTGCAATAATATCATTATAGGATTGAGCATGTTCCAGGAAGATTGAATGTTCATGTTGAAATTCTCTCGCAATTGCCATTAAGTACCATGTCTGATGTGAGTGATACTGAAGGTGACTATGAAGTGGCTTATACAACAGAGGACATCAATGGTTGGGATCACTCTAATGGTGATGTGGAGATGATTTCCAAAGAGTGTTGGGTGGAGCAATTGATAAAATGTTAACTTTGGTGTCTGATTACATGATTAAAGGTTGCCCAGATGAGCAGAAGTTGGGTGGATAAACAGCTTTACTTTTTAAAGTATAGAATGAGTTGATGTAGGAATGATTCTGATTGTTTTGTGGAGATAAAATTGTCCCACTTTTGTTGGGGGGGGAATATACCAATATGTCCTTCATGCCCCATTAGGAATGTCTGCTACCAAAAGGCTCATTTGGAAATTCTAATGGTCGCCTGGTTTGGATTGTATGTTGAGGGAATTGGTGAGAGAGTTGCGGTTTGTGTGCAAATATCGACAATATGGTAAAACTGTGTGTCACAGAATCTTCTCAAGTTGAATTTGCTTCTGGACCTTGGAGGAAGTTTGGTATAGACATTTTAGGATCATTTTGTACTATTCCTAGGAAAGAAATATTTGCCATTATTCTTGTTGACTATTTTTATAAACGGCCTGAGGTTAAAAGGTAACTTCAGAAGTAATTTTTGAGTTTTTGGAGGAGTTTTTTGCAGGGAAGGTTTGCCAGACGAAGTGGTTTCTGGCAATTGACCCCAGTTTGTTAGTAAGTCTTTCCAAAGATTTTTTGTCAAGGTGTGGGGTGAAACATAAAAAGCTGTTCATTATTATCCCAGTCCGTGTGGTTAGAATATCCATTCAGCTGGCATGCAAGGAAGGTTTGTCTTGGAGGATGGCTTTGCCAGCAACATTCATATCGCACTATGCCCAATTTGGTCACACCTTGTTTGGTTCACCTTTTGAACTGTTACGCGGCAGGAAGCTGGGGACTAAGTTGGCTCCCTGGTTGTTGAAGGAGTGTTGTTTGGCGACTGAAGTTTACATTGACTATAAGAAAATCAGGGATCGTGTAGAAACCTATCAAAGGAAAAAGAAGAGGATTATGAATAGGAGCAGAGAAAAACCGTTTGGTGTTAGACTTTGTGTTGGTGACTGGGTTTGCATCAGGATGCCTGCCTGGAAAAATGTAACTTCTATACCACACAAATAGAATCAGCTCAAAACTCGAGCAAACAGTTATTCCAAGTGGTAAACAATTTATCTAACCCTACGGTTCCTGATTCCATAGAACCATCTCAAGCTTTCTGCAACGAAATTGCGGAATTTTTTAAAGGAAAGGTCACAGATATTTTTAACAATTTCACTAAAAAAACTTCTGCTGCTACAGCTGGCCCAGTTGTTCCCCATATATCCACCGGGCCAACTCTGGAAGCGTTATCTTCACTCTCTCAGGCTTCCATAGATGAAATTATGAATACTGTCAAATCAGGATCACCCACGGACCCTTGCCCCCCGCGCATCCTTAAACTAGTATCTGATCAGACAGCTCCGGTGCTTACCCATATCTGCAATACGATGTTCCTGACAGGTGACTACCCTAAAATCTGGAAGAAAGCCATCGTGAAGCCCCTTCTAAAAAAAGCAACACTAAATCCAGCAGAGTTAAAAAGCTATCGACCTATCGCCTCGCTCCCTTATCCATCTAAGGTTTTCGAGAAGGCAATTAATTTACAACTATCAAGCTTTATTGACAAAAACGATCTACTAGATGATACCCAATTTGGGTTTAGAAAATTTCACGGTACCGAGACCGCCTTGATAAAAGCAGCCGAAGAGGTTAGAATAATATTGGACCAAGGCGGTACAGCGATCCCAATACTCTTAGATCTGACGGCAGCTTTCGACACGGTCGATCACAACATCTTGATCGACCGTGTCGATGCCATGGGCATCCAAGGCAAAGCTAAGACTCTTCTAGCATCCTTTTTATCGGACAGAGTACAGTCTGTGAAAATGGGGAGTTATTACTCGCCTGATTTCACTCTGCCTTGTGGAGTTCCTCAGGGCTCCTCGCTAAGTCCGACGCTTTTTAACATCTATGTGTCGGACTTAGCGAGGGTGATTAAGTCATTTGGCATTGGATTAACATCATACGCCGATGACACTCAATTAGTCCTGGCCATTCATAAAAACGGAGCCGCAGTGGCTGCTAACTTCCAGGAAGGAATGAGAGCGATCAGCACCTGGTTGGACCAGAATTGCTTAAAATTAAACTCCGACAAGACGGAGGTCATGCTATTTGGTGAACTGACCCCGTCTTGGTCCCCAGTCTGGTGGCCATCAGAGCTGGGAGATCCGCCCCTACCTGTGTCAAAAGTCAGGAATCTTGGAGTCCTATTTGACAATAGGCTAACCTTTCTCAGCCATGCTAACGCTGTGGTCTCAGCATCCTTTTACACCTTGAGAATGGTAAAGAAACTACTTCCTTTCCTACCCCCAAACGCAGGTAAAACCTTAATGTCCACGCTAGTCCTGTCAAAGGTAGACTATTGCAACGGCCTACTATTGAATGCACAGGAGCAAGTCCTGAACAAACTACAGCTGGTGCAAAACGCCGCTGCAAGAATTCCAACCGGCACACCCAAATTCTCACCCATATCTCCCATCATTCGCCAACTACACTGGTTGCCGATCAGATGCCGCCCAAAGTTCAAGGCCTTATGTATTATTTACAAAACATTGAACAATACTGGACCGGACTTCTTAAAAAAATCCATTAGTGTCTACAAACCCACTCGATCCTTACGCTCTGCGGCATCTCAGCTACTTAACATCCCACGCACTAGGAAAGCAACATGGGGCGACAAACGCTTCATAGTTGCTGCTTCCAAATTGTGGAACAAGCTCCCCCCTCATATTAAATTAAGCTTCTCCCTACTTATATTTCGGAAACACCTTAAAACGTGGCTCTCAACCAGTAAGCCTTGTAGGAACCCTTTGCAATCTCAATGAACTCTAGCGCCGAGACACCGGAAGGTATTTGTGCGCTCTAATTTTTTTTATAAATAAATAAATGTAGCAAGTGGTAAAGAGTTACCAGAGTGGTCAGACCCTAACTAAGGTGGTTCAAGTGTATGATAGAGCTGTGAAAGTGCAAAGAGGAAAAGTTTGGAATATGAGCAGAATTTATGTTTTCAGAAGTCCTGTGTGTGTTGAGACTAAGGATGTGGAGCAGTTTCCACGAATGGAGGATGATAGTAATGTTTTCTTGGATGGTCATGTCCGTGATGGAGATGTGGTGCCGAGGGAAACGGAAACAGCCCCCAAAAATGGTAGGCATGCTAAGCAATTTGTGGATGTGTGGAGAAGAAGTTCAAGAACTAAATATTGGCCTGCATACATGTACTAATATGAGCAATGTTTTTTTATTCGTTTTTTATCTACATGTATGTGGATATACCTTTTGTGTTCTCTTAATTTTGGTTTTAGGAATCCATGTTTTTATTTTGCGAATCATTTTATATGCTAAAGGGGGAATGTGTGTTGTATTCTGTGTATTGGCTAGGGTTCTAGAAGGGCCGGAAATGCTGTGGTTGGGAGATTCGAGAGATGACAGTTGCGAATTGAAGGCAATCTGTGTGTCCATGCGTGTTGTGGCTGCTCCTCTATTGTTTATTAAATCTTACCTGAGGAACCAAGTGGAAGCCTCGTCATTACAGGATTATTATGTGGTATACTTGTGAAACCTCATCATGTAATAATATTACAAACTTTTATCAGGTCCAGTTAGGTTTCTTTAAGTAAACCCTTAGCTCAGTCTTGGTCGGATGTGGCACAGAGTAGTCCAGCTTAATCAAAGGCACAAGTAAGCTTGAAGCATTTAGAATTACCAAAACAACAGGTAAAAATCTAACACCAATTTATAAAACCAGAGTGTCATTTTTATCTTAAATTACGCACCAAAATGACAAAAATCTATTGAGGGTAACCAAAGAGATGATTTTTCAAAGGTACCAAATAATTCTTAATTGGTTGAGCAGTTCTTAACCAACAGGCTAGTAAGGCTCCTCATTTTAGTGGGCCACAGTGGAGTGGGAGTCAGTCACAGGAACCACCCACATCCAGGGAGATGCCGCTTTTCAGCAGTTTTCCTTGTTTAGCGCGATTCAGCCAAGAAGTTGTCCTGATGCTCTGGTATCCACAAGCTCAGAGGTCGCCTCTGGTCTTGGTCTCTGACAGTGTCCAGTGGCAACTGGTCTTCCCGTTTCAGTGGTCTTCAGCAGTTACTTGTAGGTGGGTATTATTTTTCTTGCAGGACAACCAATGTCCACTTCGACATCTGCTATGGGTTCCGCAGGTTTGGGCACTCCACAGGAAGATTTAGACTCTGTTGCCTGGCAGGCAGTTCATAATCCAGCAGCAGGCAGGTGTTCTTAGCAGCTGGGCTCTCAGTAGGTGAAGGTTTCTTTCGCTTTTGCTGGCCCTGAAGCTTAACAGGAGGCTTGCCACCGAGCCTTTGGAGTCACTTCTGTCCTGGCACAGGTGGAGCACTTTACCGTAAGTGCTACCAGCAGGTGCGGTACTCTTCTCAGGTTCTTTGGATGCAGCAGGTGGAGTGCCGACTTTGGTGCAGCCTCTTTGTTCTGGGTCCACAAAGCAGCAGAGCACTCCTTCTTCTGTCTTCCTTCACCCCAGAAGTGATCAGAAGACTAGGGTGCTATTTTTCAACCACTTTTGTATTTGTGGGAGGCGAAAACTCACTAGCCAGTAGACTATAGTTCCCACGAGGCAGCCCTTCCCACCTTACATCACTTTCTGGGGGTATGGTCACCATACAATCTCAGGATACCCTTATTTATCCAAATCCTAGATTATGCAATTTTTTTCCCCTTGTGAGATGCCCTGGGCACACCTCTGCGGTGTGCCCAGCATAATGAACTACTCCTCCTGGAAGACAGGTTATGCATCAGGTTTTCTCCCCTTGGAGGAGATGCTAGCCTATCTGCCTACACAAAGGAAGGTGTGATCCGATCTCCATTTGCTTCACCAAGGTGGTAACCTCCTTTTTTTTTTATAAACTGTTTATTGATCAAAATAGGAACACAGATTACTGTATTACAGCTCCAAATCTAGGTCACAACGCAGTATAATATGCATTCAGGAATCACATGGTACATCGCCACACAGGGTCATATTTTGATATTGGACACAAAAACATTAGTCGGAATGCGGCATTGTTCTGAGGCCATAGAACACCTTCACATCTCAACTAAAAACCAAGGTACATGCATTTACATTACTCATCACCATATAGTATCTCCTTCTCCGATATGTCTGCCCTTTGGCACCGATCACGCTACAGTTCAAGTGTCTGAGAGAGGCCGATATCCCTGTATCTGAGGTGGTAACCTCTTTGAAACTGAGCCATCTGTGGTAACTGCCCTGTAGGTGTCCTCCTAGAGGAGGTCACACCACTTCCCACCAGCAATTCTCTCTGTTTCCAGTTCTTGGGAGTTCTTCACACTTCCTAGCAGGGGGTCAGCTTGTTGTCTCTGCTTTAATGTAATGATTAATTTGATACTTTGGAGTAATAGCTTTGGTGGGCTCAGTGGAAGTTACCGCTTAGTGCAGTGTCTACTGAAAATCAATCTCAGTAAATAGGACCACAAGCCTTGATGCAGTGAAAATGGCACTTATGTTTTTTTTTTTGTCAGGGCATGTTAAACACAAAAGGAACATGCCCATCATTTTAATATTAGGCACCCTGCCTGGTGGGCAACCAGGGCCTTCTCTATGGGTGCCTTATTACTAAAAAAGAAGGGTTTGACCTAGTAAAAGGGTTTCTTTTTTCATGTTATGTTTGCAGTTTTAAAGCTGCCCGACTAGATTATAGTGGCAGGCTTAGAGTCATATGTTCACCTTCTCACTGCAGTGGTGGCACAAGACTGTGCTGCAGTCCACTAGTGACATTTAACTTACTAACCCTGGGTGCTTCTGGTACCATATACCAAGGATTTGTAAGTAGGTTAAATGAGCCAATCAGCTATTAGGCAATTGTACACATACTTTGGGGGGCAGAGCTCATGCACTGGGTCCTGGAGAGCATGGCACCACAGTCACAAAAACCAGCAGCATCAGTTCAAACACTTTTTTTGGGGGGTGGGGACAGGGGGCACTCGGGGAGTGATCATACAAAAATAATTCCTTCCCTACACTGAGATCATGTCATTTTTTCAGTGGGAGTGCAGCTCACTCCATGTTGAGCTGTATATATTTTGTGGGTTGCAGATTCTTCTCTCTTAGACTGCTACCCGAGCTTTGCTACTGATAATGTAAACTAACAACATTATTTCCCACATCCCATGGCTGGTGCATCTTTATGCCCATCCAGTAGTACAAGCCTTAGATTATTGGGTAGCAGTTTCCCATTTATCTCTTATAGTCTATAGCAGTGGTCCTTTACCTTTTGACTTTTGTGGACCCCCACTTACTCATTACTTGAACCTGGGGATTTCCAATGAATCATTATTGGGAATTTGGGGGCCCCACTAAGTCATTACTGGAAGCCAGGGACCCGGGCCTAAGCACTGTTGATGATTTGGAGTGCAAACAATCGAGTTTACACAAATGATAGAATATTTTATTTACTTCACCAACAAACATGCAAGAAAAATCTAAATTTTAATGGGAAGAATGGAGCTTCTCTAAATTCAATTTAGGCCGCTCATCGTCCATTCTGTAATCTGTTTCATGCACTTGCACTTCTCCCACAATTTATTCTGAGGATACTAACTTAATTTTTAGCCTCTCATTTAAAATTCCTTCACATTACAGAATATTTTTACTCCTCCCTCTCCATGACCAGACAAGTCAACGCCGTCTCCTCGTTGTGCTTCAACATCCTGCGCATGCTACGTAAGATCTTCCGGTGGATCCCCACCGAGACCAGGAAGACGGTCACCCAGGCCCTCGTCACCAGCCGACTGGACTACGGCAACTCCCTCTACGCCGGAACCACCGCCAAACTCCAGAAGAGACTCCAGCGGATTCAGAACGCCTCAGCACGACTCATCCTGGACATCCCCCGTCGCAGCCACATCTCCGGACACCTGAGAGATCTGCACTGGCTCCCGGTCAACAAGAGAATCACCTTCCGTCTCCTCACCCACGCACACAAAGCCCTACACAACCAAGGCCCAGGATACCTAACAGCCGCCTCAACTTCTACGCTCCCACACGCCAGCTTCGATCGACCGGCCACGCCCTCGCCGCCGTCCCCCGCATCCGAAGAGCCACCACAGGAGGAAGGTCCTTCTCCTACCTGGCCGCCAAGACTTGGAACTCCCTCCCGACCCACCTCCGCCTGACCCAGGACCACCTTGTATTCAGGAAGCAGCTCAAGACCTGGCTGTTCGAGCAGTAGCAGACCCCCCCTCCCCTAGCGCCTTGAGACCCTCCGGGTAAGTAGTGCGCTATATAAATGCTTTGATTGATTGATTACATTTACAAAATTATATGTTGATTCTGTATTTTTATACACTATCAGTTAATATCATTTAATTTTCTGAGCAATAGTGGACCCCCTGAGTAGGCTTCCCGGACCACTAGAGACCACAGGACCACAGGTTAAAATCCACTGGTCTACTGCTTACCCTCTTTCCAATAGCCAGTGTTCTTCAGACATGATCACCACATATGAAGCATATTTCTCTTTTCTCTGCACACTCAGCAGCACATATGTGATGTGATCATCCTGGGTGGAGTTTTTTTTTCCATGTTCACCAGTGTCTCTATGCTGAACTGCTACGTTGCATAGGTAGATCCTATTGTTGATTGCCTCTCATTCTCTAGCCATGGTATTCTTCCCATTCTGAGCACCCTGAGGTGGGGTGTGATGTGGGTTCATCGGGGGAGGTCGAGGATAAGTCTGGCTGCGTAGATCTGTAGGGTTTCTGACTTTTCCTACTTAGAGAGCTTCGCCATTGTGCAGCCGGCTGGTGATGAGGACCTGTGTCACAGTTCGTCTCGTGGCCTAGGATAGGCACTTAAAGATCTTGTGTGGCATGCGCAGAGTGAGGAAGCAGGTGGAGGAGATGGCGCAGTACTGTGATTTCATGGTGAGCTTGTTATCAATGATGATTCCAAGGTTTCTAGCATGGTTGACGGGTGAATGCCCAGGGTCCTGGGTCTGATGGCCTCCAGGAGTATGGGTTGCTTTTGTTGCCAAAGAGCAGTACTTTAGTCTTGCCCGTTTTCAGCTTCTGCCAGTTGTTCATCATTAGTTGGCAATGCTTGTCATAGATCTGTGGAAGTTGATCCTGGTGGTTGTATGGTCATTGGTGAGTGAGAGGATGAGTTGGGTGTCATGTGCATGGGATATTGTGTTGAGAACGTGAAATCGGACTATGTTGGCCAGCGGGGTCATATATGCATCGAAGAGCTTTGTGCTGAGGGATAAGCTGGAAACACCACAGACAATACCCTTGGATTCGGAGGTGAAAGGTGGACCCTCTGTGTTCTTCCTTTGAGGAAGGCGGTAATCCATGTGAGTTTGTCCCCTTGGATGCCGATGTGGTGGAGTCTTTCGATCAGCTTGTGGTGGGGAGTACAGTGTCGAAATCTGCCGAGAGGTCAAGGAGGATCATAGCTGCAGTTTCTCCTCCATCGAGAAGGGTTCCGATGTCAATGGTGGCTGTGATCTGGGCAGTCTCGGTGCTGTGATTGCTACGGAAGCCTCATTCAGAGGCATCAAGTAGCTGGTTCTGCTCCAGGTGTGTAGTGAGTTGCTTTTTTGACAGTCTTTTCCAGTACCTTGGGTGTGAATGGGAGCAAGGAGATCGCCAGTAGTTTTTGAGGTCACTAGGATCAGTGGAGGGTTTTTTGAGCAGTGGTCTGAATTTGGTGTGTTTCTAGGCATCAGCAAATGTAGTGGTAGTGGTGATTGAGGTGTTAAACAGGTTCGTGATTTCCTGGCCGATTCTTTAGTTTCCAAGGTTGAATATGTGGTGTGGATGTGGTTCAGGTGGAGCTCCCGTGTGATAGATTTCATGTTTTATGTGCTGTGCTGGGTGGAGAGGTGGTTCCATGTGGTCAGTCTGTGGTTTGTGTCAGTTGCTGTGGAGGCGTATCTGTCAAGGAAGTCCATAGGTGTAGGTTAAGGTTTAATGTTTGTATATATTGTTGCGATTGTGTCATGGAAGAGGTTGGCGGGGTTGTCGCACAGCTCTTGTGAGAGTGTAATGTTCACGCTGACAGCCGAGTTGGACAATTGCTTAACAAGGTTTAAAAGTTCCTTGCTGTTATTGGTGCTGTTATTGATGCATGCGACAAGAGCTGTCACTCTTTGTTGCCCTCAGCAGGTGGTGGTGAAGGTTGGGGGATGTCTTGAGGCTGCCCTGTCGGAGTTGTCTTTCCTGGCACGCTATCCCCTCTCCAGCTGTTTGCTGTCATGCTTCGGTGTTCTGAGTTCTTGAGTGACCATCTTCTCTGATTGTTACTCTTGATTGGGGTGATGTCGGCGCAGTTGGTAATCCAGGCATTGAAGTTCTTAATTTCCTGTTCCAGGTTGTTGGCTTTAGTTGGGTTAGAGATGTTGAGGGCATCCGTCCAGCTATTTTCTTAAACTGCTCCAGCTGTGGTGGGGGGGCATTTGCCATTTTTGAGGTGGCAGGGGCTGGAGATGTTTTAGTGGACAATGGAGTGATCTGTTCATGTGAGTACTGTGTCGTGACTGTATTTGACACAGTTGCTGGAGGTGATAATGGGGGTCCAGCGTGTGCCCTGTGATGTGCATGGGATCGTGGATGATCTGGGTCAGTCTGATGCTGCTCATTCTATTGAGGAGGTGTGTGGTGTTGAGGTCGTCGATGTTGAAGTTGCTAAGGAGGATGTAGTCCTTGGTGTGCAGGGCCAAGGGAGCAATGAAGTCTGCAATAGTTTTGCAGAAGCTGGAGCGCGGGCCCGGGGGTTGGTGTCCCAGGATGCCACTGGTGGTTGTCTTGTCAGTGTGGAGCTTGAAGTTAAGGTGTTCCATGGGGAGGTGGTATTGTTAGTGGTAGTGGCACACTATATGGTCTCTTTGTGAATGACGGCTGTTCCTCCTCCTGGCGTGTTGGTGCAATCCTGGTCAATGATTAGTTATCCATCTGGAACTTCTGTGGCAATGTCACAGGCGGATGCTGGGCTGAGTCAGGTCTCGTAGAGGAAGATTGCCTGGTGCGAGCGTGGTGATGAGATCCATAACTTAGTGGAGTGCTTGTGCATACATAGAGCGCATTTTGAGGAGTAGGCAGTGGAGTTGATGGTTTACTTTTGGTGTGGTGTGTGGTCGGTGTGATGTTTTGCTACGTGGCCGCAGTCGTACTGGTTCAGGAGGAGGTGCATCTGACACAGGAGAATGGTCTTACCGTAGAGTGAGGTATGGCATGGCAGCAGTTTTTTCTGGGTTTTCTAGTGTTCAGGGCACGCAAGAAGGTCTTGTCGTAACTGCGGGTGAGCTGGGAGCCCCGGGTCCTAGTGATGGGCGCATCCAGATGTACACAGGCGCAGCCAGGCTTGCCTTTGGCACGCCGGTAGCCATGCTGTGGCCGCGCTGAGGCCTACATTAAGTAGGTCCTGGGAGGAGAGAGGGGTGCAGGGAAGTGGTGGGCAGGGATTGGCGGAAGGCGGGCTACAAACAGGCAGCAGCAATCGGCAGGGGGAGCAGGACGGAAAAAGAACCAGCAGAAAAGCAATCCAAGCACAACAGGGGAAAAACACAAGCAGAGAAGCAATCTAAAGCACAGTAGACGGAAAAAGAAACGGCAGAAAAGCAAGAGGCACAACAAGGATGAAGCAGCGGCGGGCTGAAAGCACAAGGGTTACCTGTGTCTGAGACCTGCTCTCCCTATATAAATATATTAATAAAATATGAAAAAGGTTAAACAGTCTTAGCACGTACTTACTTTCTGACTGACAGTTGTCCATTTAATGGTTGACCAACAGACCCAGTTGTTTTGCAAATGTACTAAAAACTGCACATTTTTATAGGGCTTCCTTGATGGAAAAGGTTGTCCAGTTATTGGAGGCATTTGTTTTTAGCTAGTGTGTGCATGCTGAAATATCTCAGTTTCTTTAAACCTTATACCTTGATGTATTCATTTTTGCTTAATGCTATATTGGTGTGTGTGTGTATATGTATATATGTATATTTCTTAGGGAATAACATGAGCCATCTGTTACTGATTCTGCTGCAACCATGGGGAAGATATATATATATATATATCCAAAGTGATCCAATAGCCATATGGACGCACTCTGCAGTGTGTGCTCTGCCCAGGGGTCGGATCCTGACCCAGGTAATTTTTTTGAACAAAAGAGGCGGCACAATCAGGATGTCGATTTCAAGACTTCACCCCACCAACGCGTTTCGGCCTTGCTCACGGTTGGTTAGTCCCTCTACTGTGTTTGTATTTATACTAGCCCATAGTTAGCCATTTATGAGGCATTATGGGTAATGTAGTTCCAGTGCATTTCAGTGACAACATTAAATTAAAAACGAAAGAAAGACTTTGCATGCTTTTAAGTCATAGCACTTTGGTAACAAATAATATTTATAATTTTGGGTATAGTACCCTAGTCTTTCATTGATGTTTGTTATTAGTCAGTTGCTGTTAAGGGTATAGTACCCGATTTTGTTCTGAGGTTATTATTCCAGGTGAATATGCAGATCCTCTCCAAAGTTCATCCCCTTCGGGTATTTTGGTTTGGAGTCTAATTATCATGCGTGACTCCATTTGTCGCAGTCTTCGGACCACATCACCTCCTCGTTCCATTTTGTCCAAAACTTTTGCCCCAAAGAAATGCATTTGCCTCCAGTCTCCGTTCTGGCATGTGCTCATGTGTTTAGCAGTGGCATATTGCATGTTAGAATTTTTTACTGCTCGAATATGTTCCAAAATTCTTTTCTTCAACATGCAGGTTGTGCACTCCACGTATTTCATTCCACATTTACATTCAATTATGTAAACGACGTTTTTTGAGGTGCATGAGATTTGTTGTTCTATTCTCATTGACTTGCCATCCGGTTCTTCGATCACTTTCATACTTTTGCCAATTTTGCAAGCTTTGCATGAGTTACAGGGTTGAAATCCTTTCCGCTGCATTTCCAGCCAGTTCTGTTTTGGTTTTTCTTGGAAGTGGCTTTTGACCAGTAAGTCTTTGAGTGAAGTGTTTTTTTTTTATATGTTATTTGTGGAGCATTGCCAATGGTGGTGCCAATATCCGGGTCCTTTGTCAGCAAATGCCAATATTTTTTCATTATTCGGGCAATATTAGAACTTTCTTTGCTGTAGGTCATTATTAGTCTTGGAGGTGCGTGGGTTTCACTTTTTTTTGGTTGTTCCATCAATGTCTGAATGCGTGTTTTTTGGTCAATTTTTTTCTTGCAATTGGTTAACACTCTTTCTTCATAGCCTCTCGCTCTGAATCTGCATTTACTCTCTTCAATGACTTTCTCAGCATCGTCTGGCACCGAGCAATTTCTCTTTAATCTTGTGAATTCACCATACGGTATGCTGCGCAGAAGGGGTGTTGGATGAAAACTTGTACCATGAAGCACACTGTTTGTAGCTGTCTTTTTTCTAAATAAAGTTGATTCCAGCTTATCATTGAGCACATATATTTTGGTGTCCAAGAAGTCTATTTCCTGCGTGCTTGTATTACATGTGAATTGTAACCCTACTTTGTTCTTGTTTAGTTTGTTGAAATATATTTGAAATTGCTCATCCGTACCATGCCAAATAATGAACAGGTCGTCAATATAACGAACCCATAACATTATCCGTTCCAGATCCTGTTGATTCTCTTCATTCCATGCTATGGTTTTCTCCCACCACCCCATAGTGATATTGGCGTAATTCGGTGATAGAGAAATGCCCATGGCGGTGCCACAGATTTGTTTGAATAGCTGTTTGTTGAAAAGAAAGACATTGTTCTTTAGGCATAGATCAATCATTTTCATTAGCATTTTCGAGTGGTCTAGGTATATGATGTTGCGTTGTTTGAGGTAGTATTCACAGGCTTGCATTCCGATTTCATGGCGGATTGAAGTGTAGAGTGAGACTACATCAATAGTTACTAACAAAAATTCAGGGTTCCAGGTCACATCCATCAGAGTTCTCAAAAAATCACCAGTGTCTTTAATGTACGATGGAAGACTTTGGGCAATGGGGGCTAGAAATTTGTCAACGTAGTTGGAAATATTCTCATATAATGATCCGCATGAAGAGACAATGGGCCTCCCTGGTGGTTGAATTAAGGTCTTATGAATTTTCGGGAGAAAATATATGCACGGTATTATTGGGAGATCAATGGTTAGGTATTTTTTCTCTTCCTCATCTATTAAACCATTTTTGCACCATGTTTCCAAATGTTCTTGTAGCTCTTTTTTCATGTTTGCATATGGGTTTATTTCCAGTTTTAGATAGTTGTTTTCTTGGTTTAATTGTCTCAATGCCTCCCATATATAGTCAGTTGTTTTCATGAGGACAATGTTGCCCCCCTTGTCCGCAGGTTTTATGGTGATTTTGTCATTATTCATTAGTGTTTTGATTGCTGCACGTTCACTTTTAGAGAGATTTTCCCGTGCCTTGTTTCTGATTTTGGAGAGATTATCCAGTTCTTTTATTATTGCTTCCGAGAATAGATCTATTTTATTCCCTGGTGATAATATTGGGTAATACCTTGATTTTCTTTTCAATCCGGTCACTGGTCTAGCGTCTGTTTGGATATTGAGCTCCTCTAACAGTTCAGCATCCGATATGGAGGTCCCCTCCAAGTCAAATAGTGATTCAAAACTATTCTTCATGTCTGGGATATCTGCAATAGTATCAAAAAGAACTCTCTCCGCATTCTCATCCACAGTATTACTGGGCTCTGTTTGTTTGTTGGCATGCACTTTTGCTAATTTCAACTTTCTCACATATTTGTAGAAGTCTATCCGAGTTTCCGTATAATCAAAGTGTGCTTCAGGACAAAATGATAATCCTTTGTTTAAAACACGCTTTTCCGTCTGTCAGTTGGTGGTCTGAGAGGTTTACTATTAAGTTGGCCTCGGATTGCGATTGCGCAGTGGGTACTGGCGTTTTTCTTCGTTTTGCCCGGCGGGTTTTTCTGGCACTGATGTGGGGGTTGTCTGATTTTGTGGCCGCCTGCCTCTTCCTCTGTGTCTTTAGTTGGGGTATGGTCGTCCCAGTCCCAGTCCCAGTCCCAGTCCCAGTCCCAGTCCCTGTCCCTGTCCCTGTCCCTGTCCCTGTCCCTGTCCCTGTATATATTCTGAAATCTAGTCCGACAAATCACTTCTTGTGTTTTACCTGGTGGTAAGACTCTTTAGTATGAGTGGTTAGTCTACCTGTGTGAACTTTATTTTAATTATACATTTTATTAGTTGAAATTCCATTACAACATGAATTAGTGATATTAGAAAATACAGAAGATTGATACCAGCATATGAGCTATAATGGAAGAGAAAGCTATCAAGCAACAAACGTAGGAGTTGAGTACAACACTGATGCATTTGACAAAATGCCTCGTATTAGTGTGAGCACGTTCACTGTCTCTCTACAGCCTTCTCTTTTTCTGTCAGCAGATAGGCTGTTGGAGGGATCCATTTTTCCTTGGGGTAGGATGCCACCAGCCGCTCCTCTGCTTATGTTTCAAGTTGTTCTCTGCAGTAGACAAGATCAATGACCCATTGCTGCTTCATCTGGACTCTGCTTTTACCCCAGCATGTTACTACTCTTAGGTTTGCCAGCAGTAGCGCCATTGCTGCCAGCCCCCGCACCGCCGATTACACATTTTTAATGAAGTCCAAGATGCATATTTGAGGTTTCTGTTCTATCCATTCCATTAACATGTTTGATAGTGCATCAGTTATTTGTGTCCAGTAGGGCAAGACTGGGGGACTCATCCAGGCCAGGTGGACAAAAAGCATCCACGTCACCGCATCTCACAGCGCGAGTCTTCCATTACTCCATATTTGACAGTCTGACCGGGTTATGGTAGAGTTGGTGCAAATACTTAGTTATTATGTGCAGGTTACCATTAGGGAATAGCGGGACTATAACACAATTCTTATTCTGCTTGTGTCCGTGGTGGATTCTGAGCCTCATTCCATCTGCTCAATTCTTGCTCTGTTATTTGGCTCCCTGTTTGTGTGCTGTTGTAGAGCATGGTTATCAGTCTCCAGTGTGTAGAGCGGCAGACCCTGATGCAGAGGTCTAACCCGGGACCAGGGTTCAATTCCCCGCCTTAGCGGGTCTTGGGCTCAAAATTCCACGGACCTGATAATTCTCGCCTCGGTGCCTATTCTAATCATAGAGTCCCACTCTGCAACTCTGGGCCATAGAGTCCCACTCTGCAACTCTGGGCAATAGCTTGCTTAATCTCCACAATGGCCCCCACAACGCTAAGGATGCCTGGCCTTCACCCTGGGGGTGCCCAGGAGTGAACGCCTCACAGGGAAAAGCCAGGACGGGTTCCACAGCAGTATTCGTACAAGCGCCATGAGACCCTTGCGGGTGGGTAGTGCGCTATACAAGTATCAATTTACAATTTAACAGTACATATACTGTATGTAGAGTGGAGGGGGTGGTTCGGGAACAGAGGGAACGCAGCTCGAACTGCTGCACAATGGCGATAGTATGCGAAAGTTAGCAGCGGAGTGTGATATTGTGGGTGAGGGATATCTTGATTTAATAAATTCCCCTCCTGGATAGATATCTTTCATATAGCCTAGTGGCACTTTGTCTAGGATTTCCAATAATTTTTTCTCAAGAGTTGCCAATATAGGGGGTGGTACTTTAGCTGGAGTTTTGGGGCTTACGAGCAGTTTCAAAGGGCCCGTGCAGTAATCCCTGCCTTGCACTCACCATGCAACATGCAGTGTTGATTTCTCTCTTATTTCCACTATTCCCCTGATGAGTCAAAATGGTGTTTAATGGCATCAGGCTTATACTATCTGCTTGCACCACAACATATTAGATGTATGCATGTGGGCTGTCGCTGCATTGTGCAAACTCTGATTGAGCGCGTAAAAAGTTCCAAATCAGAAGCACCGAAGCCACCTTGATCATAGAGCAAGGTGAGTATCTCCCATCATAGTCCGGGCTGTTTACCTGACCAGATGGGGGTGGTGAGTTGTGTTCTCGTTGTCATAAAGAAATGGTGCTGTAGCGCAATAGGAATATTTACAAATAATTATACAAATGTGGGCAGTATAACCTTTTTTAAGATGACTACTCTATCTGCCATAAACAATGGAAGTTTTTCCATCTTTGCACCTTGTCCTCAAGACTTGATATACAAGTGCCATAATTGCTACATACAATTTCGTCTGGGTCTCTGTGCAGCCATATCCCAAGGTATTTCACCGGGCCAGTGCTCCATCTCAATGGGGGCTCTAATTCACATTACATGGTAGCAGGTGTCGGTGGGAAGACCTAGGATTTGTCCCAGTAAATACTGATGCCCGAACATATCCCAAATTGTATATATTCCCTAATCAGTGGTGTGAGGGGTCTTAACGTATAATACCATGTCGGCATATAGGGAGCTGGTGAGTAGTCTCTAAGTGAAGCACAGAGACGAAGCAGCATGGCACTGTCGTAAGGTACGGGCCAGTGGTTCCATTGCTATAGCTATTAGCAGCGGGGAGTGGGGCAGCACTGCCTTGCCCCCCTTCAAATTGGTATGGGTTCGGAGGTATGCCTATTTATTCGTACTTGGGCCGTTGGCCTGGTGTATAGTAGTATGATCCATCGTATGAAGTTTGTGGGCATGCCCATTCATTGCAAAATCGCAAACATATAACCCCACTCTGTAGAGCCAAAGGCTTTGGTAGCATTCAATAACACACTGCAGCGTCCAGTTGAGGGGTGAGTTGGTGGAGTAGTGCGAAGATGGTACATAAAGTGTGTGACGTAGACCACGTCAGCGTATATCCTGATTGATCCAGCAATATTAAGTTAGGCAAGATAGGCATTAACCTGTTAGCAATAAGTTTCACTAGAATCTTTACATCTAGGTTTATGAGTGATGGAGGACTGTAGGACTTGCAGTGCTCCAGTTCTTTTTGTGCCTTGAGGAGGGTAGTTATAAGCGCTTCGTGTAGTGTGGGGGTAACAGTTATGTGTTATAGGCCTCCTCGTATATTGCAAGCAAGTGTGGCATTTGGAGGGGAGCAAATTATTTATAGAATTCACTTGTTCGACCGTCCAGTCATGGGGCTTAGCTTGTTGAAAGGATCAATATGGCCTCTTTGACCTAGTCTACAGTGATGGGCTGTGCTAGAAATTCCGTTTGACCTTCTGATAGGGAGGCCAGTGAAATTTCATTTTAGTAGCTTCTCAGCTTTTCAATGGAGCCCATATTGTGCATTTGGTATAGGTTAGTATAGTCTGTGAAGATTGCCAGATTGTTCTTAGGGTCAGTGTTCCGTGCCATCGGGGGAAGTGATTTTGAGTATATTTGTGTGTGTCCATGGTGTCTTTATTTGTCCTATCTCTGCCCCCCCCCCCCCCCCCCCCTGCCCTTTTGCATATGCCTTTGCCA
Source organism: Lissotriton vulgaris (assembly GCF_964263255.1). Taxonomy (NCBI): domain Eukaryota; kingdom Metazoa; phylum Chordata; class Amphibia; order Caudata; family Salamandridae; genus Lissotriton; species Lissotriton vulgaris. The sequence goes on from NC_141689.1 coordinate 72,860,910, forward strand.
CTGTGTATTTAGACATGTTTTTTATCTCTAGGTCAACTGTAGCATTTTAATCTGTCACCAGCTGATGTATATTGCCTAAACTTTTCGGGTCTGGGCATTTTTCCTACTGACATTCTAACCTTTGTGTCTGCAGCTCTGTGTTGTGCAATAGAGTGTTTTCTAATGGTGACGTTAAACTCTTCTTATAGAGTACTCGCCCTGTACACAGAATCTGTATTGACCTCAAAGTATGACTCACTCGACGCTTCCCAGCTGAGTGGTCGCTCCCTTTGGCTCCGGTATCGTTGTATAGCGCTTCTTGCTGAGAACTGTGTGAATTGAATTGCCTGCTGTGCGCTTTGTGTACTGCTTTGCATGTTTCATTGTTCAGATTGCCAGCGCGACTTTCCTGATCTTTAAAGTGTTTTCCCCCCAAGCGCCCTCCATTTTTATTTATTTATTTATTTATTTATTTATTGGTACTTGTAAAGCGCAGCATATACCCTGAGGTGTCTTGGCGCTAAATAACTTGCCGGCTGGGTGAAACTGCCTTGCTCTAATGATAATTCTATACCTGGAGTCAATTAGAAGTTTATTTATTAAACAGCCAAGTTTTTAATTTCTTGCGAAATTGGAGTAGCGTGGGACAGGCCCTAATGTCTTGGGGTAGGGTATTCCAAAGTTTGGAAGCCGCCACTACAAACCGTCGGTCTCCCCACATCACAGTTTTGGTTCTAGGTACCATAAGTTGGTTTCTGTTAGTAGAGCGCAGTTGGCGTGTGGGTTGGTATGGTCGTAGATGGTCTTTAAGGAACTGTGGACCCTGTTTGTTTAGGACTTTATATACAATACACTGGGATTTGAATCTGGCTCTGTTCTGAATCGTCAACCAGTGTAGTTTGGGAATGGCATTAGATAAAGGAGCAAATTTTGGAATTCCCAGAATGAGACGTGTTGTCCTCCTACTTATCCCGCCCCGCCTCCCAGCTGAGCCGCCCTCCCACAGACTACTTCAGCGCTCCGTTACCTGGAAGCGCTGTGACTCACTCGACGCTTCCCAGCTGAGTGGTCGCTCCCTTTGGCTCCGGTATCGTTGTATAGCGCTTCTTGCTGAGAACTGTGTGAATTGAATTGCCTGCTGTGCGCTTTGTGTACCGCTTTGCATGTTTCATTGTTCAGATTGCCAGCGCGACTTTCCTGATCTTTAAAGTGTATTCCCCCCAAGCGCCCTCCATTTTGTTCTTGTTGTCCTCCTACTTAGCCCGCCCCGCCTCCCAGCTGAGCCGCCCTCGCCCCTCCCCCTCCACTATCCATATATGACAGTAGCTCCCGCGTGCAGCGTCCACGCGCAGCGTCCCCGCCCAACCCGCGCCGAAGGTGCGCCAAAGGTAAGCCCGTCTACGCCCGCCCGCGCCTGGACCGCGCCCAGCGCCAAACCCCCTGGCCCCCGTCCCTCCCAGCCCTCCCGCATTACCTACGATGCCGCAACCCTCCTAGCCCTTAACTCCGGTCGCGCCCCAAACTGCGTCCAAGCAGCTCCTGGACACACCCATGGACCTTTCTCCTGCTACTCCTGCAAATTCAGCGGCACCGACAACTACTCCGCTACGACCACTCCACAGACTCCCGACCCCAACCACCTACAATGCATTCTTCTCAACACCCGCTCGGTCCACAGACACGCCATTGACCTATGGAATCTACTAGACACCATCTCTCCAGAGGGCGCCTTCCTAACAGAAACATGGATGAACGCTTCCTCCGCCCCAGACATCACCATTGCCATCCCTGAAGACTATAAGATCACACGCAAGGACCGTTCCGGCCACACAGGAGGAGGAATCGCTATCGTCCATAAGAAATCAATCCGCATCTCAACCAGCTCTGACGCCAACCTCGCCAACTCCGAACACCTCCACTTCCGAATCCACATCGACCCCAAGACCACACTCAGAGGCACCCTCCTCTACAGACCACCAGGTCCCCGCGCAAAATTCAGTGAAGACATCACGGACTTCATCACTCCACACGCGCTCCCCTCCAAAGACTACATCCTTCTGGGAGACCTCAACTTTCACCTTGAAAAGATCAACGACCGCAACACCACCACCCTCTTGGACAACCTCGCCAACCTCGGACTTAAACAACTAGTCACTTCCCCCACCCACATCGCAGGTCACACACTCGACCCCATCTTCACCTCCAGCAATCATGTCTCCTTCAACCACACTACGAATCTCCTCTGGACTGACCACAGCTGCGTTCACTTCACCTACAACAAGCCAAAACCCACCAACCACCTCCAACCAACTCTGCAAAGAAACTGGAACAAACTCACCACCGACCAGATCTCCGCATCGCTCCTTCTCAACACCCCAGCTCAGTCTTCTAACCCAAACCAAGCCGCGCCAACCTCACCCGATGGTTATCCAACACCGCCGACACCTTAGCACCACCGAAAATACGTCAAAGCAAACCTGGCAGCAAGAAGGCCTCATGGTTCAACGATGATCTTAAGAAGTCCAAGAAACTCTGCCGCTCCCTTGAAAAGGCCTGGAAAAAAGACCCAACCACTAGCACCAAGGACGCCTTCAAAAACGCCTCCCGCACTCACCACCAACTAATCCGAAAGGCCAAGAAAGCAGCATTCAAGGACCGACTTGACAACAACGCCCACAACAGCAAGGAACTTTTCAACATCGTCAAGGAATTTTCCAATCCCTCTGCCAACTCCGACATCACCCCCTCTCAAGCCCTCTGCGACTCCCTAGCCTCATTCTTCCACAACAAGATTGCAGACATCCACAACAGCTTCGACAACCAACCCGGAGACCAACCCACCCAACCATTTACTGAACATTCTCCCCCCGTGAACACCCTCAACGACTGGAACCCAATCTCCACTGAGGACACAATCCGCCTGATGAATTCCATCCACTCAGGATCCCCCACAGACCCATGTCCTCACCACATCTTCAACAAAGCAGACTCCGTCATAGCACCGCACCTCCGAGACGTCATCAACTGCTCCTTCAACTCCGCCACCTTCCCGGAAGACTGGAAACACGCCGAACTCACCGCCCTTCTGAAAAAACCCACAGCGGACCCCACCGAACTCAAAAATTACCGCCCCATTTCGCTCCTTCCATTCCCGGCCAAAGTCATCGAGAAAGCTGTCAACAACCAACTCGCCGCTTTCCTCGAAGCCAACAAATCACTCGACTCCTCACAATCTGGCTTCCGAGCAAAACACAGCACTGAGACCGCCCTCATCGCAGCAACAGACGACATTCGAACTCTACTGGACAACGGAGACACAGTCGCCCTCATCCTCCTCGACCTCTCTGCAGCATTCGACACAGTCTGCCACAGCACCCTTTTACAACGCCTCAATAACATCGGAATACAAGGAAAAGCACTTGAATGGATCACCTCGTTCCTCACCGGAAGAACCCAGAGAGTCCGCCTTCCACCATTCAAGTCCGAGGCCACTGAAGTCATCTGTGGAGTACCACAAGGATCCTCACTCAGCCCCACCCTCTTCAACGTATACATGAGCCCCCTCGCGGCCATCGCCCGCCAACACAACCTCAACATCATATCTTACGCGGATGACACTCAACTAATCCTTTCTCTCACCAATGACCCCAGCACCGCCAAAACTAACCTACACGAAGGAATGAAAGAAGTTGCCAAATGGATGAAACAAAGCCGTCTGAAACTGAACTCAGACAAAACAGAAGTCCTCATCTTAGGTACATCCCCCTCTGCATGGGACAACTCTTGGTGGCCGGAAGCCCTTGGAAAAGCACCCATCCCGACAGACCACGCACGGAACCTAGGCGTCATCCTGGACTCTTCACTCTCAATGAACAGACAAGTCAACGCCGTCTCCTCATCCTGCTTCAACGTTCTTCGCATGCTCAAAAAAACATTTCGCTGGATCCCCACCGAAACCAGAAAAACAGTCACCCACGCTCTGGTCACGAGCCGACTGGACTACGGAAACACCCTCTACGCAGGTACTACCGCTAAACTCCAGAAGAAACTCCAACGAATCCAAAACGCCTCAGCCAGGATCATATTAGACATCCCGCGCAACGAACATATCTCTGGTCACCTGAAAGACCTCCACTGGCTACCCGTCAATAAGAGAATCACTTTCCGACTGCTAACCCACGCACACAAATCACTCTGCGACATCGGACCAGAATGCCTCAACTCACGACTGTCCTTCTACACCCCCCCCCGCCAACTACGCTCTTCCAGCCAAGCCCTCGCCACTGTACCTCGCATCAATAAGACCACCATGGGAGGCAGATCCTTCTCATACCTGGCTGCCAAAACATGGAACTCACTCCCCGCTGACCTTCGCCTTACCCAGAACCACCTAGCATTCAGAAAGCAACTTAAAACGTGGATATTCGACAAGTAATCCTCCTCCCCTTCCTAAGCGCCTTGAAACCCTCTGGGTATGTAGTGCGCTATATAAATTTTCTGACTTGACTTGACTTGACTATTATGCTGGACTGAATTTCGTACTGATATACAGGATCTGCCAACTCCGTGGACGAAACCCCTCTTACAAATTGAGTGGGTGCATGCGTGGGGATCTCTATTGTGAGCAATACTGGGGTATAGTCTGATAATGTTCTAGGAAGATGTGCAGTAGCCCGTGTCAAGTTATGTTTATAAACAACAAGGGAGCCCCAATGAGTCAGCACAGGACCTCGGGGAACATAATTATTTGAACAACAGTGGTCTCATGCACATATTATGAGAAGAACAATAAATATAGACAAAATTGATCTATATTGGTTTTGACATGTCCAGCCAGACAGAGGTCTCAATCTTTACTTGATCAGAAAATGGAGTAAACAAGGAATTCCTCCAACAATTCACCGTAGTGGGGCACACGCCTGTACCCAAGCACATACAGATTATTACAGTTTAGGAAGAAAGGAACAAAACAGGGCTATTAGGCAAAAACTGAGGATTTCTGTGGTTAACAGTGAGACAGAAAATTCAAGTAGCACCTTTTACATATACATGGTACAAGATATACGTTCTGTATAGGGTGCACATAGAGGTCGACGGCGTTTCGATCCCACTAAGTAATCATGGGGATCATCATCAGGACATTAGGTGTAGCCTAATAATTGTTAGCCTCTATTGCCTTGGGAAGGATAACCCTGGCGCGCTCGTATTAGGGAGCAGGAGGAGAAAGTGGCCGAGGCTGCCCAGAATCGGGAGCTTTCAAGGACGCGTCAGTTAGATTGTGTTGCTGATGTAAAGGAACCCGGATCAGACGGGCTGTGTTCCGTCCTGAGAATGCAGCCCGTGTCAAGTCATTTACAGGTCAAGTCGTCAGCCGGTATTCCAGACGAGGCCATGTCTTATGAACAGAGCATATGAATGTTCCTTCACGCTTGGTGGGATATCTTGTATATACACCGCCGTGTAGAATGTGGGGTCATCAACATTCGTGTCGTATGTGTTCACTTGAATTATGTTGGTACCATGAATTGCGCCTTGTACAATCACCAAGCAGTCCTGGTCATCAGCATGCATATACTGAGTGGAAATGGACCATTTTCATAACTGAGATCAAGACACCCTGTGAGTAGGACTAGTAAGACGATGCGCATTTAAGCGTTGTGGTGCATGGGGTCAGGTGAGTTTCCCGTAGATACAGTATCATATGTTGCGGTCTAGATATTCTAATGCATGGCTTTTTATCCGAGGGTCATTAAGGCCCCTAACATTCCAAGATAGGAACGAAATAGTATTACCTCCCACATCAGTTTCCGTTACCATGCCTTATTTGGTGAGAGAACACTGTATGAGAGTGCACGTGCCGTACTCTTAGTTTAGGTATTGCGGATTGTTGTGTGTCAGCGTGTACTTTTGTTAGTATATCATGTGACACATCCCTTACCCATTCACACCATTCCCACATCAGCATCCCAATCATGCCAATGACATTCCTTCGCCTGCAAACATAGGTGCTTTGAGAACAAATTAAACAATAATAGCATTGAATGAACCATCATGAAAATCAACAAAGATTATGGGGAATTCCTAGTGGGACGACTATGTTACAGGTGGGTACTTGCTGCACCAGCTGAGTTGGTCAGGATGTACAGTATAAAATGTCATGGGTATTTCTCAGTACATAGGACTTCTCTTGGTGATGGCAATGTGAATGTTTCAATAAAAACAGGTGCTTGCTGTTTTGTTAGTCTGAATCGCTGTGCTGTGTTGACCTGTCTGGCATTGCAGGGCCAGGCATATTGCATTTGCCCCAGTATTGGAACTTTCATAGATTCCCATGCTTTGTATCATTCCCCCTCGTCGGACTGGGAGTCTCGGTAATAAAAAATATCATAGTAGTAGGTACAAAAGAGAAAGGAAAGGCCTAGGCCTCATTCCCTTTTGTAACATATCAGCCTCTTTTTGTAAAAGAGACCAAACTCTAGGCGTCAGCCAATCAGAAGAGCCTCACCCTTAGAACCTTCCTGAAGGAACCTCAGAGCCTCAGATTTTCTACCACACGTTGTGCTAGGGAGTCTCCATTGAGCTCTGCTCTATTTCTACTCTTTAAAGCTCATTTCTACAGATATCTCTTCAGAATTTTCTTCAGATTTCTTCAGGAAACTCTTTCTTCATCAAAATGTCTGTGGTTGAGAAGAAAAAAGCCCTTTTCAAACCCTGTTCCACCTGTGGGAAGAAAAGGCTGTTTGTGGAAGACAAACACAAGGATTGCATCTATTGCCTGTATCCAGATCACAAGGCAGAGGCCTGTAAGATTTGCCGCACTCTCTCCGCCAAGACCTTGAGAGATCGGGCTGGAAGGCTTCTTACATGGTTGCAGAGGCAGAAAGAAAGGAAACATGGAGTTTCCAGTGATGAGGAGGAATCGGTGTCCTGTGCTTCTTCTAGAAGGTCAGTGAAAAGGGGTAGAGGTTCCCCATCTTCCTCTACTGGGCGCCCCTCTAAGGCTTCAAAGAAGACCCCCAGGGAGTCTGATGGCCGGGGTTCAGGAGGTTCCCCCCACCGCAGTGGGTCGGGAAAGGCAGAACTGGTTTCGCCTCCTAAGGGTGAGAAGACAGACCCAGCCTTCAAGAAACCCTCATCACACTCTACAGAGAGGAGTTCAAAGTCCTCTACGACGGAGACTTCGTCGACGGTAGCTCAGTCGACGACGAAAATGAAGCCCAAGATCCAATTAGTCCCGTCGACGGGCTCGTCGATGGGAGCGTCGACGACGGAAGCCCAGTCGTCGTCGAAGAAGAGCTCGACGACTACGGCGTCGACGGGATCTATGCCGACGACATCGTCGACGAAGACATCGTCGACCAAGAAACCATCGTCGTCGACGACGGCAGTACCGACGACGATGTCGACGACGGCAGTGACGACGACGACGGTGTCGACAACGGTCATGTCGTCGACGAGTGCTTCGACGACAACAATTTCTACATCGACGGCGGGCTCGTCGTCGGTGGCGTCGACGACGACATCTTCTTTTCCTATCTCGTCGACGAGGATTTCACCGGCATCGACGGACAAACCAACAATACTGGCTGTGGAGAGAAGGGTGACGATTTCCCTCACAAGGATCACGCCTGAAATGACATCCCCAAGGAGGGTGTCCTCATTACCTCCCACGATGTTGCTAGACCAGGAGGACTCTGAGGGAGATGGTCAGGATAGCTTTGATTATGCTAATAGCCCATCTCAGCTTCTCATTAAAAGTCAAGAGACAGACTCGGAGGAGGCATATGAACAAGGTGGAAGTGACTACCCACAAACAGACCACCCAAGGGAATATGCATCACAAGGCATGGTTTCAGTCCCGACGTCCTTCCTACATGACCTGCACAAAATGTTGCAAGACTATAAATCCAAAGCCGAGCGCCCAGGGCCGAGAAGCTCTGCTCCGTCAACGCCAGTGAAAGACCACTCTTCAGTTGTCCCACCTGTACACCCGGTACAGACTCCTCCTCAACAGCAGCGGCCAGTGCCCCAGGCTATCTCTGAACCAACAGATGATCCGGATGGGGATCATGATAATGATACGGATGGGTCATCCGATAATAATCAAGACTCGGATCAGGAAGGGGATGAATACAATGACTACATCCACCCGGATCCGGCTTCACCACACCAGGACCTAGGTGATTCTCCTCCTGCTGACATCGGCAGTTTTCACCAACTAATGGAACGTGCAGCCGGCCGATTTAAGTTGGTATTGCCTGCACAAACCACAGACTGTTTCTTGTACGATTTTAAAGACCCACATCGCAAGACTACGAGGTCCATTCCAATTGTGGAACATCTATGGGAGGAGGGTTTAAAGACCATGAAAAACCCAGCGACGGTGGTCCCTGTGCTGCCGCGCCTTGACAAAAAGTATAAAGCGCCGGACGATGGACCTGCTGCCCTGACTGGTCATCCCAAGCCGGACTCTGTAATTTCACAGGCAGCACAAAGGAAGTCACGGAACCCTTCTGCTCCCTTGACGGCCCCTCCTGACAAAGATGGACGGCGGTTGGATAGCACAGGCAAGAGATTTTCATCCATTGCTAGCCTTCTGGTTCGCGCCGCCAATGCTTTGGCAATATTGGGACGATATGATCGCCAGCTGTGGTGCGATATATCTCCCTATTTGGATCAACTTCCACCAGAATCAGGGCTGGAAGCCAAGAAGACCTTGCAAGAAGGTGAAGCGGTCTCCATGGAGATCATAGACTGTGCCATGGACATTGCCACAACATCCTTTAGGGCTTTGGCAGGAGCAGCAGTGTTAAGACGCCAGGGGTGGCTTAAAGCGACTTGGTTTAGACCAGAAATCCAGAATAAGGTTCTTGATCTGCCTTTTGACGGCGAGGCACTCTTCGGCAAATTGATCGACGACACGCTTCAGGACATCAAAAAAGACACGGAGACGGCTAGGTCGCTGGGAACGCTCCAGTACCGCAAAACTCCTTTTAGGGGTGCGAGAGGCAGAGGTGGCACATACAGGGGCGCATACCAACAACAGCGCTATTCTTCAAACAGCTCTGGATACCAGCCAAGCCGCCAGTCCTACCAACAGAGACAGGGCCAGTCCTCTGGTTATTCACGGCCTTACAATAAAGGCAAGCAGGCTGCCCGTGGACGAGACTCGTCCAAACGCCATTAGCGGCCTCCTGGCTCTGCCTACTGCTCCCTCCAAGAGATCATCAGTTGGAGGCAGGGTGTCAAAATTCCTTCCGAACTGGTCCCAAATTACATCGGACCGTTGGGTACTCAATATAATCAACCGAGGACATACCTTGGAGTTTACGGAAGTTCCTCCACCCAGACCCCCATCAGCCATCCCATCAAAACATCTGCTTCTCCTACGGCTAGAGATCCAACAGATGCTCCGCAAGGGAGCGATAGAACCGGTCCCCTCCAATCAACGGGGCCAGGGTTTCTACTCCAGGTTCTTCCTAGTGAGAAAAACGCAGGAGAAATGGCGTCCCATCCTGGACCTCAGGGAGCTAAATGCCTATCTCATCTCCTTATCCTTCAGGATGGTATCCCTACAGGATGTTTTAAAGATGGTCAACCCGGGGGATTATATGGCCACACTCGATCTGGAGGACGCGTACTTCCATGTCCCAATTCACCCAGCGCACAGAAGGTTCCTACGCTTCACAGTAGCCAAGAGCCATTTTCAGTTCAGAGTCTTGCCGTTCGGCCTTCGCTCTGCTCCAAGGATTTTTATGAAGGTGCTGGCACCTGTAGCAGCATTTCTGAGAAAACACCATTTCCAGGTCTTCCCTTACCTGGACGATTGGTTACTGAAGGCCCCGACCAGAGCATTAGCGCAGGACGCGGTGCAGGCTTGCACCACTCTGTTCCAAAATCTGGGTCTCACCTTGAACAGGGAAAAATCCACGCTGCTGCCGTCACGGACAGTGAGGTTCCTGGGAGCGATGTTGGATTCGCGGCTCTCAAAGGCGTTTCCTACTCAGGAAAGGATACAGAAACTGCAAAGATTGGCAAGCAACCTTCAAAGAAAAAAGTGTCTTTCTGTACGCAGCTACAAGTCGCTGCTGGGGGTGATGTCATCCTGTATCCCCCTGATCCCGCATTGCAGGCTCCGGATGCGCCCCCTGCAGGAGCAACTGGACCTCCAGTGGCAACAAGTGCACAGATCGTTCGACGACAAAGTAATAGTCACTCGGGAAATGAAGGAGGCAGTGCTTTGGTGGTCGAATCAACAAAACTTATGCCAAGGTCTATCCTTCGCAAGCGTTCCATCGCCTAACATACTGACGACGGATGCGTCATTGGAGGGATGGGGAGCGGTGATGCAGGACCTGCAGGTCAGCGGCCATTGGTCTCCAAGCGACCAAAAGCTACACATCAACCTGTTGGAGCTGAGAGCGATCAGGCTAGCCCTTCAAGCCTTTCTTCCGCGTCTCCAGGGTTCACAGGTGCTAGTCAGGACAGACAACACCACGGCTATGCATTATGTGAACAAGGAAGGAGGGACGAGGTCACTCCCCTTGTCGCGAGAGGCTCAACAGATTCTGGAATGGACAATTCTTCACGGAATTTCTCTAAAGGCGGAGCACTTACCAGGAGTGCTCAACGAGGGCGCAGACAGGCTGAGCAGGCTCGCCTCTGTCAGTCACGAGTGGGAGCTGAAACAACAGGTTCTAGATCTACTCTTTCAAAAATGGGGCACACCAGAGGTGGACCTTTTTGCGACGCCCACCAACAGAAAGTGTCGGGCCTACGCCAGCAGGTTCCATCACCGAGGCTCGTTGGGCAATGCCCTATCGTTAGCCTGGACGGGGAGGTTTCTCTATGCATTTCCACTGATTCCACTGCTTCCTCGACTCATCAGGAAAATGAGGACGGAACCATGCAAGCTCATCCTGATAGCCCCGGCATGGCCAAGACAATTCTGGTACACCGAGCTACACCTGCTATCGCTAGTACCTTCGATAAAGCTAGAGGATGTTCCGGATCTCCTGACAATGTCCGGAGGACAGGTTTGGCATCCAGACCCAAGGTCGTTACACCTGACTGCATGGCTCCTGACCAGCGAGAATACATGAATGTCCCTCTTTCCAATGAGGTCAAAGACATCCTCTCTCAGGCAAGGGCTCCATCTACAAACAAAACATACAGATTGAAGTGGAAGAAAATTTTGTATTTGGTGCAAAGAAGAAAAGATTGATCCTTTCACGTCAAAACCTCATCAGCTCCTACCTTACCTGCTCTCGCTAGCTAAGTCTAATCTGTCCCATTCTACTATCAAGGTTCATTTAGCGGCGATTTCGAGATTCAGAAGATCTGATTCTGGTCCTTCGTTGTGGTCGGCAAGAATTGTCAAGCAATTCCTCAAGGGCCTGTTCAGGGTCTATCCGCCAGTACGATCTCCTCCTCCGACATGGCATCTCAACTTAGTCCTGGCTCACCTAATGAAGGGACCTTTTGAGCCGATTCACCGCTCAGATCTAAAATTCTTATCATGGAAGTTAGCAATACTCTTGGCCCTCACATCAGCGAGGCGAGTGGGGGAGTTACAAGCCCTAACAATCCAAGAACCGTTTTTGCAATTCAAAAAGAACACTACCATCTTAAGGACGAACCCAAGGTTCATTCCCAAGGTCCCCACTGACTTTCACCTAAATGAGCCTGTCATCCTAAAGACATTTTTTCCGAACCCAATCACTCCAGCAGAAAAAACATTGCACACTCTGGATTTGCAACGCTGTCTAAAGTTCTACATAGACCGCACCAAAGACTTTAGAAAATCTTCGCAATTATTCATTGCTTTCGGCGGTCCAAACAAGGGCCTCCCTCTGTCCAAACAGGGGATCTCGAGATGGATTTCAAGTGCCATTCTTCATTGCCACAAGTTAGCAGGGAAACCTCTAGTGGGCAAGATCCGTGCTCACTCGACGAGATCAGTGGCTTCCTCTACGGCCCTCTATGCGGGGGTACATGTCAAGGACATCTGCAGGGCTGCTACCTGGAGCAGCGTGCACACGTTCACTAAGCATTATTGCTTAGAGTCATTGCAGCAGGATGACGCGGCTGTGGGCCAGGCTGTCCTGAGAAACCTCTTCAAGTGATGGGTGAGCTTTCCTTCCTATCCCACCTTCCATGGGTGACACATTTTGTAATCTTCTGGCTAATGTTATGATGTACTGCTTACAAAATGTGTTTATGGTGTTTACTGCTTGCTATTCTGATGCAAAGCATGGGAATCTATGAAAGTTCCAATACTGGGGCAAGAAAACAAGTTACTTACCTGTAACTTTGGTTCCCCAGTATTGGTAACTTTCATAGATTCCCATGCGCCCACCCACCTCCCCGGGGAAAGCTCAGCCTTCAGCAAGTATGGTGTCTAGCACACTACGGCTACGAAAATCTGAGGCTCTGAGGTTCCTTCAGGAAGGTTCTAAGGGTGAGGCTCTTCTGATTGGCTGACGCCTAGAGTTTGGTCTCTTTTACAAAAAGAGGCTGATATGTTACAAAAGGGAATGAGGCCTAGGCCTTTCCTTTCTCTTTTGTACCTACTACTATGATATTTTTTATTACCGAGACTCCCAGTCCGACGACGGGGAATGATACAAAGCATGGGAATCTATGAAAGTTACCAATACTGGGGAACCAAAGTCACAGGTAAGTAACTTGTTTTCTTTCCGCAGGTGCATTCTTTTCTCATGAGACTAGCGGCCTTCTTAGGGTCTTGAAAAATGTGTTGCTTGCCCCCAATGAGGATTTGAGCTTAGCCAGATATAGTATGGCACATTCTATTTCGGCCTACTGAATATATTTTTCATTGGCAAGAACCCTGTTATGCCTCTTGCACTGCCAGCGTGAAGTCAGGGAAGAATTTGATGCTGTTGCCTTTGTACGCTATGGTGCCTTTTTCCCTCGTAAGTCTGAGGATTGTGTGCCTGTGTTAAATGTTCATGAGATGTGCTATTATGGGTCGAGGCGCTGGCCCTGCGCCTCGACCCATAATAGCACATCTCATGAACATTTAAGACAGGCACACAATCCTCAGACTGTACTCGCTCTCTATTGCGAAGAGGTGCGTAAATTGATATGCACCAAATATTGCTTGAAGGAGGTTCTCTACAAAGGTTTCCAGCTTCCCCGTGTTAGTAGTTTCCGGTATTCCAAGAATATGCACATTGTTCCTCTGCGACCTGGCCTCCAAGTCCTCTGATGTCCCCATAAGTGATTCCAGTGCATTTTCGACATCGTCCAGTCTACTCTCCTTACTTTCTACTTCATCCTTGACATCCAAAATGCATTGTTTCACAGCTGTGACCCATAGATCTTGTTTTTCTATCTTTGGAGCTATATGGCCTATTTTGAAGGTGAATACATCTAGTTTGGTGTCAATAGACAACAGGGTTTACTGCATGATGTGTAGCAGTGTTTTGAGGTCTGGAGAGAGGTCCAGGAGGTAGTCTTAAGTAATGGGCTCAACCTGGTATCGCAGCCTTTGTTCTGCCATCTGGGATCAGCGCTTAGACTCAAAGTGCAGTTTGTATTGCCTGTGGTCAGATTTTCCTATGTTAGTGGTGTAGCTCCACGGGCTCTTGCCTGGTACAGGCACCGTGTGGTGAGGCTCAAATCGGTGCGGCCGCATAGTATGGGCTGCTCAGGGTATTAACAGTTCTGCTGAAGCAAGAGCCTCAGACGGTAAGACAGTGGTGGTCGGTCACCCCGATCTCCCTTCCAGCAACCACCCCCACACCCATGCCACAGCGGTGCAGGTCCCACTTTCCTTCTGCAGGTTGCAGGCAAAGAGGCACGTGCAGACCCAGGTGTTTGGTATAGGGAGCCCTGTTTAGTGCATTCCAGTCACTATTGTTCTGCAGCATCAGTGCTCAGGTCTCAAAGAGGTAATTCAGTCTGTGTGTGAATGACAGTGGTGCTGTGGTATCCAGTATCAGATAGGCCTGTGGCCAATCCTTCAGTCCAATCTGCACTGCAACAACAATGGTGTCTGTGCCCCCACGGCAGCGCTGCGGCCCTGCTTTCCTCCTCAGAAGCCCTGGTGGAGGTGGCTGAGCCGACCCGGGCACTCTGGATGAGGGCATCTGGAGGGTTAGCAGGGGGGTAGGCACGACCAGCCCCATCCACTTTGAAGTCAATCCACTTCTGCTGCGGCCCCAGCTGTTAACAATCGGGGAGAAGCAGATCCAAGGCCGTCGCCTGTCCTGCGACGAGCACCACAACAGGGAAACAGGCCAAGCCTTGCTGCTCTGTTCTACCCAACAGTCACATAGCTTCATTACAGGCCGTCCCCCGCTCCCCTCCACCGTTCGCCTGGTCCACCAAACCCACCGGTCATCTGCCTCAAGGAAGGTAGCAGTTCACTGCCCGGAGGCCCTCCGCTCTGTCACCCACACGCCGGCCCACGAGACTTCCTCAAGCTCTCTGCAGCTCCTCCAATATCTTTGCCCCCAGGCTCTCAGCCGCAGCCAGTGAGCACACCACAAGGTCTGCCATGATGCCCAGAGTTAGCGGGTGGCCAGGTCTGCAGCAAATATTAGGCCCATGCTGCAAGATCACTGTTGGTGATGGATCCTGACCTCTGGATGTCGGCGGCAGCTGTCTAGCACTCTCCTACCTATGTGAATTTAAAGCATGCCCTATTTTTTCGTGATCTATTCTCTAGGCGATTTCTGATCAACTCAAAATATTTTGTGCTGGTCCCACAATCTACTGATGTCCAAGCACAACTGAGAAAACATAACTAAGCACTAACATCAATGCTTATGAAGGGTAGATTTACGTTGAAAGATCAGTTCAAGGGCGTAAACCCTAGATTTTATATTGTGTTGGCATTTCCCTTTGTCAAACTACTTGTCCATTGATGAATTTGTGTTATAATTAGACTGTGTACAGACTTCATTAAGATTCATTGTTCCTTCTCTCCATAGTAAGCAAAAGTTGCCAAGCCTTTCACCTAACTTGTAAGGCTACTTCTTAAGCCTTTAAACATTAGTCCTTTTTCTAGTTATAAAAACATAATATTTATAAGATGTTCTATCGTAAGAACTTCAAGTCTTTGCGTACCTAGTGAGAATATCCTCCTGCAGTTTGAAGGTGAAATTGGGAACTGGTAGTAGATATTAAATGTGGGCCTTTTCCACTCCTTTTATTGGGACAGTGAAAGCCGGACACAAGATAATCAACTGAAGAAAAATTGTGCATGAAATGGGTATCAAAGTCACGCTTACCCATGTGCTAATCAGTACAGGCCCAAGATGCATTCGGATGCATCCAACAACTAAAATAAATAGTTAGACACACAGTAGTGATCTCCTGATACTAAATAATCCATATACTGTTGTAAACACTGCCTCACATATGTAAGATGTTACGTAATCCTCTGGAAAACCACTTGTATGCTTTCCAAACTCCTCCGGCCATCCATTAGCACAAATGTGTAGATTTTGCTTGAGTCTTCAGATAGCATCTGTACTATGGCCCTATCTACTCGATTAAAATTTCCAACTTGGTAATTACCATCCAAAATCTGTTGCTAATACTGTGTTAATACTCTAAACGCATATGTACCTTCTTTCTTTTATATAGGCATTGCAGACAATAGGTAGCTAAGTTAAATTTACCAGTATAACTTTTTCTCAGTTCGGTTATGAGACCGAACAGACCTATCACTTATTTCCTTTGGGAGCTATGATTATCGTTCAACATCTCCCCTTTATTTCCCTGTGATGCTGGTCTCGTTTTCTGTTTGGGAAGGGTTGTTGGCGTTCTACAAGTGTATTCCATAGAGGGTTGTACATCTGTATTCTCTATTAAACATTGTTTTACTGCCTACATTTTGAAAGAATGTTAAATCCCTTCTCACAAGAAATTGTTTCATGTTGATAATGACAACGTGACAGTGGAGTTTACAAGAAAGTCACAAAATGTAGCTAGGTATTTATCCATGGTTTTTAATATCTACCACATCTGACGGGTAACTATCCTTATTTCCTTGAGCGATTCTAATATGTACGATCTCTTTCAAGTAGTGGTCCTCACTGCAGGTCTTCATGGAATCTCTACATCTACAAAGATCCTCATAGTAGCAAGAATATATAGGCCAGACAGTGAGCAGCCAGTCTTCCTGGATGTGCTCTGGTGCCTGCCTGGTAGCATTAGAGTGAGACACTGGCTTATGTAACAAGCATTGGCATAGCCAATAGGTTGCGCCTTTGGGACCTTATAAGTGTTTAGCCATGCAACGGGTGATGTTGTTACACCAAGGATATTGTGCTGCATAACTAAATACTTATAAGGTCCCAAAAGCGTGACCTATTAGCTATGCCAATGCTTGTTTTAATAGACTAACAGTGCCACCATGTAGTTGGTTCTCATAAATGTGTGCAGTGTGAAGAAATGACTACAGGTGCCGAGCACGGACTAACACTGGCACAAATTAAGCACTGGGACTCAAGCCCGTCCCTGACACGCCAAATGAGGCAAATCACGAAATGGTGCTTTTACATGATCCGATGCATAGACAAAAACTCTCTTTATTTAGGATTCCAACAAAAGATACAAGCCACCTTTAGTCTGCTCCTCATCCGTCTGGACTTAAACAATGGTTTATAACTCACAGCAGCCAACTAAGTGATCAAAAAGAATCTGGAATGCAACTTCAAAACAACTCCTCAACCTTCATATAAGTTAATGCATTTTCCTTGCTCTTCAGTCTCTACACTGGCTGCCTTTGGCTAGGACTATCCCTTTCAAAGCATGATGTCCAGCTCATAGTGCCATCCATGGGTCAGGGTCCTGCTTACTTCAACCAAAAGTCCATGACTACCATCAAATCAGACCAATTGGATCAGGACGGGTCTACTGCTAGTTGTCCCTTCCTTCAACAAATTTCGAACTCCTTATTTGTTTAAAATGCTAAAAAGTGTTAATCTTCCACCATGAAAAGATTTACTGACAACCAGTCTGAAGACGTTGAAGTTCTAACAGCTTGGCTTGGTCTGTTTTTTTTTTTTTGTATTTATTTTATTCGGAAAGCTCATATATGTTTCAGATCAATATAGGCATGGGCCTACAACCCCCTCGGGCCGTCCGCTAGATAATATCAAAACCTTGCAAAGTAAAAATAACGTCAGCTCGGCATCTCCGGGCCGGAGTCATAGCAAATCGGAAAAGCAGGATTTATATGTAGGCATGTCCACAAAAGAACAGGATTTGAGAGGATTCCATTTTATTATATGGGAAGAAGGATCCTATGACATACAATCAAGCAAAATCTTATTCGAAGCAGGTCGCGAAACAGGATATTCGATAAGCGTGATTAGTAAGCTGCCATAAAGACTTGTGAATCAGAATATGCAGGCATACAATAACTACGTGCTAACTCGGTGTCCTACCCATAGGGTCAATAAACAATATAAAAACACATAAATGCACATTGCAAGATTCTATCCCAAAAAGAACAGGACTTGACCCCCCCATCTGAGCGAAGGTATATAAGAAACAAAGAAAGAGAGTATAAGTAAAGAGAGAAAGAAGAAAGGCCATAGAAACAAAGAAAAGCGAAAAAAAAACCCACCCCCCGACCCCCCCACCCTGCCTACCAGCAGAAGGCTACGCCCACCCCCGCCTATAGGCATGCCTGTCGCCCCAACAACTGAAACCCCATTTACGAGAAAAAGGGAGGAGGACCCTCGCACCCGCCACCGGCCCCCCCCCACCGCATCCCAGAAAAGAATGTAAGCTCCCCAAAAAGGAGGCGGCCATCATCATGTGTCCATCTCACTCCCTCATCACAAAAAGGGTATCAGAGGGTCAGAATTCCTACAGGTGATTATTGGGGACAATAGTAGTGAGTTATTACCACTAGCCATACAACAAGTCTTTTTAGTGAAAGTCACAAGAGCCAGGTCAGGTCAGTGTCTGGTCTCTGGCACCCATCAGTCACCACTCGGAACCGCCCTTCATCATTTGGGGCTCCGAGGACCAACACAGCACCTGATCTTATCTCTAGCAGGAAAGGGCTGACCTTCCTGCTGGTCAGGGCGCGGTCGCTTTCAGTTGGAAAGATATGTATTAGTGATGTAACTGACGGGGTGAAAAATGTGCAGTGCAAAAAACAAAGTGATATCAAAGGATAAAGTAAAAGTGAATAAAATTGGTTTAGGAAGCAAAGAAATTTTTAATTGGATATAGCTCCCAATAACAATATTAAAAATAGCCAAGACAGGGGAAAATTTATAAACTGTCTAGTGGTGGAACGTGGTCGACATGTTTCAGCAAATAATGGCCATGTGGCCTTGCTTTCTTCAGGACCTTAGAATGACGCTACTGCAAACAAAAAAACAACAAAAAAAACCCAACGTGTGAAGAGGTGTTTTTTTTAAAAAAGGGAGATTGTCGGAACAACTTAGATACTGGTATATGTGTCACCTGGACCTCCTAGGTGTACTTGTTCCGTATCTTCTCACAAATTCAGTAGTACACTGAAAAAGAAATGCATGGCATGAGTACATCACGCACCACCTGTCCACAAAAAAACCTTTTTTCTCACCATTGATAAGTACCGACATTAGTGAAGCCTAAATCCAAAGAATAAGGCCAAATGCACTGTATGTACTAATGCCTTCCAGTTCCTATAGAACTTGAAACTTTTCAAATTTCACATGCTACATCTTACCTGATTTGTAAGAAGTAGAGACCTCACCCCACCTGGCTGCGGCTCAGGACATAGGTGAAGCACCGCTCTGTAAAGGTGAATAAATTCAAGCCATTGAATCATTCACCAAAAATATGGCAATAACACACAACACAGGTTTAATTATTGCCAAGAAATTCTGTCATGGTATGAAGCTAGTGCATAAGTGGATTTCGTTCCTTGTACTGTACTAGCATGGTAAGTAGAGCGATATAGGTAATATTATATCAGCTCTGAACCTATTAAGTAAATGTGCCCACAAGTATCTATAAGAGTAAAGCGTGATAGCAAACCCGCCTCTCGAACCTTATGGTGGAAAGCGTGTGCCCAAGAGCGGTATTAATGCCATCCTATTAGCTCTACAAAACCAATTGTCTTGACCCGTTGTGCTCATATGCCCAGAAAAGAACCATCTAAGTATAGCGGTATGGCGTGATGGAAATCCCGCCTTTAAAACCAGCAACGGAGGGTATATGCCCCCGGAAGTTATGCGCTGCTGCCGGCTGAATTAAAAGAAAGAAGAAGAAAACGTTGAAAGCGTTTTCGGTGACCTTACCTTTCCGTCGGTACTCCAACGCGGCATCTGTGCCGTCTGGGGAGGTACCGGCGGTCTGTTTACTCGCAGTTTTATCACGTTGCTCACGATTGGCTGAGGCCGTCACGTGATGCGCGAACAGGCCGCGTCATGCGGTGGTAATGTC
The DNA here is from genome assembly GCF_964263255.1 of Lissotriton vulgaris. Lineage (NCBI taxonomy): Eukaryota > Metazoa > Chordata > Amphibia > Caudata > Salamandridae > Lissotriton > Lissotriton vulgaris. The sequence continues at coordinate 72,880,317 of NC_141689.1, forward strand.
ACAAGCGCTAGGATTGGTTGAGCCCAGAGGGGATTAGACCAATCGCGCGCACACCGCGCGTAGTCATGGCAATAATTGGTAAATACACGGCGGTACTGTAAACCTTCAGTGTGCGCTAGAGTGTTTACTGCGCTTTCTTTGATGATGTGAGTAAAATAAATGCTCAAACTGAGCCCCACTCGGTCATAATGCACTAGATAACTTGAGGATGTTAGTCAATCACCTGAGACTGATACCATATGAAACTAACAGTCCTGTAGGTTATGTTGCATACTAGAATCACCACTTCCAGAAGAATGATCTTATTGGTCATTGGTGTGTTGGTCATCAGAATAAACACTAATCAGGTGGTGATTTCAAAACGAGGACCAAGGTATGTCATCGTTCAGCCCTATTTGATCAGTACGAAGTTTCAAAACCCATTTTTGTTCTTTCACTAGCAGGAAATTTCCCACATTCGTGACGTGTGATGGAATGAACGGTTTCTCTAGGACCGTCCATTTAAATGAAGTGGGTGAGTGATTCAAGGTGATGAAATGGGTGGTAAGCCTAGTAGCCTGCCTCTTACAGTTGATGGTACTTCTGTGTTCAGACAGCCTCACCTTGATCTTTCGAGTGGTCATCCCCACGTATCTGAGTCCGCAGGGGCAGGTGATCAAATAAATTAATTTGTCCCTGTTGCAGTTGGTGAATCTCACTTGTCTCCAGGGCCTGGACGTACCGATGTCAATTTCTGTGGTTTTTGACGTCTGAGCACATGATTGGCATGTGCCGCATGGATGATGGCCGGATACTGGAGGCAAGTCCCATAGGGTACCCACTGCTCTAGGTGTTTCCTCTCGTGGTCTAGTGTGGACCATTCTATCTCTCAAGTTGGGTCCTCTCTTAAAGGAGAACAACAGCTGTTGGATAGAATGGGGTCCTGAATTCAAGATGGACCAACGTTTCTTCACTGCTTTCTTGATACTGTTGGATAATGTACCAAAAGTATGTACAAAAGTAAGCCTTTCCAGAGGTGCTTTTGGAGTAGGTGGTTCCAATAATGCTGCTCGATTGTTGTTGCTAGCCCGCTTCATGGCTCGATGTACCAGACGGGGAGGGTATTTCCTATTGACAAGCTGAGTCTTGAGTGCGGTAGAATGTGTTTCGAAAGCTGTGCCAGTAGAGCAATTTCTTTGTACCCGTAAAAATTGGCCAAAGGGCAAATTGTCCCGTAAAGATTTGGGATGATGGCTGTCGTACAACAGGAGGGAGTTTCTGGACATAGGCTTCCTATACAGTTCTGACTGTAATCCAGTAGTTGTGGCCTTAATCATGAGGTCGAGGAAAGCCAAACTGTCGCCGCCAATTTCTATGGTGAAGCTTAAGAAAGCATTTCTGCTGTTCAACCATCCTAGGAAGTCCTGACAACTTGCTCTTGAACCTCGCCATACCACCAATATATCGTCGATATATCGTTTCCAGATTTTTATCTGCTCGAAGTATGGATTGGACTCGGTCAGGACATGTCGTTGTTCGAAGGAGTGTACATAGAGATTTGCCAGGCTGGGAGCATAAACGCTCCCCATACTGGTTCCAGACACTTGTAAATATGTGTTGTCTTCAAACTTAAAAAAGTTCTTCTTCATTGCTAAAGTAGCACAGGCCATGATGAAATGAACCGGAGTGATGGTATCTATCTCGTTTGTGTCAAGCAGAGAATGGATGACTTCAAGGGTTTCATCCTGAGGTATGGAGTTGTATAAGGCCTCTACATCAAACGAGACCAAAAGGTCAGTTGTGGCATCAAAGTCCAGGTCGGGTAATAGACGTAAGACGTCGGTGGTATCCTTTAAGTAAGTGGGCATCGTTTGGACCATTGGACGTAAGAAGTGGTCTACAAACGTCGACAGGGGTTCTAGGATCGACCCGATGCCCGAGATGATCGGTCTACCTGGTGGCGGGCGTTGCTCTTTGTGCACCTTCGGTAAGATGTAGAAATAAGGGGTCACTGGATGTTCTGTGTTGAGGAACTTAGCCTCGGACTCGGTTACCCATCCTTCAGTCAGAGCCTCCTCCGTCATGTTCCAAATCGTTCTTTGTAAATCCACCGTTGGATCCTGATCCAAAAGGCGGTAAGATCTTACGTCACTCAATTGTCAAAGACATTCGGCTCGATATGTCTCTGTATCAAGAATGACAATGGCCCCGCCTTTATCGGCTGGTTTGATGGTTATTGACTTGTCTGCAGACAATGATTTAAGGGCCTGATGCTCCGCTTTAGGGAGATTACAGAATGTTCTTTCGTCTTGTTTGTATAACTCCTCAACATCTCGTTCAATGGCCTGTTCAAAGGCTAACACATGGGCCGGCATAAGATGGGTGGGTGGGTTGAACCTAGACTTCGGTCTGAGCCCTGTATTGGTCATTATATCCTCTTGTTCTGATCTCTCTTTGTCAATGAAAAAGAAGTGTAATCTCACCTTCCTGATAAATCTAGCCAGTTCTAGTCGGGTTTCAAAATGTTCGTTCCGAAGTGTGGGAACAAAACCCAAGCCTCTATTGAGGGCCGTCTGTTCAGTCTGAGTCAGAATATGTCTGCTCAGGTTTATTACGATGCTATCTCCGTGTGGGTCTGTTCCTTGTTCTTGGCCGTAGTGCTCCGTAAGTTCCTGGTCGAGCTCGTTGTCGGTGGTGAGTTGAATTGTGTTTGGGGTTGTACTTGTGTTTGAACTTGAGATTGGCCTCTCCTTCTGCCACGTGATCTGCCGTGGCCATACCCTAAAAAAGGCTGTCCGTTGAAATTTGTAGGGAAAGCAGGTGGGTAATTAGGTGGAAAAGGGCCCACTGGAGGATGAAAAGGATTTTGTTGGTTAGGAAAAAATCCAGGACCTCCATACTGCCAGGGGTTGGGTGGCCACCATTGCTGTGGTCCTTGATTATGTTGGTTCCCCCGCCAGAATTGGTTGAAGTTCTTCTTTCCTCGGCCTCTGCTTTGTCTAGCCTGGTTGTCGCTGCCAGAGTCACTCCCCGAGGTGTTACCGTCTGAATCAGAAGTACCATAGTTGGAACTAGTTTTGCGATTGTTGGGGTTAAAGATAGGCGGAGCATATGACTCGCTGGTATATGGATAGACCCGGTCAAATTTAAATATGTCTAGGTCTTTCTTAAACTTCTCCATCTTAGTGAATAAAGTGTGGTCTTTGTAATCACTATTGTTCTTATCAGACTCCTCCTTCTTCTTTCGGAAGATCTTATCGGAAAGAGTGGCTTTGATTTTGGATTCGGTAATCTGAATTTCAACAAGAATAGCATCAGCTGCCAATTTGGAGGTCTTGATGATCAAGATTAGCCAATCCCTTGTACAACGCCAGGCAATCATTGCCCAACTTTTTAGAAAATCCTTATCTTTTAGAAATAACCTAGGGGCATTAGTAACTATGAGCCCAGTGGGGGCACAGTCATTACGTAAGTATTGGGCCATGATAGTACCATGTAGGGCTGTTCTGGTCATAGATTTTTTGAGACCCAGGAGCTTACCCCATTCCTCTTCACTGGTCTCAACCACTTGAGGTGTAACGTCCAGTAAGTCCGGAAAATCGGCTAAAGCTAACTGAAGGTCCTCATCATCAAATGAGAGGCCATGGTTCTCAGCCATAATGGAAGAGTAAAGAGAAATGAAAGTATGCTCACCAATTTCAGAAATAAACTGTGTGTTAACACTCTACAGAGCGGATGAATCCACCCAGCTACGGGTGAATTGGTGTGTGGTCTATTTAAGATCCGTACACGAAGAACTACGGGTCCGCAGTCTAGCGACTGCTCAAATACACTTACAACACATACAATTATGGGGGACCCTAGGGCTAATTTAATGACCAGCTCTGAGTACATGCCCTATCAAATACTCATCACAAAAAGGGTATCAGAGGGTCAGAATTCATACAGGTGATTATTGGGGACAATAGTAGTGAGTTATTACCACTAGCCATACAACAAGTCTTTTTAGTGAAAGTCACAAGAGCCAGGTCAGGTCAGTGTCTGGTCTCTGGCACCCAGCAGTCACCACTCGGAACCGCCCTTCATCATTTGGGGCTCCGAGGACCAACACAGCACCTGATCTTATCTCTAGCAGGAAAGGGCTGACCTTCCTGCTGGTCAGGGCGCGGTCGCTTTCAGTTGGAAAGATATGTATTAGTGATGTAACTGACGGGGTGAAAAATGTGCAGTGCAAAAAACAAAGTGATATCAAAGGATAAACAAAAAGTGAATAAAATTGGTTTAGGAAGCAAAGAAATTTTTAATTGGATATAGCTCCCAATACCAATATTAAAAATAGCCAAGACAGGGGAAAATTTATAAACTGTCTAGTGGTGGAACGTGGTCGACCTGTTTCAGCAAATAATGGCCATGTGGCCTTGCTTTCTTCAGGACCTTAGAATGACGCTACTGCAAACAAAAAAACAACAAAAAAAAACCAACGTGTGAAGAGGTGTTTTTTAAAAAAAAAAGGAGATTATCGGAACAACTTAGATACTGGTATATGTGTCACCTGGACCTCCTAGGTGTACTTGTTCCGTATCTTCTCACAAATTCAGTAGTACACTGAAAAAGAAATGCTAGCATGAGTACATCACGCACCACCTGTCCACAAAAAAAACTTTTTTCCCACCATTGATAAGTACCGACATTAGTGAAGCCTAAATCCAAAGAATAAGGCCAAATGCACTGTATGTACTAATGCCTTCCAGTTCCTATAGAACTTGAAACTTTTCAAATTTCACATGCTACATCTTACCTGATTTGTAAGAAGTAGAGACCTCACCCCACCTGGCTGCGGCTCAGGACATATATGAGGCACCGCTCTGTAAAGGTGAATAAATTCAAGCCATTGAATCACTCACCAAAAATATGGCAATAACACACAACACAGGTTTAATTATTGCCGAGAAATTCTGTCATGGTATGAAGCTAGTGCATAAGTGGATTTCGTTCCTTGTACTGTACTAGCATGGTAAGTAGAGCGATATAGGTAATATTATATCAGCTCTGAACCTATTAAGTAAATGTGCCCACAAGGATCTATAAGAGTAAAGCGTGATAGGAAACCCGCCTCTCGAACCTTATGGTGGAAAGCGTGTGCCCAAGAGCGGTATTAATGCCATCCTATTAGCTCTACAAAACCAATTGTCTTGACCCGTTGTGCTCATATGCCCAGAAAAGAACCATCTAAGTATAGCGGTATGGCGTGATGGAAATCCCGCCTTTAAAACCAGCAGCGGAGGGTATATGCCCCCGGAAGTTACGCGCTGCTGCCGGCTGAATTAAAAGAAAGAAGAAGAAAACGTTGAAAGCGTTTTCGGTGACCTTACCTTTCCGTCGGTACTCCAACGCGGCATCTGTGCCGTCTGGGGAGGTACCGGCGGTCTGTTTACTCGCACTTTTATCACGTTGCTCACGATTGGCTGAGGCCGTCACGTGATGCGCGAACAGGCCGCGTCATGCGGTGGTAATGTCACAAGCGCTAGGATTGGTTGAGCCCAGAGGGGATTAGACCAATCGCGCGCACACCGCGCGTAGTCATGGCAATAATTGGTAAATACACGGCGGTACTGTAAACCTTCAGTGTGCGCTAGAGTGTTTACTGCGCTTTCTTTGATGATGTGAGTAAAATAAATGCTCAAACTGAGCCCCACTCGGTCATAATGCACTAGATAACTTGAGGATGTTAGTCAATCACCTGAGACTGATACCATATGAAACTAACAGTCCTGTAGGTTATGTTGCATACTAGAATCACCACTTCCAGAAGAATGATCTTATTGGTCATTGGTGTGTTGGTCATCAGAATAAACACTAATCAGGTGGTGATTTCAAAACGAGGACCAAGGTATGTCATCGTTCAGCCCTATTTGATCAGTACCAAGTTTCAAAACCCATTTTTGTTCTTTAACTAGAAGGAAATTTCCCACATTCGTGTTGGTGATGGAATGAACGGTTTCTCTAGGACCGTCCATTTAAATGAAGTGGGTGAGTGATTCAAGGTGATGAAATGGGTGGTAAGCCTAGTAGCCTGCCTCTTACAGTTGATGGTACTTCTGTGTTCAGACAGCCTCACCTTGATCTTTCGAGTGGTCATCCCCACGTATCTGAGTCCGCAGGGGCAGGTGATCAAATAAATTAATTTGTCGCTGTTGCAGTTGGTGAATCTCACTTGTCTCCAGGGCCTGGACGTACCGATGTCAATTTCTGTGGTTTTTGACGTCTGAGCACATGATTGGCATGTGCCGCATGGCATGGATGATGGCCGGATACTGGAGGCAAGTCCCATAGGGTACCCACTGCTCTAGGTGTTTCCTCTCGTGGTCTAGTGTGGACCATTCTATCTCTCAAGTTGGGTCCTCTCTTAAAGGAGAACAACGGCTGTTGGATAGAATGGGGTCCTGAATTCAAGATGGACCAACGTTTCTTCACTGCTTTCTTGATACTGTTGGATAATGTACCAAAAGTATGTACAAAAGTAAGCCTTTCCAGGGGTGCTTTTGGAGTAGGTGGTTCCAATAATGCTGCTCGATTGTTGTTGCTAGCCCGCTTCATGGCTCGATGTACCAGACGGGGAGGGTATTTCCTATTGACAAGCTGAGTCTTGAGTGCGGTAGAATGTGTTTCGAAAGCTGTGCCAGTAGAGCAATTTCTTTGTACCCGTAAAAATTGACATCGGTACGTCCAGGCCCTGGAGACAAGTGAGATTCACCAACTGCAACAGCGACAAATTAATTTATTTGATCACCTGCCCCTGCGGACTCAGATACGTGGGGATGACCACTCGAAAGATTAAGGTGAGGCTGTCTGAACACAGAAGTACCATCAACTGTAAGAGGCAGGCTACTAGGCTTACCACCCATTTCATCACCTTGAATCACTCACCCACTTCATTTAAATGGACGGTCCTAGAGAAACCGTTCATTCCATCACACGTCACGAATGTGGGAAATTTCCTTCTAGTGAAAGAACAAAAATGGGTTTTGAAACTTGGTACTGATCAAATAGGGCTGAACGATGACATACCTTGGTCCTCGTTTTGAAATCACCACCTGATTAGTGTTTATTCTGATGACCAACACACCAATGGCCAATAAGATCATTCTTCTGGAAGTGGTGATTCTAGTATGCAACATAACCTACAGGACTGTTAGTTTCAGATGGTATCAGTCTCAGGTGATTGACTAACATCCTCTAGTTATCTAGTGCATTATGACCGAGTGGGGCTCAGTTTGAGCATTTATTTTACTCATATCATCAAAGAAAGCGCAGTAAACACTCTAGCGCACACTGAAGGTTTACAGTACCGCCGTGTATTTACCAATTATTGCCATGACTACGCGCGGTGTGCGCGCGATTGGTCTAATCCCCTCTGGGCTCAACCAATCCTAGCGCTTGTGACATTACCACCGCATGACGCGGCCTGTTCGCGCATCACGTGACGGCCTCAGCCAATCGTGAGCAACGTGATAAAACTGCGAGTAAACAGACCGCTGGTACCTCCCCAGACAGCACAGATGCCGCGTTGGAGTACCGACGGAAAGGTAAGGTCACCGAAAACGCTTTCAACGTTTTCTATTTCTTTCTTTTAATTCAGCCGGCAGCAGCGCGTAACTTCCGGGGGCATATACCCTCTGCTGCTGGTTTTCAAGGCGGGATTTCCATCACGCCATACCGCTATACTTAGATGGTTCTTTTCTGGGCATATGAGCACAACGGGTCAAGACATTAGGTTTTGTAGAGCTAATAGGATGGCATTAATACCGCTCTTGGGCACACGCTTTCCACCATAAGGTTCGAGAGGCGTGTTTGCTATCAGGCTTTACTGTTATAGATCCTTGTTGGCACATTTACTCAATCGGTTCAGAGCTGATATAATATTACCTATATCGCTCTACTTACCATGCTAGTACAGTACAAGGAACGAAATCCACTTATGCACTAGCTTCATACCATGACAGAATTTCTCGGCAATAATTAAACCTGTGTTGTGTGTTATTGGCATATTTTTGGTGAATGATTCAATGGCTTGAATTTATTCACCTTTACAGAGCGGTGCTTCACCTATGTCCTGAGCCGCAGCCAGGTGGGGTGAGGTCTCTACTTCTTACAAATCAGGTAAGATGTAGCATGTGAAATTTGAAAAGTTTCAAGTTCTATAGGAACTGGAAGGCATTAGTACATACAGTGCATTTGGCCTTATTCTTTGGATTTAGGCTTCACTAATGTCGGTACTTATCAATGGTGAGAAAAAAGGTTTTTTTGTGGACAGGTGGTGCGTGATGTACTCATGCCATGCATTTCTTTTTCAGTGTACTACTGAATTTGTGAGAAGATACGGAACAAGTACATCTAGGAGGTCCAGGTGACACATATACCAGTATCTAAGTTGTTCCGATAATCTCCTTTTTTTTAAAAAACACCTCTTCACACGTTGGTTTTTTTTTGTTGTTTTTTTGTTTGCAGTAGCGTCATTCTAAGGTCCTGAAGAAAGCAAGGCCACATGGCCATTATTTGCTGAAACATGTCGACCACGTTCCACCACTAGACAGTTTATAAATTTTCTCCTGTCTTGGCTATTTTTAATATTGGTATTGGGAGCTATATCCAATTAAAAATTTCTTTGCTTCCTAAACCAATTTTATTCACTTTTTCTTTATCCTTTGATATCACTTTGTTTTTTGCACTGCACATTTTTCACCCCGTCAGTTACATCACTAATACATATCTTTCCAACTGAAAGCGACCGCGCCCTGACCAGCAGGAAGGTCAGCCCTTTCCTGCTAGAGATAAGATCAGGTGCTGTGTTTGTCCTCGGAGCCCCAAATGATGAAGGGCGGTTCCGAGTGGTGACTGATGGGTGCCAGAGACCAGACACTGACCTGACCTGGCTCTTGTGACTTTCACTAAAAAGACTTGTTGTATGGCTAGTGGTAATAACTCACTACTATTGTCCCCAATAATCACCTGTAGTAATTCTGACCCTCTGATACCCTTTTTGTGATGAGTATTTGATAGGGCATGTACTCAGAGCTGGTCATTAAATTAGCCCTAGGGTCCCCCATAATTGTATGTGTTGTAAGTCCATCTCACTCCCCCCACAGTCACAATAACGAGCCAGGTCCCACATCACCACCGGAATCACCAACTCAGTAAAACAATCAGGCAAAGCTCATCCTTGACCAGTTCGAGCAAGAGTAAGCAAACTCTCCAACCCAACAGTTCCATCGGCAGACGAGCCTGGTGACTAAACTTGCTGCTTAGGAGCCACCCAAGTGCTCGGCGGAAGCAGCAGAACAGTGAGAAGACCGCTTCGCCAGTAGTCACTTTCAAATAGCGTGGGGACCCGGCGTTACTGTTTGGTGGCGAGCACATAAGTCTGAAGTTCAAAAAAAGTGTCAGTCGTGCAAATCCGACCGGAAAGCACACTGTTCTCAAAATCCAGCACCTTGCGCCCCAGGGAGTCCTCGGTGACTAATAACTGAGCGCAGTCGGGCGCACGACCCATCGTACTCCCATCTGCGCCTCCATGTCCCCTTTCAGGAATACTAGACGCCAGTGAGTCATTGAGGGCCATCAATCCACGGCTCAGGGAGGAGTAAAAATCATCGACGGCCAAAAGAACATCTCCTAATGTGTACTCCCTTTTTCCGCTATCGGTGGTTGCAATGCTCCTCGCCTCTGGGGACTCCCCAGGCGAGATAATAGACATCATATCAGGCATCCGGGGTCTTATTGTTACCTGGTAGTCTATGTTGGGGTTGGAGCAGAACCATTTAGAACCCTCAGTAGTGCAGCGTCACCAATCCCTTACACGCCAGGCCTGGGAGAAAGATCCATATCCTGACACTGGCCACGGCCGGCGGACGGTCACACTGAGGGCCAAGTCGCCCTGGGCAGCCCACCAAAGAAGACCTATGTGGGCGGCAGAACTGTCGTTTGGTCCCGGGGCATCCAGTGCTGTGAAAATCAGCCAAATGCGTGCTGTGGGGCTCGGGGCACTCGCATCGTACTCCGCTCGTGTCCGCCTGCAAAATCGCGCAAGCTGTGACTTCCGTCGGGATCCACCGGTCCTCTCTGCCCGGCCGCGGCCGCTGTTGTTCGACTCCTCTCCGGCCACGTCACAGCTCGAGGTCCCGGATTACAGCTGGCACAGGCCACAATCTTCGCGACGACGTTTCTCGGTCATCCGAGGTGACCGCGAACTCGGGATTACGCGGTCGGGCACCGCTTCACCTTAGCTGTGCGGGGGTATTGATGTCAGGATGCTAGGGAGGGAGAGGGCGACCGGCGGAGTCTTGGCTTTGTCTGTTTTTTAACTTCCATGTTCTAATTAACCACATAAATCCGCATCAGCATAGTGTCTACACTCACACTATTCCTCAACACTATAGGCCTCATTTCAAGTCATTTATTATTTTGTGCAAGGATACTGGAGGGCCAGAATCAATTAATATGGCTGGCACACCAAATAACACACTACACGTTAATCCAACCTGAATGGGGAATAACATGCGAACCTGGGAATATTGGGCCCTTTTCCGCATGAAATTCCTCCTTCCAGGCCGACTAACCAGCTTGTTTTCAATATCTATTACCTGTATTAGAAGTTGGTAAATGGTGGTGAAGGGATTGAAGCGGGTCGGCTGCAGGTAAAAACAGGGCAGGGCAATGCAAGGGAGTGGTGTGTGTTGTCTGCTCCCCAGTGGTGCTGCAGTGGTCAGAAAGAGGATGGGATGTGCCTTTGACCCCTGTTCTACCTGGTGGGGATCTGCACCCAGTTAAATTGGGACAAGTGTTTCTGGAATTGGAATTATCTGGTCTGAGATTTGTGGGCCTGGTAATCTAAGGTCAGGGAATGCAGTCAGATCCAATGTTGGGGTAGCATTCCTGTTGACTCACAATGGCGTTCTTCTTGCTTAGGCACTGTGACAACATAGTACGACATTTAGAACACATCTCCCCGCCTCACACACTTTACCCCCCACGTTCCATATAGGTCATCCTAAAACCAACACTTTGCTCAACCCAACACTCCAAAAGGCCATCCAGGAAACCAATACTAATCTAGGTACTTAATGTCCTAGTCATGACTGAGAAGTGCTGCATAAATTCTGCAGTGTATTTGTGATTGTGCCTGCTCACTTCACACATTTGTTACGGTGAAATTACTGCCTGCTTTGAGTCCTCTGCATATGTTGTACATGTGCGAGGCCATACATTAAATAGAGAGTAGGCAATGTGGTAGTGTACGAATGAGTCGCCGAAATCGGTGCAATAAATGGCCACATTAAAATATCCATAATCTGCCTTTCTGAGAATAGAAATAAGCAAAAGATAAGAGCGTGTGGACAATGATGAATTCAGGGCTCGTGAAACCCTTAATAGAAGTAAAAGCCCAGTTGAATCTGCAACAGTCACAAGTAAGAGGTTATGAACCTAACAAACAGACACCAACAGCACAGCAAGTGCTGCAGCCATAGCGTAGACGGACGGCTGGTGGGGCGCCTTGGCACAGACCGACAACAGGTTCAGCTGTCAGTCACTGCTTAAAATAACTACACTCCTGGGCCCACACACAAAGAAAAAAAATGCCTAGACACAGACGGTCTAACTTTCCAAACCGCGGCTTATAAATGGATTTGCAAAAAATCAGCCGACTCCCTTCCTTTGTGTGCACAGCGTTGGGGTACAAGGGACCAGGGTGGACACAGCCACTTCCCTGTAAGTAGTAAAGTGGCGTGCGCGCTGAGTATGCTTCTGAAAACTGGCCGAAAACGGGCACGATTAGTGACTCTGACGAGGCGGAAGCTGACGGCTGTTGTTTCATAGCCTGTCACGTCCGGAGTAGCATTACCTGCTCATGCACCGGGAGTGGGACCCTGCGGCTCCCAGCCTGGTGCCCCGTGGCGACGGCCATAAACCGGCCACAAACCACTCTACTTTAGGCGCTGCGGAGTTCACTTGCCATTCTGAGGAAGACGTGGCGTTTGCGCCCCCAAGGCAACTCCGGTGCAGAACTTGTCCGATGAGAGCGGGAGAGAGCCTTTTGAAAGTGTTGATGTTAACCTTGAAAACTATGGTGCGAAAAAAGACTCTTCTAAGAAAACAGTTGCGAAGCGCAAAATTCTGCTTAAGCGCAGAGAGAACAAGCGCATGCCTCGCGCGGCAGCAGGGAGAGACGATGGGGCCTGTGCTGGTTTCCCTAGCGGGAGCGAGCAGGTAACATCTGTTTGTAATTATTCCCAGATGGTTCCTGCTCGCTCCCGCAAGGGAATCGCCAAACGAGCATGCGTTGCCATTGAAGGCAATGCAACGCGTGCACGTTTTTGGCTCAAAAGACGAATTGATAGCTAAAGGTCTCCTTCCTAAGTAGCGCATGCGCGCTGCGTAGGCAAGACCGTAAAAAGGCTCCAGGAATGTAGACCCTGGATTTAGGAGGTGTAGACCTGAAACCTGTGACCTTAGAGACATCTCTGACCATGCCTGTTACTTGAAATTGAAATTCATGGAAGGGAATGAATTTGTGGAACTCTTCACCCCTAAAGAAGCTTCATCTCCGTTAAATTAAGGGACTTGGCAAATACATATTCCTTCAACTAAGTCTTTTTTCTCTTATATTTTTTGTTTAAAATTTGTTAGTCTTATGAAGCATGTTGGCAACTTGTCATGCTTTACTGAACTGCCCCCTTATAAAGTCAACTGAAAAATGCATAAAGTAATGTGCTTCGCACTTAACATTTTGAGAAGGGCACATATTTATTTTTATTTTATATTTTTTATATATAACACTATCATCATTGTACTGTGCGTGTTCATGACGTTAGAGAATATGCTGACTGACTCAAATTAATCATGGTCCATTTTCCCACATTTCTAAGCTGATAGACTCGATGGAGGAGCTGAAGAAATGCAGAATCCAACAAAGGAACATTGCTGCTACAATTGACAAATTAAATATGTGCCTTCCAGGTAAGAATGCTGAAATGCGCCCAACTCCCACTCCTATGTTGGTGGCTTCTTGATATTTTGTTTTTTTATGATACATTCTTTCATTTGCTTTCCTCTACCTGCAGTTCTGGAGATGTACAGTAAACTGAAAGAACAGATGAAGACAAAAAGGTAAACATGCAGTCTCCTGTAAGCCTAGTCCTTGATAACGGCTAGATAATATGTACACTTCTTGATGTATCATTTGCATACAGTCTACCATTGCCTCATCTTCCATTTACCCTCTTGCTGCTGAGTATCCCACATCTTATATACTCCAATAAAATTGAACAGCCCTGGACTTGGGGAGTATTCTAAGATTGTGGGCATGCACAGCATACAAGACAGATGTGCACACATGCACTTTGTGCACAGCAGACAAGACAGATGTGCACACATTCACTTTGCAATTAATCACTTTCTACATTTAGAACGCTCAACACATACAGGCCACCCACACACAAAAATACTGATGCAAGCACACTTATGTTGCTATAGTTTTCTTTATACTCCTTAAACATATAGACTTGCAAAATTATAGTACTAAAAAACTATGTCTTCTCTGTTGTAGCTCTGTGAAATAATTACGTTTTAGGATGCATTCATGAATAACTATAAAATCTCTATACAGAACTGCATTGACATTCTTATGCACCTTAGCCAAAAGATTCTCACACACATCTAAATCTGTGCACATACACAAGATTACAGGTACCCTGTTCCCAGTTCTGGGAAAACATCTGTCCACATAAAACAGTCTCTGTCTATCTCTCTCTCTGCCCATATCTGTCTCTTTCTCTCTATTTCGGTCTCTGTTTCTTTCATGGTCCCTGTCTCTCTCGGTCTTTGTCAATGTCTTTTTCTCTCGGTTTCTCTTGGTCTTGGGTATCTCTGTCTTGGCAGCTCTCTATCATGGCCTCTCCCTGTTTAGCTGGGATTCTCTCTCACTATTTCCTGATATTGTAAGGATCTGATGACACCATTGCAGGCATCCTCCTTCCGCTGGCTCTGGTCACTGCTATATGGTCGCTGTTGTAAAAGAGCTTCTCAGCTGATGCTGCTAAAACATGAATTGATCACCCATAGACACATCTCCGAGATACAATTACAAATGCTTGTCCGGCTAATCATGGCAGAATCGCATTGTTTTACTAGATTGTGTTGAAACAATGGACCCCTTGCCTCTTATTAAAATGAGGATTCTTTGTGCTCTTCATTCTACTGAAGAAATTGGCAAACCTTTGTATCTTAAAAGCTTGTAACCGCTTCGTAAACCTATGGACGTCTGTGATCCTATCCACGCAGGAGACTCACTGTTTGTTCAGCTGCTGCACTGTTCTGTTCCTTATGTTTGCGTAATATAGATGGCATATTCAGTCTAACTGAAGTTTGGGGCTAGTTGGGTCATCACGCTTATTGCTGATTTACCGAACGTATACAGAATCAAAAAATAGACTGATTTTATTTGCTTGGTTAAAGACTTGTGCTTGTTTTTTTTTATATATCAACCTGATGATTAGAACTGCAGTAACGAGTACTGCAATGTCCAATTTTTAAATGAGTTATCAGTTATGGGCATATAGGGGGTTATAATATCCATCACTCTCGTTGTCTTGTAGTCCTGAATTCAAGTGCCTGTCAACTGCCTTCCTGTCTCATTCATATGTTCTGCTGTTCATTGTGTTAAGCAGGATTGACATGGCGCGAGAAAGAGATGGCGCAAGAAAGAGGGCGCGAGAAAGAGGGCGCGAGAAAGAGGGCGCGAGAAAGAGGGCGGGGAGCACAAAGAAGAAGATTGCTCCAATCAAAGAAGTCTTTGCGGGATTGGCTGGCTCGACGAAGAGACATGCAGCTGCAGAACATTGAACACATCCGGATATCTTCGGAGAAGATACCAAGCATGAAGAAATGGAGATGTCGGCAGCGGAAGAGAAGGAGGCCTTCTCTATTCAAGAATCTGATTCTGAACCGGAAATTGAGTTGGAGCTGAAAATATTTCAGCGGGACAGGGTGCTGTGAGGGACCAAGGCCCTTTGCCCCTCATACTTTCTTCCAACAAACACAAGTTTTGAAATACCTGTGCAATAGAACACAAAAGATCTAAATTGGCCCCTTATCTTCCAGTTCAAAAAATATCAAATACGGAGCCTCGCAGGGGGCCTCCCTGAGCCTCACCCTTTTCAATGCCTATGTATTCTCCTTAGCTGAGATTAGCATGAAATGGGACTTTAATATCTGCTCTAATGCAGATGATATGTAGCTCCTAATTGCCTGTGACGAAAGGCATGAGGATACCAAAAATAACCTAATTAACTGTCTCTCAGAAACAGCAACCTGGATGATGGAACACTGCTTGAAATTAAATGCTGAAAAGTCTGAGATCCTGCTTTTTGGTAGATCACACTTAGTCTGGGACAATACCTGGTGGCCCAGGTGCTAGGATCCACCCCAGAACCCAAGCGAGTTTCAAAAAAACTTGGGCATACTCATCGATAATGCACTGACAATGCAAGACCAAGTTTAAGTGATGTGTGGCTACTTTCTAGCAGACTGGATTATGGGAACGCGCTCTATGTCGGCATGCCAGAGTATCTTTTTTCCCCGATTACAGATGGTTTAGAATGCTGCTGCTAAACTGGTCTGCAATAAAAGCAAATACAGCTCGGCATCTAAAAGTCTGAGGGAACTGCATTTGCCCATACGCCAAAGGGCTATGTTCAAGCTCCAGTGTTATGCACACAGAGTGCTACATAAGAGTGGCCCCGGAATCTTGCAAGATAAAATCGAATTCTATTCTCCGACACAAAATCTGAGATCTCGCAATCATGCCCTAGCAAAGATCAAAAACTTATCAAGAAAATTAGAGCATGTGGTTGATCCTTCTCAAATCTGGAGGCCGTTCACTGGAACGAACTACGCTTAGACCTTCGCCTAACAGACAAATATTTGTCCTTTAGGAAGAAACTGAAAATATGGCTGCCCCCTAGAACATAGCCCAAGATACCTACTGTCATCCTTCGCTGAGCCCCCTCTCCTTTAAACTGTCCGGGCAATCGATATTTCCATATCAGGATAACGCTTTCCTAGCGCCGTGTTATCCCTCCGGTTGAATGTTGCACTATACAAATAAAAGGCTTCTGGCCCACCACTGCCTTCTGGCCATGGTTGGCACCAAGACACTGCTTCTACTGCCATTGGGCTCAGCCCTGAAACAGTCAGTCAAGCCTTCCGGCTCAGGACCGAGCTGAGAAAAACTACCTTCGGCACCAAAACCTTCAGCTTCAAAGGATAAAAAGTATACGTCCAGTTCGGCACCGAAAACCTAGGCACCTGAAACAAAGGATGCTCATCCAAAGCCTTCGGAACCAATCCTGGAGATTATGCAGGAAAACGGATTCTAAGCAGAAGAAAATCTACATCAATCCAGACACTGAGCACATAATAGCTAAACAGGTCCCACCTGCCAAAAGAAACATTCCTAAAGAGGGAGTATAAGTTACAAAATCCCTCTAAAAAGAGAAAAGACATGGCTTTCAAGCCCTGTCCACCCTTTTCCTCAAACCCCTCCTCCATCTGCACCACCACCGGGGCCAAACCCTTTAGACATTACACCACAGGGTTCTCCACACACAGCCTGATATTGATTATAGGGGTGATGATAGTCCACCACCAATAGATCCATGGAATTAATATAACATTGATCCTCCAATAGATAATGATCCTGACTTATACCCTACAAAACCATCACTTCCTGATGACAACACAGCATGCCAGGATGTAATTTCCAGAGCAGCATCATACAATGTGGTCAAACTACATTAGGAATCCTTAGAGGAGGACTTTATATTAAAAACTTTAGGAACCCTTTACGACTCTGACTTGCTGGGGACTTTGTGGCACTCAAAAGGATTTGATCGGTGGGACCTCATCGGTATTTCCAAAGTGGCGGATGTGATGGCCAGGGGGGAAATTAAATCGTTTGCTGCTCTACAGGCGGAGTTTCAACTGGGGGCCACGGAGTACTTTCGATACGCGCAGTTGAGGCATGCCCTTACGTCCTCCTTGCCTGTAGGTGAAAAAGTCCCCGAGTCATCCCCGCTGGAGGACAGGGTGCTGGACGGCCATATGCCGGACAGCGCCATCTCCCTGACCTACAAAAAACGTATCAATGTTCGGACGGACCTGCTGGTGAAAATACGAGGCCTCTGGATGAATGATGGGATTGAGATGGATGACGAGGACTGGCAGTCTGCGGTTTCCTCCCCTAAGGAAGTAGCGATTTCGGCCAGACTGCGCTTGGTTCAGCTGAAAGTACTCCACAGGGTGTATGTCACTGGCCCCAGGTTGATTCATATGGGGCTTTCCCAGGACGGCCTTTGTAGGAGGGGATGTGGTGCGCAGGCCACCTTTATGCATATCATTTGGGAGTGCCATGCCATAGCCTCTTATTGGGAGCGAGTGCATGTGGTTATGCGTGTTGTGACTGGGGTGGCTTTGCCTGCGGAAGCTCGACGCTGCTTGCTGAATGTGTGGGGTCCGACTGACTACAATAACGCTCAAACCCGCTGGGTCACCCTGGGGAATATGTTGACCGAGAGGGACATTGCCCAGAGATGGGGTGCTCCGACCCCCCCCCCCACTGTGAGTCTTTGGAAAACCAACATGGACTGGTGCATGCTCCGGGAGAAGACTGTCTACCTAGCCCGGGGTAAGCCCAAAATGTGGAGGCTGGTCTGGGGGGCCTGGAATTCGTATAGAGGTGACATTTGTGTGCCCCCGGAGATAGTCCAACCGGAAATTCGTCTCTCGCCATAGCTACACCCTCCACCCAGGTTTTCACGTGACGTAATCCTGTCTCTTGTTCCCCGTACACATGTGTGCTTATTTGATATGGTTATTTCATGATGCGGAAGTTCCCGCCTCTCCCCCTGGACATGTGCCTTACCCCTCTTTCATGCTTTTCTGCCTTGCCATCTTTCTCCCTTTCTCCCCCCTCTTATTCCCCTTTTCCTTCTTTATCCTTGTCCCTTTTCGGTTTTCACCTTGTTCATTGAGTTCACTTTTATAATATATAAAATTAAACCTGACTGCTCCTTTTACTGTTTTGTGCACACTTCCATGTTGCTTTATAATGCTGCCTAGCCTCCGGGATGTACGGCTGAATAGCGGTGTACTTTGAATTACAAATAAAGGTTTTCCAAAAAAAAAAAAAACTTAAGGAACGTCATATTGGACGGCATGATCTCTACTATGTTAAACAGCATGATGGGACAGGCTGATGATATTTTTAAAAGGCCCTGTATGGGCTCGTATTTTAACGCTTTCCTGCCTCTCCCTCTCATTCCATTTCTGGTTCGGAAACTCAGGCATACATCACTCACACTGATTCTAGTGGCTTCCACATGGGCTTGTTAACCATGGTTCACCACACTACTAGAATTGTCAGTGGTTCCAAACCAAAAACTGCTCCTCACTTCCAACCTTCTAACACAGAACCATGGAAAAATCAGACATCCAAGCCCCAAGGAGCTCAACCAGCGATCTGGCTTCTGAAGTCCTAGAGTTCAGATACCTAAATCTACCACCAGATTGTATGACAATTCTTAAAGAAGCAAGAAAACCTACCACTAGAGCATGTTATGCAGCAAAGTGGAAAAGGTTTGTTATATATTATAATTGCACAATGAATCCGCTAGATGCATCTATACAAAACACTATTTGCTTTCTTTTGCATCTACTGCGAGTTGGCTTATCATACACCACTATTCTACTACACCTTGCCACAGTAGCTGCATATCTGCAAAACAGACTACATTTATCCTTATTCATAGGTCCAGTAATTAAAGCTTTAATGGAAGGTCTCAAAAGAATACCACCACCAAGGGTACCACCTGTCTGGCACCTTAACATTGTTCTCACAAGGCGCATGTGTCCACCTTTTGAGCCATTACACAATTGTTCATTACAATTTCTTTCATGGAAGGTTGCCTCTCCAATCACTATCACTTCATTAAGGTGTGTTGGTGAGCTACAGGCATTAACCTTAGAATAACTTTTCTATCAACTGCATAAACATAGATTGGTTCTTCGTACAAATCCAAAATTCCTTCCAAAACTAGTTTCTGCTTTTCATATTAACCAATCAGTTATTCCCTCTGCCCGATTCGGTAACAGAAAGGGCTCTACACACACTTGATGTCAAAAGAGCACTATTATACTATATTGATAGAACAAAAGATTTCCACAAAACAATGTTTTGTTGCATTTGCTCCACCTCGTAAAGGAAATCCTCTCTATCCGATATTTCTAGATGGATTGTTAAAGGTATTTAAACATGCTATGTTAAAGCTAAAAGGACTATACCTCCTAGAGCACATTCTTTGCGCAAAATAAGAGCATCTATGGCCTTTTAGGTAACATTCCCTTAGCTGGCATATGTAAGGCAAATACATGGTCTACACCACACACTTTCACCTAACATTATTGCATGGATGTATTAGCACGCCAACAAGCTAATGTAGGACAAGCAGTGCTAAAAACACTTTTTAAAACAACTGCAGCACCCACTGGTTAGTCACCGCTTTGGGGGGGAATACAGCTATACAATCTATGCAAAGCATGTGTATCTGCAGCACACATGCCTCAAACGAATTTTGTTACTTACCCTGCAAGCATCTGTCCTTGGCAAGTAGAGCTGTAGATTCACATGCGCTCTCCCTCCTCCCCGGACACCTATGGTAGTTGCAGTTATTATTATGTACATTACATATGCAAGGTCATCTCTGTACTACACTTACTCCATTCTCACCCTCTTGCAGGAAAACAATCTAACAATGGAGTCGATGCCCAGGCGCACTATCATTCAAAGGAGGAGTTAGTTACCTTACCTTGTGACTGAATAAGACTTGTTCAAAGAAAAACAATTTTCAAACATCCGGACCCAACACTAGATGACAGGAGTATGCAAAGCATGTGACTCTACAGCTCTACATGTCGAGAACAGATGCTTACAGGGTAAGTAACATAATCCTTAGGCAGTATAAAAATGGTAATAAAGTAAAAATACAAAACAATAAAAAATCCAAGACAAATTAGGAAAACAGACCAGACTTTAATAAACTGAATGATGACAAAAAGGCAAGTATCCAATTAGGGGAACTAGAGAGATGAATTTTTAAAGTTTTAAGCAAAAAGTGCCAAAGATAGTGGTTTGGGTGGTCCAGGACCCAGGCACGATTTGACTCTGGCTGTAATGGAGCACGAGTTCGATACACCAACTAGGTTTGCCTTGGGCAAAGATTTTACTTTTAGACTTTCATCCTTTAAGTCCCAAATCATCACAGGAATATACAGCCCTCTAGGACTTCAGGGTAGGTAGTTAGAGATGCACAGGGTCCAAGGCAGAAGCCAAACGGCAGGTTTCAGTGCAGGTCCAGTTGCCACTGATCAGCTGGGCAGATCCACGAAGATGCATCTTTTAGCTCTTGGGAACCTGTAGCTTTAGAGGAGGTCACCCTTAAGACACTTGCAGTCAACTTCTTCATCCTAGGTACAGGAGAGAGCAGTTCCAGTCTTTCAAGGCTCTTCTCAGGTAACATGCAACATTTCCAGTCCTTTCCTTTTCTCATCTACCTCCAACCCTACCCACTTTAGGCATTTTCAAGATGGTCTTCTGTCACTCTAAACTTGGCCTCTGAGGGCTTTTGTGTGTGTGTGTAGTGTACTACTGTAATCCTAGTGTCGTCCTACATCAAAGTTCAGTTTGAATCAGTTCCCTCAATAAACCCAGAGACAGCAGTCTGGTAGAACACAGGGTATTCCAGAAACCAGACAATGTATAATACACAAGAATTGCTTTGGAAACCTGTTTCCCTCCTTTGAAGTGTGCCCCAAATGTTGTATGTAAAACCCCAGCAGACATGTCAAGCAGTATTTAAAGGCTGGTTGTTGTGGCATGTGGGGGAAGAGAGATAGATGTCCATTTTGTCTTTGGTAAGTACATTTCAGACTATCAAAAGTGAAATATCTTGGAATGTCATTGAACATGAACATGCTGCTCTGTCCACTGAGGTCTTATACAATTAAGAAGCGTTTTTGGCAAACGTGCCATTTCGTTAGAGGTTATGGTTGCCTCTGAAGTCTCTGGTTGCCCTGCTTTTTGGAGCCCAGTTTTAAGTTTGAGCAGATTTGCTTGTAGATCTTTGCTCTTACTGTTGTATTTAAGAGTTGTCGTAAGGTGTCCTACACGGTAGTTAAATGCTTGTGGAACCGATACCACTTAGAAACTCCAAGCTGATATTTTAGATATCCCCATGTTTGCTTTAAAATCCCAAACCCTCAATGTTTTTTCTACAATAGCGTGTTTGGTGACTTTGAGCCATAAACCTTTTGCATACCAAACTTCACTTTTCTTTCTTTGTTATTCTTTTTTGTATTTTTATAAAACAAAAGCCCTATTGAAAGTACTATTCTCTTCTACAAATATGTGTAAATCCTTAGGCTGTTTCAAGAATGTCTGTTGCAATGGGTAGTCTTTAGAGTTGACTGCTAGTTTTATGTGTAGCAGTTTATATCAAGTCTGAAGGTGAATTATTTGGAAAGGAATCGACACCAGATATTTCTATTTCAGCGATTTGTGCTGTAGAAAGGAATTTTTCTACTGTGAAGGATCTCTGGGAATCTTATGCAGGAGTGCTATACGTTGTGTAGTCCTCTCAGTAATTCTGTTCTATTCGGTGGCAAACTCCATATGTTTGCCTGTTTAGGTGTCTTTTAGATTGCTGGTCACTGAGGCTAATAAATAAGATAGTACAAGAAGCTAATTCACTAAAAGAAATTTGGGATTGGGTGTCAAAGGCTCCTGCTGTGGAAGAAGTGGATGGAATTGTTTCTTTGCATAAGCAAACAAGATTACTTGCCAAGAAGCATTTGTAAGTAAGTGCAGGAATATTGTGGAATAAAGCTTGTTAAATATTGTATGATTGTTCTCATGACTCCAATCAACAAACCTTTGCTTCCAGATATTACCCTGCCTTGAAATCCTTGGAGCACCTGGAGCAAACGCACCTGCCGCAGGTCAGCCATTACCGCTTCTGCAAGATCATGGTGGATAACATTCCAAAGCTGCGAGAAGAGATCAAGGACATTTCTATGTCTGACCTCAAAGACTTTCTGGAGAGTATCCGAAAGCACTCCGACAAAATCGGGGAGACTGCAATGAAGGAGGTAGGAAACCAGTTAATAGTACTGCTCTGGTGGCTTTCCCTGGCCTCTTTGTCTAGTGCGCACTCTTAATCTGCCCTCCAGGAAACGTAGAATCAAAGAAATATTATTTTTGGGAGTATCTGTAGAATTTAAACATATTATGCATTGCTGATTCTGTGTGTGCTGATGCTCTTCGCTGTTAATGTGATGTAACATGTTGGGGCTTATAGTGTTGTGTAATCGTGATTTGCATACATTTTCAAATGCAAACTTATATTAGTGCTTCAGTTAGCAAAAGTCTTGGGCAATTTAGCATCTGTGTCAATACGTTATACTTACATTGGTGTATATGTGTAGGATTAAGTTGATAACTGTGCTGGATAATCTTGTATGATGCGCTCGTATATTTGACATGTTCCATATATATGCTCTTCTGACTAGTCTCTACATGTGTCATGTGTACGGTCCGCTTGGGTTTTTGTTCATGAAGATCTTACCAATTATTCACTGCTAATTCATAACTACTTTTACACCTTTTGTAATTCATTCCTAGACCAAAACCCCAAGATTATTGATTCAGTCATACACTGCTATTGCAGAACCTTGCATGGTTTCAACTCTACTATCCTCTTTAGTGTGAACGTTGGTGATAACTATGCGCAGTTTTCTCTATGCATACCCAAGTTTCCTTATTTTGTGTGTGTACGTACGTGTGTGTACGTACGTGTGTACCCACAGTGTATTGTTCTGTTTATTACCATGTGTCAGTGTGTAGATGGCTTTGGTCATGCAGTCCCTCCCCAACAATAATAATAATAAATAGAATAATGTACTCAGCAGCTATGTACCAACAATATATGGCTTGCTGTATTTCATGTACAATAGAGCACAAATACTTCAATTGGGCAGCAAGATAAACTTACAGTAAAAGGCCTTGTGAATATTGCCCAAATGTTTTCTTTTGATTCAAGAATGTAATAGTTGATGTGTGAAGCAGTATTTTCTCAAGTTAGTTACACTGTACTGTGGTTATAACATGACCGTTGACATTTAAACTGCAGTAATCAATTTGTGAATTTGTGTTTTTAGTACAATTGTTCAGTTGTTTCAGATGTTATTTCACAGTTTCGCTTGCATTGTTATAGGATATTGGGGAATAAAACTGTTTATGTAAAGTTATAGCTTCTTTTACTCTTGCCATATTAACATATTTTAAAGAAACCATTGTACTTTACTCGAAAACACAGTCAAACGTACATGTATGGGTAAGAATTAAAACCAATAAAACAAAAAGCCCTGAAATTCCCAAGTGGTTAGCACAACAGTCCCCCAATTTGTACACCAGCCATGCAAAACCATGACTCTTATTTATGCATATATGTTGCGTAAGTTACGACTTTGGTGTAACTCTACAAGGTGTGCTTTCCCACCCACGGGTGAACTACGTTCAATACATCAGCAATGAATGTGAACAGATTATTGTAGCCCCAAAAAACACTATTTAGTGTGTATTGAACATAGAAACATTGCTTTTTTCTTACTAACAAACCCATAACGGTATCCGGGACACCGTGGAAACAGCAACAAACCTTATTTTGTTATTCACCGTATCTCACACTCTGTGCTGAGAAGAATGCACTTAAGTTAACAGTACTTTTTACTACAGGAACAATCTGTTTCTCGATACATCTCAAACAAATTCACATAATATTATAAAAACAACAAAAAGGCACATTCTAAATAGCGAGAATAAAATTAACATCTCTAACTTTGTTAAAATGTCATTTAAAATGTCATCTAGAACCTAACGTTTACTTCTATGTCCTATAGTAATGGCATGGAAGGCAAAGCAATTTGCAGTCTATAGTTTCTTAGGGAGAAGAGATGCGCTGCATACCTTGTTGACAGCAAAGACTGTCTTTAGCAGCGGAGGCGCGAAGACAGTGTTTACCATAAAGGGCAAACACGCTGCAGTAGCAGTCAGTCATTCTTCCGCTGGGACTCAGTGGTATGATCTTCAGGAGAGTGTACTGGCAGTAGAGCAGGTGAGACCATCTCTGGCAGAATCTCAGGCAGTAATCTAGGCGAAGAACCTCTCCTGATAAGTGGTCAAGTAGTCGTCCTTATATACTAAATCTTATCAGAAATTCGAATTTTCTGACATAAGTTTAAGAATGTTTGGCATAGATTATGTGGATCAATGTATGCATCCCAGATGTTTCCTTCTGAGCATATAAGGTTAAAGGATGACTAAACTGTTTTGCTACACGTCTGTATGTTCTCTTAATTAACTTTGACTTGATGGAAAGTAGACAATTTACCCAGACAACTCTCGAATTGAGGTTTGTATCTGTGTCATCAATCAAATGACTTGACACTTTCAGAGTTCTTAGAAAGATATAGTCAAGTGACATCTGCGTTTAATGGCAGACAGGACAATGATTCAGCATAAATGGGGGAGATGGCGACTTCCATTGTTTGAGAGGGGGAAGGTGGTGACCTCCATTAGCCAGGGTGAAGGCAGAGCCTACATAAGATAGTCGGACCTTTCGGGTTTTACGTCATATGACCTCTCCCACAGTCTGACAGATCACATCAGAAAGGGCATAACTGATCTTACAGACGACATGACACGTGATGAGACTATTAACATTATCAATGAGATGACTATGGGGATAGTAGGATTTCTTAGGGCATGTTATGTTATTTAATGATGTGCAATCAGGGGATTTTATTTATTTGTACAAATCTTGTCACGCCATCTGCATCGCTTTTGGTGTATATCAACCTGCTTTGCTTACAAAAGAAAAACAAGCAACTTTTCTTGGTTAAGTTGGGTTAAAGGCTGATAAATTGGATACAGTGATTGCAGGATCTGTATAAGTAGCAGACTACTGCAAATTAAAAGAAGCATCAAGGAATATTACAGATAACAAAAACTTTCAAACCGCATGCTTTAGCATAGTGTTCCCTGGCACTGAAGGAACAAGTACATTGTGTGGGGATGTGCATTTTGTGAAACTGCAGATGCTGTCACTCACAGCCATATTAGCTAATGGTTAGAGTGGGCTGACCCACTGCCCCATACTGTAGTGAGTGGAAAAGAAACCATGTATGACACAACAGACCAATGGATGTCTATATACAGAAGACACATTTTGAGCAAATATCACATCATCCAGATAGACCTATGTTTATGTTGCAAATGGGCTTGTTCCTAAGCGCAGTGCTTTCGTGCCCTGTGCTCTGTAAACTATATAAGCAATAGTGCCGGGCTGCCTTTCTTGTGAGAAGTGTGGCTCACTGGTTAGAGCAGGCAGACCCTGAAGCAGAGGTCAGACCCGGGACCAGGGTTCAATTCCCGACGCGGCAGGGTCTTGAGCTCAAATGTCCATGGACTCGATAATTCTCGCTTCGGTTCCTGACCTAATCATGGGTTCACACTCTGCAACTCTGGGCATTAGGCTTGCTTAATCTCCACAACGGCCCCCCGCGGCGGGATGCCTGGCTTTCACCTTGGGGATGCCCTGTAGGGGCTATCTCACAGGGAAAAGCCAGGACGGGTTCCCAAGGCAAGCGCTTAGAGACCCCTGGGTGATAAGCGCTATATAAATCCAATATACAATACAATACAATACAATACAATTAGTTCACGGAAGTTATTATGCCATCTTGATAGACACCCAGAGCCCATTTTCTTTCAAGATACCCTTTTAAAAAGTCCCTAACACAGACGGGTAGTCACATGTGCTAGTCATTACAGGATGCGCTACATTTTTTCTCTGTAGCTCATTCCACAAGACATTGTATAAGGGACAAATGTCAAGTTTTATTAGGAAACAAATATGGACAGACAAAAATTGTCCCCACATTGGGACAAGAAACTGTCCAAATCTTGATGGAGATCATTGTGCGCCTAGTTAACATCAAAGACTTAAATTTGTAGTTAATTGGTCTCATTTTGTTCTTAATCCCTAAATAGTGTTGGCTCAAGAGGCTCTACAGATGGATAGGAGATGTCTGCAGCGTACATGACGAGTGTATGAGTGGCTACAATGGATAAAGCCTGATTGAATAGGAATAGGCGTAATCCTCTGCACAGGATCCTAAACCTAGCGGTCAGACAGTGGCTGTAGAGATTTCTTTTGTCATACCCTTTGTGCATGTAGAAACACCTTTGAAGAAGGAATGGGTTCTCCAATATGTTTACAGAAAAATGGTGTCTGATGCCTGGTGCGGTAAAGAGACCAACCTTAGAGCTGAAGTTGGATACCACAAGTTCTTAGGGCACTTTTTGTAAAAAATAAAAAAATCATAGATTTAAATGGAAGATTATTCTTCCAGAGGTTAGGGCTAGAACATAAGAGTGTCTTCTGGCACAAGAGTTCCTGAATACGAGGATCTGCTGAAGACAAGACAAGCTTTAGATGAACACAAAGTTCTTCTGAGCCTGTAGCACTGAAAATTCTGGTCTGAAAATAGATACAATTGGTACAATTGAAGAGAAAGGGGAGTACAAATTGGTACAATTGAAGAGAAAGGGGAGTAAAGTAAAATGGTTTCTTCCTTGCTGCCCTAATAGTTTTCAGACTACCATGTCTAAAGTAGCTACAATTCTCATAGTATTTAGAGTGCAAGGCCTAACTAGTCCCTGTTCAGATAATCAAGGCAGGCAAAAACCAGACCACTAACGCTGTTAGTCTTCAAGGAGGGAAAAAGCAAGGAATTGCCTTTGTAATCCAACTAAATGTGAATTAACCCATATTCCACAAGAGCCGAATACAGGGGCGACATATAGAGCTCTTGGTCAATCATTGTGCTGAGCTGGTACACGTGTTGCAGGTAGACGGCATGAACCTCGAACTGATGGCGAGAGAGAGACTCCTCGATTTGCTGTGCATGGACACCTCTTACTAGAAATTCCTATACTGCATAGCCTTGGCCTCAAATTACCTTTGCCACTTGCGTATCGTTTGCATTATACAGATCTACTGGTAGTAGCTAGGAGTTGGTGTAATTGAGATGGATGAAAGGGCAGTGGAAAGAGATTGTCATTAACGTTATGATGTGGAAAGCAAAACCTAAGATAGTCCGCACGTTACTGGCAAAAAAAGAGGAAATTAAAGTGTGGAATGGAAGTAGTGAAGGAACTGTTCCAAGAATAGCGTTCAGCCACTCAGGAGCCAGCTCTTTGCATTCCAGTTTCTGAGAGCATTGTATAGTAGGTCAGCAATTTCAAATAGAGGATGTGCCCCAGCTGCACCCTGGTTGAACTTCACCGTGGAATGCAGATGCAACAAAGCTGGCTGAAGACATACCATTCATTCACCTTGAAGATGCTATCAAAAAGTGCATTCAAAATTTGTCTGTAAGATGTAAACTTTGTTCGATCCTGGCTTCGACTTTTTACAGTCAAACAAGTTTTTTAATCTCGTCAAGTATACGATCCTTGTTCGGATATATCTGTGAATTCAAACTTAAATTGACACGAATATTGGCTAAGAAAGGGGTTTGACTCTGCTGGGGCTGAACTGCATGGCCAACGTTTGCCGAACGGCATAAACCCTTGTTATACTGTGATTCCCTCAGGCTGGTGCACGCTGCGCAGGCTCCAAGGCACTAATCAAGCCGCTGCACTCGTGCTTGAAATTATATTTACTAGCATGAGAGCAGCGCGGTGATTGGCCGGAGCGGGCTAGTATGACGCTTGGTCGGGTCCTAAGATCCTGTGCCTCTGCTCCTGGATGTGCAGCACAGCACGGGTGGAGAGAGATGTAAGTGCGCATGGCGGTATGGCCGGCCTTAGACAGCTGGACAAAACGTCATGCGCACTTAGTGTACACTACTCCCCTGCGGTCATTATTGCTCCACCCCCACTTGGCCAACTTTCGTGGGGAAAGAAAAATAAAATGGTTTTATTGTCATTTTATTTTTCCCTGTTTACCCGCTGGCTCTCAGTGGGGAGGTGGCAGCGCTGCTGCACCATAGTGGAAGTGCGGCCGCAGATGACACTCCTGTGCTGCTGCTGAAATGACGAAGACTGGAGCAGGAAGACCAGCCAGCTGGGCTGGTCACTCAGTAGTTCATAGGTTGTATAGAAAGGCTCTCAGTGTTCCGTTTTTACTGATTTTTGTATTTATTTTTTTTTACTGCTAAGACAGACTGAAAACCATCTGTGTTCCTGTCTATCTGTATTTATTTTTAAATGTGGATAAAAACAGAAAGAGAGACAGATTCTTATGGTGGCTTAAACAGCTGTGATGTGCAGTGGCGGCTCTTCTGCTAAGGTTGCAGAGCGGCGCCCCACTGCTCTTTGAGCAGTTGACAAAAGGAAAACTATAATGGTAATAACAGACATTATCATTTCATTTTTCCATCTGTGTCTTGCCTGGTTGGGGGCTGGGCTGCACATCACCGGAACACTGGTGGCACTCTCTGAAGTGTGCACAAATGTTTGGCTGGCTGTCTCTGGCCAGCCAAACATTCATGCGCATTTTGAATGTTCTCCAACAAGGCTGCATTACAGCCTGGGCGGAGAACATGCATATGCCCCTAGTCCCTCTCTGAGCGCCAAACCACGGCGCTCAGACCAATCACAGTGCTGCTGGAAGACAGTGTTGTGATTGGCTGGGAGAGACTGGGAGCCTGGGGGCTTCCTTGTTCCTGCTTCCTTCCTGCTCCTGGACTCCACCACAGAGCTGAAGAGGACTGAGAGGAAGCGGCCAGCCTGCGTGCAGGTAAGTACTTTTTTTTTTTCCCGTTTAGCCTCCCCACCTGCCGCGCCTGTTAAGTAGCGGCCGCCACTGGTGATGTGTACAGGCATTATTGTAATATGTAGGGACGCTTTGCTGATTTGAGACTTTCCGTCAGGGATTGACCGCTTTTAACTTTATTTCTCGCGGAACCCGCTTCGCGGGTCCCGCGTCGCCAGAGATACTTTGTTGCAGCTGAAGGTTTGTGGAGGGAACGGCGAAGACAGTGACTCCCTGGGGCTGCGAGCGAGTGCGTGTGCTTCAACTGGGACTGCAATTCCCAGGAGCGCCCGCCAGCCCTGATTGTGAACACCTGGGCCGCTCTCCCCGACCCCTCCTACCCTTCCACTGAGGATTCTTAAGCACTTTCCCTTGTGACGGCGTGTGGGACGCTTTGCTGATTTGAGACTTTCCGTCAGGGATTGACCGCTTTTAACTTTATTTCTCGCGGAACCCGCTTCGCGGGTCCCGCGTCGCCAGAGATACTTTGTTGCAGCTGAAGGTTTGTGGAGGGAACGGCGAAGACAGTGACTCCCTGGGGCTGCGAGCGAGTGCGTGTGCTTCAACTGGGACTGCAATTCCCAGGAGCGCCCGCCAGCCCTGATTGTGAACACCTGGGCCGCTCTCCCCGACCCCTCCTACCCTTCCACCTCTTGTGTGTTTAATCTATATCGGCCATTAGTACTCCCGCAGCGCGGGAGAGCGCGCGGGAGAAGCCCGGGATAAGGGCGGGGCCGTCAGCGGCCGTCCGAGGCCGATCGAGGCCGGGCAGGGCTACTCCCTTTACATTTTTATTTTTGGATTCTGGTTCCTTATTCTTTTTTGTTTTTAATTGATTCCTGAGGTTATTAATTGAACTGTTTTGTTGACGATTTTCATTGTGATCTTGGGTATTTTATGATATTCCAATTATTTTTGGTATATCTCTTATTCTTGTTTTTTAATATTTGTATATTATTCTACTTGCTCCCACACCTTTTAATATGCCTCTTCGCTCTGGTAAAGTTAGGGAAGTGCAGATGTCTACTTCCAATGGGGTTTTTACTGGCACCATAGATCAATTCTTCCAGCGCACTACTCGCGTTTTGGAAAAAGAAATCGCCCTGGTTGAAAAGCGCCTATCGCTGGACTTGGTGACTGGTAAGCGTTCCTCACTAGGACCGATCCATAATGCCCGTTCCCCGGTCCCATTAACTGACCTGACAGATGTTGGTTTAAATGCTAGAGATGTTATTTCAACCACACTTAATCAGGATGTCGTATTGGTAGAAGATACTGGGGACCTTGACTCAGTGTCTGACAATTCGTTGGGAAGTAATTCCATCAGACATTCTCCTGTGCATAAGCCTAGCGAACTAGTAAACCAGCCCCCTGACAATACACTTGGTTCTGTTATTAATACTCTCCCAAAGTCATTGGAGAACCAGTCCGCTTGTAAAATGAGCAAAAGGAAAAGAGAGGATTCTATCCATAGTGAGGGTACTCCGCATCCGAAAAGCCCAACCCCTGCTGTCATTCCTCAACCCTCTTTGCCATCGAGATTTTTAGAACCCCCAGGGAGCATTAACGCTGCTGATTGTGGCATTGAAGCCACCTTATTGGGGAAAATTGAGTTTCTGGTCAAATCATTGCTACTACCTATCTTTGAAAGAACAAGGCTCCTAAATGATAAAATGGACCTAATGGAAACATTAATTAAAGAAAATATGTCCATTTCAAATAATTTATTACACCGCTCTGTCTTGGTAGTGCCACAAGTAATTCCCCCTGAGCAAGTTAAGGACGCAACTGATGGGGTCATAAGAAAATCGACTGGGCCATCAATTGCCCCAAGTGCTTCTAATCAAGCAACTAATTCTGGACATACCCAGGTTTCTGTAGTAAATAGAAATAGTAAACCCTCTACTGCAAACAATTCCATTCCCGTTCCCAGTACCATACCTAAAACCCCCAAGCCTGTACCTAAAACTAATCCAGCCAATAAAAAGCCTGGAACGGGTAGTACTAAGCGTAATGTGAACCTTCCTCCGGAATCACTACCCTATACTGTTATTTTAACTGGTGTGGCTCCCTTGGAAGTAGGTAAACAGGAATCTTATAACTAATTACGTAACAAAGTCAACTATTGGCTTAATAAGAACCGACCCCTACCGCACCCCACGAAGGCAGTTATACTCAATGTCAGAAGAGTAGAGTGGGTTGGATATAGTAAAAAAGATTTAGAGGGTGACTGCATTGTTATTAGTTTTAGAGAACCTTGGGTTGCTGAACGTATTTGCAGAGAGCCCAGATTTGGTCGCATTGGTGATGTACAGACCCTATCATTACAATATTTTTACCCAAAAATTAATACTGTCCCAAACCACAATCATTTCCCTATTGGGAATGGTTCAAGAGATTGTTTCTTTCCTGATGTGTCCATCCATCCTTTGTTCCGGCCTCACCTCTCGAATCGATTTGCTCCACTTAGTTGGCTGGATGGAGTAGATTGACATGATAGTGGATTAATGATTAATGACCAGGGACATCTAGGTTTGACAAAGGTTATTTCACCCTCAATTCTAAATTGTACACGGGAGCTAGTGGAAGATGTCATCTCCCCAGGAACTGATGTGGTGGAAATTTTGGACGATCACTTGAATCACAATTCTCCTGTTGTTTCGATGGTAGAAGAATATACTGAGGGTATGTGTTCTATTGTGTCTAATATGTCGTGTGAAGGTCGAGTTGAATTATTAGACCTACCAGTTCTTTTATCGACTGATCCCCCATGTGAGCCTGGAAACTGTTTAAAGGTACTGTCCTGGAATATTGCAGGGCTAAGGGGTAAAATGGTCGAGATTGACTGGGGGATTTTTGTAGAGCATTACGATGTCTTGGTTTTTCAAGAATCTTGGTCAATGGAAGCACTTTTCCGGGTGGGCTTTTTGAACTTTTACAAACCAGCTCACAAAGGCCCAAGGGGACGGCCGTCTGGGGGGCTTGTAATTTGGGTTCGCCAATCGCTAAATGTCAGGATATATGAGTTACCAACTTCGAATGATGATCTCATGGGTTTGAAATTGACTAGGGCTGGAACTCGGGATCTATTCTTGATCAATGTTTATGCAAGGGGAAGACCTGGGGGAAAATGCCCTGAAGTGATGAATGATCTTGAACTCCTGTTAAATGACATTGGTATTGACAATTGTGTAATGTTACTGGGTGACTTGAACTGTACAATCGAGCCCATATTGTCTATGGATGATGGTTGCTATGAGGAAGCAGACCAGCTTTGGAACATTCCCAGCCTAACTCTTCCACCAGTTACTAAAGCTACAGAGGCAGTGCTACATTGGCTTGGGCTATGTCTAGAGTGGAATCTGAGGGCAGCCAATGGGAGGTCCAAGTCTGACCTTGTAGGAAATCCCACTTTCGACAATGGTTATAGTAACAGTCGTATTGACTACTGCTTATTTTAAATGGAGTACTGGAATCTTTTGGTAGATATGAAAGTAATCGTACGTCCCGAAAGTGACCATAACCCTTTGTCAATCACGTTAAAAATGGAACTGGACATAGTTAGAAAACAAAATGTTGATATCTATACAACAGCGAATGCAGTCCTTAGTAACGATTGTCGTAGGCTTCGCTGGGATATGATTGTGGAAGACCCTAGAGTTCTGTCTAAGATCTCCAAAGATGTCGTATTGGCTACTGAAAAGCTGGAGCTAATACTGGCAAATAGGGGCATTCTTGATCAGGTAGGCCCAATTCATGAATCATTATTTACTACAATAAAAACCCAATTTACGTTTAAAGGTGGTCTTAAACATAAAAAAAAAAAAAGGTAATCTGGGGGCAAAATGGTATGATGCGAGCTGTAGGAAGGCGCGTAATCACCTGATATCTGTAATTAAAACTAGGGATACTCAGACAATTAAAGCTGCGAGGGCGGAGTACAGAAAAACCCTAAAACTTGCCAAAACTATATGGGATGATAATCGTTGGCAGGACCTTTATGAGGCCAGTCTATCAGGTAATCAATTGAAATTCTGGCAGGTAGTTAAATGGGGAGGATGTGGTGATCAGCAAACACCAACTAACCATGTCTCTGCGGATACGTGGGTTGAGTTTTTTTCAGCCCAGTTTTGTGGTAAGCAAATAAATGATAATCCTAGCGAGGAGGGAATGTTGATTCTTCCACGGTTGGTGAACGGCGGACATGTGGTTTTTAGTGAACGTGAGACGGAGATAGCAATACAATTAAGTAAAAATGGCAAAGCACCCGGGATGGACTGTGTCCCAGTAGACCTTTTTAAACATGATATGGAAAATTGGGTCCCGTATATCACTGCCCTGGCTAATGCCATTGCTTTGGGAGCAGATATTCCGGTATCTTGGAGAGGGGCAGAGATCCTCCCAGTACATAAGAAAGGAGATAAGTCTAGTGCGGCGAATTATCGCCCCATTAGCCTTATCGACGCACTACAAAAAGTAATGGCCAGATTGCTGTTAGGCAGAATACAGGCATGGGCGAGGGAAGAAAATATCTTGTCCCCATTACAGGCAGGCTTTAGAGCCAACACAAGCACTATCGACCAGGTAGTCAGATTCACCATGATTTACTGGAAGACGGTGCATCTAGGAGGAGGTACATTATACGCTGCGTTCGTAGATTTAAAATCTGCGTTCGACCTGGTCCCTAGAGATAAGATGTGGTTGGCACTTAGTAAAATGGGAATGCCTCCTGATTTATTAGACTTAACGATTAGGTTACATAATCATAATTTTGCGAGAGTGAGATGGGGATCCCAAAGCCAAGTAACGGAGTCATTCCCTGTTACGCGGGGAGTTAGACAAGGGTGCGTCTTGGCACCAACCCTTTTCCTCCTTTTCATTAATCAGGTAGTGGAGTTCCTTTCGTCTGTTTCATCTGATGCCCCTGTATTGGGAGGGACTAAATTCCCACTTTTAATCTTCGCCGACGATACCCTGATTCTGGCCAAAACCCAGGTGGGGTTGCAAACTGCCATTAATAAATTCACGGAGTTTTGTAATTTAAATGATCTGGAGATCAATGTCTCGAAAACCAAGTTTATGGTATTTACAAAATGTAAACCACGTAGGGGATATGTTACCATGAACGAAGTATCTTTAGAGCAAGTATGGGTAATGACCTACCTAGGCGTATCTATTGATTATAGATTGCGGTGGAGAGAACAGATTGAGGCTATGTGCCTCAAACTAGCTAGGTTATCAGGGTGTCTCGTGAAGGAACAGCGTTGCTCCCTCACGAAAAGAGTACTTCCTGCCTCGAAAATCTATAAAGCCAAAATTAGTTCGGCAGTTCTTTATGGCTCTGATCTATGGGGTCATGCTGATCTTGCACCACTAGATAAACTACAGAACAAATGTTTCCGAAGCTTGGTAGGTTTACCGCCCTCAACCCCAACAATCCCACTATTGCTCGATATGGGCTGCCATTCTCTTAAAAATCAAGCCCTATTTAGAATGGTTGCTTTATGGAGAAGAATTTGGTCTACCCCAGAATTGATAATGTTTGCTAATGAGCTTCGGGAGGTTCAACTATCTTTTGGCTCAGGATATATACCCTGGTTCAAAAGTATCAAAGCAACCCTCCTTAAGATGGGTCTACCATTACATTGGTCAGATCCAGGTAATCAAACCTTTCCCTCAAAGAATGAGTTTAAACAGTTGTTCTGGTCAGTTGTTAAAAAAGATATGATTTTACTTTCAGCTGGTTCTTCACTTACCAGTTCCTTCTTGCTTTATAAAGTAATTCCCCAACTTGAGACGTATTGGGATAACATCACCAAAGGCCTAGATAGAAAACTCTATCATCAATTCAGAGTAGGCACCTTACCAATTAGGGAATTTACTAACAAATGGCAGAATAGTCTGAAAATGTATTGCCCCTTTTGTTTAGAAGTTAACGAAACTGAGAGCCATTTCTTATTCGAATGTCATGCCTATCGCGCACCCCGCCTGAAGTGGCTCAAACCAGTCTGTCAACGAACAAAAACACGGGTGTGTAAAGAAGCAATACACATTCGAAGAACTAATACAGCTGAGTGGGTGTCTATTGGTTTGGCAACATTTCTTGGATGGGCTTGGGTAATCCGTGCAAGGTATATCAAAGAAGCTAGCAAATAGCGTCCATTATTAATTTATCTAGATTATTTTGAAACTGAAATTGACTGATTATGTTCTGGGACATATTGCCTGTTATATTCGTTGGTTCTAACATTGTGTATAATGGAAACTGTTCCAGATATTGTTGGTATGGTTTCTTGTTGATAACTGCTAAAGGAAAAAATGTATTAAGTGGTTATTTGCTTATATTAAGGTTTATTCTTTTTAAATTTTTGCTTTTGACTAATATTATTCTCTTGTTTTTTTCTGTGAATTTTTATGTATGTTATGTCTTTTATGAAGGAAAACTTCGAAATAAAGACTATAAAAACTGAAACTAAAAAACTGTAATATGTAGGTGTTTCCTATGAATCTATTGATTTATCATTTGAGAATTCACAGCATTGAAGCTTGCCGGTATTAGAGTATCAGTATACATTTATTGATTAAATGACCCTGTTAATATACTTGTTTTAGCTCAATTTTATAACCAATCCAAAAATAAATATGAATAAATATTAGTAAAAATTCTCCAAAATAAATATGGATCAATAAGACAAAAATGTCACAAAATGCTTGCCATAAAATCTGGAGCCCTAGCTGTAAATCACAGACAATCGATTAGTGATCTATTCAGCGACCCTGCATTATCAACCTGTATATGGCACACGAAGATACTATGATACTTTCAGCAAGAAGGATCATCAATATGGCTATTCATTGATCTTGGCTGTTCGAAAGAAAAATAATGTCGAATGTTTTCTGTGATTGCAACCGATGCACTGTATACCTTCTGAAAATACTAATAGTTGTATTTTATTTTAAAGTATGCATCTGATAGTTCAAAGCGTTTCATAAGGTATCAACAGGAATCTTTCTAGGCATCAGTAGCCTTTGTGGAATAAGCCACATTGGTCCTGGGTTGAATGAAATTCTGCAATATTTGCCACCAGTCCTGTAGGTCCCCCGATCATTGAGAATCCCTTCAGACCCATAGCATTACTTTCTCTTCAACCAGTGTCTGTTCAGATATGTTTTTCAGCCATCGCTAAATCAAAGGCCCATTTTTTGAAGCCTGTGTTGCCTTTTTGTTATTGAGTGCGTTGCATAGCATAAATGGCGAAATTCAGTCATCTGACGGGTTTGTATTTACGTAGCCACTAATCTTTGTATTTTCTTCAATGAGTGATATCCATAATGCATGTCTCTGTGTGTGTGTGTGTGTTTTATATATATATATACATACATACATACACATATATCCTTACAGAGGGAGAGAGACGCATACACTCACTGTGGAAAAAAAACTTTATTTTGTCAGTTTTATAATTGTGGACATTTGAATCTGACTTAAACGTGTTTATTTTTACGGAGAACATTTCAGCGTTTACTTTTGCCCTCGTTTTTGCTGATGTTCTTACCGTTTCACTTGAGAATAAATTAATTTCAATCCTGAAAATTTTTCTGTTTTTGATTGACCGGCCTCGGTGCTTGCGGCCCCCCTTGGCCTTCCCTGGTGGCTTCGCTTCGTGCTCAGCCGAGGTCGGCGTTGAGTATCACGGGCCCCCTCTCTCCCCAGAGGTCATCTCGGTAATTACCGCCGCCTATTAACACTTGGCGCTCTCGGCGCTATGCCGCTGTATATTTTGACTTGCAAACTCTGCGCGCTGACGGTAAGGCCGCACCGTGTGTCAGATTAGACAGAGAAAACCTTATGAAGCTTTCG
Source organism: Lissotriton vulgaris (assembly GCF_964263255.1). Lineage (NCBI taxonomy): Eukaryota > Metazoa > Chordata > Amphibia > Caudata > Salamandridae > Lissotriton > Lissotriton vulgaris. The sequence continues at coordinate 72,917,145 of NC_141689.1, forward strand.
CCAGCGGGGGCCAAGAACAACCAAATCGGAAAGTCATTATCGGATAGGGTTTGACTCGGGGCAGCCAAAACATCCCGGCCGGCCCTAAAATAGAGGGATGGAGCGCGCGCGCCGTCCAGGGCCCGACGCCAGCTGTCACTGCGCGCAGGGCCCAGTTTCCAGCCTGAACGGACCGGTGTGCTCGCATTATTATGTCTTTTTTAAAACTGTTTTCTGCTTGTCTTGGAGACGCCGCTGTTTTCGTGTGCCAGATAAAACAATTGTGCGGCGTAAGGACAGAGCGGCTGCGCCCCTGGCCGAGATGGGGCGTCCATTTTCTTTCATCCTGCTTGTGCGCCCTGAGACGGGGCCTCGTTTTATCACCGGTTTATCCTGAGGCTTCGAAAATAGCTGTTAAATTAGAGTGCTGCTTTTATGACTGGTCTGCTGATAGGAACGCCTAGGCATTTTTATAAACAAAATGAACCCTTGCGGACTAGACCCTGGTGTTAAGTGTATAATAAATGGAGGCGTGCCAGGGGGTGACCATCTTTGTGCCCCCCCAACCCGCTGTTCCTGATTCTGGACTGCCTGGCCAGTCTACACGTTGAAGATAGTCTGTTAATTGTGAAGATTGGCACCATTATTGTGTGAATGTACCCCGGGAGTAGGGTTTACAGAGAAATGGAAGAGCTGAACAAGATGGCGGCCACTGAGTGAAGGAAGCCTACTGGAAGCAGCCTGCGGGCATTTGTTAGTGGGGCACACGTGGTGACATTTCTCTAGAGTGGAAAGGGCTCCCTGGGCCAGGTGCCTCGCTGCGCAAGGGCAGGACACGAACGTGGCATGGAGGAGTGGCGCTGAATCGCCCCTTTCCTCCTTCGCCCCCAGCTACTCCAGCCTGGCGGGGCTGGGGAGGGTGAAGCTGGAGGCACGCAGGTACTGAATTGGTTAGAGGTCTGGAAGAAATCCTTACAGCTCTGGGTGAGGTCACTGCACAGCGGAGGAGTAAGGGAGAGAAGGCTGCTTGTGATGTGGAAAGCAGGTTTGAGAGGTTGCCGCACGGGGGCTCATTTAAGACCCGGACCCCTGACTGGAGAATGTGGATACTCGGCTGGTTTGTCTGCTGTGGCATTCCTGGTCCTGTTGGGCCTTCGACGTGGCGCATCTAGTGGAATGGTCCAACTTGAGGCCAGAATTTCTTCAGCCAGTAGTGGAGCAAAAAGCTTACAGACTTTGTTTGAAAGGGTTTAAACTGTGTTTCTTGGGGACATTGAGAAAAAGCACATTCTGGTCTTCCTCGCAGTTGGCCTCAAGACCAAAGACAAGAGACCGCTTCGGGCGATGCAGTGTATTTTTTTGCCTTTGGGATATCGTCCTTGGAGTGGACCGTATCAGACTGAGGGTGATCCAGGAAACCACCATGGCTTCCCCATTTACAAGGTAGACTGGTCTTATCCACCCAGTCTTTTGGTAAATCTGGAGTTCTCTGGGCAGCTCACATTTTTGCTACTTGTGGCTTCCTCTTCTGTATTTTTTCTCTGGTCTACATGAGCCTCCTGTGGTAGCTGCCTTGTATCTTGCAATGGACACGTGGGCATGTGATGGAGAAGGTGCTTTCACATGGCCTCTTTTTAATTTTTTAGAGGAAGTGTGCTAATCATCGCACATTCTCACTTCTATTACTACAGTGCATTCGTCAAATTCCTTATTACCCGGTTCCGTGAAAGTGATGAGGAAACACAGATTGATCCTGTATTCACCAAAAAAGAACTCTACTCATAGTCACAAGGAGATTTATATATATCAGTCAAACCTTCATTGAGCGGCAACTCATCCGTTAGGGTCTCGAGGCACCTGTAGCTACTGCAAGTGGTATCTGCCAACAGCAGCCGCATCTATGTACAATTCAACTACGAATGATATCCATCTACTCAACTACTTCGGGGATGCAGGGACATCAGCCTGGATAGGAGTGTGAGAAGCATGTATAGGTTGGACAAAGGTGCACTTCACACTGTAGAAGGTCCTTGGGTAAACAAAAAAAAGGGAGATGAGCCTGTCTCATGGTGGGGACAAACTCACATTGTAAGGACTGCGACTAGGATGACGGACTGGAAGGGTAATAGGCCAGTTATTACCATTCACTGTTGAGTGTGGCGGTGGGTCATCACTCACTTAAGATGTTTCATTATGTCTCAATTGATATCATAGATGATATTACTGTTAGTACACCTACTGCTACTGTTATGCATTTTATGGGATATATTTCCTGGTTTGATAGGTTGTCCTTAGTAGTCAGCTGCTTATCATGATTTTCTATCAAAGGTTACGCTCTAGTGGGATGGTACCATTTTTATTAGTAACACATATTGTGAGAAGGTGGCCTGATATGCAGTGCTCACTATTCTAGTGATCACTATGTATCAGTACAACAACCCTTATTGATGATTGGTTGTAAGTCAACCTTATAGACCAGCTATCCTAGTAGCGTGGATACGAGCAGTCTAAGGCTAAAGACTCGAGAGGGCGTGTTAAGCCAGCTGTTATACCACACATATACCCCTTGAACACCAAGTGAAAGGACACCACACAAGTGTCATGAAAATAAACAGTGTATTTATTAAGATCACAACAGCCCTGTACTCTTTATGAGGACAGGGTACTAAGCACAAAACAAAACTCTTACGAAAATACTTAAGTTAGCACAGTATATACAAATGCCCGAGGGGCACGGAAAACCATATACTCTGAAAGTGGAATGCGAAATTACTAGCAGGTAAGTACAGTACTAATAGGCTTTGGAATCGCTAGGACTTGACTATAGAATCGTTAGATTACTTCTAGGAGGCCCAGGGGACTCGGGTGCAGAGTGTGCACTCTCACGCGTGATGCGGGACAAAGTCTATGGTAGCTAGTAAAGACAAAGTTAGTGTTCTCGGGCGAACCCGACCTGGTAGGAGGAAAACGAAAGTGGATTCTGACCCTTGGATAGTGAGGCTATGCTGGGGCACCGAAATGCCGAAGTTACCTAGCCCAGGGGCTGCAGCTGCATAGGTCTCAAAAGACGTCGGGAATCCTCGTAGACGGACCAGGAGCCTGGAAGAAAGATGCTGGCAGGCGACCAGTGAAGAGAGTTCGAAGTGATCCAAGCCTGGATCTTGAAGATAGATGACACCTGAAAGCAGAGGGGACCAAGTTCGTGACTACTAGCCAGTAGTCAGGTGGCACCAGGAGGGCACCGGATGGTAGTCACCTCGACTAGGTGGGTGGGCGACGCTGGGCTCTGCAGATCTCACGGACCAGGAGGCGTTGTCGGCGACCAGGATGGAGGAGCGAGCTGTCCCACGATGGATGAAGCTGTCGGCGTCGCTGGACCCAGGATTGGGCAACAAAGCCTTGGCTAATTCAAGCCCACGCGGTGGACCTAAAATGGCGTCTTGAGTGAACCAGGAGGGTCCGGGGTGCTCCTCTTTTGGAAGGGAGCAAGGGCCAGTCTGGAGCAACCAGACCAGCAGCAGTGATGTCGTCGGGCATCGTTAAGAAGGCCACAAGCCAGCGGGCTAGTAGCCAAACAATGCGGTGAGCAGCAAAAAGCAGAAGGGCCCCACGCAGATCGTGGAGATGCTGGGAGGCTGTACTTCGGTGCTGGAGCTGCTCAGGGTCGGGGCTTCTCGGACCCCAAAGCACTCACCAGAGGATCCCTCGGCAGTCGTGCTGGAAAGAAGTCGTGCAGTCTTGAAGATGGCCGGTCCCTCGGTCTCTTCGCACTCACGGTTCTCAGCTTTGCTGTAGAGGTGAGTAGAGGTCAGATGTGCCAGGGAAGCCGGTTCTCGTCGAGCTGGGCAGTCGGATTCCGGAGGAAGGACTTGCAGCAGACCGCAGTGTTCTTAAGATGGTGCCTGCGGATGCAGGGTGACTACTCCTTAGTCACAAGGGAGAATCTTGAAGAAGAAATCTTGAAGTCCTTTCGTAGAAAGTCGTGTCTTGATTCCAAAGATGATCTAATTTGAACAGGGGGCCCGCTCCTATCTTTATACTAAGGAAAGGGGCTGACCCGGTGACTAGGTCCTGCCTATGGGTGGGACTAGGAGGGGGGTGGTTACACCCCTCTCCCATGCCGGACTTTCCCCAGGCCAGGGGCTGGTGTGCCCCTGGAACTGGTTCTGACCGGCCTATGCGTAGTGAGCACCGGGGTGCCACTCAGCAGTCACCTTCCTGTAAAGCCCTGCCTACCCAGGATACACAAAACCCTGTCTGGGATGGTGCTAGCACCGCCCCGGACAGGAAACCCTTTGTCCAAGCTCTCCTCGCTGGAAGGACTCCCAGCAGCAGGAGGTCAGACTCGTTTCTGTGGTGGCAGCATCCATTTTGTGGAGCTGAGGCTTCGTTTAACTTTAACCGGGGTTCACAGTTACATACATGTCGTGTCCCTCTAGAAGGGTGGAATGCTAACCCCGTCGCCAGAATTGGCGAGGGGTTAGTATTCCAATTCATATGACACCTTACTCAACATGTTTTGATAAAGCAATACCAGAGATAACATTTAACCGCGAGGATTATAATGCACTTAAGAGTACATGGTATGCGTTATCATGGAACAGCTATTAGGACTTGGTTCTGCAAGCTGCAGACCGGCTCAGCTCATGCCAGAGCACCATCTCACACGATTCCAAGCACTCTGCCTTCAGGATTGTTAAGGCCTGCCATAGGAGTGACTGATAGGAATCTGTGTGTCCATTTTTAGGGTTAGATATAGGTATACTATATCTACAGCAAAGGGTGATTACACGACTTTGCCCCAGCTGTCATGCAGCCAGTTGTGTCAGAATTAGGAGGCCAGCCAGGGGTGGCATAATACATGCTTCAGCCCCTGGTAGGCCCTGGGTACACCTACGCCCTGAGTTACAGGGTCTGATAAGGTGGCCCAGTACCTATTGGTAAATGCACCTAGGGTACATGTTGTAATTTAGAAAGAGAACAGCCAGGCTGTGGGTCTGATTGGCAGGCCCACAGCCAGAGAAAGTCGTAAACCAGTGAAACAAAAGCAAAAAATCTGGGTGATCATAGGATTGCAGACCCTACTCTCCTACACATATGACCTTTGACTCAAGCAAAGTTGAGTGAATTACTGCAAGATGCTCTTAATGTAAAAATAAATACGCACAAGTTTCAACCATAATCCTTCTGTATCCACACTTGTGTTGGAGCGGCCATACTAGATTTAGGCTGTCAAACTCCGTCATTAACATCTGCTCCTTATTGCTTAGGCGTCTCCTTTAGGATTTTGTTCTATGATTGATAAGGTATTCCATACGTTAGCACTTGGTCATACATGTCTATGTACTGGCATGGCGCAAGAGATCCATCTGTAGGTCATCATATTGGTTACTAGGAATCACTTCGATTGGTTCTGTGTTTTGCTTAACTGTAGTTCAGTACATTTTATTCATGCCTAAATCTAAGATTACGCTTCCGGAAGAAGAGAAGCACATCCAGTATACCAAAGTTTATTGCCAATGTGTGTTTCTTTGGGGTATCAAAACCGGTCATTGCGACTTCTAGATTGGGTTTTTGGAACACATTTCTGTGGTCTAGTTGATGGCCTGCTCGTGTATGTTGCTTACTCAGATCGAAGCACATATAGGAAGGAATGGGTGGAGGAGTTCCTATTTTACACAAAGGCAACATTGAATGTAGCACAAGCCACATACCCATGCAGACTACTTGGGCTGTATTAAAATCAAAGCTCCAACTAGCTGCTGTTGCATCACAGTGATTCAGTGTGTATTTGGGAACCTAGCCACTTTCCATTCAGGTACTCTAGATCTTGCATGGAATCTGCTCACATGTGCGTTTATCGGTTGTCAACAACAGTGCCACAGCAGAGGGGGGACTCGCAGTCCCGGACTTCGAGGTATATTTCATAGTAGCACAATTGAGCTGGTTAATCCAGTAGCTCCCTACTGAGAGGAACCCGGACAGAGCCCAGTGCCCTTTTGCGCCATCAGCTCAGACACTAGCGGAAATATTATTAAAGGTGCAAAGGAACACTGGGGGATACAACTGAAGTCAAGGTGGTGACGAGATTCTGGGCAAGGTGTCTGAGGCGAGTGGGTAGCGGAGTACCCTATTCTCCTGACCTGCCTTTGGTCGTGCTTCAACACCTTCCGGGGGAGGGGGAGCGTTGGGCGGGACTAGAAGCCTGGGTGGAGGCTGGACGGAGGGTAGTGGGAGATCTCTACAGCGACTCTGAGCAGCTCCATTTCGAAGAGTTACAGGCTGAATATGACCTGCCAGGAGGCCACTTTCTTATGCGCATAGCTGTCACATTGAGCATGTGGAAGCACTGGAGCATAGGCACCACAGAGCCCAGAGCGTTCGATGGCTGTAGATATGTAGCACTCTTGGCAGGGAGGATAAAAATGGTTTCTTGCCTTTTATAAGGCGTTTCCCTGTGACTAAGTTTGCAGTGGGAGAAGGACTTGGAAAGGCCGATCCCTGAGACGGACTCGGAGACCATTGTAGAAAGGACCCCAAAAGTATCTAGAAACACAGGGTTCAAACTGATAAACTGTCATGTGCTCCATAGAGCGTACCTCACACCGATGCAAATTAGATATTTCGGAGTGGACACAGCAGCCTGCCCTAGATGCAGAGAACGGGAAGCACATATAATGCGCCTGACCCGGGATTGCCCTGTACTATGCGCATTCCGGGAATAGGTACGGCTGATAATGGGAGATGTCATTGATAAAGAGATACCCAAAACACCAGAGCACTACATACTGGGGTGGTTCCCACACACAGCTAAGACTAAAATGAGGGGGAAATTTCAGGACATGGCAAACATTTTGGCCAAAAGGGAAATTGCTTGGAATTGGAAGATACCAGGGAGACCAGGAATAGGGACATGGAAAAAGAAGTTGGAAAATGGGCACGGACAGAATGAAGACAACTGCTCAGAGAGTCTATATGAGGCATAGGTAATATAGACAGGTCAGAGCGTGGGAACGACTAGTAGAAGAGTTAGCAGTCAACGGACATGAGGAGGAGAGGGTAGAAGCATCACTGCCCGCAACGCCTGCCAGGAGAGGGGAAGGACAAGGCCAGACAGAATAGAGAACGGGACAGCCGAGAGCATTCACTGTGCTTATATGAGCAGTCGTAATAGCAGGGGACATGGAGATGCTCGGGAAGTGCAAACACTATCTGAATAGAGGGCTAGCAAAAAGCGAGTGAAACTCATGGGGGGGGGGAGAGGGGAGGAAAGGGATAGTTTTAAGTTACTGTTAGAAGAACCAACTTGCATGAAGGCAACAATGCATAGCTGACACCAATATGTAAGATATGTGATGCGATTACTTTGAAAATCAATAAAACATGGTTAAAAAAAATCGGTGATCAACAACAGACTTTGCTCGGCTATCTGGGAGGCAGTACCTCTATGTAACGCTAGAATGAGAGAACACGATCTCCATATTCATACTTCTGATCATTGATTATCCATTACTATACTTATATTGAACAGAGTGCAGTCCTGTCTTTAGGGAAATTGTTAATTGTCCAACCTTTGACTGACACTTGTTGAGTACACACTTGATGGGTTGTCCATTTTACAGCATAGTTGTTAGTTACCACCACTCGAGAACTTGGATATCTCTAATTTGATGGCGTTGTCAGACAGCGGGCATCTGATTTCATATGTTTGATTACATCTCTGGCATAAAAAGTGGTGGAACAACAATGGGGTATGGTAAAGTGGATACGCGATATGTTGCATCCTGTCTTCAGGATACATACCTGATCTAATTCTATACTATTAACATTTTGTGCAGACGGTAAACATATATGGTACTGTACTTGTACCTTAATGTGCTATAGGTATTTATTTGAATTTGAATTTAAAAACATTTATTAAGCGCACATATACCTAGCGGTTTCTTGGCGCTGAGGATGCAGTTGAACCTAGAGGAAGGGGGTGCAGGAGGTTAAGACGGAAAGGCTAGCAGGAAAAGATAAGTTTTGAGCGCCTTGCAGAAGTCGAGTACAAGGGTATGGATCTAATGGTGGGGGCAAGGGAATTCCAAAAGGTGGCACCAAGTATAGCGAATCTCATCCCCCCCCCCCCCCCCCCCCCCCCCCTCCCCTCCTTTTTTTCCTGAAGCGTGGTACGGAGAGGAGGGACTGGGTGGAGGAACGGAGTTGTCTGACCGGGGTGTCATTTTTGCTTTCAGAATTTATAAATGCTGGAGCAGTTCCGGCTCGGGCTTGAAACGTGGTGCAGCCAAGTTTGAAGAGGGCCCGCTCTCTGATGGGCAGCCAATGCAAGTTGTGTAGTAAAGGGGTGGCGCAGTGCAATTTAGCGAGACCATGGATGAGGTGGGCGGCTTGGTTCTGGACAAACTGAAGGCGTCGAAGGGCATAGACCGGAACACTGTTGTACAGGATGTTACCGTAGTCAAGGCGAGATAACACCATTGCCATCAGAATAAGTTTTCAGGCGGAGGGAAAAAAGAATCTGGAAATTTTTCTAATGGTGCAAAGGGTGAAGAAACAAGAAGATACCACCATACTGATCTTGGAGTGCAGGGTGAGGTGTTGGTTCAGCGTGATCCCAAGGGTTTTAACTGAGTGAGAAGGTATGTCATTGGCATTCGAACAGGACTCTTCCATTAATGGCCTCGCGGTGCTAATAGGAGTCTTATGTTAGGACAGCTCCAGTGAAGGACTCTGCTGTGGTTTTAGAGTGTCAACAGGTTTTCCATATGGCATTATAATATCATAAGTCACTTGTTTTCCTTTAAAGTAATAAACTAAAAGAAAAAGTCTTTTACTCTGGGCCCTAAATTATACTCAACAGTGCGTGGAATGCAGGCATGAGCTTTCCAGGTTGTCTTCCATGCATTGTTGTCAGCATTTATGCCTACGTATGTTGCACTTCTTGTAAATAATTAGAATTCTCAGTGCTCAGCGTATAATAGTGTGTGGCCTACAGCTTTTATCATGCAGGTTGGCAATGAATTTTAACATTTGTCCTGATTTTCCTCACGTCTATGGACAAAGCTACATTTCTAATAGAGATTAAAATGACCACTAGAAGAGGAGACTGTGCTGAACACAGATGAGTTTTCCTTGAAACATCCCTCTAGCCATATCCCTGTTGTGAAAGGAGGATCTCCCCCTTACAGAAGATTTGAGGGAAAATGGTGTGAAATGCAATCATTACCTGGGACAAGAAGCATTGGCAAAGTCATTCAGCCTCACTTTGACAATATTTAGCGAGTTCCCTGATTGGCTCGGCTAGTAACTGACTGGCAATGTTAAAAGTATAGAAATCAATGTATGAAAATATTGGTTTATATACTCTCAATATGACCGCCATATTGCATGACAGAGTGCTCTGTATTGTCACACGTTCTGAAGTTACGAAGCAATACTTGCGTGACACGCAACTTTAACTATAGGAAACAATGTTATAAATACTTATAACATTGCTGTCTCTATTGTCTTTCGTAATGCCAAAATTTGGCAAAGCCAATAGCAGCTACCATTATGGAGAAACGCAGCATTAGATAACGCAGCGAGGCATCCACCACATGGCCCATTGGCAAAACGTTTTGGGAGTGTGGGAGGGGAGAGCCAAGGGCATCACTAAATCTGCCTTTCTGCCCCTTTTGTGTTGTGAAGGAGCATCAGGTGTTAGATGGGGGTGGGGGATATGATGCGTTAGTGGGAGCAAGCCTCTGAACACCAAGTCATTCACTCCAGCCGAGTGCTAAATAAGTAAGGAAAAAAGTTGTTAATGATTACAGCTGTAGAAGGCTACACACTAGCCTATCAAAAGCAAGAGTAAACAAGCTTTTCTTCAGGGCAGGGACAAATACAATGTAGAGAAGAAGCCATCCAGTAAAGAGCAGGGAACTTTGACAAAAAAGCCATCTAACTATAAGCAAGACCTGGCTCTGTGCAGTATTATATTAAATTCTACCTGAAACAGACAGCTGGAGCTCTGTTGCAGGACTGCAAAAAAAGTGTAATATATAATGAAAAAGCATACTAAGCATGGAATGAAATTTTAGCCCTATGCCAAAGGAACTTTATCCCAAATTTGTGCATATTACATTTGTGCATGGCTGTTAGAAATGGGGGGTCTAAAGTTTGCAGTGGTATACACCCTAAGTAGGGACCCTTCCTTCTAGTCAGGGTAAGGGGATTACACAGCTAAGATAATACCTGCTCACCCCATGGCTAGCTTGGCACGAGCAATCAGGCTTATCTCGGAGGCAAAGTGTAAAGTATTTGTACAAACCACTCACAGTAACACAGTGAAAACACTACAAAAGGAATTTCACACTAGTTTAGAACAATAGCCAATATTTATCTAATTAAAACAAGACCAAAACAACAAGAATCCAACATATACAAGCGTAGATTTGAATTTAAGAGTAAAGCAAAAATACAGTTTCTTGAAGTTGATAGCGCTGACTAGGGCTATCGCGGTATCGTGGCCAATAAATCCTACTGTTCAGTCTGACCTCGCTGGAGTCAAGGGCTAGCTACAGCATCAGGGGAGACCTGCAAACAGTACCTGGGAGTTGAAGGGGCCTCGAGGACCTTGCAGTGAAGTGTAGCTGTGAGGCATCACTGGAGTCCCGAGGTATCGATGCTGCACTTCGGTGCAGAAGTCCGTAAGTCCTTGCAGAGTGAACTCGTTGAAGTCAGGAGAGCTGACTTCCGCAGTGCCGGGGCTGCGGTGTCGTCATGCACTACATGAGGCGGTGTCCGTGGCTTTACTACAGGCAACTGCGTGGCATCATTGCAGAGCCCTGGTGCCAGTAATGCTGTAGTTGGCAGCCCTAGTCTGCAGTGACGAGGGAGAGTCGGGGACCACGGCTGCGGTGCAAAAAGTGGAGTTGATGATTGCACTTAGGTGTTGTCTTCAGTTAGACCACGTTGGAGTGCGGTCGAAGTCAGTGTGATGAGGGAGTGGCCACGTGCAGGCAGCTGTGTCTGTGTCCACAAGAAGTGTTGTTGGCGAGACTAGGGCTGTGGGGTCATTGAGGTCGGTCCTGCACTCTCCCAGCGAGTGGTGACCACAGCTTCTGTGACTGCATCAGGAATCCTTTTCTTGAAGTTACAGCCCAGCAAACGCCTCCAATGGCCCAGAATTGGAATTGGCACCACTTGCAGGTCAGAGTTCCCAGCAGTGGAGTTCAGGTGCTGTAGATAAAGGTGAAGTCTTTTGTGTCCCTGATATTTAACAGGAGGCAAGCACACACAAGCCCTTGGAGAAGCTTCACAAGAAGGATATGCATCAAAGTCCAGTCCCTTTCCTCTCTAAAGCAGAAGCATCAACTGCAGGTCAACCCAGCAAAGCAACACACAGCAAAGTGATCGTATTCCTCAGTACAACTCTTCAGCTCTTCTCCTTGGCAGAGTCTCCTCTTGTTCCAGATGTTTTCTAATAGTCTGGGGTCTTAGGTCCAAGACTTATACCCCTTTTGGCCTTTGAAGTAGGAACTTTTCAAAGGATTGTCTTTGTACTGCACAAGTTATTGTCCTGCCTGGTCTTGGCTCCAGACATACTCCAGGGGGGTGGAGACAGTATTGTGAGAGGACAGGCACCGCCCTATTCAAGTGTAGGTGACAACTCCACCCACCAATCTAATTCAGCCTGGCGATGGGCCATCAGGATATGCAGGGCACACCTCCACTCCCTTTGTGTGACTGTCTGGAGTGAATGCATAAACATGCCCCTGCCAGTCTAAACCAGGTGTTGAGTCCACAGGCAGGCAAGGGCACAGACTGGTTAAACAAGAAAATATCCACCTTCCAAAAGTGCCATTTTTCAAACACATAATTTAAGAACCATTTTTACTAAAACATCTGTTTTAAAATCTGAGCTTTGAGAATCCAAAGTCCAAAACTCTAGCTGCTCCCAATTGAGAGTTACACTTGTAAGATGTTACAAGGCAGCTCCAATGATAGCCTATGAGTGAGCTAAAGTCACTATCAGGACATGTAAAACACAACAGTACATGTTCTATCTTTCACATACACTGCACCCTGTCCACGGGGGTACCTTGGGCCTACCTTAGGGGTGCCTTAAATGGAGTTCAAAGGAAGGTTAGGGTGTGGCAAGTGGGTGCACTTGCCACGTTGAAATGACAGTTTAAAACTGCACTCAGACATTGCAATGGAAGGCCTGAGACAAGTTTACAGGGCTATTCATTGGATTTGGCCAAACCAGTGCTGCAGGCCCACTAGTAGCATTTGATTTACAGGCCCTGGGCACACCAAGTGCAATTTACTAGGGACTTACCAGTAAATCAAATATGCCAATCATGGAGAACCAATCAGAATCATAATTTTCGCACTTGCACTTTTGCACTGACCAGCAGTGGTAAAGTGCCCAGAATACCTAAACCAGCAAAAACTAAGTCCAGCATAACTTAAGAAATACAGGCGCTAGAGGCAAAAAGACAAGGGAAACCACGCCAAGGATGACAGGTCTAACAATGGCGCTATTTATTTCCCCTGTGGTTTATAGAAGGCTTTATTTATAGAGCTGGAATGATATCTGGGATTCACCACACAGCCCAATGGCTGCTTCACACACCGATATGGAAAGGTATGCTAATAGAAAGATAGGAAGGGTAGATTTAACAGTTATAACTAACGATTAGCTTGTGAGCTACTGGTAGCTCTCCAGCTACCTGTAGGTAGCTCTCCTATGTACAAACAAACCTACCAGATTAGAGGCTATTGCTTGGACACATTTTCACGTGTTTATTCAAGATAAAAATCTGTCTCATTTCAGAACTCATTAGATGACGTTTGGAGAATAATTGTGGAATACCCAAAATATATCTACATACAAAGTTGATAAAACGTTTCTTGCATTACTAAAGGCAACCTTCCCTGGTGCACCGTGGCAGTGCTTAATTTGAGCCTGTGGTTTCCGGAGCTCGGCATCGGCATTTGTTGCCGGAACCTGCATTTATGACAGATGCTAAATGGTGGCTCTGTTTGTGTAATTTAAAGATGAGCAGAAAAACAGCTGTTTGGTAAATCAATATGCATTAAAAAAATACTAATACGCACCGCCCGAGCCATTCTTAAAGCTTTGACCGCCTCGAACAGTCTGAATTGTCCTTCTTGGTGCAGTGTGATGGTTGATAGTTGTGTAAGTACAGTGCCTATGCGTGGTGCAAACTGCAGTGGCCACCTGACTAGGGGCCAACACATAATAAAAAAAAAATGGTTTAACAAATTAAGCAATGCACTGTGGTAATCACAGTTGGCAGTCTTGTATGTGGTGGTTGATAATGTAACGTTATCTGATGTGGTCACTATACAACACTAATAATATTAGTAGCTCAGCATGATTTTCATTGAACATCAGTAGTTCTTATTACAGAAAAGGCTGGAGAACCCTGATTTAACGTATGACCGCTACTTTCTTGAAGGATTAATGCTTTGGTAAAGTGGTAGAGATGATAAATAGGTGGTTAAAATCTCTGGCTGGGGAGTCATCATGCAGGATGCCTCAAACAGCTGCGAAAATCTGTATTCCAAAAGGTAAAACTCCTATAAGTAAGGGGGCAATTTATAAATGAGGTGGATTGTCTTGATGGGAGCAATTAAACTACTATCCTTGTAAGAAAAACATATAGACTTTCAGGTTGAGGGTCCTGATCCAGATGGGCTCTAGGAATGGATTTCTTTCAAAATGTTAAACACTTACAAAAATATCAGTGGACTTGACAGTTTGCACAGAAAAATGTAGACTTGCTTTTTCTAGTCACAAGTTTATTGGAAAGCCTAGACATATTGTGGTCGTTTCAGTAGAAGATCGTGTGGCTTCTTGCAAATGAGTTCGGGTTGACGAAAAGCATTTTCACCAAAGATAGTTACATCATGTATAGAGTGTATCAAATGTTTTTGATCAATTTTCATAATTTACTGGCAATAAGTGTACAGGCTAATGACAAGAGAATTTTAAAATAATTGAGAAGAGCGTTCAGGTTAGTTGATGAATGTAATGTAGATAATCGAAAATACCTCAACATTTTCAGTTAGTAAATTCGTAAAAGATTATTAGTTTGCACTGATGCATGAAAATTAGGCAGTGTTATCAGATATAAAAGAGAACTTTTTTAAATGGTCTGTTCCTGGGATCTGACCCATCTAGAACTGTTTAAAGGGCTGCAGACCTCCTCAATAAGACCTGCTGAAGAGAATCCATTGTTGTTCTGCGGGCGCCAGACCCAGTGTTGCAAACTGGCCCACATGTGTTAACTTTGTCACTATAGAAATCCTGATTTTAAGACTACCGTTCCTTTCATGGAGGCTTTGAAGAGCACTATAATACATTTTTAAATCGAACATAATTATCTGATTACATTTGATTTAGAGTAGACGTGTTGGTAACACAATTTTGTTGGCTTACCAGTTCTAAATTTAAAAATGGAATCCTGAATTAAAATGAAGTTATGGTATACATCGATCCTAAGAAAGACAGAGCCCCATAGGGTAACTCGAGCGTACCAGGTAATTATACTGTAGCATTCGTCCAACTCTTTTGGATACTGGGATCTGGGTCAAGAAACCTTGCTCCAGGCTCAAGAAGGTTTTGCTACCACCTCCCAGGATTGTAGGTATAAACCTAATGACCATGGGACCTAAACCTTTGATTTGATTTTACATTTTAATAAGGGTGTCTTATCTGCCTTTCTTCTGCTAAGGAGTAGCCTAGATCGTAGTGTCTGCTGGATACTTAATTTATTTCCCACAGTATTTCATGCATTGATAATCAGCATCCTGAAATAACCTTTTCCCCTGTCAGGCATATGGGAAGCTGATGTTGGATATTTGCCTATAATTATTTTAATGAAAAAATCAGATGGTGACATGATGTGGTATTGAAATCGTCAGACTCTCGCTTATTCCAAAGTTTAAGGCAAGCTACAACAGTGGATGTTCTGAAGCCAGCACTTTAAATTTCTAGCCTTAAGGTTGGTGTCCTTTGGCCACGGTAATAAGTTCTGTAGATTTCTTTTTATCTCTGTAAACATTTAAGATTGCTCATTGTAATAATGCCTTGATGGCAAAGATTTGTGAATATCTTCAAAGACACAGGTTCGAATCTTAATTTATTTACAGGAAACTTCCAGTTATGACAATATGCGCATTGGTAAGAAAGACCTTAATAGGGACAAGAAACTTGACTAATAACTGCGCGAATAACAATGCATTATGATATAAATACAAGTAAATGTGCTCTGATGAATCGCTACATGATGCAAAATGTCACTGTAAATGCAAAATGTCAATAAAAATATGTTCAATTCTGACAATATGCGCATTGGTATATGCCTATTGGTGGAACAGATTATTTGTTTAACCATGGCAACATTTTAATCAGAAATGTTGTATAAAGCGTTGTTAGTGCTACACAGATAACGGATTTGCAGTAGTTAGATGGGAGAAGTAACTATTAGTTTTGGGTAAATTGCGACAGTGTAGAAATGTGAATGTCGCACAAAGAAGCTGCTTATTGCAATAAAATGTTTAATGCGGTTAGCCTTAAGTAAGGGCCAGATTTGTATGGTTTAGAGCGTTGGACTCCTACATTTCTTGAAATGACACTGTGTTTGTTTAAAATTGGTTTCTGTTTAGACCCGTTTGATATGCTGCAAGATATTAATCTAATCTTAACCCCTTCGGCGTTGATGACGGCCACCAGCCGTCATGAGTTATGGTGGGCGTGTGCTGATGACGGCCGGGAGCTGTCATGACCACGCCCGCGATCGGAATGTGCCGCACAGTCGTAGAATTCCGTCCGCAGCCAGGGGGTTAACCTCACTGTGCCTTTGTTATTGTAATGTAATTTGGAAGCACCAGAGAAGCCCCACAAGGTAGCTTCGCGCTCTATAAAAATCTGGCACCTTGTGGTGCTTTAACTGAAGAAAACTGTGTCTTGGCATGGTTTTCTATTGATACTGCAAAGAGACCGCCCTCCGTTCACTGAGTGCGTAGTTTCTTTGTATTATAATTATGCAATCGCTATGCTTTATTAGGTTTAAGAATGGCTTGGAAAATAAATTCATAACCATTATATAGTAACACAATCGTGAAAACGATAGAGAGATGTACCCGTGCCTGGGTTAGGGCTGTGTGCGAATACAGCGGAAAGACCGTGTGATGCTGTTTTGCTACTTAAAGCTTTGATCCAACCAGCTTCGTTTCCAAGACGAGGCTTCCTCTATAGCCTTGTGATTTCAGTTATTGTCGTGCTGTGCACGTGACTTTGTTGCTTTCTGTTTATCTCCTGGAGTTTCTCGTGCATTCGTGCTCTCATTCATGGTATTTTACTTTGAGAGCGACCCATCAATGAAGATGCATTGCTTGACGCTGCAGTGCTCTGTACTGAGGGGAACAGAGCATGCATATGCCTGTTTTGTCTGGAAGGAAATATTTCAGAAAATGATGAGATTGTGTCCGCTCTAAAATTCATGAGCTGGTGATCTCATCCCTACACCCCCTGCTCTTCCTGCTTCCTATTCCTGTCAAACCTGTGAGCACTCCCGCCTGCTCTGGAAGCTGGAGCTTCACAGAGTGTGAGTTCACATCTCTCAGCTCTTCCATTCTCAGTGCAAACCCAGGCAACCTGAAACAGGCAGGTGTGCAAGCTGGATTCACACATTGTTTTACCCCTGAATAGGCCAAACATGTAAAGTCCCAGCCAGCAAGATGAGATTTCACATCTTGAGATGCATGACAGCCAAAGGCTTTCTAATGGCTTGTACGTGTTTCTTCCCTTTCATATGACCACGCGGTCCATCAGTGGGTCATACGAATCAATGGGTCCTCTTGCGCCGCTGCACGTGATCTTCACGTGGCAGTGGCTTCTTTCAAATTGTGCTCCTGACATTAAACGTTTTGTGTGGTTATTCTGTGCTTGTCGTTAGCCATAAATGCTGCTTCCCTGATTCCGCAGACCTGTTGAATACAAATACATAAATATGGGTAGCTTGAAAGGTATACAAAGCGCAATCGCTAATCCCTTTACTTGATTCAATTTTATCGTTCAGTTGTCCTAGACTGGAAATCTCTAAATGATCTGGATTGTTTTACTAAAAGTTGAATTGCCATACTGTGGAGTTGATATTGATTACAATCATTGAACATGAGTTCCTTCATTGGCCACATGTGTAGACTTTTTGCACTTTTATCCTCAAATTGACTCCTCCCTGGGGTCTGCTCTGCTGCGTTTGCCACTTAGTTGCCCTGTTTAACAGACTCCATGGGGACATCCCTTCTCTTTGGCCGCACTGCAAACAAACGAACAAACTGTACCTGCGCCCTCCCTCCACTAGGCTGGCTATAGAGTTGACCGCCACAGCTTCTCCATGATGGTGTTGACAGTTGCCCTGGTTCAGCCAAAGTTGAACAGTAATTGCTGCGTGGAGTAGATGCCGGGATGGTATGTGTTTTAAGCCCTCAAGGCCACTATCTGAATCTGTTGCGCATTTCAAAGCATGTGTTCAACTTTATGTGATACTGATTAAAACGGAGGGCCGGAGGGTGAATTGGCTGGATACCGACAACGGCATCTGCAGAAGGACAAATTAAGAAATGTCGTCTTACTGTGAAGGGGATAAAATGTCTTTCCTAACAAGATCACAATGTGGAAAAGAGGTGAGCCTCTGCACATGTCTCTGTGTGTACATAACATCTCTGACTGCCCTCTGCAGGCCCTTTGTTCCCATGCTATTTTGATTTAAGAAGCGAGTTGTAATTTATTTATAAGCACATATGGAAGCAATAGTCTTGTCCCCCAGCATTAGAGGCCTGCCGAGCAGATGTACCAAAGTGAGAGGATGAATGAGCGCAACTGCCTTCAGACCCTTGCAGGGATCTGTGATGACAAGCAAGGACCAGATCATAATGGTTCCTTTCCGGGATGTGAAGCTAATAACAGTCATTGAAAGTGAAGTCACAGAGAACTGCCTCCGCGAGGTTACATGCTTCAAACCTGCAAGTTAGAACTGTTTCTTCTCTAGCTTTGAAGCCTGATGACTGTCCTCATCAATGCCCCATTCCCACCCTTCTGGTGTCTTGATTAATGCCCCTATTAAACTCATTTAGATGTGTTTATTCTCATAATCCTAATGTTGCAAGAGGCTACCAAGCCCCATCACGTTCCCCAGCTTCCAATCTGGCTACAACAAATAAACCTAGACAAAAATATATTTATTTGTTCCCCTAATCTTGGATGAGCTGTCCATCATGGCCAGGGCATTTTGTGGATGGTTACATTTCCACACTTCTGTTCTCATTAGGGTTTTGTGATGGAGCTCAAGTAGTCCCTTTCTTAGATCCAGCATGTGCTCTTTGATGTATTCCCTTTGCTCGTACAACATTTTAATTGCTAGTTTATTGCTTTTTGTTAAGGAAGTATTTGCTGTTTGAAGTGCTGTTCGCTAATAGTTTAGTTTGATTTACAGCTTTATTAATCATAAATTAAAGATGTGTGCAACAAACCTTTATAAAATGTTTTTGTATTGTGTAATATTTTGCTGTAGAAACCTTTTAGCCTCATCCGTGCACGATGCCGCTGTGCTCATGACGAGCTGAGCTCATCATGACACGCGTGGCGCTCACACGCGGGGATAATTCCCCCGCTGTGCTGAGCGTTCCATTAAAACGTGTGTGGTCATGACGAGCTGAGCTCGTCATGAGCACAGAGCCACCGTGCTGCGTGACGAGCTGAGCTCGTCGTGAGCACCGTGGCGCTGCGCGTGTCCCCTTTGCCCCCAGCACAGCGGGGGAATTAGCCCTGCGGGGAAAGGGTTAAGATCACCAGCTGTAATGCAATCTTCATTCTTTGACTACTTTTCATAACTTTCTTCTTTGTAGGTACAGCTTAACTCTACTAATGAAGTCTGTTGAGGCTCCCTGCGAATGCAGTGTTTGGGGCGTCTGTGGTGTTGAAGTCCACAAAGTTGCTTCTTTATGGGATTTGCTTTCTGGGAAAGCTTTCTCTAACAACAAAAAATCGGTTGACTTTGCCAACACTTGTTTAGAGACAGAACATATTCAGCTGTCGGTCTTTCTTCATATGTTGTCAGCTCTCCTTGTATTTTCTTACGTTTCATTGTCTTTTATATTTAGACTTGTAAGGAGTTATCCTTTTCTCCATACTATAATGCTGTATGGGCCCATGGTAAAGGGAACAGCTGCCAACTCTTTCATGCAGTTCATTCCACTCCAAAAGAAGGGCAATTTAAAGAACTGCTCTTCAACTGAAACAAGATGGGTGTGTAATACTGCAGATCACATGATGATGTGTGCCACATCTTAAACTCGCATTACTATCGCTGATCATTACTACCCGACTATTATTACATCAACCATGACACTGCTGATGTTTGCCGTGTCTCAGACTCAGCAGATTGCAGCACCAGTTCCAGTAATTTGGGCATGAGTGACAAGTTGAGCCAAATTATATGGTCAGTGAGGTAGTCATGGTTACTGTAAAGGTGTTGAGTTATTAGGTAGTTTACTTAATTTTCGTTTTTTAAAATGTTAATGGGATAGTCCTGATCTGTGGACTTGTCTGAAAGACCATCATTGGGAAGGGTTTTCTGTGTAGCTTGCAGTCCAGCACCACACGTTACAACACAATTCATGGAAAAGTGCTCTCTTTAGGCACGGTGATTGGGTCACTGCAAATCACTGTTATTGTAAATGACATTGAATTGATATTTTGTATTAATGATGCGAATAACTGAGTCGTTGAATACACACATTTTAATGAGCGCTCATGTCCAGTAGTAGTGACCAAGGCTAGTTATATGTGTGAAGCATAATAACCTACAATAATTTTACAAGTCATTAAGTGTTCGAGGCATGTGGGCTGCTGAATTCATATCTGTGCATAGATCGCCACCTAGTGTTGGGTCCGGATGATTGCACATTGTTGTCCTGGAAGAGTCTTCGAAGTATCACGAGATAGGTGGCTCCTCCCCTGGACTACAGTGCGCATGGGCATCGCCTCCATCCCCAGATTGTTTTTTCCGCCATTGGGTTCGGATGTGTTTCGGTTCCCTCTGTCGGAACCGATAGTTGTTTAACTTCTACTCGAGACCAAAAGGTCTTTAGGCTGGGCGTCGGTATAGTTGCGTACGGGTTTCTATCTGACTCTCAGCTCCGATCTCTTGCTGCCCTTCCACGTGCTTTCGGCGCGGTCGGGCCTGTACTACACTCTTGCTATGGAGCGAACTCCGTTTAAGAAGTGCCCTTTGTGTCACTCTAAATACTCGCACCTCGACGTGCACCCGGTGTGCAATACCTGCTTGTCGCCGGATCACCGCGAGGACACCTGCATGGCGTGTTCGAAATTCAGGAGCAAGAAGACTTTAAAGATTCGTCGAGCCAATAGGCTCCAGGCTAGGTTATCGGCCACGGCGCCCCCGCCGGACGACATTTTCCAAGAATATGTCGAGGGAGAAGACGACGTGCAAGGTTCGGACTCTAATCCCGCATCCGAGGGAGAGGCCTACGACGCGGGTGAGGAGAACTTTGACGAAGTCACCGACGAGGTAGGGGACGACGAACAAACTTTTACCACGATGGGAGATAGCTCGGAGGAAGAGCATCCCCAAACTGACTCAGGGGTTGTTCCCCTTCATACGGCCCAGGTCGAGGGATCGCCTTCGGGCCTTACCCAAGATCTAACTATGAGTCCTACGTCCCCGCCTCCGGGCCCGGTCACGGACACTTATGACCCATCACTTACGTCGAAGAAAACGAAAGTGAAGCCGACTGGTCACGCATCCTCGGATGCGAAACCGAAAGTGAAAGTGGCGCAGGTGAAGAAGGTTCTGGAGGTGTCAACTTCCAAGAAAACCAAAATGGCCGACTTGAAGAGCCACGCCAAAATGGCCGACCCGAAGCCCTCGGGGTCGGCGCCGAAGGCGAAGTCCTCCGACGCGGCTGCGTCGGCGCCGAAAGGGGTCGCGGACCCGAAGACTGCTTCGAAGAAGCGTCAGGGCGACGACGCGCATAGGCAGGGGGCGTCGGCCCCGAAGACGGTGCATGCCGGCGCACAGGCTCTCGAAGATGAGGGGTCGCTCGAACCGGCCCAGCCCTCGCCGGCCTGGACAAAGAAGGTGGCGGAATCCTTGCAACGGATTCGAAAGGCCAGTGTGGTTCCCGCACAGGACACCAGTGCGCCGAAGCCGACGACTAAGCCTGCGAGGGAGCAAACGCCTATCCGTTTCACCCTGCCGCCCAAGTCGGCGCCGAAGGCCTTCGCACCGAAACAGGGCGGACCCTCGAGGGAGGTGTTAACGCCGAAGGCTGCCTTGGCGGTGTCGAAGCTGCGTCTCCAGCCGCTTGCGGAAGAGGAACGTCGTGCGGTAATAATCGACGCCAACACCGGAAAGCTGTCGCTCCTCAAGCGGAAGATCACGACGGAGCCGACGTTGGAACCCTTTAAGATTCCTCTCAAAAACAAGAGGGACTCTGAGGACTCTCCGGCTTTGGTGGAACCTATGTCCCCGCAAACCCTAGGTCACTCGCCAACGCATTCCGCTGCGGCCGATGCGGACGAGGAAGGCGACGAGTACAACTATCCGGCGTACTCTGATCCGGAGGAGGAGCACGTACCGTGGTCCGCCGGAGGCGACGCGGAGGACCCGCAGTCGGCTCAGGACACTCAACTTTTCGCGGCCAAGACGTCCCCGTCTGAGGACTCGGCGGCCTTCAATGCTCTGATAGAGAGAGCTGCTGCTAACCACGACGTCGAGCTCCACTCGGACCCCGTGGATGTGGACTTCTTGTTCGACACCTTCTCGGTAGCCGAAAAGACTGTCAAAACGCTACCGATGCTTAAGGGGATGCTGAAGCAGGCAACGGAGGTTTTCAAGGAGCCCACCCGAGCGCGTGTGGCCAACCCTCGCATCGACAGGAAATATAAGGCAGCGCCCACGGATCCTACATATATCAAGGGACACTTGCCATTGGACTCCTTGGTTGTTTCCAACGCTCGGAAGAGGGCAAACTCTCAAACTACTGGTGACGCTCCTCCCCCGGACAAAGAGTCCAAGATCTTTGAGGCCTCAGGCAAACGAATTGCTGCACAGGCAGCTAATATCTGGAGAATATCTAACACCCAAGCATTACTTGCACGTTATGATAGGGCCCATTATGACACATTAGAGGCCATACTGCAACACTTGCCTGACCAATACAAGGAGGCGGGGGAGATGCTCATTCAGGAGGGTAAACTCATTACGAATGCATCCATCAAATGTGCACTGGATGTGGCAGACACAGCCTCCAGGGCTATCAATACCAGTGTGCTGCTTCGACGCCATGCCTGGCTTAGAATTTCGGGGTTCAAACCCGACATCCAAACTACGATCCTCAATCAAACAGTGAATCCTGACCACCTGTTTGGCCCTGAGGTGGATGCCACACTGGAGAAAATGAAAAAAGATACGGAAACTGCCAAGTCTATGGGGGCTCTACAAAGTCAGCAGTTTCGGAGTGGTTCCTTTCGCCGCTCAAACTCCAGAGGCACCTCAAGGGGACAGGCGTCCCAGTCAACCCAATATTACAAAAGTAACACCCAAGCCTCGTATAACAACAAGGGTCGAGGTGGTTACAGAGGCAATAATGTCAAGGGCAGGGGACGTGGAAACAATAGTTCCAGGTCCACCACCACCAACAAACAGTGACGTCTTGTCACTGCCCCCCGACCATGCAACACCGGTCGGGGGGAGACTCCAGCAGTTCCTGCCGGCGTGGAAAAACATCACCACGGACAGGTGGGTGAGGTCTATTATCCAGTACGGGTACTGTCTAGAACTTACGTCCATTCCACCGGACATACCCCCAAGGAGCCGTCCTATGTCAGGCGAGCACTTGACCTTGTTGCAGCAAGAAGTTCTTGTCATGCTGCAAAAAGGGGCAATAGAGCTCGTTCCATTGCAAGAGCGGGGAACAGGGGTTTACTCCCTGTATTTTCTGATTCCCAAGAAGGACGGATCCCTCAGGCCGATCCTGGACCTCAGGCCCCTGAACTGGTACATCCTCTCGGAGCACTTCCATATGCTCACGTTGCAGCAGGTGCTTCCCCTGCTTCAACAGGGGGACTTCCTGGCTACGCTGGATCTGAAAGATGCCTATTTTCATATCCCCCTGCATCCTTCCCACAGGAAGTATCTCAGATTCACGATCTTAGACCAGCATTACCAGTTCAAGGTTCTGCCGTTCGGGGTCACCACGGCACCGAGAGTGTTTACCAAGTGCCTAGCGACTGTGGCAGCGCATCTCCGTCGCCAGCACGTCCACGTCTTTCCCTACCTGGACGACTGGCTCATTCAAGCAAGGACAGAACAGCAGTGCGTAGACCACGTGTCACGCACCATTCATCTCCTGCACGATCTGGGATTCTCTCTGAACTACCCAAAGTCCCATCTCCAGCCCGCCCACGTGCGACAGTACCTGGGCGCGACGATCAACACTCTGGCAGCCACCGCGCAGCCAAATTCAGTGAGAATCGCCAGTATCCAGGCGCTGATCCAACGATTCAGACCCCAACACTCGCTTCCAGCGAAGGTGTTCATGCAGTTGATAGGCATGATGGCCTCCTGCATCTCCATTGTCCCGCACGCGAGACTACATATGCGTCCGCTTCAGGAGTGCCTTGCACGTCAGTGGACTCAGGCTCATGGGCAACTGACAGACCTAGTGTTGGTGAGCGGTCGGGCATACAACTCTCTGCATTGGTGGAATCCACACAACCTTTGCAAGGGCCGACCATTCCAAGAGCCTGTCCCACAGATTATCCTGACGACGGACGCCTCTCTCCAGGGATGGGGAGCGCATGTACTCCAGTACACAGTGCAGGGACTATGGACACTACAGCAAAGGAAGATGCACATCAATGTGTTGGAACTGATGGCAATCTTCATGGCCTTGAAGGCGTTCAAAGTACATCTGTGCAACAAAGTCGTGTTGATCCGGACGGACAACATGACGGCCATGTACTACATTCAGAAGCAGGGAGGCACACACTCTCCACAGCTGTCTCATCTGGCTCAGAGCATGTGGAAGTGGGCCATTCAGAGGAACATCTTCCTCATGGCAGAGCATCTCCCCGGCAAGGACAATCAAATGGCGGATCTGCTCAGCAGGCACAGCCATCAGATGCACGAGTGGGAGATACATCCATCAGTACTCCAACCGTACTTCCAAAGGTGGGGTCATCCAGAGATAGACCTGTTCGCAACAAGGGAGAACGCAAAATGCCAAAGCTTCGCCGCCAGATTCCCACACCCCCAGTCACAGGGCAATGCGATGTGGATGAACTGGTCAGGCAAATTTGCGTACGCTTTTCCCCCAGCACCTCTGATACCGCTGGTGGCACGCAAGCTCAGGCAGCACTCGATGACTCTCATCCTGTTTGCTCCAACGTGGGCTCGCCAACCATGGTACACCACGTTTCTAGAACTGTCCGTGGTGCCGCATCAAAGGCTTCATCTCACTCCCAGCCTTCTGACGCAGAGCCATGGCGACATTCAGCACCCAGATCCGCAACAGCTCAACCTGGCGATCTGGCTCCTGAAGTCCTAGAGTTTGGCTACCTCAATCTTCCTCCCGATTGCATGAACATCATTCGGGAGGCAAGGAAGCCCACTACCAGAGCTTGTTATGCGGCTAAATGGAAGAGGTTTGTCATCTACTGTGCTAACCACAATATTGACCCTCTAGATGCTTCCATTCAAAACATCATTTGCTATCTCTTCCACCTGTATCAATGCAATCTGGCATACTCTTCCATCCGCATTCACCTGTCTGCTATGGCAGCATACCTCCAGAATAGGCAACACCTGTCACTCTTCAAGGTCCCTGCTATCAGGGCCTTTCTGGAAGGACTCAAAAGGGTCATTCCACCAAGGACCCCACCAGCTCCGGAATGGAACCTCAATGTGGTTCTTACGAGGCTGATGGGTCCTCCCTTTGAGCCACTGCACTCTTGTGAGCTTCAGTTTCTGACTTGGAAGGTTGCGTTCTTAGTAGCAATCACATCGCTACGGAGGGTTAGCGAGCTGCAGGCGCTCACCATCCAAGAACCTTTCTTCCAGGTACATGCTAACAGGGTGGTGCTCCGCACTAACCCTAAATTCCTACCCAAAGTGGTATCCCAATTCCACTTAAACCAGACAATTGAATTGCCGGTGTTTTTCCAAAACCCGGAGACGCTGGCGGAGCGCATGCTCCACACCCTTGATGTTAAGAGGGCCTTGATGTATTATGTAGACAGGACAAAAGATTTTCGCAAAACCAAGCAGCTTTTTGTTGCTTTTGCCACACACCACAAGGGAAACGCTATCTCAAAAGCAGGGATTGCTAGGTGGATAGTAAAGTGCATTCAGATCTGTTACGCTAAAGCTAAGCGCACCCTCACTATCCCACCGAGGGCCCACTCCACCAGGAAGTTGGGGGCCTCTATGGCTTTCCTAGGTAACATTCCCTTAGAAGATATCTGTAGAGCAGCCACATGGTCTACCACACATACTTTCACTAAGCACTACTGTGTAGACGTGCATTCCAAACAGCAGGCAGCTGTTGGTCAAGCTGTTCTAAAAACACTTTTTCAGACCGCTGCAGCTGGCACGGGCGGCCGCCGATAATGGAGGGACTGCTATGTATTCTATGCACAGATATGAATTCAGCAGCCCACATGCCTCGAACTGCAAATGCTACTTACCAGTATGCATCTGTTCTTGGCATGTAGGGCTGCTGACATTCATATCGCCCACCCTCCTCCCCGGCGCCTGTAGCAGCTGCAGTATTCATTCATATATATACATATGCTCATAGCATGGTCATCACTCACATTCTTCACTCCATCTCTGCCAATGGCTAAAAACAATCTGGGGATGGAGGCGATGCCCATGCGCACTGTAGTCCAGGGGAGGAGCCACCTATCTCGTGATACTTCGAAGACTCTTCCAGGACAACAATGTGCAATCATCCGGACCCAACACTAGGTGGCGATCTATGCACAGATATGAATGTCAGCAGCCCTACATGCCAAGAACAGATGCATACTGGTAAGTAGCATTTGCAATTTCTACAAGATTTAACCAGTGTTGTAACTAGTGTGCTGTTGCTTCAGGACAGGAACTGCTTTGACCTTGAGCATGTTCTTATCTGCACCCCATGTCTGTGTATTTAGGAGAAGGGGTGCCACCTTGCCCATATCCCCCTCATTATGTGTCCTTTCCTTAAGTTTGGACGCATGATTGTAGGGTGGGCAAATAATAGTGGTTAACACTCTTAGCAGAGAGTGGCAACACTTATTTGAAGTAATACTTGATAGCTAATACTGCCAGACTCATTGCACATCACGCTCGTCTGAGCGCTTTTATTTTGATATCCAGTTGTCTTTTATTGCATTTCTGTATTGTATGAATCTGAATACGAACTCTCACTGTTCATAGATTCTTTGAAATTGTTTTAAACTGTAGCTGCGTTCAAACTGTTCGCCACGACCGCGCTTTTAAACCATTTTAAAAATACTGCGTAAAAACTAGAAATTGGTGTCTGCTGCTAACTTTAACCGAGCCGATTCTAAATAGATTACAAAATCCTACTTCAGTCACCCACATTTACATATCCTAAGGCTTGCATTTGGAGACCGTACTCTGTTGAACTTTCGTATGTTAGGGGCGTTGCTCCGAGCCGGATGGTGGGTTGTGATGGGAAATAAAGGCACGGCCGCGCCTCCGGCGCACCAAAGGCAAGCATGTCTGCGCCCATCTGTGGCCAACGCTAGAACCCTTGCTTGTTTCACACCAAAAATGTATGCTAGGGAGGAACTGATTGGCCTAAGTAAGGGTGAGTGCCCAAATCCCGAATTACTGGTTGGGGGAAACTCTAATTGTAAACTGAGATGTGACTTGTCCGGTCTAGATGCCCAGTGTCAGAAGAGTAAATATATAAGGGCCAGGGAAAGTGGGGATAATATCCTTCTACCCCTACCGGTAACTGACCAATGTAGTGTTGGCAAGAGGGGAGGACTCCAAGGACCTTCTGGTGACCACATCCCTCGGCAGACACAGGCGGGACTATCAGGTAGCCTGTGCCGATAGTCGGGGAAAAAGGGGGGGGGGGCATTGCTTTAATACACAGGTCCCAGTTCATTGTGAGGACAGAGCAGGTGACTGTTTTGGAAGCAGAGGCATTGACCTTTAGCATCAAGAATAACACTTTGCGTCTTCCGGGGCTCATTATTTATAGACTTCCTGGGGCGCGGCCCCGGTTCAACTTGGCACATCAGACTTTTCTCGAGTCATGCTCTGATACCCCGATGTTCACGATTCTAGGGGACTTTAACTTCCGTTTAGAAGTCAATAATGATGTGGAAACGGATATGCTGATGGCCAATCTTGCAGGATATGGGCTGAAACAGATAGTACTGGGGCCCACACACTCAGCTGGCCACACCTTAGATGGCATTTTTACGAATAACCAGGATTTAGCTCTGTCAAGTGTCAGACCATCATGTAATACTTTTTTAACATTGCAAGTCCTAGCATCAGTAAAGATCAGAGGAATAGATCTCCTTTAGTCCAATTCCGCCATTGGAAAAATATCCCAAAAAAACAACTGACAGCTACACTGGCAGCTAATCTCCTAACACTAGGATTGTCCCTGATGCTGCAGCAAACAACTACGATCACTGGATTAGGTCATCAATAGACCAACTTGTCCCTGAAATAACCAAACCGCCCAAAAAAAAACGAGCAACAGCTCTGTGGTACGGGCCTGAGCTCAGACACATAAAAGCCAAATGCAGGCGCCTTGAACGGCTTTGGAGGACGGACTATAGTGGGAAACCTAATACTGTATATAACTTGGCCCTAGGGGAATATAAGAAAGCCATTAAACAGGCCAAAGCAACTTATTATACATTCAAAATATTCGACGCTAAAAACTCCTCGAAGGAGCTTTTTAAAACAGTCTCAGTCCTAGCCAAATGTCCACAGGATAGCCTTTTTGAACCGCACCAAAACTTTGTGGATAAAATTGCGCCCTTTCTTCAAAGTAAAGTACCGGCTGTATATGATGAATTACAGAAGACTGTGGCAATGACAAAGGATAACAATGACGATCCCCAGGAGGATAATTATTCTCAGAGTAGTCTATTAGAATTCTCTGTTTCAGCGGCACAGAAAGTCAATGACTTACTACTCTCCACAAAATCTGGATCGCCATTGGACCCGTGTCCTTCATCAATTCTGCACCTGGTTTCTGACCTAATCAGCACACACATTACCCATCTCTTGAATTAATTAATTAGCACCGGTATTTAGCCTCAGCGATGGGAAAAAGGAATACATCAGGCCGATTATTAAGAAAGCCACACTAGATCCTGCTGAGGTAAAGAACTACCACCAGATATCTTGTCTCCCATTACCATCTAAAATTCCAAAAAAGGCCATCAACATAGAATTTATGAATTATCTGGATGATAGTTTACTTATGTATTCCTCCCAACATGGCTTTAGAGCAAGACATTCCACCGAATCGCCCTTAATAATGGCGACAGGTGAAATTCGCAAAGTGGTGGATGAGGGGTCAGAGCCGTCCTCATCCTGCAAGATCTATCGGCAGCATTTGACACCGTGAATCACACGGTGTTGGTGCAGCGGCTGAAGACAGAAGGTATTAGAGGGACAGCTCTAGCTCTCCTGTCATCCTTTCTGGCTTCTAGGGAACAGCAGACCAACTGGGAAGGTTTGAAGTCTGCAAACCTTTGCCTTCCTTGTGGTGTCGCGCAGGGGTCAGCTCTGTCACCAACACTTTTTAACATGTATGTTACCCCTCTTGCCAAATTAATTAAACAGCATGGATTTAACCTGGTGTCATATGCTGACGACACACAGATAGTGGCGTCGGTCTCGCAGAGGGTAAACATTACAGCGGCCCAGTTCTGTGGCTGTCTTACTGCAGTCATGGCCTGGATGAATGCAAACTTCCTTAAACTTAATACTGATAAGACCGAGGTTATGGAGTTTGGGAAGGGCCCCTCAATCTGGAGTCAACATTGGTGACCTGCGGAGTCTGGGAACTGTCCGACTCCAGTGATGAAAGCTAAGAATCTAGGCTTCACATTTGACTGTGAATTAAAGCTCGGGAAGCAAATCAACCAAGTAACCTCTGCTTGCTTTTTCACCTTGAAAGTTCTGCGCAAAATCCTGCCGTTTATCCCATTATGTTAAGAAAAACAGTAATTGGAGCCCTAGTACTTTGTCGAATCAACTACGGGAATGCTCCACTGGCTTACCATCCCTGAAAGAGTCAAATTCAAAACCCTCTGCCTAGTGCACAAGGCGCTATATGGAGGTGGTGCTATTGACATCCAAAACCTATTCCCTTTGTACAATCCTTTTTTCCTTGCCTTGATTTACAATCCTCTGCGTAGCCTGAGATCCACCAACACAGGGTTGGTACTTGTGCCCAGAATAAAAAAGGCTAGATGGGGTGGTAAGAGCTTTGCTCATCTAGCCGCAAAACTGTGGAATTCTCCCCCCCCCCCCCCACCCCCCCCCCCCCCCCCCCCCCCCAGCTGAGACTGCAATAAAACAGGAATATCTACAGGAAACCGCTTACGACCTGGCCGTTTCCTAAGCGCTCTTGAATAAGTAACCTATCTTAGCGCCAAGACGCCTTGGCAATCGAGCGCTTTATAAATTCATTAGTCAGTCAAAAAGGAAAAGCTTGATATCAAATCATTTAAATTATAACCACCTGCCCAGCCCTAAAAAGGTCCAATTGGGATTGCCATTATTGAACATTGTTGCGGCCCCTAATTCTCCCGGTGAAAGTCACATTTAAAGGATAATACTTTAAAATGATTACAAAGTGGGAATATAAAAACTCCAATTTTTAGCTCTCCGGAAGTCGACAGCAGAAGGCAGTGGATCTTAACCTTTTGACTTCAATAGATCCCCCATTTAATCATAACGGGAATCAGGGACCCCCTGTTGAAACATTATTGGAATGCGGGGGCCCCCCAATGAGTCAATATTGGAATCGGGGGACCCATTCTAAGCAATTCTGATGATTTAAACCACAAAAGAATGGACGAAAATAGGGAAGCAAGCAAGCATTCATTATACATATTCACAAATTATGAAATATGTTTAAGTCACCAATAAATATAAAAAAATAACATTGTCATGGGAAGGTTGGAGCTTTTCTATATTTAATTTAGGCCACTCGTCACCCATACTATATTCTGTTTGGTGCACTGCTTCACTAATCAGTCAAGGATACCAACTTAATTTTTAGGCCCCAAATTCTCTTTATTATTCTGTTAATATTATTTAATTTTCTAAGCAGTCGCTGCGGACTCCCAGGGGTCACCGGACCACAAGTTAAGAACCGCTGGCATAAGGTATTAAACTGATAACAGCAGTAATTGCTTTGGCCTTTTATCTTGTATCATAAAAGATTTATGGGAATAAAGGAGTGATGTCAGGAGATCAAAACCTAAATAGCAGGCAGTGAGAATCCAGACAAAAGCTATAGGACCAGCAGTAATAAGGTTCAGGGAAGTTGTAGCAACATCTTCAGATCTCAGGAAACTGTCAAGGCAGGAGCCAAAATGGCTGCAGAGCAGTGACCAGCAGGATGGAACAGGTGCCGACGAGGTGCAATGAAGCTAGACCTGAAGATTCCTTTCATAGTGCTTCACTCTAGATTGACGTGGAGGGATGTACACCATTTATGATTGGAATATACTAAATGAAGAAAATAAGTACTCCAACTTGGGTTGAGGAAGATATACACATGATGTTCAATAGAAACCCTGGAATTTAAGAATACCTCTTGTGAGGCACATGACTCCTGGTAGACCTGCTAAACACTACGCTGGCCCACGGAGCATCCCAAGGAAGGCGCACAAAGTAGGACCATGTTGGGTGGAGGGAGTCTAAGATTTTGAGGTCGTGCTGCTAGAACAGAGGGCAACGGCAAGGAATCCGACCAAACCTGTGGGACCAACGAGTGTATAGTTTAGGATTTACATGCCAGTCATCCAGTGTTCCTGAGAGAGAGGAGGGGGGGTGAAGATTGGAGTGATCCTCTGGGATATGGGGTTGGAGTTGGGTCCGATGTGGGAGCAGGGAAATCCTCTCTCGTGGGGATGAAGGGAACATTCTTGATGGCTGGTTCTGTATAATGCAATGGTTTTTTAAAAAGAAGATGTCTCAGATGTCAGTTTTCCTCTCCCTCCCCCACTCTTTAGGAAGCAGCTGTGATTTTAACTTTGAGGAAATGAGATTCAGAGAAAGGTTTATTAATTATACATTATAACAATGTTTCTAGCTTCTGGGGGTTGTGAGCGGGGTTTTTGGAGGCTGAGAACTTAAATTGAACTATTCTGTTTTTTTGAATAACAATAAAATCCAAACGATGGCCCAATCTTCAGTTACGGTCCATAGGATACACGGCCATGGAGACCTTTCCTGTATCTGTGGGACTGTGGATGCCTGAGACTGTGGGGCACCTCACCAGAAACCAGAGAATTCCAGTATTACAGGGGTTACAGCTGCAACCCTTGGTTTGAAGATTTTCCTTGGGAATCTTTTTGTTACGCTGCAGGTGTTACTGTAGGAATTATAAATCATTGTGCCATTTCTACATAAATTCTATTTGTATGTTCTGATATGAAAGTATGAAGTTGATCAGGGAGCACCGTATACTATTTTACCTTTTAGTATATGTCTGTGTTACTCCCAGAATAAAAGAAGTGATAATATTCTGTCTGCTGTAGTAAAGCCTTATAAAGTTGGGCAGGCTCTGGTACGTGTCTTAGTGTTTCTACAACAACCAAGGGACGCCCCACCTGTGTGAAGTCGATCCTAGACATGCCCTTCTCTTCAACAGGTATATCACTTCGCAGAGGGTTTTGTAACCTTCTCAGACAGTGGATAGCCACTAGAAACGGTCTTAAAATGTTTGAAGAAAGCACTCATGCTAATGTGATTTTGCTTGTCAACCTCGATGAATAACGCTTCTGTTGGCCTGGGGGGAAAGCCCAGACCACAAACTTTAGAGAGAAAATGGCATGCACACAGAACCTGCTTCTCCTAGGTTTCTGCATTTTATGGTAAAAGTACATTGTAGTGGATAGCCACAGTTCTCCCTCCACCCTCGTGCTACCCTGTGGGTGACCTACTCGCCTCTTGGGGCCCCCCCATAATCGCATGCACGTGTTCCAGGGCAGGGTCTGGTTTTGTGTTGTGCAGACCCTGTCCGGACTCCTGCACACGGTGTCCTGCCTGCCCGCGCGCCAGTGCCTCTCAGTGCCCATACATTGGTGCAGGCTCCAGGCCGCTGGTAGGCCGGGAGTGGACAGAGAGGCCTCCTTTGTACTTCAGACCCACAGGAAAGTGTTGAAACGCGTCTGTTTACAGCGCGGCAGCTCCTCCTTTGAAATACGGGGTTTCTGAAATGTTTACGCGGCTCTTCCGACACATCGGCCTCCAACTCCGGGCCCGCATTGTATTTCTGGAATTTTTTCCAAGATCTGCCATAAATTACTTTAATGCTCGCCCTCTGGACACTGTTCTGCAAGACCCGAGTGTCGTGCCAAGACATAACTGCAAACATTAGATAAAATGGAAGGGAAAAAAGTGTTTATGTGCCAATGTATAGATTATTTACAGAAGGCTAGAGATAAAGGGATAAATAAACTTATAACTAAACAAAAGTGTTAATGTTAACACACGAATCTGTTACGAGTGACACATCTGCCTCGAGCAGCGCACATTGTTTATTTCCACATCTGCACGTGCTGATGTGCAGTGTGCAGACCGGGGCATCAGTGGGGTATAAATGGCATATGTACGTACCAGGAGATGCTCAGCTTAGGTTACATTAAAAAAAGACATTTTTGCAGCGAGGAGCTTTCAGCATCGATCCATTAACCCAATGAGCAGGTTCCATGGACCTGGCAGCGCGGTCTCCTGGCTCTGGGGTTCACCACCAGCTGAAGAGGGCTCCTCTTCATCCACCTGAATGACCACGATGCGAGATAACTTGCAGATCCCTGAGTTTAACCCAGTTTACAGAGACATTCCAGTTAGGCTCAGGTTTCACTTGTACAGAACCAGTGAAATCCAGCAGTTATAGTTAGCTGAGCGAACTATAACTCGCACCCCCGCAATGCAATGCTTATGACCGCACATATTGCATCACTCATGACCTGGTCAGTGACATCACTGATAACATCGTGAATGGCAAGAAGGGTAGTTTCTTAGCTGATTCTGGTTCCCCGTTCACCAATGCTAGAGACTTCGAACAGTTAGAAGGGAATCAATTGTATCAGTCAAATATCAGAATCTTTGTTTATAGTGGCAAGAAGGTGGAAGTCCTTGGGCAATTTGAAGCAAATCTGGAGTTCTATGAGGTCCTTGCTACTAGAAATGTGCATATTGTGAAAGACAGTGCAAATTTGTTGGGGGTGGAAAGAGCAAGGAGAGCTCGGTATGTTGGATCCCAATCATCCAGACATGGTTTGGTCAAGAAGGGAGGTGAAGCAATTTTATTGCACGCCTCCATCAGCTTCTCCACCTGATGATAGTGTGGTTGGACGTTTGACAGGAAATGAATGGATTCAGAATTATCCTGAGGTGTTTAGAGATGAATTTGGGAAACTAAAAGGGTTTCAACATCGCATTATCCCCAAAGAAGGAGCAAAAGCTGTAACACACAAGGTGCGCAAGGTACCGTTAAGTCTGCGAACGTAATCATGAGTTGGAACGATTGTGCCATGTGTGTGATTGAGCCCGTCGGAATGGTTGGCTCCCATTGTTTTGGTGAGCAAGGCTGACAAGTCCTTGTGGATTTTTGAAGACTTGAGGGATCTTAACTCCCATATCTGGGTGGATCGCCAACCTCTACCTAACATCAATAAGATGTTGGCGACCTTGGAGGGTGGCAAATTTTTTAATTCACTAGACATTTCTTCAGCTTATCGCCTAGTTGAGTTGAGCAAAGATTCTAGGCACCTCATGTCTTTTTTTTTACACCTGAAGCGGCTTGTGGCTACATACGTATTATGTATGAACTGGCATCGAAATCTTCAGTTTACCAGCGCTTGATACCAAGTTTATTTTAAAGCACCATGGTAGTCGTGTTTTCCAGGATGACATTCTCAAACATGGGAAAACAATCTAAGCATGACGACCGGGTTAGACAGGTGTTAGAAATCGTAAAGTCAAGTGGGTTGACTTTGAGAAAAGGCAAGTGCAAGTTCTTTCAGGAGTGGGTGGATTACCTTGGTCACTACATTTAAGGCAAGGGGGTTGAACCCACATTGAATATTTCAGGAGCCATCCAAAACACACCTGAACCCATAAACAAAGATCAGCCCTGCTCCTTTCTGGGGTTAGTTAAATACTGTGCCAAGTTTGTGAGCAACATTTCAGACAAAACGGCATGTCTGCGCAAGCTCCTTAAAAGGAAATGTCAAGTATGTGTGGAACGAAGAATGTAGCAATAATCTTGAGCTCATAAAACAGGAGATTGTACAGGCACGTCCCCTTAGTTATTTAATATCAATGATCTGTGCATTATCTCTACGGATGCTAGCAATGTTGTTTTGGGCACTGTTCTTATGCAAAAGAGAGGTGATGGCCATGAAGAAACCATAGCTGTGGCCTCCAGAACCTTAAGGGGACGGAAAGCACTTATTCCACTATTGAGAAGGAAGCCCTATCCTTGTGGTGGGGTCTGCAGTATTTCAGAATTTTTTTGTGGGGCGATGAATTTGTTCTTAGAACGGACCATAAACCTTTAATTGATCTCTTCACCACAAAAGGGGGTGGAAGGGCTACTCTCCGCAAAGGAAAATGGCAGTACAGATGTAGGAATTTCATTATCGCCTGGAATATGTGGCAGGGGCAAAGAATCTTGTAGCTGACTGCTTATCTAGGTTACCCCTAACGGAAAGTGAGAGCAGTGTGTCGACAGATGATCGTGAAATGGTATGTGCGGTAGGTTCTGTGGAGGATATTGTGAAAGGCACACTTTCGGAGCAAGAATGGATACAAGCTGTGTCTGATGACGATGAGATCAAAATGGCAGATACATTTGTGGCTGTAGGGTGGCCCTACAACAAGGTACATGCCCTCGGAGTTGATTCCATACAAGATAGTTGGGGAGGCGCTGTCCATGGTTGGTGGGATTCTACGCAGAGGAGGTTTGTTGGTGGTTCCAGTGTGTATAGGTAAGAACATTTTGGATTTGGCCCATGAAGGGCATCTTGGAATTTGGGCCATGAAATGCAGGGTTAAGGAGGATTTTTGGTGGCCTGGCTTGGATAGGGCTATTGAACATTATGTTTGGGGCTGCTGAGTGATAAAACGTAAGAAACCTATCCCTCTCCTATTGATTCTGTAACCGTGAAGAATTCGCCCTGGTGCAAATTAATTTATGATGTGTCAGGACCTTTTGGTGTCGTTGGGAACTCACTGAAGTATACGTTGGTCTTAGTGGATTATGTGTCAGAATGGCCAAAGGTGAAATTTGTGGATATTGTTGATTCTTCAGCTATCATTAAGTACTTTAAAAAAGTGTTTCTAAGCGAGGGATTCCCTGAGGAACTTTTGGCCGACAGTGGTACAAATGGGTGTCCAGAGAAATGCAAAACTTCTTCAAGGAAAACTGCATCAAACACATTCTCACCTCTCTCTATCACCCTTGAAGCAATGGTTTTGTAGAACGCATGAACCATGTAATAAAAGACCAATTTCAGTTGGCTTTGGTTGATGAGTTACATTGGAGGGTTGCCATTGCCGTCATGTTATGGGCAGCAAGGACTACTCCACACATAAGCACTGGCATGCCTCCATTTACGCTCCTCAGGGGAAGGATTGCAGGCTTCAAGTTGAACAAGGATTGGATGCCCAGAGAGGGTAATGATCAGGAGAAGTTGGGCAAAGTGGTTGATGTTAGAGCAGCAGTACAGTCAAAGTACAGCTCTGGGACTGACTATACTAGAGTTATTCCGGTTGGGGTTGGTGACTGGGTAAATACCAAGAGGCTAGGTTTTTGCTATATACGGATTTCACTTTTTCTGGCACCAGTTAGAGTAATGGAAGTGAAAGATCGTGTGGTGGTGTTAGAGAATGGGAAAACGTGGAATAAGTGTCCTACCTCTTGTGGTGCCTGAATCTAAAGCAAGTTACGTGAATGAAAAAATGGGAGTTCACCTGGATTGTATTCATGGAGTAAGGGTTCCTTGCAGAGTGAGAGCTGCTCCAACCAGATTTCAGGATTACGTTATGCATTAGACTATAAGCCTCTTTCTTCCATCGGAAGTCACAACTTCTGTCCATCTTCATTTTATTGAACCTGTTATGCACTGTTATTATAGTTTTCTCATTAGTTGTGGCTTTGTGAAGCAAGGGTGGATGGTCATGCATTTGGAAAAAACGACTTTTGTCATCTCCATTTCATTGAACCTGTATTCACTGTTAATATTGTTTTCTCATCTATTATTGACTTGTGAAGGAAGGTGGGGGTGTTGGGATCTGGAATGTTGCGTGTTGGGCTCGAGTGAGTTCCCTGCGTGGAACTTGGGATGGTTCGGAACGGCAGTTGCTGCCGGGAGCCGGAGTACGTCAGACTGAATAAAGGCAGAGGCAACATACCTGGTGTCTTCCATCCTTTCACCTTCACTGCAGGATAAAATATATTTGGTGGTGATGGACAGTTGAAGAAGAAAACAAAAGCAGTTCG
Organism: Lissotriton vulgaris; assembly: GCF_964263255.1. Taxonomy (NCBI): domain Eukaryota; kingdom Metazoa; phylum Chordata; class Amphibia; order Caudata; family Salamandridae; genus Lissotriton; species Lissotriton vulgaris. The sequence continues at coordinate 72,953,967 of NC_141689.1, forward strand.
TCCAGCTTACCTCTGACAGCCCCAACTCCTTTGGGCATTTGGAGGGTGTTTTACACCAATAGAGAAATTTGAGTGCATCAAAGTTTTTTTATTTTTATTATAAATCTTTTTATTAAACAACCTTCGACATATAAGCAATTGCAGAATCCACTCAATATCCATCAAAGCATGACAAATTGAGACAGAAATTATTCACATTATACACAATAAGGACATTTCAGGGAGGGAGCAATACTTTGCGGGGGTGCAAAAGTCACCATGATATGAGTTCCATTGCGCCCAAATGCGGGACCACTTTCTAGGACAGCCTCGGGCGATATATACCGTCTTTTCCCTGAACATACACCAGTCCATACTTTTTTCCCAAGCCGCTAATGTGGGGGGGATCCGCCGCTCCCCAGGCTGGAGCGATGTTTTTTTTTTTGCCAGTGTGTATCCCAGAGTGACCCACTGTCTTAGTTGGGTATTCAAGTCAGTTGGTTCCCATATATTTAATAGGCATCTACGTATTTCAGGGTGAATAGCGACACCGAGGACTGTCCTCATAACTTCTTTTACCTCCCTCCTGTATGTTTGAATATATGTGCATTCCCATATGATATGCATAAAGGTACCTATATGTCCAAATTTTCTGCGATAGTCTCCTGCTTCAGCTCTTCCCATTTGTAGTAGCCCGGGGGCCCCTCATATATATCCTGTGCAGGATTTTAAGCTGTACCAGTCTTAATTGTGCAGGGATAGCTACCACTCGAGGAGAGGACACTGCCTCCCTCCAGTCTTCATCATCCATTTCCACCCCATCTGCCACCCATTTCTGGCAAGGCACTGAGTAAGGGTCGTCCATATAATATATCCACTTATTATAGATTAAGGAGATGGTATTATCTGGGAGGGGTTCATCTAGAATCCTGTCTTCTAACGGAGACGATTCGGGAAGGGAAGAGCCCTATGGGAGGAGTGAGTACAGTGCATGGCTAACCTGCGTATATCGATACAGCTCAGTGTTAGCTCGTATTAATTTTGGAGAGTGGCAAATGTTTTCACTTCACCTTTATCCCATAGAACTTTAATTTGTGAAATGCCAATCATGTCCCATTTATCGAACCCCTTTAAAGTCCATAGGTTACCTAGTTGTGCAGAGTCCCACAGGGGAGTGGCCAATGTCAGTCTACGCTCCCATCCGAGGGATCTATTCACGGTGCGCCAAATCTTAACTGAATGGCCAGTAGGGCCCGTTAGCCGTAATTGGCCGTGTTTCGAGTAAAGTGATCTGTTCCCACCCGGGAGGAGCCACTTCTCCATACGGTAGCCTGGGTCATCAGGGTTACCGTTAGTGCCATGGTTAAGAGCCGCCAGGTGTGCAGCCCAATAATATTTCTTTATATCTGAGAGACTGATGCTTCTATCATACCATTTCAACGTAAGTTTACCCAGGGCTATTCGTGGCGTCCAAGTCCCTCTGCAGGTGTTCAATTTCTTTAAAGTATTTCAGTGGAACAGGATTGAGCAAATTTTGAAGGACATAAAGAAAATAGGGGGGTACATTATCTTAAAAAGAGCAGCCTTACCTAGTAAAGAGAGGGGGAAGAGATTTCCAACTGGCCATGTCTCGTTTTAATCGTAATAGTGGGAGCAGGAGATTCTTTTTATCAGGGGCGGCCTTAGGCATGTGCAAGCTGTGCACCTGCACCAAACCCCAGGGGCCACCACACCAATATATATCCTTAATATAATAATCCTCTGAGTATGGATACATATTTGCGTGGTGGCCTCTGGCAGGGATTTGGCGGCCTCCGGGTCAGTTCCACTTCCAAACACCGCCCCCCCTCTTCAATGGCCTCCGCGCTCTGCCCCACCCTAACCCCTCTTCCGGGACCCCCTACCTATGCTCCTTGCCCAGGGCCGCCATGAGCCTAGAGCCGCCCCTGTTTTCATATCTAATTTCAGGGTCTAGGGAGAGAAAAATCCCTAGATATTTGAGTCCCATGGTATTAATCTGGATTGGACGGTTACGGGCAGGTCTGGAGTACCTCCCCGCAGATTATAGAGGTGGAACTTAGTCCAGTTGATCGTAAATCCAGAAAATCTGCCAAAAACCACCAATATATCAAGGACTACAGTTAGGGATCTTTTGGGATAAGTCAAATAAAGCAGCACGTCATCTGCGTAAAGCGAGATGCGGTCCTCCCATTCAGGTGCCCAATGCATACCATGAATAGCTGGATCTCGTCTGATCCAGGACGCCAAAGGTTCCAATGCGAACACAAACAGGAGGGGGGAAAGTGGGCACCCCTGACAGGTACCTCGACTCAGATTAAAACATAAATCATCTGAAGCCAGAGAATGATGACTGTACACCCCTGCAGAATGAAACAAAAGGCCTACTAAGGTGTAAAGTGTGCTTTACAAATGATTAGAGAAATGCAAGCAAGATGAATAGGGATGAAACTAGAGACACATAGAAGTAGGCAAAAGGGTGTTCAGATTACTTTGGGTCAAACCGCAACAGGTGGGTTTTAAAAATTCCTGATCGCTTTCAGCTCTTAGCGAGGGAAGAAGGGAGTTCCAAGGGCTGGCAGCGGCTCCACAGAATGGTTATTTTTGTGCTAATGACATGTTCAAGGCCTGTGCTTGTCGGAGGAGTGAGTTTTTTCTTCTGAGGTGTCTCTCCCCTCCTGAGATGAAAAGAAGTGCAGCAAGCTAGGGAGATATCTTGCAATGCATGGCCTTGTGAGTGAGGCAAACCAATGTTCAATAGTATGGCATGAATAGGGAGCCAGTAAAGTGCCTTCAACACTGGAGTCCAGTAGTCAAATTTGCTTGTCTAGCAGATCAGCCGAGCTGCTTTGTGGAAGACCCCCTGGGAGAGTGAGTCATAGTCATAAGATTTTGTAGAGCGCAACATATCACCTGGAGGTCTCAAAGAGCTTGCTAAACCCTGAGAAAAACATGAAGGGAATAAAGGCAAAATGAGTGCCAGTGAATGAAGAAACAAATTAGAACAGCCAAGTTTTTAGAGCTTTACAAACTAGTCTATTAGTTTCCATGCGGAGCTGTAGTGGAAGTGAGGTCCAGCAGAAAGGGGGGCAAGATATGAGAAAGATCTGCCTCCAGTCCTGACAGTACGGATATTAATCGGGGTAAGAAGATGCTTGCTAGAGGACCTTAGCGTTCTAGCCGGTTGGTACCAGATGAGTGTTTTTTTAGCAATGTAGGATGGTCCGGTCACATGGATAGTCTTGTGGACCAGGCAGATGATCGTGAAATGGATGCGTTTCCTGATGGTCAACCAATGGAGAGCACTCAGACTTGGTGCTGATGGGGCCCGAGAAGGTAGTTTTAATACAAGCCTGGCGGATGTATTTTGTAGGGTAGATAAAGGAACACCAGCAAGAATAGCAGTGCTAAGTCCAAGCACGATATGTTTAAAGTGTGGGCCACAGTTTTCAGTTGACCAGGGGCTAGCAAGGTTTTCTTTTTTTCTTGGTGTGAAGGATGACATTTGTGGATTGGGGCAGTTTGTTTATACTCTGTGTTTAGAGTCATGATGCTGTCAGTAGGATTTTACTGAAGATGAGATAATATAATGAAAACTGTGAAGAGCAATCATTTAGTAGGCCTTTGTTCACTTTTTTTTAGTATGTTGGAGGAATGAGAAGAAATTCTGTTTTTCGAGGGTTGAGTGGGAGGAGGTCATTTGACATCCATTGTTATATTTTTGAGAGATAAGCCTTAGGTTCGAGGATGTCCGTTAGGTGCATGTCTTAAAGCAGAGCTGATAATCATCTGTATTTTGTATCGTTCAACATCATACTCTTTCAGAATATTAAGAAAAGGCTATTTGAGAACATGATGCTCCTCACAGATCCATAATTGCATGTAGCTGAACCCTATTCCTTTCCATCATTGCCGACCTCTAGCAAATATGACTTCTCTCCTATACAATGTGCATCACAACCAAATACAATCGAGACCGACCAGGTTGGGTCAGAGAGTCAGAGCACCTTTAGGGTGCCCATATCCTAAAAGTACTTAGGGTGTGTCTATACATATGGTGCAAATGCTCTATAGAGCTGTAGATAGCCTACCTTAACCTTCCTCTTGTAGACGATCAGGTGCAGCAGTCTGATGATATAGAGATCCATGTGAGAAGAAATAATTGGGACTTCCTGACCTGCCTTACTTCAATGAGATTACATAGTTCACTGCCAGAACTTTGTGGGGAAATGTGTATTGAATGACACGATTAAGACAAAGGCACTGCGTTAGTACGGGCTCTTCAGGAGAAGCAGAACGTTCTGTGTTTTATGTGGATCTGTTAAGTCCACCAAGTTAATTTAATTCATATGGCTTTCCTGCAGGTAGGTACATGTCCCGAAGGCTGATGTGTAGCATTGAAAAGCTATGATATGACAGCTGGAAGGAGCGCAGAGAAACCATGTTCTTTAGTTTAACAAGACAACACTTCGTGTATTGCTTATTCTGGGTACAAGATGTTTTAGGTCCTAGATCAAGGACGCCAAACTATTGAACCTTTTTCTTAGTAAAGTACTGTTAGATCAAAGAGTGATGGAATTTAGTATTCTTGTTCTGCTTATAGCCTCTTATAATAGCATGTTTGTGGAGCTGAGATTTTGTTGGGCTCCTGTGTTCTCCTGCAGGTGTTTCCCTTTGGCGGACATTTTCTGCTTCTGCTTAGGAGGGCTTAGCATCTCATTTATATACTGAACTACTCTTGTAATACTTAACATAATGAGACCGGATAGAGGGTACTCATGTAGGCAATAGAAAAGGCAAAAGAATTGTAGGAGTGCTTTGCTGAGGTTGTAACCATTGAAAGATTTGAGAAATTGACACCTGCTATGCGGTCTATAGAGTATCTCGGAGGAATTCACTTTGCAGTACAACCAGGATTGTTTGAGCCTTCACCTCTTTCTACATTGTGCTCTGCTTGAACCCATGATAACGGAATCATGTGACGCCCTCTGCTTATCGCACACATATCATGGTGGTCTTTGGTCATCTCTTTCCACTGGTTGCAATGAGGCGGTGTCTTTCTGTGCATTAGATACTTAGTCCATTAGATATGTAGGAAAGGGTGCTGTTTGAGCCTTCATTACTGCAGGTTAAGCAAGTCTCCTTGACTGGCTTAAACTGTTGTGTGAATTTTTCTACCCTCATGAAGCATGAGTATTTGTTAGCCTTCGGTGCCATTAGTATGTGTTACCTTTCAGAGCCATACTGAAATCCTGTCTAGATACAGGAATGCCATCTATGCAGGTTTACCATCTAACTTTCTGAAGCAGATTCAGTTGGCCCTAAACTCTGCTACTTACATGTCTGCCTGTTCCGTCATATGATAGTCTATGTATGTTTTAGGACAAAATGAAATACCTTCCTTTTGTCTGGTTGGTCTCTTCTCCCTTCAAATCTCAGTGCGTCACATCTGAAACCACTCTACAAACACCTATGTAGCTAGTGCTTATCCTCTTACCACCCTTTCATCAGTAGTTCATATGGGGGCGGCTCTACCTTCCTGAGGCCATACAGAGAGGTCCTGTATTACAAGCTCAAATAGGGAACAACCTATATAGTGTGCTGCCTTTCCCTTTGCCTTGTTCATCCCATTATTATTGGGGATCACACCCAGTAGCTCCCCTTAGCCCCAAAAGGAAAAGCACCCTTTTTGGAGAAAAGGAGAACTGACAGGTGTCCCTCACTTCTTCTTTTGTGAGATTTGCTCCATTGGGTCAGAGAGTGTTAGGAGTCAGACAAACCTGTTAAGAGACTCTCTCATCTGCAGGTCCTGAATGGAGCTCCATCCCTCTACCCTGAATCAGTATCCAAACACAGCTGTTGCTATTTCACAGTTATATGGTTATTAATCATGTAGTATGTAGTACTTCTCTACCTAACAACCGTATCTGAATGATATCTTTTATTTTAAGGAACTGAACAGATAATACAATTATAGGACAATGTTCAAGAAAGCCTCTGTCGTATTTCATCATACATCCCATACCTGCTAGACTTGTAACTGCCGCTGTCACGCCCCTGGTGTCCAACCCGAAGTGGCTTTCCGAGGATTCATCGGGCGAATGGGGCGCACAGCGGTGCGAGTGCTGCTCATTGCGAGATAGCTCAGCAGGCCGAAGTGTTCCCTGCTTAAAATGTACCTGTAGGTTGCCGGCCCGTTGGTACAATATCTCACACCACTATTCTTTCTGGGGGTGCCGTGCTGGGGGGGTGGGGGGGGCCTTCGGTCATCCTCATTTCCTGAGAAATTATGGGTCCCGGAGTCAGAAACACCCTCCCACCCTGTCGCTGCCCCACAGAAGATATTCAGCCCAATCTATGATGGCCGGCCTTCTTACTTCTCCTACCACATTCTCCTAATCTAAAATGGTGGCACACGCTTTTGATGCAATTTTCTGTTTTCCAGAGTGCATAAGGAAGCCTGTCCATCCTGCTTCCTAGTGTTTCTTTTTAATAGTAACTCTTCATTGAAGTGTTATGCACAGTAAACACAGAGCAAGCTGACCATGGCAATAAGATTAGGCAACCATTGCAAATGATCTATACGGGCAGAGCAGATTCCCATCCCCGTGGGGCAGCAAAGTGGGTAATTTCCCTCGTATGTAGTAGTATGCAGTGCAATAGTCCACGGGCGAAGTAACCACCCAGAACGCCCCCAGGGCCAGGCGTCCAGCCACGCTTCCTAGTGTTGAGTGTTTCTTCGCTCCTGATTTCTCTCCAGAGATAGGTTTCTTCCTGGAGGTTTTGTTTCCATCTCTTTCAGCTTCTTCTCCTGCTTCCTGCTTTATGGTGTTGCCCTGCTCCTCTGCCACTTGGTTTGTTTGCCGGTGGGCTTTTTTCTCTGTCTTGGGCTCCTTCTTGGAGGCACCATCTGCTATGCGCTTCCTAGTGTTGGCGGCATTGTGGCTAGTTGTAGGGGTCGCCCTTACCTCTGACAGACAAGAACAGCCATGGTTGGAGCCTTTCAGTCTCTTCACGGTAAACATCCTCCAGATCGGCGTCAGGGTCCTGCCAGCACTATGTATCTGTTATGCTTTCAGAAATCCAGCTTAAATGGCTCTATTCACTCACAAAGTTTTATTTCCCCAAGCCATGGCCAGAAGTTGAAATTCAGACATTCAGCATCCCCCTTCTAGCCCCGCCCCTACACCGGTACCTTAAATTCTTTTATTGCTCCCAGTGGCTTATGGAGGGGTGAGAGGTCATTCATTCTCGATCCTGTTTTTAGTGCAAAAAATGCGCAATCCGTGCCCCCTTGCTGAAGCTTATGGAAGCCATAGAGCTGGACCGGTTTCTCCTTCTGCCTTCCAAGAGGGATCTTTGCAAGGTCATCTTCCCTTGCAGCCACTATTACAATGTGCATTCCAGATAGGTGAGAATTCTGATGGCTACTTCTAACCGCAGAATCTCTACCTTAGTTTCCTCCCCAGGAATCCAAACGTGTCTTCAGCAGGGCTTCCTTGTACTGCTAGGGGGCGGTGTGCGGCATTGAGTGGACTCCATACTACCCGTGAAGGGCCGAACCCACCCAAAACTACAAGTTTTGCCAATGTCTTTTAGCCATGTTGTACAGCAGCATGACTGAAAGTTAGTGGAGTCATGTGGAATGGTGTAGGGTGGAGCGGAGTGTCATGGAATGGCGTACAGTGGAGTGGTTTACAGTGGAGTGGCGTACACTTGCATTGTGTGGAGTGGAGTGGCATAAAGTGTTGCAGAGCAGATTAGTGTAGCGTGGAGTGGCTTAAGGTGGCATGGAGTGCAATGGAGTGGCATAGAATGAGGTGGCGTGGAGGAAAAAATGGAGAGGTGTGGAGTAGAATGGGACAGAGTGGCATTGTGTGGAGTGGCGTGGTGTAGAGTACAGTGTACTGGCTTAGGAGCAGAGTGGCATGAAGGAGAGTGGCTTAGAATGGAGCAGAGTAGAGTGGTATAGAGTATTAGTTGTGGATGTGTATATAGAGATGTCAGATAGGGTGAAAGCAACATAAATAAGAAGCTGTATACCTGTGGGAAAAGTAGGAAATCACATTGCGCATCCAGGAATAATAGCAAAAAAAATAGTGTGCTATAAAAAGAGAAGAAAAAACACATGTACTTGGTCCATTCTCCAGAAAGGATTTAACACAAGAAAGGAAGGGATACTATGGAAGCTAAGCAATTTAAAGATTGCAGATGAGAGTGATAGCAAAAGCAACTAATGGTATGCTGTGGACGGGTTGTAAGCTTTAAGTGTAATACTTCCTGCAGCACAGCCGTATGTGCTGTGTAGGCGAAACCTAAAAAGCAAAGCAGAACTCAACCCGATCCTGCCCCTCTGAGTCCAAAGAGAAGGCGCGAGAGCTTCATGATGTTGTTAACCTTCGAGGTTTCTGGTCACAAAGCGATTCCTCAGCTCCTCCTACAGCGCTCAGTTACCCAGGCCATCAGCAATGCCGCAGCAGATTAGAGTCTTCAAGGGGGCAATGCTGCAGATACTGGCCATGCTCCCGGTTCCCTCTGGCATGCCTTTGGACCCCAATGAACTGCATTCTCCCCAGCCAGGTTACTGCCTGCGCATCCATTCTCATTGCTGTCTGACCTGTTAAGATTCTTTTCGAGTTCCATACCTCAACAGGTGCAGCATTCCACTCCGGCTCTAAGACCTATGCCGGTTCCTACAGTTAAGATGCTGCCAGCAGAGGATCCTATACTGATTCTGAACTGGCTTTGTCTCCGTCTTGACCAATGTTGTTCTGTGATTACAAAAGCACAACCAGTTATCATACACCCTGACTCTGAGCCGGTGCCTCTACCAGGGCGTACACACCAACAGAGGCACCGTTATGTTTTTTGACTCTGAATCAGAACAACCCCGAGCTAGAACCTGCCAATTCAGAGCCTGCATGGCTATTGACAGTTATCATTGTAATCAGGGAAGATTGTGCTCTGATAAGTCCTGACATAAGAGCCCACATATCTACTCGGAAGAAGATCCAGCCTCATTTTGTTTAGAATAGGAATGTTTTCACTCTTTGTTTAGTGTCACAACTTTATTTGCTTTCTTAAATTAGCACATTACAAGTTATTGCATACATAAAGAGTGTGACATTGATAGATTAAGAATCAATCTTTTATTATTTTATGTCATGCATAATCCCATTTATCCGGATCACCAACACCAAAGAGTGCTCATGTCTGAGGCTTTTTCAAGGCTTGGGTATTGTTAGTTCAATGCCTTTTCCGCACAGGTCCCAGGCTGTGGTTGGTGGCCTTTGTGCTGGAGTAGCTCTGCTTAGACACTTGTTTGCCTCCCGGAGGTCAGCGGTGGACCACGTGTACTACTAACGGACTCGGGAATGGAATCCCGTGATAGCCCCAATATTAATCTCAACTCTAGTTTCACCCCGTCTGTCACACAGATCTGTGGTGTTATTTTGTAAGGCAGTAAAACTTTACATTTGCATGTTTAAACTTAAATTTAACAGACATTTATATAGACATACATGGTGAGATTGGTGAAAACACTAGTATGGCACTCTTGTGAGAAAGAAGACTAATAATGACTGGAGGCTTGTGTTGTGCAGCACTCAGGTAAATGTTGATCTTACACTATAAGACAAGAATCCCAAAATCAATTTCAGGGCCTTTTCTTTGTAGTTTGACACAAATCGTTCATAAGGCACACACATGCAGTGGTAAAAAGTAGTTTCAATAAGAATGGCCATTATTAGTAGAAGTGGCGGGTTGGGGTAGTTAACCCATGTGTCGATGGGTTGTCCACGCTGTGGTTGGTAGGACCAATGTTGAGGTCTGAATTATAAGGCATGATTCTGATCATTAAGCTTGTCATTTGTCAGACTGCTAAGGGGGGGGTGCCTAAGCAACCTATATTCCACCCCTGGTTGTTGTAGAAGGAATAGGGTGGGAGGTAGTGGGAATCATTCGAGCATGGCCATCACTTGGAGATCAGATGGTATGGTAAAGTGGTGATTTCGAAACTCTTTGGTCTGCACAGTTGTGCATGAGCAGGGCTAACCTATAGACAATGTAGAAGGTGGCCATATACTGTTACTCATTAGGGCGCAAGATGGAGGCCATGAGTGGTGTAATGCAGGTGCAAGAAAAGTATGAGTGGTAAAACATTAAGAGGAGGAGTAGGTGGCTTAGTGATGCTTTGGGTATCGTTAGTACAATCCATTTTTCAGATAGATCCCAGGCTGTAGTTGATGGCCTATAGACTGGAGTAGCTCTACACAAACACTGAAAATATAAAAAATAGTGAGGACCAGAAACACTACAAGTATTGTATTGCATAGTCGAAGTGGGTAAGGACTGTGAAAGATAGCGTGTCTGTGACTGTGCTCTGTGGCTGGTTTGCCTGATCTCCAGGAGGTTGGTGGAGGACCGTATGTAATATTCCCTGGCTGGAGAATGGAATCCCTGAGATAGCACTGTTATTAATTGGGAAAAAAGGTCTGGGTGCCAACTGAAGTACCTGGGGATATGGTGGTCTAGGCGAGACGCAAAGAGGCCTACAGTAAACAGGCCCCACTGTTCGCTTAGCGATTGGAACACTGGTCGATACAGATGCCAGAGGCTCGCGTCTTTTAGATGGCATGGGTGCCAATGGGCTACTTGGTTGGCTGCCCCTGGTAGATACTCTGCTGTTACGGAAATCTGATTCTGCAGGCAGTAGTTACAAAAGCTGGGATTCTTGTAGCGAGTGCTCCTGATATGGTTTATTCAGCGAACTGCTGTCACGTTGTCCATCTTGAGGAGGACACAACACTGCACTTGGTCCTTGGTCCAAAGGCGGACCGCGAATAAACCAGCTCAGAGTTTGAGGTAATTGATGTGCACGTCTTTTTCTTCCAAGGACAATCTTCCTCCTGTGGAGAAATCCCCACATCTCGCCCTCCAGCCTGTGCCACTGGCATTGGACTCGATAATCTGGTCCAATAGGGAGCCGAATATCATTTGGCCATTCCAGGTCTCCATGTGGGCTAGCCACCACTGGATCTCCTCTATCTGGCATAGGGAGGTGGAAAACCTGGCCGCCAGGCGGCATAGCTCGTGTTTAAAGGTCCCCATTAAACAGAGAGCAAAGTTCAAAGGTCTCTGCATCGCCCATAAAGCCATTCACGGCCAGGCCCCAGTTTATATCAAGGTGCGCCTAGGGAACTATGTGCCAGGACGTACACTTCGGTCATCCGAGGCAGGCCTTTTGGCCTATCCACCGTTCAAAACTACTTCTAAAGGCGGCAGAGCCTTTTCTGTTTTTATTCCTCAACTATGGAATCGACTGCCTGAGAATCTACGCAAGGAACCCGCACCCCTCCCTTTCAGGAAACGACTCAAGACTCTTCTGTTTAGGGAGGCTCTGGACACAGCATAAATCTCCTCCAAGTGTTGTGACTGCTGATGGTGTTTGGCCGCTCTCTCAAAGCGCCAAGAGACCTGCCGGTGATTATACACTCTACAAATCCCAGGTAACAGAACATAACATTTAATCTTGGTCATCTTCCGCGAAGTAAGGCTGAGGTTGGCCCAGAGCTAGTCCACCAAGAAGCCCAAGAACACCAGCCACTGCAAGGGGGTAAATACTGACTTTTGCTGGTTTATTTTGAATTTGAGAGATTCCAGGAGCGAGACCGCCCTCTGCAGATGCCGCAGGAGGTTTCGAGGGCATTGATCAATAAGGAGAATGTCATCCAGATAGATAAGGAGGCAAACACCCCAAGCTCTGAGGAGCTCCACTACCAGACGCACCACTGTGGCGAAGCACTTCGGAGCCTATGACAGCCCAGAAGGCAGGGCGATGCATTGGAAGGTCTCCCCTCGCCATTGAAACTGAAGGAAGCGGCGGTGAGGAGGGAAAACCGGGACTGTTAGGGATGCATCTTTGAGGTCTGTCCGCACCATCCAATTGTGGGGAAGATAATGATCCCGGAACAGATAGATGCCATCCATCTTGAAATGCCAGTAAACCAACAATTAGTTGAATTCTTACAAGTTGATTACCAGCATCAGGCCTCCGTCCCTCTTGTCCACAACAGAGAGATTGCTTAAAAATCCCTGTGGGCTAGGATCATTCTCACAATTGCCCCTCTGTGAAGTAAGTCTGATACCTCTGTCCACCAAGGCGGCATGTTCGGGGGAGTTGATCAGAGGGATCAGGGGGTTTTCTTCGTAAGGGGAGCCATAAAACTCTGTTTGGAAACCCCATTCAGTTTGAAAGACCCTGGTGTCGGAGGTAAGGGCCTCCCAGTTGTGGAAGAAATCCTGCAGCCTGACTCCCAGTCATTGCTGAGGAAAGGTCTGTAGGCTCACCTGAACTGGTTCCCTGGGAATTGCCACCTTGGTGTCCTCCTCTCATACATCAGTGACAGGGGTAGCCCTGATGGGGTAAAAGTTACAAAACTTTGAAAAAACATGGTACCATCCACTTCTACTGCCGTGTCCTTCGACGGAGGCTGGGTTTAGGAGCGATCGGTCGTACGCCCCCTGCTTCGGCCAGCCCTGGTGAAAAGCTGGGGTGGAGAAGCGTGGCTCACTGGTTAGAGCGGCAGACCCTGATGCAGAGGTCTGGCCCGGGACCAGGGTTCAATTCCCGCCTCGGCGGCTCTTGGACTCAATTTCCCCAGACCTGATAATTCTCGCCTCGGTGCCTACTCTAATCATGGGTCCCACTCTTTGACTCTGGGCAATAGCTTGCTTATTCTCCACAACAGCCCCAGCAGCGCTGTGGATGCCTGGCTTCACCTTGGGGTGCCCAGGAGTGGACATTTCACAGGAAAGCCAGGATGGGTTCCACAGCGGTATGAATACAGCGCTACGAGGCCTCCGGGAAGAAGTGCGCTATATAAATACTCTACATTACATTTACATTAAAGATGAGCTGTATGGATGCCTGCGCCTTGAATAGGGAATTAAAGGTCTGGATGAATTAACTGTGTTGCTGTATGAATGGGCCCCCCGAACAACCCTCCTTGGACAATAGGGCCTGCCTCGGAGGTGGCCAAGCCCCACAGGTTGGGATCAATCTTGAAGAGGAGCGAACAGCGCCTCTCCAAAGAGATGACACAATTTGTGTTGGACAAGAGGAGTATGGCCCGTTGGGCCCAACCAGATAAGACCTCATGAAAGATTGGACTCCTTGATGCCTTGGCATCTTCAGCCATACTTGGAATATGGTTTAAGCGGCCTACCGGGTCCACAATCTTGTCCTGGCAAGCTCGCCAGGACCGGTCGATCCCCTTCTTGACGTCTCTCATATACTAGTCATTTGTTCATTTATACCAGGAGTAAGGGCCACTTTGTCCCCCAGGGATGGCCGCAGGCATTCGGCCTTAAGGCTGTTACAAATTTATTTATCCATTGGATTATGAAGTTACCTGCGAATTAGGCCGTGACTTTATCCACATGAGCTCATTCAGAGAAGCAGGGGTGCAAGAGTTTCTCTGGATCCAGCATATCGGATGTAGCCTGTGTGGCATCTCTTGCTGGAATCTCCTGCGTGTGATGGGGCGAGGGACGCCAGGGGCAGGACTCTAACTCCTGCTCACCCTCTGAGCTGGAGGGTGAATCTAGGCCCTGTGGAGGTGTAGGTGGGCAAGGGTTCCAACCCCGGAAGGACCGGGCTCCGGGGAATCCATAAGCAAGCCTGTGCAGAGGTTTATAAAGACCCACTTTAGCCTGTCAAATGTGTCCAGAACAACATACCCAGGGTTTCTTTTGCATTTAGATAGCGGTGGGGGCTCGTCTGGCCCTTCTGGAGGTAAGAGGAGCATAAGCCCTAGATGGAGTTGCCTCCTGGGGAGGGGTTTGAAGCACCACTCTCGATACTGCAAGAGTGTCTTCTCCAGGGGGGCTACCGCCAGTGCCACTGCCTTCGTAATGGAGGCATCCATAACCTCACAAAAATGGTTGTCAATGGGGAGGTAAGTCATAATGTCCTCCTGCAGGTAAGTCTCCTCCGTATCACTCATGATGTTATCAATTAGCTTAAGACATAACGAATGGGTTGGTTCCAAACCAGGATCAACACAAGTCAATGGCAAGAGTAACTATCCTGGATTTCCCATCTGGTTCCCCAAGGGATTATAGTCTGGAGCTCTCCCACCTTGTTATTCCAGCCCAGAGGGTCAATGGCAGGGTCAGGCCATGCAGGACACTGAGCGCCTGCAGAAATTACTTAGAAAAGATGGACTCCCTGAGCGGATTGTAGAGCATGCCCTAAGCGCCGCGGTCACAGACCTGGGGGAGGAGCGTAGAAGCTCCAGGTGTGAGGGGCAGTAAGACTGCAAACACCCTGCTGGCCGCACTGGCGTCTTGAAATAATTGAATGTGCACGCGCTGAGTGCGCGTGAATATGCGCTTCCCTCTTTGGGCTGGAGGCCAACATTGCAATGGCCCCAGGCACTTGAGTCGGCTGCTGGAGCAGCGAAGAAAGAGGAGGCAGCGATGTGGGACTATGGAGGGTCCTGGGCTCGTCTGATTGGTTGTTGCTGTTTTGTTGAACTGTGACTTTTTACCTTCAGGTTATGGGAAATTAAGTCTATTATCGTTTTTTTTATGCTGGCTGTTGTATCAATAAAAGAAAGAAAGAATAGCGTAATCCTCGCCTCTAGTTCTGACATAGAGTTCACAAACCCTGGGTACCTTTAGAATCCCCAGGATTTATGGGGAAAAACCGCTAATTTGACGTGAATATCTAATGTGGACAAAAACCTATGGAGGCCTAAGCACAAGCTATCCGAAATAGTCAAAAAAAGGCTTAGCACGGGGGAGGGGGCGTGGCAGTAAAGGAGATAATGGTTCACAATAAATATATTACATTTGTTTATATTTTCATTAATTCTTAAAAAAAACCTCCTTCGATAAACAGACAACTACAATTGAGTTAAGAAAACCTCCATTTAGGAAGAGGCCCCAATTCTGAGCAGACTCTTGTAAAGATGCAGCGCCTTGAAGGCTCACCGGGTGCAGCGGTGGGGCCAGGTGGAGCCGGGGTTGATGCTTCCATTCTTCAGACGTTCCAGGTCCCAGCACTTGACAAGCTGAGCCGAGGATTTAAACGCTGCAAACCACTTCAAGGGCTTCCTGTGAGCTCTGAAGATGGTGAGAGGAGAGGCCCAAAGCAGCCTCGACAACTACAGCAATGGCAATGAGCACCGTATGGAGCTGCGGATTCTGAGCAGCACAGGAGATCCACACAGAAGTTAGAGTTTGACTCACTGCCAAGCACAGCAAATCTGTTTACTACACGATCTGGTACTTGTGCATCACCAGGACAGGAGTGTCTGCGTTCTTCAAGCGTGGCTGTTGTTTGGACAAAGAAAGAACTTGCATGCCCAATAATGACCCTAGGGGTTTGTCAACTTTTGTCACATAGATACAGCACATCTAGGTTGTGGAACTCTCTTCCACTTGAGATCAGGAAGGCCAGTTCCCTCCTGAGTTTTAGAAAAAGTCTGAAAACTTGGTTGTTTCAGTGAGGGGTGCTTTGTGGGGTTCTTGCTGTCCTTTAGCGCCGAGACACCATCTTGGCATTTGTGCACTCTATAAATAGCATTATCATTATCATGAAATCATCATCATACATTTAATCTGGACTTTGTACATAAACCAACCCTTAAAATCAACATTGGCTTCAATTCTGCATCTTTTTTTTTTTTGTATTCTCAGTTATTCTAGTTATGCTGCCTATTTGTTGAGCTGGACGGCAATTGCTTTCTGCATAAAAATCCTTATTGATGGCTTCTTTGTTCATTGCAATGCCAGTCTAGGGACATCCTTTTTTATGTTTGAAAGCTTTATTATGTTGCGCCTACGAAGCTGAGCATGCTCTATATTTTACGAGGCATACTGTGGGCTTATCAAGAACATATAGGGGTTTAGAGCCCACAAATTTCTTTCCACTGGGTAGCTTTCCCATCCCTCTTATTTACCTGCTTCTTATTCATATCCCATCCTGTCCGTCTTGTTTGTCCTTTCCTTAGATCATAGCTTCTTTACCATCTCTTTCAGTTTGGCTCGAGTCACTGCTTGATTTTCATGCACTACTTTTGGGTTATTTTCTTGCTGCGTACCGTGTGTACTTTTCTTCGTCTGCACACAGTGTTGCTTTGTTTGCCCCTGCACACTCCCCTTGTCGCGCTTGCCTTTGTGTACTCCTCAACCCATTGCTTACTCGCCCATGTGCTTTGCCCCTGTCTGCTCCATATTGCTCTCTGGCCCGTTGCTTCGCCTCCTCCCCCCTCCCTCAGTGTTACTTCTCCTGTGTTCTCTCTGGCCCGTTGCTTCTCCTCCTCCCCACTCCCTCAGTGTTGCTTCTCCTGTGTTCTCTCTGGCCCGTTGCTTCTTCCCACCACCACCACCATTCGCGTTGCTTCCCCCACCTACACCCTTCTCTCTCGCCCGTTGCTTCTCTCCCCCCAGTGATCCTTCTCCTGTGTTCTCTCTAGCCCCTTGCGTCTTCCCCCACCACCATCTGTGTTGCTTCCCCTACTTGTACCCTCCTCTCGACCTTTATTTCTCTGCATCCCCAGTGTTGCTTCTCCTGTGTTCTGCTCTATAGCCTGTTGCTTCTTCCCCCCCACCACCACCATCTGTGTTGCTTCTCCCACCTGCACCCTCCTCTCATGCCTGTTGCTCCCCCCCAGTGTTCCGTCTCCTGTGTTCTCTCTAACCCGTTGCTTCTTCCCCCACCGCCATCTGTGTTGCTTCCCCCACCTGCACCCTCCGCTCTCATCCGTTGCTTCTCTTCCCCACCCTCTGTTGCTTTCCCGACGCCTGCACCCTCCTCCTCTCTAACCTGTTGCTGTTCCTCCTCACAATTGCCCTCCAAGTTGCTTCTGTCCCCGTTTCTCCCATATTTCCCCCCTACACACACCCTCCCTGCTGCTAGGTCCACACCAGCCCTCTTCGCACCACCCCATCCTTCTGTGTTTATTCTCCGCACCCCGCGCTACTTATTTATTTTGTATTACTGATACAAATCCGTAAATAAGGAAAGGAAAGGAGTAAGTGTGAGGTTCTGGCCTAGAAGATGCCCTGTGCCCTGTTCCATGTTCGCTGTGTCATATTGGCTTTTCTTTTTTTACTTACTCTTTTTTAGCCATGCCGAACATTATCAAGGCTGTACAGTAAGACTAAAAACCATTGGCAAAGACGATTTATCACAGAGGAGAGGCCTATTGGCTTTGCCAATGCTTGATCACAGTGTTGTGTTATTCTGCTGCAGATCTTATTATTAAAGCGCCGGGACACTCTTTTTGAGTAGCCGTGCGCTATACAAAAATAAATATAACATAACATATGAATATGGGACTCTCGCCAGAATAGATTTCTTTTTTTGTCTATTTTGACATCAGTATGCATCCTAAGATTACCAATAAGGCACTTGCATCATTGTTATTCCCTCCTCACACCCCATTACACTTGAACCCTCAACTGACTGTATGTGTGACCCCACCTTAATTGATATTAGCTGTTGATCGTACCCCTACATTTCTGCAAATAGGGCAAACACAATGCTTACTTAGTGGTTTGCATTAAACAGTATGCCTGTCGTGGGCGAGCTGCACATCCATCAGTAGATTTTACGTCTTCTAGGTAGGCATGTTCCCAACAAAAAAAGACTTGCCCGGACTGGGAATGTTCACATGGTTTGGCTGAGCCTCGACAATACCTTATTAATGCCTGTTTTTCAAATTGAAATACTTCCCAGAACACAGGCATTGGAATGGACTTTATAGGATGTCACTGGTAGGTTGGGGCATAGCGCCTAAAATGTCAGTGTCCGGTTTTTTCATAGTGGCGCTTTTGCAGGTATCTAGGTGACTCTTGTCTCCTGATGGAGGAAGTCCCAAGTGCAGCACCAGATTCCACCTGTGACAATGGGAAAGAAACTGAGAGATCTCATTTTCACCAGATATACCGGCGAAAGGCTTTATTTCTTGACATAAGACTCATAATGTGCGCTTCGTGGCACTTGCTTGCCAATAAGTCAAGAGATAAAACTAGGAGGACAGGAAGCAATCATTTTCAAGAATGAACTCCCCGTAAAATGAGTCAGCTAACCAAAATGATTTCAGACCACATTTGGGAACAACAAAGGACATTTCTTGGTGGTTCATTTCTGTCACAAATTGGGAGGACTAGTTTGTCTCCGCCGATAGGCATGAGTGTCACTTAACTTTATCTATCTCCATTTGACATCTCTGCCCACACTTTGACAATTACAATACACAGACTCAGACACATCCGCGGGGAGGGGCTATGTTGTATTGGAATCTTACCTGTTCGTAAGATTCTCTCCTCGCTCTCCTCTTTCCCTATGTTCCGTGTGGAACATTTGGTACACGACACTCGAGAGTTGGCAGTTGTTCCTGCGCTGTCGAGGTGGTCGGATGCCAGGTTGTTTTCTCCCAATAAACTTACCTGTTCAAGGCCACCGTTTCCAGTCTCCTGCTTTCCGGAGTGCACGAAGCATCACAACAGGCTACATTCGCGCTGTATCATTTTATTTTGAATCCTGACTCATGACCTACATTTCAAATGAAATCAGAGGAACAGCAGCGGATTTCTGTGGTTTGGAGAGAAAGTGCGATGAGTCATCGGCCCAGAATGGGCCTTTTCATTCGGCTTCTGTCCTGTGCCCCCAGCCCTCCCCTCGCTCTCACATAGATAGATGCGTGGAACTGTTGTGGCTCCGAGTCTACACTGTGACGGAAGCATTGAGGTGAAAGGGCCCCTGCCTGGCTCCAGGGCTCCTTGTAGCTGTTCCGCAGATGCTCTGACTTGGGGTGGAATGAACTCTGCTTGGACCTGCAGGGTGAGAGCTGGCGACACGTCTGCAGACGGCTGGGCTCTTGCAAAGCTAGACACGACTGCTGTCCCCTTCAGTCCACCTCGGACACTGGTCTGGTGGTGTTGGTGTTATGGGCTACTTAGGGTTGTCTTGCCGTTCGTTTTGGCGGGAGATGAAGAAAACCATCGGTGTGTTAGCATTGCAGGCTGTGCGACTGCAGCAGCAGGAAAGATCTGCAAGTGTCTGTCCTGCATGACCTGTGGTTTTACGTTTCTGCACCATGTTAATGCGGTGTTTTGTGTTTTCATTGCTTGTGCTGTTAGAAAGGAGGCCTCTTTTCACAGCATCCATGTGTGCAGCACGAGGCTGCAGTGGCCTGTGCGTGCCGGTGTACGTCATCGCGCTCATTACGTGTCACCTTTGATTGGATGGTACCTACCATTCCTGGTGTCGGAATATAGAAACACGTTAATGTTTGCATTGAGCATATAGCAGGTTTGCTTTTTACATATGCACAGTTCCGAAATCCCCAAAGGAAATGCAGGTCTGTCTTTTAAAGTAAGACAATGAAACGGTCAAACGCAATAGGCCCTCGTGCCAGCTGCAGCGTAAGGTTTACTAAATTGCTTCTACACGTTGAACGACATATGTGTATTCCTGAGATCTATTTAATATATGAAGGCCTTCGTTTAGTTGCATTCTTTAGTTGCTTTATTTGGACTATGTCATCTGATAGCGACGAGAGTAAATACACTGTTTGGTGCACAAGCAGTGAACCTGCAGCACTTGGAGGCATGTCATTGAATTGTGAATGGTCATTTCTAAGAGGGCAGTGGAAGGAATGGACACGTAAAGTGTGGTGTGGCCTAAAATAATGATTTCAGTGGAGAAAGGATTGGGGTGAACAGAAACGCTACTTGCCTGGAACTTTTGCTTTCGACCACCCTGCCTGGAAGAGATACTGCTTCGGGGGTCCTGCGCTGCTGTCCCGGTTGTACACCACTAGCGGCTGCTGAGTGGGGGGACTACAGCCCCCATAATTCCTGGCAGCCCCGCCCACCTAGCTGCACTTCCGCGCCTGGAGGCGCATAAAACAACGGTGCTCCCTTGAAGGAGCGGGAGAACTGAAACGCTACTTGCCTGGAACTTTTGCTTTCAGCCACCCTGCCTAGGAGAGCTACTGCTTCGGGGGTCCTGCGCTGCTGAGCGCGCTGCTGTCCCGGTTGTCAATCCCCCCCGCCGCCGCTTCTTACACCACTAGCGGCCGCTCAGTGGGGGGGGACTACAGCCCCCATAATTCCTGGCAGCACCGCCCACCTAGCTGCACTTCCGCGCCTGGAGGCGCATAAAACAACGGTGCTTCCTCCGCGTCGCCGGGCTAAGCCCAGGCAAAGGGCGGGCCGTCTGTGGCCGTCCGGGGCTGGCCAAGGCTGGGCTGGGCCACCCCATTGAAGACTTGTTCTCCAAACGTGACTAGTAAGACTATTCTTTTTAAGGGGCACATTATCATTATTATTGCTAAATTTATTCATTACCAGTTACTGTGGTGGGTCAAAGTATGGATTCCCTCCCTGCTAAAGGTAGAGCTTCTTTAGGAGGAGGATCAATCGGAGGAACTCTGGACAATTTTATTACCAGGGCCACTTTGGCAGTAGAAAGAGAAATCGCCACAACCGAGAGGCGCCTGTCTGTAGAGCATCTCCAAAACAGGCGCTCCTCCCTGGGCCCTATTCAACTAACCACTTCACCGCAGCATACAATACACACACATGGATCCTCATGCTAATGTTACAGCAAGAGATAACAGTATTCCTTTACTTTTACAAGACATCACCTTACCAATTAATATTTTAAGTAGTTTAAATACTGACGCCACTGACCCTTTAGCTTCACTATTAGAAGTAACATTAGGGGACCCTACGCCAGTGGTGATGTCTACACAAAAACCGCTGCAAAAGCACCATGACAATAAAAATTCACAAGGCCCACCGCCAAAAAAGAGAAGGAGGAGGGGATAAGTCATAATAACAAAGGTGATCAAATACCCAAAAAGATCCAAACTCCCCCAAAAAATACAAATGTAACAGCAAAAATAATTCAATCTGACCTTCATCCCCTTATAGATCCCCTAGTCAAGGAACTATCGGAGAATATTGAGCAATTAGTCAGATCTATTTTATTACCTCATCGAGAGGATAAAAAGAATAGCACAGCAACTGGGGTCACTTGAAAAAGCCACCGTAAGTAACGCGGCTTTAATTAAAAAATTAGCTATACCATGCACTCCAAAGTTAATACCCGCAACGAAAACAGATGCTCTTAAAAAATCTGGTTCAACCGGTCCAGCGACTAATAAAGTTCCCCCACCACCCCCAAAAGTTACGAATATAGCATCTAACATGAAAGGCAAAGCAGAGATAAATAATATGGGAACAAGGGCTGGAGGGCAGTCTCTTTGTTCTGGCAGCTCACACCTTAATCCAATTAGAACTTCACCATTGGAAAAGATCAATGGGGCAAGCAAGCAACAAATACACCTACCCCCGGAGGCAGCTCCATACGTTGTGGTGCTTACCGGAGTCCCAGCATTAGAAAGTGGGAAAAGGAAAGGCTACTACGACCTTAAAAACAAGGTCCTACATTGGCTAAAACTCAATAGGCCACTTCCTCCTAACGTCAATGGGGAAATCCTCCACGTACGACGACGCGGGTGGGTTGAACATAGACCAAAAGAAATTGAGGGAGATATAATCATTATCAATTTTAGAGATCGTAGGGCAACAACACATATTATTGATTGGTAGGCAGGAAAAGGTGGGGGTGGTATTGTACCACATGACCTAGATTATTTTTACCCTAGGGCTCTGTTGGCAAACCCCCTAAATTCATGGGCTCTGCCCAGGTTCTATCCACGAGATCCAGCCTTTAACATCCCCACCGAAAACCGCTTCAGTCTCTTTTCGGGCCTGGACGGAGTGGACTGACTCCCTGGCCCGAAAGACTTACAAGGGCTCACAGAGATGAAGCTTATGGACCCAGATGCTCATAACACCCAAAACGCCCACTGTAAACCTGTGGCAGATAACAATAACACCCTACGAGACTTGACTCAAGGCATAGAGTCTCTGGTGGTCGACAGGGGGTTAAACCCATCCACCCTGGATACGGTGAAACTGATAGCACCTAGGTTAGAACAACCTGCCACACCCTCTATTGATAAACCAGGAAGCAATAAGGAAGAGAGTAATCCCCAAATCGTCGTACTCTTTTGGAACGTTGCTGGTCAGCGTTCAAAGATAGGAAATGACGTATGGGCCAATTTCACTCATAACTTCAAAATTTTATGCCTTCAGGAGACTTGGTCGACCTCTGAGATCCATATGGAAGGGTACAAAACTTATTTTTCGCCTGCACAAGCATCTAAGTCTGGTAGAGCAAAGGGAGTGTCGGGTGCCCCACAAGACTCACCTGGGCTTGTGAAGCAATTCCGCAGAGACTACAGTAGCCACCGCCCCTGTGCCCAACTGACCCGTGCGGGGAGTGGTACCCGGCAAGGATGAGATGGAACCAGGGATGGGGACCAAATAAGGATTGGAGAGGTCTTGGGTGGAAGTGGAGTAGGGTATGGTCTTGGCACGGCTGAGGGAACAAGAAAGGACCCAATTAGGATAAGGCACTACTCCTGCTTCAGAGTAACCCACGAAAACACATGCAGGAAGGAGCCCCTGTTCCCCGCACTTACCAAGGTGCTCTATGCGTGTAGGACCAAGGAAGGAAAGACAAGCTAGGCAGCGCCCATACGCTTCATCAATGTCATAAAGGAAAGCGCTCCTGCGCGAGAAATGAGGAAAGCAAGACAAAAACCACCAAAGTACAAACGCTCCGGCGTGGACAGCAATAACCCAGGATGAAACGCTCCTGCGCGAGGATTAATAACTGAGGAAACAGTGCTCCTGCGCGATGTGTCCCTATACCAAGGCTCTAGGGTAAGCGCTATAGCGCGACCCAGTACATATTAAAACAGCGCTCCTGCGCAACATGTAATGCTCACAGCGCTCCTGCGCTCAGCAAAGAAGTAACTGCAGCAGCGTTCCTGCGCGGCTGCTAGGAAGAGGACAACTCCGAGGATGACACGGTAATGCCAGGGAGAAAGCAAAGATGACAGCGCTCCTGCGCGATAAGATACACACGGGGAAAACAGCACTAGAAAAGCCAAAAGCGGCAAAGGAAATTGTCACGAAGTGCACAGACAGTGATACCGTGACTTGTAGTTCAGGCGAGGTTCTTCAGAGGGGTCAAGATGCGAAGTGGAACAGTCCTCTGAAGCACCGAGCCGGCGGAGTATCACGCATTTAAGCGTTTTCCCCCGGAAGTGCTTGGGATGGCGGAGAACTAGACCGGGACATCACTCCGCCCGGAAGTGAGGATTTCCGACGCCCTCATGTGTTTTTGCGGCACTCGGAACGGCGGAAGGCCGTTACATGACAGGTAGGCTTGACTACCTTTATCTCGAACTTGATACAGGCAATTGAAATTACACCCATCAAACTTGACCCAAACTATCAGATCCTTAGCTTCCGCCCAAACAAGACGGACAGATTTCTTTTGATTAATTTTTATAATAACCTTTCTGAAGGAGAATCGGTCCTATTGGTACGCTCAATCCGCTCCTCACTACTATCTAGAATAAATAGGACAATGAAAGGGGACACTATGATTGTTTGGGGGGGAGATTTTAACCAGGGACCATGTCAAGTTGGCAATCAAAATATATGTGGTATTGTTGATGAGAACGATAACCCAATACCACATTTAAGTCACACGAGATTGGGTAACTGTCTGAATGAAACTATTTTTGAGTTAGATCTTGCAGTAGCAAATGAAACGTTTAACTCAAATACAGTGTTGGCCCCAACTTTTCATTGGAGAGCTGCTCAAACTACTATAGACTACATCCTTGTTTCAAACCCTAAGAATCATATAGACATTCACTGCAATATATACCCAAACGTTTTAAGTGATCACTATCCCCTCAGTATCACTCTGCTGCTGTCCTATAAACCTACCAGCAACATTGTCAGTATTCTAGCACAAAACAAGCTGACTCTAGATATGCTAAATGGCTATACATTAAAATGGGAGAAAGTAGAGCCAAGTAAAATCTTAAAAACAGTGGTAACCAATGTTTATCCCTCTATAATGAAATGCCTAGATATGGCCACTCCAGACACGGAAGTCATCATTAACTTTGGAAGGTTACAAAAGCCATAACTGAAGCCCTACGGGTAAACACTAACAGTACATCTAAGAAGAGGAAGGGATGGTTTGACCACAAGTGTACAGCAGCCTATTCGAATCTAAAAGCGGCCTTACGGAAGACTATTAGGGACCCTCAAGAGATCAAAACCTTAAGGAAAATATATAACACTGCAATAAAGGATAGGAAGTTCAAGCTAAAACAACAACTTTGGGACCCATTCCATGACAGCTGCAACCATAAAAATCGCGCTGCTTTTTGGGCAGTAGTAAATCGCCTTTCCTGACCGATTCCGGAAATTTTCCGAGAATTGAGGTGGCGATTGACGAGAACGAATGGGTTGCGCACTTTGCTAAGATTTTTTATAAAGATCTAGTGGCTAGAAACGAACAGGAAATAAATCTCTGTGAGCAAACACCTAACTGTTACCCTATAGACTTAGTATTCATTGTCAACGAGATAACACAGGCCCTGAGAGCGAGTAAAAATGGGAAGGCCCCCGGCCGAGACGGGGTGCCAATAGACTTTTTTAAATTCCATGTGGATCTCTGGGTCCCCCTCCTGACCAGGGTTTTAAATGCCTCATGTGCGACAGGCCTTATGGAGTCCTGGTCCCCATATTCAAAAAAGGAGATCGGCAGTCCGTAACATGTTACCGCCCAATATCGCTTCTCGATTCTGTGGGGAAAGTGGCGGGCTGAGTTGTTCTTGAGCGCTTGCAGGAATGGTCGGAGGACGTCTGGATCCTATCAGATCTGCAGTATAGCTTCCAAAAGGGTCGGGGAACTGTTGATCAAGCTTTAAATCTATCACTGCTGATTGACAAATATGTAAAAATAAAAGCAGGAGCCCTTTATATGGTATATGTGGATCTATCAGCCGCTTTCGACTGTCTCTCCCACGCCAAACTTTGGTCTGTCCTATTGGAGATGGGGGTGGAATCGAATCTAGTGACCTTCTTGAGAGAACTGTATTCAAACGCCACAGCAAGGGTGAGGTACGGGGTCAAGGGAGAGCTAACCGCTTCGTTCGCGGTGGAGAAAAGAGTCAGGCAAGGCTGTGTCCTGTCGCCCTTTCTTTTCCCCCTCTATACCAATGGTTTGGAGGCTGAGATGATTAAGGGATGCCAGGACTTGCCAACAGTAAACAACCGCCCGATACCTGCGTTGCTCTACGCGGACGATGCAGTGATATTGGCCCCTACCCCCCTTGAGCTGCAGAAGGCACTGAACAGATACTCCACTTTCATGGCTAATTTGGACTTAAACATCAATATTGGAAAAACATTCGTCATGAAAGCTGGCATTGGTAACAAAAGTAAAACAAAGACTATTTACCTAAAAAATGAAAAGTTAGGTCACACACAATATCCGTACTTAGGCATTATGATAGATGAAAAACTGTCCTGGAAACCAGCTATTGAAATGAGGAAACTTGTTTTCATGAGAACTACTACAGCACTCGTACATTTCTCAAGGAAACTAGGTAAAAGAGCACCCCTGGAACTTGTCAAAATATATAAGGCTAAATGCCTAACAGTGGCATTGTATGGAGCGGGTATCTTGGGGCACGTGGTTACACAGGACTTGCAGGGGGGTAGAGAATACCTTTTTGAGATATCTTCTCGCAGTACCCAGGAGCACGGCCACCTTTTCCTGTTATATGGAACTAGGACTTCACCATCTATCAAACATAGTGAAAATTCAGCCACTTTTATTGTGGCATCGGATATGGTCGTCAGAAAATCCAACACTCACACAAATGTTGATCTTAGACTGTATTGCCTTGGAGAAATCGCACAACTCTAAATGGTTAACGTATGTGAAAAAGTTTCTAACGGATCTAGGGTTAGAAAAATACTATCATAACCCCCAGACATCTCAAGAGGTATCCAGAAAGGCCTTTCAAGCTCACTGCCTTAGCCATCTTGAAGAACGAAGACTTACACACGAGGCCATGAAACCGTCAGTGAGGCATTCCATGGTTATAGAAACACCATTTGGAATCCAGCCTTACCCAACATACAACAACACTACATATGAGCGCTTTCTTTTGATAAGGTTAAGGCTAAACTTTTATCATAGACTGGTCGTTTTTCCAACGAGAAATAATTGGGCAAATGACTTACCCCCTTGCCCCTGTGATGATACATCACCACAGACAACGATCCATGGGATCCTCTTTTGCAAGTTTTATGATGGACACCGAAGGAAATGGCTTATTCCGCTGCTAAAGTTGATGGGGTTCAGAACCTGTCGTCCTTCTTTTCTTTTTCTACAGTTATTGGAAGGGGAATGGTTGGTAAAGATTATTGCTAACTTTTTGAAATGTATCGTTCGCCACAGAATTAATTTGGAACGATCAGACGAATATGAAAGTTAGTAAACTTAATCATCCCCGGGGTCCACATTTTTATCAACAGAATAGTCTTTTAAAGTTTACATCATGATTTTAAGACAACTATTCGATCCTACAACTAAAGATTGTACAGATTAAGCTGAGGAAAAGTTGTATAGACTGTGCATAGATTGTGATAGACTGTGATGTGTATGTTATTTTATCATGGCAGCAATTATTACACCACATTGGAAAGTGCTTAATAGATGACACTTGGTGTCTACAGGAATTGTACATATTTTAACTGAATTACGAATCCATCTATGTTCCATCCTTTTTACCCTTAAAACCGGATACACAAATTCAATCAGATGGAGCGATGTTTTTAAGAAATAACATGTTTCATTATGAATTGTGATGTATCGTTCTACGTTGTAAATACTCTTTTAATTCATGTACAGTCGACCTTGATAATACTGTTTTTTAAATGTTTGCTTTTATGATTTTACAACTTAAATCGAATAAAGCTTAACTGAACTGAACTGACCTGGATTGGCAGGTGCTGCTCCGGTGCCCAGCGGCAGTATCTTTCCTAAAAAGAAGCCCTGGCGCGCATTATCTTTCACACCGTTGTCATCTCCAGTATTTCAATTTTCCAACATCAACTATGCACCCACCCTGGTGTGATGGACCTTCAGTGCATCCCTCTGTCCACTCCTCATTTGATATATGTAATGTATGTGTCTTTGCTTGCATGCTTTTTGTCTGTACCTCTATGTATAAAGGTTGTGTGTTTCTACGTGTACAAGGTCCTCTGTGGTGTCTTGTGTTTGCATGGATATCTGTTTGCATTTTTGGCTGTGTTTTTGTACGTGTGTCCTCGTGTCTGCCGGTCTGTGGGCATGTGTACATGGAAGTCTGTTGGTCTGTGTGCAGGGTGTGTTGGTCTGCGTTCATGGCTGATTATAGGGGTTTTCTGTACTGCCTGTTCCTGTATGCAACGTGGGCTTTGTTCATGCTTGCCTGTATCTGTGAATCAAGGAGAAATGTTTCCTTGTCTGTTGGTACACCTGGTTTCTTCAAGGTGATGTCAAGAATGTTGTCATTTAATTTGATGTTCTACATCTCCACAGCATTAAATATTATTCGGCCCGTACGCCCATTTCTGTTTGTGTGCAAATGTATATCTATGTGTGTATACATATATATGTGTTATGTATATGTATATATGACTATGTATATATGTGTGTATTGTCTCTGTGTATATTGTATGTGTGTGTATATTGTGTGTGTGTTGTATATATGTGTGTGTATTGTGTATATATGTGTTTGTATTGTGTATATATGTGTGTGTGTGTGTTGTATATGTGTGTGTGTGTTGTGTATATATGTGTTTGTATTGTGTATATATCTATCAATCAATCAATCAGTGACACTTATATAGCGCGCTAACTACCCGTAGGGTCTCAAGGCGCTGGGGGGGGGGGTGCCGCTACTGCTCGAACAGCCAGGTCTTCAGCTTCTTCCTGAAGGAGAGGTGGTCTTGGGTCAGGCGCAGGTCGGTCGGGAGGGAGTTCCAGGTCTTGGCGGCCAGGTAGGAGAAGGACCTTCCTCCCGTAGTCGCTCTTCGGATGCGGGGGACGGCGGCGAGGGCGTGGTTGGCTGATCGGAGGTTGCGATTGGGAGCGTAGAAGTTGATTCGGCTGTTGAGGTAGCTCGGGCCCTGGTCGTGTAGGGCTTTGTGTGCGTGGGTGAGGAGGCGGAAGGTGATTCTTTTGTTGACGGGGAGCCAGTGGAGGTCTCTCAGATGTCCGGTGATGTGGCTGGTTCGTGGGATGTCGAGGATGAGTCTGGCTGAGGCGTTCTGGATCCGCTGGAGTCTCTTCTGGAGCTTGGCGGTGGTACCGGCGTAGAGGGCGTTGCCGTAGTCCAGTCGGCTGGTGACGAGGGCCTGGGTGACGGTCTTCCTGGTCTCGGAGGGGATCCACCAGAAGATCTTTCGTAGCATGCGTAGGATGTTGAAGCACGCCGAGGAGACGTTGTTGACTTGCCTGGTCATGGAGAGGGAGGAGTCCAGGATGAAGCCCAGGTTGCGTGCATGGTCTGTCGGTTTGGGTGCGGTGCCCAGGGCGGGAGGCCACCAGGAGTCGTTCCAGGCGGAGGGTGAAGAGCCCAGGATGAGGACCTCCGTCTTGTCAGAGTTCAGTTTCAGGCGGCTGGTCGTCATCCACTCGGCTACCTCTTTCATCCCTTCGTGCAGGTTGGCTCTGGCGGAGGCGGGGTCGTTGGTCAGGGAGAGGATCAGCTGGGTGTCGTCGGCGTAGGAGATTATGCTGAGGTTGTGTTTGCGTACGATGGCCGCGAGGGGGCTCATGTAGACGTTGAAGAGGGTGGGGCTCAGAGATGACCCTTGAGGGACGCCGCAGATGACTTCGGAGGCCTCTGACTTGTACGGTGGTAGGCGGACTCTCTGTGTTCTTCCGTCGAGGAAGGAGATGATCCATTCCAGCGCCTTGTCCTGGATTCCGACGTTGCTGAGGCGCTGTACTAGGGTGCGGTGGCAGACAGTGTCGAATGCCGCGGAGAGGTCTAGGAGGATGAGGGCCGCTGTTTCTCCATTGTCCATCAGGGCTCGGATGTCATCGGTGGCGGCGATGAGGGCGGTCTCGGTGCTGTGATTGGCTCGGAAGCCTGACTGTGAGGGGTCGAGGGATCCGTTCGTCTCGAGGAAGGCGGCCATCTGCTTGTTGACGGTCTTCTCGATGACTTTGGCTGGAAACGGGAGGAGCGAGATGGGGCGGTAGTTCTTGAGTTCGGTGGGGTCCGCTGTTGGTTTCTTGAGGAGAGCGCTGAGTTCGGCGTGTTTCCAGCTCTCAGGGAAGGTGGCGGTGTCGAAGGAGGTGTTGATGATGTCCCGCAGGTGGGGTGCGATGACAGCGTCGGCCTTGTTGAAGACGTGGTGAGGGCAGGGGTCGGTCGGTGATCCGGAGTGGATGGAGTTCATTGTGCGTATGGTGTCTTCGGTGCTGATCGGGGTCCAGGCGTGGAGGGTGGTCGTGGGGGGTGGTTGTTCGGTCATGGTGTGCGTTGGTTGGTTGTTGAAGCTGTTGTGTATGTCCGCGATCTTGTTGTGGAAGTATGAAGCGAGGGAGTTGCAGAGGTCTTGCAATGGGGTGATGTCGTTGTTTCCTGCGCTGGGGTTGGAGAGCTCTTTCACGATGTTGAAGAGCTCCTTGCAGTTGTGTGCGTTGTTGTCCAACCGGTCCTTGAATGCTGTTTTCTTGGCGGCGCGGATCAGCTGGTGGTGCTTCCGGGTGGCAAGCTTGAGGGAGGTCCTGTTGTCCGGTGTAGGTTCCCTTCTCCAGACTTTCTCGAGGGCTCGGCAGTTCTTCTTGGAGCTCTTGAGTTCGTCGGTGAACCACGGGGCTTTCTTGCTGCCGGGTCTGCTGGGCGGGGTCCTCAGCGGGGCGAGCTCGTCCGCGCAGTTGCTGATCCACTTCGTGAGGTTGTCGGCGGCCTTGCTGGGGTTCGCTGAGCTGGCAGGAGGGTGCTGGCTCAGGGAGGTGGCGAGCTGGTCTGCTGTGATCTTGTTCCAGCTTCTGTGGGCGGCCTGTTGCTGGTGGCGGTGGGTCGTCGTTCTTTTGAAGGTGAAGTGGACGCAGCTGTGGTCCGTCCATTGAAGCTCTGTGGCGTGGCTGAAGTCGATGTCTGGGCTGGAGGAGAAGACTGCGTCCAGTGTGTGTCCGGCGAGGTGGGTGGGGGTGGACACCAGTTGCTTGAGTCCAAGATTGGCGAGGTTGTCGAGCAGGGTGATGGTGTTGCGGTCGTTGTTGTTCTCCAGGTGGAAGTTGAGGTCCCCCAGGAGGATGTAGTCAGCGGAGGGGAGGGCATGCGGGCTGACGAAGTCGGCGATGTCCTCGCTGAATTGTGTGCGTGGTCCCGGGGGTCGGTAGATCAGGGTGCCTCTGAGGGTGGTGTTCGGGCTGGTGTGGATCTGGAAATGCAGGTGTTCGGCGGTGTTCAGGGTGTTGTCGGTGCTGGTCGTGAGACGGATGGTGTTCCTGTGGATGATGGCGATGCCTCCTCCCATCTGGTTGGCGTTGCGGTCCCTCCGGACGATCTTGTAGCCCTCTGGGATAGCGATGGCGATGTCGGGAGCTGAAGAGGCGTTCATCCAGGTCTCCGTGAGGAAGGCGACGTCAGGGGCTGTGGCATCCAGAAGGTTCCAGAGTTCGATGGCGTGTCTGTGGACGGAGCGGGTGTTGAGCAGGATGCACTTGAGGTGGGTGCTGCTGGCGTTCGACTTGGCGGGTGATGGTGCGAGGCAGGTCCGGATGCAGGTGAACTTGCAGGCGTGGCAGCTGAAGGGTCCGTGGGTGTGCCGTGGAGTGGCTTGATGGCATTCTGGGAGTCGGCCGGTGTTGAGTGCGATGAGGGTGGCGGCGGAGTACGTCAGGCGGGTCGGCCGGGGTCTTCGGGGGCCAGATGTCCTGGCGCTGGTCGCGATCCGGTCGCGGACGGGCTTACCTTTGGCGCGCCTTCGGCGCACAATCGGCGCGCCCGCTGCGCGTGACCGCTGCGCATTCGCACGGTCGCCATTTAAGGCGAAGTGCGCGGGTGGGCGGAGCAGCTGGGAGGCGGGAGCGGGGAGGGAACAGAAGAGAAAAGGGGCGGGGCCAATGGCGGTGGCGGGAAGCGAGAGCGGAGGGCGGCGAGGTAGGCGGGCAATCAGGAAGGAAACTGGACACGGCACAGGGGATACAATGAAATTAACAGGCACAAATTACGGGCAAAACAAAGAAAAACAGCTAAGTACACGAACAGACGGCCAAAACAAACAAGCACAAATTACGGGCAAAACAAAGAAAAACAGCTAAATACGCGAACAGACGGCAAAAACAGACAAGCACAAATTTAGGGCAAAACAACTGGAAAACCAGAGTGGAGCGACCACGGCGTCAGCAAGGCCGGCGGCGAGGCAGAGGGCAGGCAGAGGGAAACACACGCAGCAGCTGGTGGCCGTGCGGCGCGGGGGTGTCCCACAAGTGTGTGTATTGTGTATATAAATGTGTGTAGCATATGTGGGTGTATATAGATTTGTCGTGCCGCTCATGCGTCTGTTGCCTGACAACTGTGTACGCGGTGAGGCTGCACATCTCATCTCTCCTGATCTTTACTTTAGTCAGCCCGCCATACAATTTGGTGAATATAAACCCAAAAGAAGCGCAGTCCCTCGTAAATGAGAGCGTGAGAACACAAGAGAATCGCCACGCACATGCCAAGACCAGGCCAGCATGATCATGCTTCATACTTGCCCAGGAGAAAACAAATCTCCTGCATTCCTCATCCATTTATTGACCCAACAGCCACTTTTTCTGGAACATACGGTCTACAATGTGCCAGCCATCCATCGTTCATAGGACATGGAGACTTATTTCATGTGTAGTATGTCATAAACCAGGGCCACAGAACCCTGATCTTGCAATGAGCCACAAATGTGTGCTACTCCTCAAAGGCCGCCGATCTCTGTTGGTTAAAATCTGATCTTCAACTACATTCAAGGGTTTCCTAAATCATTCCAAAATGTTAGTAGCGAATTTGGGAGTCCACAGCACAAATTCTTTAAATATTTACAAATCTGTCATTTTCCAATGAAAAAATCCTGCACTCCAATCAGTTAGAGCTGCTGGACTACATTCACCCTTTCTAAATCCCCACAACACCGGGTCCGAGCCAGCAGCACTTTCATGGGAAGCAGAGGGTCGGAGTCTAGTCCGGGCCTTGAAGTGGTCGGAGTGGTTGAATGCAGATATAACTCCAGACCGGTTATTTAAGTCCCGGAAGAAGGTCTTCCGACTGTCCCGTCTTCTGAATATAGACTCCGTCAGTCTCCAGTAGAATAGGCCAAGATTCTCAGATTTCTACCTACATTCTGGTCCAAAGGCTGTGCCCCTGGTGTTGGGCGATGGCTCCGTTTGGGTGCTCTGGTTAATCATCTGCCCGACATTAAAGATATACCTGCTGCCTGGCCTCGCTGTTCAGACTCTACCCTACCCTTCTCCTCATGGGAGTCACTTGGGACCAGAAACAAGAGATGATGTCTTTGGTGGTGTAGTTAGCGTTGTGCACCAATGGAGGGACTGGTTATCCAAACACAAACAAACGTACACAGGAAGTTCTAGAACTTGATCACTTTGAAGAGGGTAAATATCCTAAGAATCGACCACTATGTAGGCAGGTCTGGGGAAGATTCGACAAGGAGCAGATCCTATAGATCTTAGACATTTAGTTGTTTTTTCAACCAGACCTCGAGGGACATGAGAAACTGACACATGAGGTATGAAAATCACAACTATCGTATTTTAACTCAAATATGTGTTTGCTTTTCAAAATGTCTTTTATATGATTGTCTTGTTACTTAGTGCTCAATAATATGACTCGCAAATATTATTCCAGCCATAACCCCTTTCTGTGTATGTTTTGACTAATGAATTACCACCAGAGCTCAGGTGCTGGTTTTTCGTCAGGAAGCTGGTAGGCATTATGCGGCCAGAACCTTACACAAGAGGGAGTGGAATGGCTGCTTGTAGCGATCATAAACTTTTGTTTCTTTTCTGACGGCCTTTATTCTTTGTGACCCAAGACGTGAGTGAGGAAGCCCTCGCCACATAGTTTCCCATGTTATATTTAGTAAAGTTAAAACCTCCTCTTACTCCTGTGTACGTGAATCTGATGTGGAAACTTTGAAAACAATCATTGACAAAGCCAATAGGTCTCGATTATGCAAGAGCTATTGACTTTTCAAATTTGTTTTAGCCATGTTGTACACCAGCATGGCTAAAGATTAATGGTGTATAGAGAGTGGCATGGCGTAGAGTTGCGTAGTGTCATAGTGGGGTGGCGTGGCGTAGCGGGTTGTGGAGGAACTGGAGTTTCATAGAGTGGAAGGACGTAAAGTGGAGAGGCATAAGGCAGAGTGGAGTGGCATAGAATTGAATAAAGTACCATGGAGTTGGTTCGAGTGGGGTAGAGTGTCAGAGACTGGCGTAGAGTGGAGTAGTATGGCATAGAGTGGAGTGGCATAGAGTGGAGTAATGTAGTAGAGTGGAATGGCAGAGTAGAGTGCTGTGGTGTATCGCAGGCAGGTGTGGAACGGAGTAGCTTGTCATAGACTAGAGCTGACTAAAGTGGCATGGAGTTGTATAGAGGGAGTTGGATAAAGCATCTCAGAGTGCAGTAGAGTGGTATATTTATTTATTCATTCATTTGTAAAGCGCTTGGTTACATCACACGGTGTGTCCCCGCACATAGAGTGGAGTAGAGAGTCGTAGACTGAAGTAGAGTTTAATAGAGTAGTGACCTAGAATGGAGTATCGTGGGGTGTAATGTTTTAGAGTGCTGTCGTAGAGTGAAGTGGCGTAGGGTACAGTGATGCAGACTAGATTAACAAAGACTGCCGTGGCCTGGAGTCCATTGTTTGTGAGTTAAGTGCGTACAACGCATTGGCATTGAGTGTAGTGACGTAGCCTACAGTGGTTTAAAGTAGAGTGCAGTGGCGTAGAGTTGTGAAAAGTAGAATAAAGTGGCCTAGAGTGCAGTGGAGCAGAGTAGATTGGCGTAGAGTTCAGTGGTTTAGATTTGAGGGGCATAGAGTGTAGAGTACAGTTGGTGTGGGTGACTCAGAGTGGCTTGGAGTGGTGCAGCGTGGAGTAGAATGAATGCAGTGGCGTACAATGGATTGTTTCAGAGTAAAGTGAAGTGAACTAGTGCCAGGAAGACTGCAGTGGCGTTGAGTGCAGTGGTGCAGAGTAGAGTGGCATAGAGATCAATGGCATAGAGTGCTGTGTAGATTGGCCTAGAGTGGAGTATCACAGAAGGGAGTAGAGAGGCTTAGAGTTCAGAGCACAGTGTATTGGCATAGATTAGACTGTTTGAATAGAGGGAAGTGGTGTGGAGTGGTGTACGGTACAGTAGAGTGGTGTACGGTAGAGTGGAGTGGGTGCACGGTAGGGTGGAGTGGGTGCACGGTAGGGTGGAGTGGGTGCACGGTAGAGGGGAGTGGGTGCACGGTAGAGGGGAGTGGGTGCACGGTAGAGGGGAGTGGGTGCACGGTAGAGGGGAGTGGGTGCACGGTAGAGGGGAGTGGGTGCACGGTAGAGGGGAGTGGGGGTAGATAGGCATGGAGTGTTGCCGAGTGTAGTGTTGCCGAGTGTAGTGTTGCCGAGTGTAGTGTTGCCGAGTGTAGTGTTGCCGAGTGTAGTGTTGCCGAGTGTAGTGTTGCCGAGTGTAGTGTTGCCGAGTGCAGTGTTGCCGAGTGCAGTGTTGCCGGGTGGAGAGGCATAGTGATGAGTGGAGAGGCACAGAGCTGAGCGTTGCAGGATGGAGAGGCACAGAGCGGAGCGTTGCAGGGTGGAGAGGCACAGAGCGGAGCGTTGCAGGGTGGAGAGGCACAGAGCGGAGCGTTGCAGGGTGGAGAGGCACAGAGCGGAGCGTTGCAGGGTGGAGAGGCACAGGGTGGAGAGGCATAGAGTGGAGCGTTGCAGGTTGACGAGGCATAGAGTGGAGTATGCATGGTCTGTAAGCGCACTGCCATTACAGCAACACATCTTCAATTGAAATGACCATTACATTTGCACAGACATACAGTTATAGTGATAAAAGTATACAATGCACAAATGATTAGGTGATGACATTTTCAAACATTGTTTATGGATTTGTTTTGATAGTATTAAAATATTTGTTTATACCACACTTCCGAATTACCCAAAAAATTGCTTCATTTGTGCTTCCTATTTATAATCTGAACTATCTACACAGTTCATTTACAGACATTTGAATGTTGTTGTGTGCTAGAAATAAATAACATCCTCCAGCCTTCCTCCAGCACACCGGTAGTAGCCAGCATGATTCACTTAACCCCTTCGCCACGGCGCGAATTCCGACGCAGTGCAGTGGGGCTTAAGGGCGGGTGCAGCGCTTTGGTGCTCATGACGGCACCACGCAGTCATGAGTCACGGGCGGCGTGTGCTCATGATGGCGTGGTGCCTTCATGACTCCGCCCGCTCATTAATTCGCCCGCACAGGTGGCACCATGCCGTCATGAGCACAAGCCACCCGTGACTCATGACGGCGTGGTGCCATCATGAGCACCCAAGGGGTTAAATCATCTTGCTTTGAAGTCAGAGAAAGAAAAGTAAACACCAAGCTCCCTCGGAAGACAAACCCAGACATTTGATCACTGTCTATAAATGCCCTGTAAATTTGACAAGATAGGAACAAAATTTAAAAACTTGTTTAATGAAATCGAACACTGGTGGAAGGATACATACCGTAAAGTGGGTGTTGGTCTACGGGACGCTCAAACTCAAACTGGACAGCCTAAAACAAAATAAAGCCAGCAAATACAAAACAAGCAAATGTAAGTTACAAACCACAAAGGCCTTGGAAACAATGGGTGGAATGCATTCCTGGAAAAATTTCCGAAAATCCCCAAGATGTCTTTAGCAAACCACACAGCTTTACAAGTTTCATATAATTTGCAATAGAGTGCAACCCTGCTGAAGAGACGGAGAGAAAGCGATAGAGGGTTAATTATTGTTAATAGTATTGAAAAGATAATCGCTTGTACTATATATTTTTTAAGATCTTTCTTGCATGCTTGCTCTGTTTACAGATAACAAGTACTTGTTTTGAAGCAATTTCCCTCTTATCCAGATGTCCCCCAACTATTCGTACATAGCAGTCAGTTCTGGTTCTCTCGGTCTGTGGCCTTGTACCCCATCACCAAGCAGCGTTCTCACCGCAGCACTAATAGGCCAGCTCGATACAACAGCCTGCTAGCCATGGGGTGCTCACTCTAGCCATGGGGTGCTCACTCTAGCCATGGGGTGCTCTGTCTAGCCATAGGGTGCTCACTCTTGTCATGGGGTGCCATGGATTGCTCACTCTAGCCACGGGTGCTCACTCTAGCCACGGGGGGCTCACTCTAGCCATGGGGTGCTCACTCTAGCCATGGGGTGCTCACTCTAGCCACGGGGTGCTCACTCTAGCCACGGGGTGCTCACTCTAGCCACGGGGTGCTCACTCTAGCCACGGGGTGCTCACTCTAGCCACGGGGTGCTCACTCTAGCCACGGGGTGCTCACTCTAGCCACGGGGTACTCATTCTAGCCATGAGGTTCTCTCTCTAGCCATGGGTTTTTCACTCTAGCCATGGGTATCTCACTCTAGCCATGGGTATCTCACTCTAGCCATGTGTATCTCACTCTAGCCATGGGTTTATTTCTGTAGACATGGGGTGTTCCCTCTAGCCATAAGGTGCTCGCTCTAGCTATGGGTTTCTCGCTCTAGCTATGAGTTTCTTACTCTAGCCACGGGTTTCTCACTCTAGCCACGGGGCGCTCCTTCTAGCCACGGGGCGCTCCTTCTAGCCACGGGGTGCTCATTCTAGCCACGGGGTGCTCATTCTAGCCAAGGGGTGCTCATTCTAGCCACGAGGTGCTCGTTCTAGCCGTGGGTTTCTCTCTCTAGTCGTGGGTTTCTCTCTCTAGCCGTGGGTTTCTCTCTCTAGCCATGGGTTTTTTACTCTAGCCATGGGTTTTTTACTCTAGCCATGGGTTTTTCACTCTAGCCATGGGTTTTTCACTCTAGCCACGGGGTGCTCTCTCTAGCCACGGGGTGCTCTCTCTAGCCACGGGGTGCTCACTCTAGCCACGGGTTTCTCACTCTAGCCACGGGTTTCTCACTCTAGCCACGGGGTGCTCCCTCTAGCCACGGGTTTCTCCCTCTGGCCATAAGGTGCTCACTCTAGCTATGGGTTTCTCACTCTAGCCACGGGGTGCTCATTCTAGCCACGGGGTGCTCATTCTAGCCACGGGGTGCTCATTCTAGCCACGGGGCGCTCATTCTAGCTGTGGGTTTCTCTCTAGCCATGGGTTTTTCACTCTAGCCACAGGGTGCTCACTCTAGCCACGGGGTGCTCACTCTAGCCACGGGGTGCTCCTTCTAGCCACGGGGTTCTCCTTCTAGCCACGGGGTTCTCCTTCTAGCCACGGGGTTCTCCTTCTAGCCACGGGGTGCTCATTCTAGCCACGGGCTGCTCCTTCTAGCTACGGGGTTCTCCTTCTAGCTACGGGGTTCTCCTTCTAGCCACGGGGTTCTCCTTCTAGCCACGGGGTTCTCCTTCTAGCCACAGGTTGCTCACTCTAGCCACGGGTTGCTCACTCTAGCCACGGGGTGCTCACTCTAGCCACGGGGTGCTCACTCTAGCCATGGGGTGCTCACTGGGCCTAGTCAGGTGCCTTGTGCGGTACACCGGAAACTAAGGCCAGGCCAAAATGGAGCTTTCCAGAACAATGACCGCAGTGACCTCCAAAGGCTGGGTTTCCCCTATCTATATTACATAGCCTGCGAACATGGGACTCGCTGGATAGAGGGTGGGGGTTCCTTTACACCTTTCTACTTCCGGTGACTGTGCTAGACCGGATGTTGACTCAGGAGTGAAGTGTGTGTGTGCGGCGGCCCCTTCATTGATGCGGTTGCTGGATGGGGTGCCGGTGAGGGGGGAGGTTTAAACTGCATCTGGTCTTGGGGGGCAGTTGCTTGCAAGCGGATGGCCTGCGGTCTGCAGGCAAACTTTGTCTTTCTGTGGGATGAAAGGAATAAACGACGTCTGCTTGAACTGGTTATTTCGAAGGGATCTGCCAGGCCGCTGGCTCGCCAGCAGGCCCAGAACTTGCCAGGCTTGTGGTTTCACTGCGCTCGTGACATTTTGGGATTTGGAAGAGAAACCATCACAGAAGTCTGTTTGCATTAGGGCAACACGACAAAGACCCTCGCAGACCCTGGAGGCATAAAATAAGATACAGTTGTGAAGGGAGGCTTCTTGCTCCAGTTCACACGGGACGGACTGTGGCCTACAGTTCACACTGAGGACTCGGCCTGTCTGAGAAACCCCCTCTTGTGTGTCCGAGCAGCGCACGAGGCAGCAGGAGGGAGCTGAGTGGCGGCTCCTCCGCTACAGCGGAGGAGAAGCAGTGTCAATAAAGTAAAAATAAAATGTTAACTCATTGTTGATTTTTGTATTTGTTCCTGCTGCGGCAGCTTTGCTGGTGGGGCTGCTCTACTCTCCGAGCAAAGAGATACAAAAGGGGATGATGGACGGAGCGCTTGAGCAAATCAAACACTCACCCCTGTCAACTGATCTGGGTTTAATCCTTCACCATTCTTTAGCTCACTCCGCCACGCCAGTTCAGACATGGCCATATGCAAATCAGTTCGCCCTAAGTTGGCAGGGACGTGGGTCCCTTGCTCACTTTGCCACAGGATTCAAGCAAGCCGGGCTGATGACAGCTAAAATGCCAGAAACCGGTCCCAGGATGCTTGTTTCCTGTCCAGGGAAGACATGGCTTTGGCAGTTCGAGCTGGGCTGTTCCAATGAGGCACAGGGTCAGACTGATTTGCATATGGCCATGTCTGAACTGGGGTGGCAGAGTGAGCTAAATAATGGTGAAGGATTAAACCCAGATCAGTTGACTGGGGGTGAGTGTTTGATTTGATCAAGCGCACTGTCCATCATCCCCTTTTGTATCGCTACTCTCAGAGCAAGCAGAGGAGTGGTGGCACTGTGTAAGTACGCATGAATATTCGCCTGGCCGTCTCAGGCGGTCCAGTTATGCGCACTTTGCATGCTTTCCACCTAGGCTCCATTACAGCCTGGGTGGAGAGCATGCCCAGGCTCCCAGTCCCTGCCTGAGCTCCGAACCACGGCGCTCAGACCAATCACAATGCTGCATTGCATCATTGTGATTGGCTTAGGGGAGCCTGGGTTCACTGTTCCTGTGCCGGGAGAGACATCGGTGGAGAAACGCAGCAAGAATAGGTGTGGAGGTGAATGTAATTTGTTTTCTTTACCCATGCTCACCACCCTGCCACCCCGATCTGTGTCAGCCACTGCTGGGGAGTACCAAGGCATTAGAGACTCTGTCCATGATCGAGCAGTGTAGGCCTGCTCTTTAAACTGCAAGTCTTGGTTTACATTGTCCTGCTGCGATGGTGCCAGATGAGCAGACCCATTGTAGGGGTTACTTGGCACCACATTCTGCCTTATACACTGGGGGATGACGTGCAAAGTACATCTCTGGTGTCTTAAATCTGGGCACTGTCTACGGACCAGCATCTCTTGGCCCTTCTGAGAGTGCAGTGTTCTCAAAGCATTTATGGACTGCAAGCACCACAACCACAGACTGTATACCGATGGTGCTGGGGGTATGCACAACCTATCTACCGCTGGTGCGGCAGGTATGCACAGCCCGTCGACCTCTAGCGCTGCAGGTATGCACCGACTGTCTACTGCTGGCGCTGCAGGTATGCACAGCCCCTCTGCTGCTGGCGCTGCAGGTATGCACCGACTGTCTGGCACTGCAGGTATGCACCGACTGTCTGGCACTGCAGGTATGCACAGCCTGTCTACCGCTGCAGGTATGCACAGCCTGTCTACCGCTGCAGGTATGCACAGCCTGTCTACCGCTGGTGCCTCATGTATGAATAGACTGTCGACCGCTGGTGCTGCAGGTCTGCACAGCCTGTCTACCGATGGCGCTGCAGGCATGCACAGCCTCTCTACCGCTGGCGCTGCAGGTGTGCACTGCCTCTCTACCGCTAGCGCTGCAGGTATGCACAGCCTCTCTACAACTGGCGCTGCAGGTATGCCCAGACTGTCTGCCTCTGGCGCTGCAGGTATGCACAGCCTCTCCAACTGGCGCTGCAGGTATGCACGGCCTGTCTACCGCTGGCGCCGCATGTATGAATAGACTATCTACCGCTGGCACTGTAGGTAGCCACAGATGTGTCTACCGTTGGTGCGGCAGGTCTGCACAGCCTGTCTACCTCTAGCGCTGCAGGTATGCACAGACACATCTGCTGGGCAATTGCAATTGCTCTGTTTACTGCACCAAATCTTCACGTGAGTCTGTGGTGCAACATAGGGGAGAGGGTGCACACTGAGCAGTGCAGAGGCCTCTTTTGGACAATTGCCAAAAATAGTGATGATGGGACATTTTACCTTTTTCTGATTTAAAAAAAAAACAAAAAAAAAACCTCGGGCGGAAATTGCCTTGTGAAATCAGACCAGGACTGCATAGTTGACATTCTTTCAGGGAATATACAGCGGCTATGTGGGTCCGCTTGTGCATGTAACTTGCGTGGAAAAGTAAGTGACCTGAATGTATAAGACGGATGATCCTAGAGCAAAGTAGATGAATACAGAGAGGACATGAGCTGAATGTTTGATCCAGACATAAGTGACGTAGCTTTCTGCATCTGAAGTCATTGACCCAAATGTATGCCTCCTAGTAGGCCAAAAACTGACTGTAGATGTACATTTCGTGATCAAGTTCCTGACAGTGTGCATCTGGGAGTCAGTGATCCTAAGGTCTTCTTCAAATGAGCGTTCATCCACTATGCTAACGTGGCCAGACAGTCTATTTTGGCACTTCTCTGGGGGTTGGAGGCTAGGGGCTGTTTTTCGAGTAGGGTGGGCTTTTACAACCCCTCCAAGCCCCCATGTTCCTTTCTAGTCTTGGCATATGTCATTGTGGAGCTCGTTTGAATCTTTTTTGCAGGGGCTGATATTGGTTTCCAGTCTGACCCTGGATGCCTGACAGGTGTCTTATGCTTTTTTAGGTCTCGCCTATGCAGTGCGCGTGCGCTGCATAGAAGGACCTTTAACCGTTGCTCTGCTCTTTTTGGAAGCACATACTTGTGCTTGTGGCAGCATCCACCTTGCGGGAGTGAGCAGGGGTGCCCCACAAGCACAAGTATGTGCTTCGAAAAAACGCACGCATGCACCATTCACGGCCGCCACACATTCTCTGCTATTTTTTCTGGCACTGTTCACTCTTCCCCACCTTTTCTCTCCGGCTCGCTCTCCTCTGTCTACTTCCTCCTGCTTTAATTCCTGGGGTATTACTAGGCGTCCTCTCTCAGCAGGTAATCCCAACATTACGGAGTTCAGTGCACCTCATATACCGTCTTAGTCTCTTCCGGTGTATAGTTTCTTTTTCATGTCAGTTTGTCTCCCTCCCGTCTCCATCGCTCTCCCACTGTTTCTTTTCATAACTTAATTGCCTAGCGTGGATTTCTCATTGAAATGAAATGAAAAGGGGATTTGTAGAGCGGGGTTGCTGCCCTGGGGCGTACAAGCGCTACAGAAAAGAAATGATGCTACCTGCCAGACAGTCGTCACAGAGAATCAGTTATGTATATTAAAAAGAAAAGTCTTGAGTTGCTTACGGAAAGAAAGCAGATTGGGGTTGGACCTAAGTTGGAGTGGAAGCGAGTTCCACAGCTTAGCCGTGTTGTAAGAAAACTACCTACCACCTGCTCTGGTTCTCCTGACTCTGGGAACTGTGGCCAGAAAGGCGTGACTTGAGCGAAGTTGTTTACTGGGGTGATATGGCGTAATCAACGCATGGCTAATCACCGGGCCCTTCTGCCAATAGGCTTGGTGGGAGATGCAGATCGCTTTAAAAGTGATTCTTTCCCTCGCCGGGAGCCAATGTAGGCTCCTGAGCCCAGGTTTTGCTGACATCCTGCGGGGCAACTGAAGCAACGTCTGTGCAGCGCAGTCCTGAATGATCTGCAGTTTCTGCAATGTATAGTCGGGTGCACCTAGGTACAGGGCATTGCTAAAGTCCAATCGAGACTGGATCAGACCCTGGACGACTATCTGTTTAGCTTCCACAGGAAGAAATGGGAGAACTTTTTTCAGAAGCCTGAAAAGACCAAAGCAAATTGCCGATAGCTTGGTTGCCAGGGTGCTAAAAGTCAAAGACTTATCCAACCATAAACCCAGGCTTTTTATATTATCCTTAGGTGTGGGTGACATGCCCATGCTGGAGGGCCAAAGGGAGTCAATAGTGAGCAAGGCAGGAGGACCAAGGAGCATCAGCTCAGTTTTATCATTAACTTACTCTCTTCATAATGCTTGTTGTTTTCTTTCTGTAGTCGTTGCTTCTCTGTCCCTTTGTTCATTGCTTGCACCCACCCACTCACCCACCCACCCACCCACCCACCCACCCACCTCCTGTGGTCATCTGACCCTCTGCCCCCATTGTTACTTATCCTCCCATCTTTTTGTTTGCTCTGCAGCTCCCCACAAAAAAAAGCACTAACCACCACCAGCACTAGCCGTGTCATAGCACTTATTTCTGGGATAGTGTGCTGAGTCACACAAGACATTGCTTCTGGGTACAGACTTGTGCTATTGGCTTTTGCGGAATGGATAAATCTGATGGGACAATATGGTTATCTTGGCGCATGGGCAATGACGATTAATGCAAACCTGATGGGGCAGTATGATGCTTGCATTTTCAAAATTATGTACATTGAAGCCATAATGTTGCTTATTTAT
Organism: Lissotriton vulgaris; assembly: GCF_964263255.1. Lineage (NCBI taxonomy): Eukaryota > Metazoa > Chordata > Amphibia > Caudata > Salamandridae > Lissotriton > Lissotriton vulgaris. The sequence continues at coordinate 72,996,800 of NC_141689.1, forward strand.
CTTATGGAACTAACAATCATTGACAAAGCCAATAGTCCTGGCTTGTTGTAGGTGTAATGTTGCTTGTTGTATCCGGATGGAATGACGAAGCAGCAATATACCAGTGCCTCCGCTCTTTAGGCTGCATCCATGGAGCCCAATGCCTCCGCTCTTTAGTCTGTGTCCGTGGAGCCCTATGCCTCCGCTCTTTAGTCTACATCCATGGAGTCCCATGTCTCCACTCTTCAGTCTGTGTCCATGGAGCCCCATGCCTCCGCTCTTTAGTCTACATCCATGGAGCCCCATGCCTCAGCTATTTAGTCTGTGACCATGGAGCCCATGCCTCCAATCTTCAGTCTGTGTCCGTGGAGCCCCATGCCTCCGCTCTTTAGTCTGTGACCGTGGAGCCCTATACCTCCTCTCTTTAGTCTACATCCATGGAGCCCCATTCCTCCACTCTTCAGTATGCATCCACGGAGCCCCCATGCCTCCGCTCTTTATTCTGCATCCATGGAGCCCCATGCCTCCGCTCTTTAGTTTATATCCATGGAGCCCCATGCCTCCGCTCTTTAGTATACATCCATGGAGCCCCATCCCTCCACTCTTCAGTATGTATTCATGGAGCCCCCATGCCTCCACTCTTCAGTATGCATCCATGGAGCCCCCATGCCTCCGCTCTTTAGTCTGCATCCATGGAGCCCCATGCCTCCGCTCTTTAGTCTGTGTCTGTGGAGCCCCATGCCTCCGCTCTTTAGTCTACATCCATGGAGCCCCATGCCTCCACTCTTCAGTCTGTGTCTATGGATTCCCATGCCTCCGCTCTTTAGTCTACATCCATGGAGCCTTGTGCCTCCTCTCTTAAGTCTGTGTCCATGGAGCCCCATGTCTCCGCTCTTTAGTCTGCATCCATGGAGCCTCGTGCCTCCTCACTTTAGTGTACTTCCATGTAGCCCCGTGCCTCCGCTCTTTCGTCTGCATCTGTCGAGCCCCACGCCTCTGCTCTTAAGTCTGCATCCAGGATACCCTAGGCCTTCAGTGTGTGGTCTTTATTCATGGTACCCTAGGCTTCCAGTCTCTGGGCTTAATCCTTAGTTCGTGAGGCCTTGGGTTTCTGGTCTCCCTTGGGCGATAGTTGGGTTAATAGGGGCAGAATAATGTCCACATTCTCCTGGACAACATGTCTTTCTCGGAACGTGACTCCATCTCCTTGTTTCTTAGAGATCTATTCATTCTAATGTGCTCTCCTGATAACCTGCCTGATGCTCTCCGTGTGGTTCTGTTGTGACCGCACTGTCAAGCCTGGAATGGGGGTTGTAATGCAGTGAATGGTCACCACTCCGCAGAAATGGCGAATGTCAGTCAGAAATTAAACAGCAAGAAATTAGAAACTTCTGTTTAGTGGATTTTCTTGCCAAATTCAAGGCAAATATTTGCTCAGCAAGTCATATGAAGTACGTTTATCATCCTGTTTGTCGCATTCATGTGGCTAACAAAAATGTCCCAAAAACATATTTTGCCTCTCAGTGACCTTCAAGAAGATATTACAGAAGCCTGGCATGCAGACTCATGCCTTCTCTGTAATGTGGTGCACAAAACTGAGCGTGCCCCCCAGTTTGGCAACTCTCGACAAGGAGCTTCCCTGAGGCGGTCATTCTTGCATCGCGCCAACCATAGAGGCTACCTTCCTAGAGGCATTGCACCCATGAACGCTGCCTACCTAAAGGCAAGGAGGCTTTCTAGAGCTGCGGAACCCATCAAGGCTGCCTACCTAGAGGCAAGAAGTCTCTCTAGAGCCGTGGCACCCTTGAAGGCTGCCTTTCTAGAGGCGCGGCACGCTTGAAGGCTGCCTTTCCCGAGTCACGGCACCCTTGAAGGCTGCCTTTCTAGAGGCGCTGCACCCATGAACGCTGCCTTTCTAGAGCTGCGACACCCATGGAGGCTGCCTTTCTAGAGGCGCAGCACCCATGGAGGCTGCCTTTCTAGAGGCACAGCACCCATGAAGGATGCCTTTCTAGAGGCGCGGCACCCATGAAGGCTGCCTTTCTAGAGGCGCGGCACCCTTAAAGGCTGCCTTTCTAGAGGTGCTGCACCCGTGAACGCTGCCTTTCTAGAGCTGTGGCACCGTTGAAGGCTGCCTTTCTAGAGCTGCAGAACCGTTGAAGGATGCCTTTCTAGAGCTGCAGTACAAAAGGGGGTGGTGATGGACGGAGCATCTGAATCAATCAAACACTCACACCCAGTCAAAACATCTGGGTTTAATCCATCACCGTTCTTTAGCCCACTCTGCCACCCCAGTTCAGACATGGCTATATGCAAATCAGTCTGACCCTGTGCCTCATGGGAACAGTCCAGCCCGAACTGCCAAGCCATGTCTTCCCTGGACCGGAAACAAGCTTCCGAGGACCGGTTTCTGGCATTCCAGCCGTCTTCAGCCCGGCTTGCTTGAATCCAGTGGCAAAGTGAGCAAGGGACTCATGTCTGAGCATACCCTGCCACACTTATGGCGGCCAAAAGGGGGTGGTGATTGACGGAGCATCTGAATCAATCAAACACTCACACCCGGTCAAAAGATCCGGGTTTAATCCATCACCGTTCTCGTTCTTTAGCCCACTCTGCCACCCCAGTTCAGACATGGCTATATGCAAATCAGTCTGACCCTGTGCCTCATGGAAACAGTCCAGCCCGAACTGCCAAGCCATGTCTTCCCTGGACTGGAAACAAGCTTTCTGGCATTCCAGCCGTCTTCAGCCCGGCTTGCTTGAATCCGGTGGCAAAGTGAGCAAGGGACTCACGTTTGAGCATACCCTGCCACACTTATGGTGCCCAGGTTCAAGAAGAGCAGAATGGGAGGCTCTAAGTTCTCCGTCCTTGCTCCGCAATTTTGGAATTCTCTACCTCTCCAAATGAGATCAACTCCATCCTACCTGGAGTTCCGCAGCACCCTGAAAACTAATCTGTTTGCACAGGTTTTTAAAATCTAAACCGCTCTACCCTCCAACTCAGGAATCATTCTCCTCAACAGCGCCATGAAACCGCCTGGTGTACGAGCGCTCAATAAATACTTTTAAATTCACATTCAAAAGCGGTACAAAAGGGGGTGGTGATGGACGGAGCATCTGAATCAAACACTCACACCCAGTCAAAAGATCTGGGTTTAATCCATCACCGTTCTTTAGCCCACTCTGCCACCCCAGTTCAGACATGGCTATATGCACATCAGTCTGACCCTGTGCCTCATGGAAACAGTCCAGCCCGAACTGCCAAGCCATGTCTTCCCTGGACCGGAAACAAGCTTCCGAGGTCCGGTTTCTGGCTGCCTTTCTAGAGGCGCAGCACCCTTGAAGGCTGCCTTTCTAGAGGAGTCGGCATATCGGTACGAGAGACTTTGACGGGAACCCCAATCTATATGCACAGCAGGCTGCGGGCGGTCTAGCATGGAAGGGGGCATTGATATTATAAGAGCTCCAAAGTGGATTGAGAAAAGAAGCAAGTCTGTGACTCTTTCAAATAACTACTTAGCATATTTCTATGCAAGGTTTTAATGATTATCAGAAAACTGAGAAACGGGCACGGTCATTGACCCTTCGTAGATGAACCTATCCCTCCAAACTATGTTATATGGGATCGAATTTTGATCTAGCCAAGAAATATTCGGAGGGTTGTTTGTAACCCCTAATAAGATATACTGTATTTGTGTGGGAAATTTTTTAATCCTGAAGAAGGTGTTGGCTATAGAATACAAGTGCCATAACCAAAACGCGTCGATGCTAATGTTGAGTTTTGATACGCTAAGTCAATGGATACAACTACACCTTTTGTGATAATACTACGAATTGGAGCCTGATAATTTTCCTTCCAACTAGCGTTTTTCATCACTTGTTTTTAATTGGAACTATTTTTCTTTGTGTATTTCCCATTGTCTGTAATGATTTGATATATATTAACTGTTTTTTATTCATGCATTATTGTTTTTAATGATCTGTAATAAAATGTACATTCTTTGGTAAAACCGTTCACCTATATTCCTTTTAAAATTGACATTGTGTATGAAATGGTGTGGTAATAACTGTTGTGTTATAAATTTACCCAAAGGGGGAAAAGTTTTTGACATTTGCCTTCCTAGAGGCGTAGCACACTTGAAGGCTGCCTTTCTAGAGGCGCTGCACACTTGAAGGCTCCCTTTCTAGAGGCGCGGCACCCTTGAAGTTTCCCTTTCTAGAGGCACGGCACCCATGGAGGCTGCCTTTCTAGAGGCACAGCCCTTTTGAAGGCTGCCTTTCTAGAGGCGCAGCACTCTTAAAGGCTGCCTTTCTAGAGGTGCTGCACCCGTGAACGCTGCCTTTCTAGAGCCACGGCACCCATGGAGGCTGCCTTTCTAGAGGCGCAGCACTCATGAAAGCTGCCTTTCTCGAGGCGGGACACCCATGAAGGCCGCCTTTCTAGAGGCTTGGCACCCTTGAAGCCTGCCTTTCTAGTGATACAGCACCCACGAAGGCTGCCTTTCTAGAGCTGCAGCACCGTTGAAGGCTGCCTTTCTAGAGCTACAGCACCGTTGAAGAATGCCTTTCTAGAGCTGCGGCACCGTTGAAGGATGCCTTTCTAGAGGCGCGGCACTCTTTAAGGCTGCCTTTCTAGAGGCGCAGCACCCTGGAAGGCTGCCTTTCTAGAGGCGCAGCACCCTGGAAGGCTGCCTTTCAAGAGGCGCAGCACCCTGGAAGGCTGCCTATCTAGAGGCGCAGCACCCTTAAAGACTACCTTTCTAGAGGCGCAGCACCCTTAAAGACTACCTTTCTAGAGGCGCAGCACCCTTGAAGGCTCCCTTTCTGGAGGTGTGGCACCCTTGAAGGCTCCCTTTCTAGAGGCGCGGCACCCATGGAGGCTGACTCTCTAGAGGCACAGCCCTTTTGTAGGCTGCCTTTCTAGATGTGCGGAACCCTTGAAGGCTGCCTTTCTAGAGCTGCGGCACAGTTGAAGGCTTCCTTTCTTGAGGCGCGGCGCTCTTGAAGGCTGCCTTGCTAGAGGCATCACACCCTTGAAGGCTGCCTTTCTAGAGCTGCGGTACCGTTGAAGGATGCCTTTCTAGATGCACGGCGCCCTTAAAGGCTGCCTTGCAAGAGGCGCAGCACTCTTGAAGGCTGCCTTTCTAGAGGCGCAGCACCCTGGAAGGCTGCCTTTCTAGGGGGGCAGCACCCTTAAAGGGTACCTTTCTAGAGGCGCAGCACCCTTGAAGGCTCCCCTTCTAGAGGCGTGGCACCCTTGAAGGCTCCCTTTCTAGGGGCGCGGCACCCATGGAGGCTGACTTTCTAGAGGCACAGCCCTTTTGAAGGCTGCCTTTCTAGATGCACGGAACCCTTGAAGGCTGCCTTTCTAGAGGCGCGGCACCTTTGAAGGCTGCCTTTCTAGAGGCGCGGCACCCTTGAAGGCTGCCTTTCTAGAGGCGCAGCACCCTTAAAGCCTGCCTTTCTAGAGGTGCTGCACCTGTGAATGCTGCCTTACTAGAGCCGCAGCACCCATGCAGGGTGCCTTTCTGGAGGAGCGGAAAAAAGAAATATTGCTGGCCCACCTCATTATTTAGTCTCACTATGAATTTTAAGAGACAACAAACAAATAACAACGTCTCTTTGTTTGTATGGGGATTTTATTTAACCCTTTTGTTCATTATTTTTGGAATGATTTAAACAAATCAGTAGGCGAGAAGAACACTCCATACACCTATGTACAAATACAACACATTAAGACATATTTCACAAGTGCTAACAAATATCACATAAAAAATAAATCAAACATTCATCAACAAACTCCTCGTATGAGAAATCAATAACAATTCTATGTGCGCAAATAATTATTCTTTGCGAGATAATCAACAACCGCTATTGAACCCAAAAGGTTGTAAAAGATTAGACAGACATCAGAAATTGATCCATAATTAGTCTTGACCATCAGAGCTGCACCCAAAGAGTGCAATTATTTAAAACTCTCTATCTGTCGTTTGCCTTGCCAACGCGTTTCGAATCTGTCAAGGATTACAGATTCTCCTCAGGGCTCTCTCAATGTTTTCAATCTAAACAAAAAATATAAAACGAAGTTTGTTTCAGTATTTACACCTTATTTACAAAAGAACGTTTTTACCAGGACCCCCTAGGGCTGGCTTGACTTTGCTGAACCAATTACCTCTATGGAGAATGCGGGGGACTCTCGTGGTGGTGTTTGTTCACGAGGGGTTGCCGCAGAAATCAATGATAATGGGAGGTATTCTGAAAAAATAGTAGTAGTGAAGACTTAAAAAGCCATCTGGGCCAGTGCCAAGCGACTACAACAGACCTAATGCAACACGTTCATACCTTCTTCAAATGCTGCATTGAATGCGGTATTGAATTCTCCGTGTGCTCCTTTTATACTTTCTTTGCGACCTGTAAAGTATAAAGGTCGCGCTCAGTATTGGCATAAATTGTGTTTACATAACGTTCGTTAAGTATTGCGGGAATGGTTAAAGCCACCTACCCAATTTATTGGTAGTAGACACGGGGCGTCAACGATCGCCATTCCGTGTGTTGATTGTCTAAAACTTGCTATGTCAGTCGCGAAGTCGTGTTCCTCACCGTTCTATCAAGAAACTTTTCTCTCGCGCTGAAAGACAAAACCGGGGCCTTATAGTCACTAACCCAGTATAATATGAGGGCGCCGCAGTCTCACGCATATGGAGTATCGCGGACGCTCACCTTCCTTCAACCAGAGCGAACCAGGAAATGAAAACGCAGGAGCAGCCGGGAGGCTGCTCGGGGCTCCTACATCATTGCAAGCCCACAGCTAGGCATTGTGGATATTGTAGTTTCCGACCTAGTGGGTGCGTGGATGCATTACAGTCTCGAAATTTCAGAGAGTGAGTTTAACCCGGTTTGGGTACTGTTGAACTTCAGTATTAAATAAGCCTCTTTTTTCAAGAGGATGTGATCAATATTGATCCCCGTTTTTGGTTGATTGATACTGAAAAGTACTGTCCAAGTGAAATCATTTTCCCCGTGTTGTTTTTCGGAGAAATGTTGGACTAGGGGCGCAGTTAACACTTTCTTTTTAATGCGTGACCTGTGTTGTGTCATGCGTACATTGACCTGCTGATTGGTCTTGCCAATATAAATTTTTTGGCAGGAACAGATTATGGCGTAAACGACATTTTTTGTTTTACAGTTAGTAAAACTGGTATGGGTCCAGGATATGTTAGAATGTTGAAAAATCGTGCCCTCAATAGTTGAATCGCAAGCGATGCAATTTCCACATCTGTGGTGTCCCTCAATAGGTTTGAGACCCCATGTTGATAACAGGTCACTTTTAGGTTTGGCCAATCTTGCGTCCGCACGGACTAATTGTTGGCCAATATTCTGGTTTCTTTTGAAAGCGAATATGGGACGGGGAATCGGTGTCTCTAATTGTTCCAGTAGATGCCAATGTTTCAAGACCATTTGGCGTATGTTATGGGTTTCTGGGCAGAATGTCGTCACGCAGACCAGATTCTGGAGGTCACGTTTAACTTTTATTTCAAGAAGGGTCTCCATCGGTGTACAACGTGCTCTTTTAAAAGAATGCTTTAGAAGCTTTTTAGGGTACCCGCGTTGCGTTAGTTCTTCACAAAATCTTGATCCATGTTGTTCAAATTGTGTTAGCTCTGAACAATTTCTCCTTATTCGCAGAAGTTGTCCATATGGCAAATTTGCTCTCAAATTTCTGGGATGTGAACTCCCATAATGGAGTATGGTATTCCTGTCCGTTTCTTTCTTAAAAAGTGAGGACTTTAAGGACCCGTCAGTACCTCTCATTTCTACGTCAAGGAATGTCATTTTGACGTTACTTGAGTCGATAGAGAATTTTATGTCCCTGTGTCTATTATTGAGCCACTGGTGGAAGTCACCCAACTCGGTGCGGCTCCCCTCCCACAGGAGCCACACATCGTCGATGTATCGGTACCAGTGCACAATTTGATGTGCAAAAGGGTTGTCTGACTCAACATATTTTTTCTCATATTCTGCCATATATAATACGGCCATTTCTGGGGCATAAGGGCACCCCATAGCGGTGCCCTTGACCTGCATGTAGTACTCGTCATTGAAGCGAAAGTAATTTCTTCTGAGGGTTATTTCGGCCAGTCGCACAATGAAGGAAGTTGGGACTCTATGTGGTCTTTCCCTTGAATCAAGATAGAGTTCCAACACCTCCAATGCTTCATCCTGTGGTATCTGGGTATAAAGGGAGGCAACATCCATGGTTACCATCAATTGTGATTTGTCATTGAATGGGGTCCCTTCCACCTTAACCAGAAAATCAGTCGTATCTCTTAAATAGGACCTCACATTTGTCACAAAGGGTTTCAGAAAGAAGTCTATGTATTTCGACAGGGGCTCGAGACATGAATCGCACCCCGAAACAATTGGTCGCCCTGGTGGATTTGTTAAATTTTTATGAATCTTTGGTAAGAAATATACCACTGGGGTTCTAGGACATTTCTTTACCAAAAAATCAATCTCTTTGGGGCCTAGGAAGCCATTTTCTCTACCTATTTGCACAACTTCTGTGATTAGAGACTGGATCTCTTGGAGTGGGTCCCCCTGCAGTTTTCTGTACCATTCTTGGTTATTTACCTGCAGTGCCCCTTCCGCAAGATATTGGTCTCGGGGCCATAGCACCACTGCTCCACCCTTATCGGCCTGTTTGATGATCAAAGAATGATCATCTTTCAGACTTTTCAGGGCCAAACGTTGTCCCTTTGAGATGTTTTGTTTCACGAATTTATGTTTACTCTCTAGTTTGTTGATAGAGGATAACAGGATTTGTTCAAATGCGTGAACCTGTTTAGGAATATTCTGATGGGGTACAAAAGTGGACTTGTTCCTAAGGCCTGTGGTTTCCGAATATGTATATGTATATGGCAGAATATGAGAAAAAATATGTTGAGTCAGACAACCCTTTTGCACATCAAATTGTGCACTGGTACCGATACATCGACGATGTGTGGCTCCTGTGGGAGGGGAGCCGCACCGAGTTGGGTGACTTCCACCAGTGGCTCAATAATAGACACAGGGACATAAAATTCTCTATCGACTCAAGTAACGTCAAAATGACATTCCTTGACGTAGAAATGAGAGGTACTGACGGGTCCTTAAAGTCCTCACTTTTTAAGAAAGAAACGGACAGGAATACCATACTCCATTATGGGAGTTCACATCCCAGAAATTTGAGAGCAAATTTGCCATATGGACAACTTCTGCGAATAAGGAGAAATTGTTCAGAGCTAACACAATTTGAACAACATGGATCAAGATTTTGTGAAGAACTAACGCAACGCGGGTACCCTAAAAAGCTTCTAAAGCATTCTTTTAAAAGAGCACGTTGTACACCGAGGGAGACCCTTCTTGAAATAAAAGTTAAACGTGACCTCCAGAATCTGGTCTGCGTGACGACATTCTGCCCAGAAACCCATAACATACGCCAAATGGTCTTGAAACATTGGCATCTACTGGAACAATTAGAGACACCGATTCCCCGTCCCATATTCGCTTTCAAAAGAAACCAGAATATTGGCCAACAATTAGTCCGTGCGGACGTAAGATTGGCCAAACCTAAAAGTGACCTGTTATCAACATGGGGTCTCAAACCTATTGAGGGACACCACAGATGTGGAAATTGCATCGCTTGCGATTCAACTATTGAGGGCACGATTTTTCAACATTCTAACATATCCTGGACCCATACCAGTTTTACTAACTGTAAAACAAAAAATGTTGTTTACGCCATAATCTGTTCCTGCCAAAAAATGTATATTGGCAAGACCAATCAGCAGGTCAATGTACGCATGACACAACACAGGTCACGCATTAAAAAGAAAGTGTTAACTGCGCCCCTTGTCCAACATTTCTCCGAAAAACAACACGGGGAAAATGATTTCACTTGGACAGTACTTTTCAGTATCAATCAACCAAAAACGGGGATCAATATTGATCACATCCTCTTGAAAAAAGAGGCTTATTTAATACTGAAGTTCAACAGTACCCAAACCGGGTTAAACTCACTCTCTGAAATTTCGAGACTGTAATGCATCCACGCACCCACTAGGTCGGAAACTACAATATCCACAATGCCTAGCTGTGGGCTTGCAATGATGTAGGAGCCCCGAGCAGCCTCCCGGCTGCTCCTGCGTTTTCATTTCCTGGTTCGCTCTGGTTGAAGGAAGGTGAGCGTCCGCGATACTCCATATGCGTGAGACTGCCGCGCCCTCATATTATACTGGGTTAGTGACTATAAGGCCCCGGTTTTGTCTTTCAGCGCGAGAGAAAAGTTTCTTGATAGAACGGTGAGGAACACGACTTCGCGACTGACATAGCAAGTTTTAGACAATCAACACACGGAATGGCGATCGTTGACGCCCCGTGTCTACTACCAATAAATTGGGTAGGTGGCTTTAACCATTCCCGCAATACTTAACGAACGTTATGTAAACACAATTTATGCCAATACTGAGCGCGACCTTTATACTTTACAGGTCGCAAAGAAAGTATAAAAGGAGCACACAGAGAATTCAATACCGCATTCAATGCAGCATTTGAAGAAGGTATGAACGTGTTGCATTAGGTCTGTTGTAGTCGCTTGGCACTGGCCCAGATGGCTTTTTAAGTCTTCACTACTACTATTTTTTCAGAATACCTCCCATTATCATTGATTTCTGCGGCAACCCCTCGTGAACAAACACCACCACGAGAGTCCCCCGCATTCTCCATAGAGGTAATTGGTTCAGCAAAGTCAAGCCAGCCCTAGGGGGTCCTGGTAAAAACGTTCTTTTGTAAATAAGGTGTAAATACTGAAACAAACTTCGTTTTATATTTTTTGTTTAGATTGAAAACATTGAGGGAGCCCTGAGGAGAATCTGTAATCCTTGACAGATTCGAAACGCGTTGGCAAGGCAAACGACAGATAGAGAGTTTTAAATAATTGCACTCTTTGGGTGCAGCTCTGATGGTCAAGACTAATTATGGATCAATTTCTGATGTCTGTCTAATCTTTTACAACCTTTTGGGTTCAATAGCGGTTGTTGATTATCTCGCAAAGAATAATTATTTGCGCACATAGAATTGTTATTGATTTCTCATACGAGGAGTTTGTTGATGAATGTTTGATTTATTTTTTATGTGATATTTGTTAGCACTTGTGAAATATGTCTTAATGTGTTGTATTTGTACATAGGTGTATGGAGTGTTCTTCTCGCCTACTGATTTGTTTAAATCATTCCAAAAATAATGAACAAAAGGGTTAAATAAAATCCCCATACAAACAGAGACGTTGTTATTTGTTTGTTGTCTCTTAAAATTCATAGTGAGACTAAATAATGAGGTGGGCCAGCAATATTTATTTTTTCCACTTGTAAATTGGGTCCAGCTGCCCCCTGTCCCAGGACCAAACTCCGTTGTTGTACTTTCTGGAGGAGCAGCACCCATGAGGCTGCCTTTCTAGAGGCGCAACAACCATGAAGGCTGCCTCTCTAGAGGCGGCACACCCATGAAGGCTGCCTTTCTAGAGGCTTGGCACCCTTGAAGACTGCCTTTCTAGTGATACAGCACCCATGAAGGCTGCCTTTCCAGAGCTGTGGCACCGTTGAAGGCTGCTGTAGGAACTGGGTTCGCCAGGTCCCCGGGGGTAGCTAGGACCGAGCAGGCAGGCACCCGAAGCTTAGGTGTTAAGTGACTATACAACACACACATCCACTGAGACAATAAGTGCACACAAAGACTGATTCCACACCAGAATGCTTGATTCAAATAAATACGTTTTATCTGGGATCAGAATCAGGGCAGTAAAAAATCACAGCAGCATTAATTCATTGCTTTCCCTTAAAAACACATGCTTTTCATTTCTTGGCCATAAATACTTAAATAAATATTAAATAATGGTAGGCCTGATAACAGCCTTGCTCCTAGTCAGCACCTGCAAGGAATTCCCTTTTAAGACATTTAAATAACATTTCATTACTCAGCAGCAGTCACTTCGTTGCTGCAGGAATCGGCATGTCAATAAATGGGTGCTAAACATTTCCTAGCTGCAAAGATAAGCCCTTTATCAGCAAATGTAGTGCATTTCACAAGGCTGGAATAAAGCAGTTCAATAATTAGAAATAAGCGTTTCTTTTAGGTAAACTCCAACAGTTCATTAGATGGGCAAAAGGCACTAATAGCCTTTCCTGCCGGCAAAATGAGCATTTCTTTTGGCCAGAATAGGCAGGACATTACTCTCAGGAGCTAAGCATGACAATTCCAATAACAATCAGGCCACTATAACAGAATAACCTTTCCCCTACTAAGGGGTTAACTTTTCCCTAGGGATAGTCACAAGAGCCCCCTGGAGTGCTCCTCAAACGACACAGGGCTCCTGCCCAGTCCACAGTACTTATTGGGGCAAACGGGGCCCAACTACAGTCTACCGCGGGGAGGGCGGTCTTGGAGCCTCCCCGGGGGTTTACCTTACTTCTTCGGCCCCTTTTCAGGCCCTTGCGGAGCTTCAGCATGCTGGGGATGATACTCGGAGGCGCGTTCTCACTATTGTGCTCTCCGGTTAAGTCGGGGACAGGCGGGGGCTCCGGTACTCTTCGCGAGCCCCCTGCGCAGGTGTCAGAGCCGGTCCTCCCGCAGTGCTTGCAGGGACCGGGAACCAATGGGAGGACCAGGCGCCCAGCGACCGCCAATAGCAGAGCGGCTCGCGGGGCACAGCACAGGGACTCAATCTGCACACGGCGGGGCGGAGTCAGCACGGGCGCCCCCGTCACGTGATGCCAGATCCAGGCTTCACGCCTAGCGATGCCTACTGAGGCCTGACAAGATTTCACGGCGACCCTCTCCTGGCTTCGGTGGCCGGAGAGGGGATGCAGTAGGCGGCGTTGGCGTCTCGAGGAAAGCGCCGAGCCTCAACAATGTCGGCGAGGCTCAGAGGGCCCCTGGGCTGAAGCAGTAAGTTCAGGGGCGCACTCGGTGGAAAGCGCGGAAAGTGAGTACAGCTGAGAAGCGCCTGGTAGCTAAAGCGCTTGGTCCTGGTAGCGCTTTGAGGGCAATTCACGATCGCGCCTCGGGCAGCTCTCTTTGGGCCCACAGAGGTTCTCCACGCAGTAGCGCTTCTCAGGGGGGCACAGCGCTTGCCAGTCAACAGTTCACAGCGCTTCTCAGGGGGCACAGCGCTTGCCAGTCAGCAGTTCACAGCGCTACTCAGGGGCACCATTAGAGAGCACTGGATAGGGGAATCAGACAGAGTTGCAGGTCAGATAGCCGAGGACAGGCCACACGGCAGTGGTAAAACAGCAGAGGGGACCCAGGTGAAGTCAGGGAGCGCAGGAGGTGACACAGCGCCAATACCTGGTTGATTCCCCACCAGTCCTGTGGGCAGTGAGAAGGTCTTCTTGGAGCTTGCTGGATCCTACGCCCTGGTTAGAAGTTACTTGAAGATGGGGGGGGGGGGGGGGGTTGAGTTGAAGCCTTGTCAAGTTTCCTCAGCAGATCACTTCAGGTGGTCCCTGGGTTCCCCTCCCGCTGGGCCAGATCAGTGGGCTAGTTCAGTGTTCCTCACACAGCTTGGTGGGAAGCGCCTAAACCCTGTCAACCTCAGTGGCATAGGTTCCAGACTAGGTCCTACCGCCTAAGTCTCATGCGTAGGGTCCTCCAGGTCAGTGATGCCCCAACTGACTAGAAATTTTACCTCCCTTTCCTTTTATAGCGTCAGTTGGCAGTGGCAGTTGGTGTCCACTCCCCTATTCTGGAAGGTTCCAGGAGCTTCCTCACTCTAGCTATGGGCAGGCTGGTATTGCAACAATGTTTAAGGGTTCCAGGCAGCTCCTGGCTACTAGAGTGCGCCTATAAAGACCACCCCTTGTTGTAAATATTTTTGTCCACCCTAAGCGTGGAAGGGTATTCTCAGATGTGAGACCCTTGCTCATTGCACCATCAGGATTCAAGCAAACCGGGCCGAAGACGGCTGTAATGCCAGAAACCGGTCCCCGGGAGCTTGTTTCCTTCCCAGTGAAAGAATTGGCTTTTGTAGTTTGGTTTGCCCTGTTCCCATCATGCACTGGGACAGGAACAGACTAATTTGCATACAGCCAGGTTCTGAAACTGGGATGGTGCAGTGAGCTAAAAAACGGTGTTGGATCTAGCCCTGATCTCTTGACTGGGTGAGAGCTTTCTGCTTAATTCAGAGACTCTGTCCCTTACCACCCCTTGTTGTAAATATTTTTGTCCACCCTAAGCGTGGAAGGGTATTCTCAGATGTGAGACCCTTGCTCATTGCACCATCAGGATTCAAGCAAACCGGGCCGAAGACGGCTGTAATGCCAGAAACCGGTCCCCGGGAGCTTGTTTCCTTCCCAGTGTAAGAATTGGCTTTTGTAGTTTGGTTTGCCCTGTTCCCATCATGCACTGGGACAGGAACAGACTAATTTGCATACAGCCAGGTTCTGAAACTGGGATGGTGCAGTGAGCTAAAAAACGGTGTTGGATCTAGCCCTGATCTCTTGACTGGGTGAGAGCTTTCTGCTTAATTCAGAGACTCTGTCCCTCACCACCCCTTGTTGTAAATATTTTTGTCCACCCTAAGCGTGGAAGGGTATTCTCAGATGTGAGACCCTTGCTCATTGCACCATCAGGATTCAAGCAAACCGGGCCGAAGACGGCTGTAATGCCAGAAACCGGTCCCCGGGAGCTTGTTTCCTTCCCAGTGTAAGAATTGGCTTTTGTAGTTTGGCTTGCCCTGTTCCCATCATGCACTGGGACAGGAACAGACTAATTTGCATACAGCCAGGTTCTGAAACTGGGATGGTGCAGTGAGCTAAAAAACGGTGTTGGATCTAGCCCTGATCTCTTGACTGGGTGAGAGCTTTCTGCTTAATTCAGAGACTCTGTCCCTCACCACCCCTTGTTGTAAATATATAAAGACCACGCTGCAATAGCAGGGGTCAGTGGCAGCCATGTTAGGGGAAGAGAGCACCTGCACCTTAGCATTGATAAGCAATGGGAAGGTGCCCAGAGACCTAAGGCCAACAAAAAGTAGGTGGGAAAAATGAGGCAAATGCGAAATAAATTGGGGAAGACCACCCTAAGGCTGACAGGTCTAACAGCTGCCTTTCTAGAGCTGCAGCACCGTTGAAGGATGCCTTTCTAGAACTACGGCACCGTTGAAGGCTGCCTTGCTAGAGGCGCGGCACTCTTGAAGGGTGCCTTTCGAGAGGCGCAGCACCCTTGAAGGGTGCCTTTCTAGAGGCGCAGCACCCTTGAAGGGTGCCTTTCTAGAGGCGCAGCACCCTTGAAGGGTGCCTTTCTAGAGGCGCGGCACCCTTGAAGGGTGCCTTTCTAGAGGCGCGGCACCCTTGAAGGGTGCCTTTCTAGAGGCGCGGCACCCTTGAAGGGTGCCTTTCTAGAGGCGCAGCACCCTTGAAGGGTGCCTTTCTAGAGGCGCGGCACCCTTGAAGGGTGCCTTTCTAGAGGCGCGGCACCCTTGAAGGGTGCCTTTCTAGAGGCGCGGCACCCTTGAAGGGTGCCTTTCTAGAGGCGCAGCACCCTTGAAGGGTGCCTTTCTAGAGGCGCGGCACCCTTGAAGGCTCCCTTTCTAGAGGCGCGGCACCCTTGAAGGCTCCCTTTCTAGAGGCGCGGAACCCTTGAAGGCTGCCTTTCTAGAGCTGCGGCACAGTTGAAGGCTGCCTTTCTAGAGCTGCGGCACAGTTGAAGGCTACCTTTCTAGAGCTGCGGCACAATTGAAGGCTGCCTTTCTAGAGCTGGGGCACAATTGAAGGCTGCCTTTCTAGAGCTGCAGCACCCTTGAAGGCTGCCTTTCTAGAGCTGCGGCACCCTTGAAGGGTCCTTTCTAGAGCTACGGCACCCATGGAGGCTGCTTTTCTAGAGCCGCAGCACCATTGAAGGCTGCCTTTGTAGAGCCGTGGCACCCATGGAGGCTGCCTTTCTAGAGGCACAGCCCTTTTGAAGGCTGCCTTTCCAGATGCACGGCACCCATGGAAGCTTCCTTTCTAGAGTCGCAGCACCGTTAAAGGCTGCCTTCCTAGAGCTGCAGCACAGTTGAAGGATGCCTTTCTAGAGGTGCGGCACCTATGGAGGCTGCCTTTCTAGAGGCGCAGCACTTTTGAAGGCTGCCTTTCTAGAGGAGTGGCGCTCATGAAGGCTGCCTTTCTAGAGCTGCGGCACCCATGGAGGCTGCCTTTCTAGACCCGCAGCACCATTGAAGGCTGCCTTTCCAGAGCCACGGCACCCATGAAGGCTGCCTTTCTAGAGCCGCAGCAACCTTGAAGGCTCACTTTCTAGAGGCGCGGCACCCATGGAGGCAGCCTTTCTAGAGGCACAGCCCTTTTGAAGGCTGCCTTTCTAGATGCGTGGCACCCTTGAAGGCTGCATTTCTAGAGCTGCGGCACCCTTGAAGGCTGCTTTTCTTGAGGCACGGCGCCCTTGAAGGCTGCCTTTCTAGAGCCACTGCACCCATGGAGGCTGCCTTTCTAGAGCCGTGGCACCAATGGAGGCTGCCTTTTTAGAGGCGCAGCACCCATGAAGGCTGACTTTCTAGAGCCTCGCCCCCTATGAAGCCATGCCTTTCTAGAGGCGCGACACCCATGAAGGCTGCCTTTCTAGAGGTGTGGCACCCATGGTGCTTGCCTTTCTAGAGGCGTGGCACCTATGAAGACTGCTTTTCTAGAGCCTCGTCCCCCATGAAGGCATGCCTTTCTGGAGGCGGGATACCCATTAAGGGTGCCTTTCTAGTGGCGCAGGATCCATGAAGGCTGCCTTTCTAGAGGCTCGCCCCCCATAAAAGCTGCCTTTCTAGAGGTGCAGCGCCCATGGAGGCTGCCTTTCTAGAGATGGGACACCTATGAAGCCTGCCGTTGTAGAGGCGCGACAACAGACTTTCCGGAAGTGCTGCACCCACAAAGGTGGCCTTTTTAGAAGTGTGGCTCCTATGAAGACTGCCTGGTGGTGCGGCACCCATTAAGGTGGCTTTTCTGGCGGAGCAGCATCTATGAAAGCTGCTTTTCTGGCCGCATTTCTGACAACAGTATCCTGTGGAGTCACCCAGTTGAAAGCCCCTTCAGGCGTGGGAGCCGCACCATGGTGTAGGCCTCCTAGCTGATTCAGTAGTCGGTGGCTGATTGCCACACTACTGTTGGTACGCCTCTTAGTTCAATTGCACCTTCAAGCGGGCCTCTATCCTGGGACAGTGTAGGTAGGCGGTCTGGCTGCAGGTGCTATGCGATGAGGTGAAGCACTCTGCTGCAAAAAGAAAAATTGATGGACAGAATGCAGAACAATGTCATACATTCACCCCAGTACAGAGATCTGGGCCTAAATCCATTGTTTGTTTTGCTCACCATGCCATTCCAGTTTGGACCCAGCCATATGCAAATCAGTCTTGACCCAGCGCTCAATGGGAACAGTCCAGCCCCGATGCCAAGCCAGGTCCTTCCTGGACTGGAAACAAGCATCCTAGGACTGGTTTCGGGTTTTCAGACTTCATCAGCCAGGATAGCTTGACTCTAGTGGCATGGAGAGGACAGGATCCACATCTGGGCATACCCGTCCCTCTCGGGGTGACAAATGCAAAAATAACAATTGATGGACAGAATGCAGCACAATGTCATACATTCACCCCATTAGAGATCTGGGTCTAAGTCCATAGTTTTTTTTGCCAACCATGCCTTTCCAGTTTGGACCCAGCCATATGCAAATCAGTCTTCACCCTGCGCCCAATGGGAACAGTCCAGGTCCTCTCTGGACTGGAAACAAGCATCCTAGGACCGGCTTTTGGCTTTCAGCCCTCATCAGCCAGGATAGCTCTACTCCAGTGCCATGGAGAGCACGGGACCCACGTCTGGGCATACCAGTCCCAGACGTGGATCCCTTGCTCACTTTGCCACTGGATTCAAGCTAGCCTGGGTGATGAAGGGTGTTACCTAGACCCCGGTCCCAGGATGCTTGTTTGAGGTCCAGGGAAGACCTGGCTTGGCAGTTCGGGCTGGACTGTTCCCATGAGGCACAGGGTTAAGACTGATTTGCATATGGCTGGGTCTGAACTGAGATTGCGAAGTGAGCTAAAGAATGATGATGGATTCAACCCAGATCTGTGACTGGGGGTGAGTGTCTAAAAAGTTTCAGTGCTCCGTCCATCATCTCCTAGTGTTTGCTTTGTAAAGTACTCTTCTGCCATAACAGTCTGAGGCAGGCCTCTGTTGTTCAACTAGCCTCACCCCTATACTGATCCTGGTTTTCGATAGACCCCTGTTCCCCATCCTCTCCTGATTCTCCCACCTCCCCTGTTCCCCTACCTCCCCGATCCCCCACCACCTCTGATCTTCCCACCTCCCCTGTTCCCCACCACACCGATACCCCACCACCTCCCCTGTTCTTTCCACCTCCCTCGTTCTTCCCATCTCCCCCACATCACCTCGATCCCCCCACCTCCTCTGATCTTCCCACCTCCTCGATCCTCACCTCCTCGCTCCCCCACCTCCCTTTGGGTACAGCGGATGCTGCAGCCCCTGAAGTGCACGCGCCTGCAGCATGTCCACACCCTCGGGGTGGCCTAGTGGCCGGCAGGTGGCACCGCATCTCATCAGCACACATGTAAGGCTTTCTCCAGGCCCCTTCTCTCGCGGTTCTGAGAATGTATCATGAACTATAAACCTTTACAAACAAAAAACAAAAAAGAAAAAAATGAGGAAACAAAACCGTCTGCCTCCCTGCCCCGGGCTGACGGTAATTGTTGGTGGAAAAAGAGGTGATTGGAGGCGCGGAGCGAGCCCGCTCCCCCGCGCCGGCTCTGGAAATGATTCCATCCTCGCGGTAATTGCAGGTAGGAATGTGCCGGAGAGGCTCCTCTGATGAGCCGGAATGTTGCATAAAAACAATTTCAGAGCCTTTTTTCCACTCGCCTTTATTTTTTCCTCCTATGCACAAGTGCTCCTTGGCAGAATCGGCCACATCTACCCGCCAAAATAAATAAATAGTAAAAATGAGACGGGTGTGCCACGGCGGTGCGGTGTGTCTGACAGGACTGGCATTTGTGGAAAGGAGAGGGTGTGTACTACAGTAGAGTGGGTGTGCCAAAGTGTGGGATTTGAATGCCATGGTGTGTGGGGGGGGGAGGGGGGGGAAGGGTTACCTCTATCGAACAGGCACGCCCTCTTTACATCACTTCTGGACAGCAGCCCTATACACAGACCCCCCCCCCCTCCCCTAAACGAGCATCCGAGCAGGCCGAATTCCCAAATATGACCATATGGATTAAAGTGGGAATTATGCCATTATGCAGAAGAGCACAGTGACGTCACCTCGGTGGTCTTGCCAGAATCATGTTTAACATAGTGTGTGCGCCCCGTTTGCTTCATGACCAAACTCCTTAAATATTATGACACAATAAAAACACAACCAGTCAGAGGTACAAATGCAAAATCTTCCCAAAAGTGTATTATAATTTTATATAATAAAATGTAAAGCATCTGAGTCTGGTAAATTACCATTATGGAAAGGAAAGATTTAGGCCTGGGCCACTATTTTCATGAATTTCTCACATTACAGTACTGTATCTATATGATAATCTAATTATAGAATGACAGAGCATCTGCTTCTGTTAAGAAGCTGCCCAGGAAAGAAAAGACTGAGGTAGCTACATTTCTCAAACCTTTCCCAAGAGCACAATAAATGCCCGGTTAGTGCTGGGATATGTACAATGCGGTGGTCTGCCTACAGGTCAAGAAAGCTGAGCTACTCGTGCAAATACCCATGTGTGGAAACATCAGTACCAATCCACAGCCTCTATGGGAAGAACAATAATTGTTCTTGTTTCTAAAGTACCATCACGAACAGGGTAATAAGCAGTGATCAAACCTGAGGAATTTATTTTGTCTGTAGAAGTGCCTGTGGCCAAGTCCCTCCTGGGAACTTTAAGAACAATATCTTTGCATATTTCATCCCTATTCATGGTCTAAATAAATATTGTAAGACCAGGTTGATTTGAAACTGACAATACCAGGGGTCTGGAAATTTACTTTATTGTTGTTAGCATAGAAAGTAATCACTTTTAAACTGCTCAACGGTGGAATACGTGATGAATCTAGGATTACACTGCAGGTGTTCGCAAGCCATGCAACCCGAGTGCCTCAAACATATTTGAACAATGGGGATCCGCACTCCTCCTCCTGGTTTCTCCTAGGACATCCTTCATTCCCAATCTCTAATTGCTGTGTATGTTGTTAGGATTTGTAGAGCAGGAGTTTTAACCTGAAGATATACAGGGGCTGGAGCCGTGTAGGTCGTATGTTGGGGGTAATTGGAAGTCAAGGTCTTCAGCCTCTTTCGGAATCGAGAAGTGAGGAGGAGGTCGTGTTGTGTAGCGGGAGGTCGGAGGTCGAACCATGTTTTGGGTTAGATGTAGGAGACTGTAAGCATTCTGTTCTGATTTTGGGGATACAGGGGAGTGTGTGTGAGGGACAGTGATGCTGAGCATAGGGGTCTGGTGGGTTGATCGAAGTGGAGTCGGCAGTTGATATATGCTGGTCCCATGCTATGTTGTGCAGTGCTTGTATGTATGTATGTGCGAGCAGTGTAAATTGGCAGCGTTTGTGTATCGACAGCTAGTTGAGTTCTCTGAGGTGTGGTGTGAAGTGTGCGTGCTGTGGTAGGTCCAAGATAATTCTAGCTGCGGCGTTCTGGATGGTCTGAAGCAATAGTGGCCCGTCCCCCGCCAAAGTGATGGTGCGGGCCAGCGGAGGGAAGTGGGTGGGTGGGAAACCGGCCCTAGGAAGCTTGTTTCCGGTCCAGGGAAGGCATGGCTTGGCAGTTCGGGCCGGATTGTTCCCATGAGGCACAGGGTCAGGCTGATTTGCATATGGCCATGTCTGAACTGGGTTGGCAGAGTGGGCTAAAGAACGGTGATGGATTAAACCCAGATCTATTGACTGGGTGTGAGTGTTTGATTGGTTCAGACGCTCTGTCCATCACCACCCCCCGTTTTGTACCGCTTTGTTCGCCATAAATTGGCAGGGTATGCTCAGAAGTGAGTCTCTTGCTCACTTTGCCACTGGATTTAAGCAAGCCTGGCTGAAGACGGCTGAAATGCCAGAAACCGGTCCTTGGAAGCTTGTTTCCGGTCCAGGGAAGGCATGGCTTGGCAGTTTGGGGCTGGACTGTTCCCATGAGGCACAGGGTCAGGCTGATTTGCATATGGCCATGTCTGAACTGGGTTGGCAGAGTGGGCTAAAGAACGGTGATGGATTAAACCCAGATCTGTTGACTGGGTGAGAGTGATTGATTGGTTCAGATGCTTCGTCCATCACCACCCCCTTTGCACCGCTTTGTTAGCCCCTTAGAGGAGGCTGCTTTAGTGCAGGCACTGCACGAAGTGGGTGAGAAGTGGGAAGGCGTTGACCAGCATACGAAGAGGGATTACCCACTTGTGGGACACCCCCGCGCCGCACGGCCACCAGCTGCTGCGTGTGCCCCTTTGCCTCGCTCGCTGCCTGCCTCGCTGCCGGCTGCCGGCTGACTCCGCTGCCGATTGTTTTTACCTTGTTTTGACCGTAATTTGTGCCTGCTGTTTAATTCTGTGCCCGTGTTAGCATCTTTTCCCCATTTGTTTTGTGATTGTATTTTTTGTTGCCATGTCAGCGTTCCTTCCTGTTTGCCCGCCTACCGCGCCGCCCTCCGCCTTCCCTCCCCGCTCCCCGCCACCACCGCAGACCCCGCCCCTTTTTGCCTTCTGTTCCCTCCCCGCTCCCGCCTCCCAGCTGCTCCGCCCACCCGCGCACTTGGCCTTAAATGGCGACCGTGCGACGCAGGTGAGTGTGACCCACTTGTGGGACACCCCCGCGCCGCACGGCCACCAGCTGCTGCGTGTGCCCCTTTGCCTCGCTCGCTGCCTGCCTCGCTGCCGGCTGCCGGCTGACTCCGCTGCCGATTGTTTTTACCTTGTTTTGACCGTAATTTGTGCCTGCTGTTTAATTCTGTGCCCGTGTTAGCACCTTTTCCCCATTTGTTTTGTGATTGTATTTTTTGTTGCCGTGTCAGCGTTCCTTCCTGTTTGCCCGCCTACCGCGCCGCCCTCCGCCTTCCCTCCCCGCTCCCCGCCACCACCGCAGACCCCGCCCCTTTTTGCCTTCTGTTCCCTCCCCGCTCCCGCCTCCGAGCTGCTCCGCCCACCCGCGCACTTGGCCTTAAATGGCGACCGTGCGACGCAGGTGAGTGTGACCCACTTGTGGGACACCCCCGCGCCGCACGGCCACCAGCTGCTGCGTGTGCCCCTTTGCCTCGCTCGCTGCCTGCCTCGCTGCCGGCTGCCGGCTGACTCCGCTGCCGATTGTTTTTACCTTGTTTTGACCGTAATTTGTGCCTGCTGTTTAATTCTGTGCCCGTGTTAGCATCTTTTCCCCATTTGTTTTGTGATTGTATTTTTTGTTGCAGTGTCAGCGTTCCTTCCTGTTTGCCCGCCTACCGCGCCGCCCTCGGCCTTCCCTCCCCGCTCCCCGCTTCCCGCCACCACCGCAGACCCCGCCCCTTTTTGCCTTCTGTTCCCTCCCCGCTCCCGCCTCCCAGCTGCTCCGCCCACCCGCGCACTTCGCCTTAAATGGCGACCGTGCGAACGCGCAGCGGTCACGCGCAGCGGGCGCGCCGATTGTGCGCCGAAGGCGCGCCAAAGGTAAGCCCGTCTGCGCCCGTCCGCGACCGGACCGCGCCCAGCGCCAGGACCCCTGGCCAACGAAGACCCCGACCGACCCGCCTGACGTACTCCGCCGCCACCCTCAGCGCACTCAACACCGGCCGACTCCCAGAATGCCACCAAGCCACACCACGACGCACCCACGGACCTTTCAGCTGCCACGCCTGCAAGTTCACCTGCATCCGGACCTGCCTTGCACCAGCACCCGCAAAGTCGAACACCAGCAGTACCCACCTCAAGTGCATCCTGCTCAACACCCGCTCCGTCCACAGACACGCCATCGAACTCTGGAACCTCCTAGACGCCACAGCCCCTGACGTTGCCTTCCTCACGGAGACCTGGATGAACGCCTCTTCAGCTCCCGACATCGCCATCGCTATCCCAGAGGGCTACAAGATCGTCCGGAGGGACCGCAACGCCAACCAGATGGGAGGTGGCATCGCCATCATCCACAGGAACACCATCCGTCTCACGACCAGCACCGACAACACCCTGACCAGCGCCGAACACCTGCATTTTCAGATCCACACCAACCCGAACACCACCCTCAGAGGCACCCTGATCTACCGACCCCCAGGACCACGCACCCAATTCAGCGAGGACATCGCCGACTTCGTCAGCCCGCATGCCCTCCCCTC
The DNA here is from genome assembly GCF_964263255.1 of Lissotriton vulgaris. Classification (NCBI taxonomy): domain Eukaryota; kingdom Metazoa; phylum Chordata; class Amphibia; order Caudata; family Salamandridae; genus Lissotriton; species Lissotriton vulgaris. Next base: position 73,020,142 of record NC_141689.1, read on the forward strand.
CGCCGACTACATCCTCCTGGGGGACCTCAACTTCCACCTGGAGAACAACAACGACCGCAACACCAGCACCCTGCTCGACAACCTCGCCAATCTTGGACTCAAGCAACTGGTGTCCACCCCCACCCACCTCGCCGGACACACACTCGACGCAGTCTTCTCTTCCAGCACAGACATCGACTTCAGCCACGCCACAGAGCTCCAATGGACGGACCACAGCTGCGTCCACTTCACCTTCAAGAGAGCGACGACCCACCACCACCAGCAACAGGCCGCCCGCAGAAGCTGGAACAAGATCACAGCAGACCAGCTCGCCACCTCCCTGAGCCAGCACCCTCCTGCCAGCTCAGCGAACCCCAGCCAGGCCGCCGACAACCTCACGAAGTGGATCAGCAGCTGCGCGGACGAGCTCGCCCCGCTGAGGACCCCGCCCAGCAGACCCAGCAGCAAGAAAGCCCCGTGGTTCACCGACGAACTCGAGCTCCAAGAAGAACTGCCGAGCCCTCGAGAAAGTCTGGAGAAGGGAACCTACACCGGACAACAGGACCTCCTTCAAGCTTGCCACCCGGAAGCACCACCAGCTGATCCGCGCCGCCAAGAAAACAGCTTTCAAGGACAGATTGGACAACAACGCACACAACAGCAAGGAACTCTTCAACATTGTGAAAGAGCTTTCCAACCCCAGCGCAGGAAACAACGACATCACCCCATCACAAGACCTCTGCAACTCCCTCGCGTCTTACTTCCACAACAAGATCGCGGACATACACAACAGCTTCAACAACCAACCAACGCACACCATGACCGAACAACCACCCCCCACCACCACCCTCCACGCCTGGGCCCCGATCAGCACCGAAGACACCATCCGCACGATGAACTCCATCCACTCCGGATCACTGACCGACCCCTGCCCTCACCACGTCTTCAACAAGGCCGACACTATCATCGCACCCCACCTGCGAGACATCATCAACACATCCTTCGACACCGCCACCTTCCCTGAGAGCTGGAAGCACGCCGAACTCAGCGCTCTACTCAAGAAACCAACAGCGGACCCCACCGAACTCAAGAACTACCGCCCCATCTCGCTCCTCCCGTTTCCAGCCAAAGTCATCGAGAAGACCGTCAACAAGCAGATGGCCGCCTTCCTCGAGACGAATGGATCCCTCGACCCCTCACAGTCCGGCTTCCGAGCCAACCACAGCACCGAGACCGCCCTCATCGCCGCCACCGATGACATCCGAGCCATGATGGACAACGGAGAAACAGCGGCCCTCATCCTCCTAGACCTCTCCGCGGCATTCGACACTGTCTGCCACCGCACCCTAGTACAGCGCCTCAGCAACATCGGAATCCAGGACAAGGCGCTGGAATGGATCATCTCCTTCCTCGACGGGAGAACACAGAGTCCGCCTACCACCGTACAAGTCAGAGGCCTCCGAAGTCATCTGCGGCGTCCCTCAAGGATCATCTCTGAGCCCCACCCTCTTCAACGTCTACATGAGCCCCCTCGCGGCCATCGCACGCAAACACAACCTCAGCACAATCTCCTACGCCGACGACACCCAGCTGATCCTCTCCCTGACCAACGACCCCGCCTCCGCCAGAGCCAACCTGCACGAAGGGATGAAAGAGGTAGCCGAATGGATGACGACCAGCCGCCTGAAACTGAACTCTGACAAGACGGAGGTCCTCATCCTGGGCTCTTCACCCTCCGCCTGGGACGACTCCTGGTGGCCTCCCGCCCTGGGCAACGCACCCAAACCAACAGACCACGCACGCAACCTGGGCTTCATCCTGGACTCCTCCCTCTCCATGTCCAGGCAAGTCAACAGCGTCTCCTCGGCGTGCTTCAACATCCTACGCATGCTACGGAAGATCTTCTGGTGGATCCCCACCGAGACCAGGAAGACCGTCACCCAGGCCCTCGTCACCAGCCGACTGGACTACGGCAACGCCCTCTACGCCGGTACCACCGCCAAGCTCCAGAAGAGACTCCAGCGGATCCAGAACGCCTCAGCCAGACTCATCCTCGACATCCCACGTACCAGCCACATCTCCGGACAGCTGAGAGACCTTCACTGGCTCCCCGTCAACAAAAGAATCACCTTCCGCCTCCTCACCCACGCACACAAAGCCCTACACGACCAAGGCCCGAGCTACCTCAACAGCCGGATCAACTTCTACGCTCCCAAACGCCACCTCCGATCAGCCAACCACGCCCTCGCCACCGTCCCCCGCATCCGAAGAGCGACTTCAGGAGGAAGGTCCTTCTCCTACCTGGCCGCCAAGACCTGGAACTCCCTCCCGTCCGACCTGCGCCTGACCCAAGACCACCTCTCCTTCCGGAAGAAGCTGAAGACCTGGCTGTTCGAGCAGTAGCGGCACCCCCCCCCACCCCCCCACCCCCCCCCCCCAGCACCTTGAGACCCTACGGGTATGTAGCGCGCTCTATAAGTGTCATTGATTGATTGATTGATTGATTACCCACAGATTACACATGGAGGGTGACAGACCGAGTAAAATGCTGGTGTTGGTCTTGCATCTACCATAATATCATTGATTGCACTGGATGGCGGGGTGGAACATTAACTCTACCTTAGAGCACTACCTACAAATGCTTTACACGAATACCACTAATGCCACCAGGGAGTCTAAAGGTAGACTCCTCAGAACTCTTTAGGTGACCTTGCTTACCCGGGAACAGGCTGAGACCCTGGCACTGCACCTACAGGCGGCGCTGGAGAGTATTCTGGCGGGAGAAACACCAGGATTGGACACACTCCCACCTGAGTTCTTTTACCACTGATTCCAGAATGGTCTGTTGAGAACGCTTCAGGAGGGTTTGGAGAAAACGTATTGCAAGGGCAGGCTCCCTGATTCTACAAGAGAGGCGCTAGTGGTGATATTAAAACCTGACCCCTAAGGCTTAGACATAAGCGTATATTGATCCCTATTGATGATCAATACTGATGTGAAACTGCTGGCCAGGGCTCTAGTGAATAGGCTCATATCGGTGCTGGTGGCTCTGGGCCACCCGTAGCAGTGAGGCTTTATACCGGGCCGCAGCACCCAAATTAATATGAGATTTCTGCACCATGCCATGGACGTTTTGGCCGAAACAAACCTTGAGGCAGCCGTGGTTGCCCTTGCTTTAGTAAAGGTTTTTGATACCTTATATCCTTAGTACATGTTAGCTGTATTGTAAGTCATGGGATTTGGACCCATCTTTCGAGTTTTCTTCAACCTGCTGTGTACAGACCCCATGGCTAGAGCAACGACTGGGCATATCGTCTTGGAGCGGTGCCCCATAGCAAGGAGCACCAGACTGGTGCCTTCCTTAGGGAAAAAAGCTTTTTGGAATGAGACACAGGTTAACCATCGGCAGCGAGGGCACGGCCAAAGCCCGTAGACCTGGATACAACATGCCTTGCAGAGCAGCACATACATGTGGGCTAGGCTCGACCTAAAATTCGTCAACAATGTTTGATAAATTACATTAATCAAAACCATTTTAAACGGGTTCTTCAAGCTGATTATCGTCAAACTTTCAAACAACTCATTAAAACCCCTATTGTTTCAATGGTTTCCTTCTCCAGGTAGGGAAAGCCAATGTCACATAGTGTGAGAGGGCTGTCTCAAATGCTAAACTGGCTTCTCATCGTTTGCCGTATTTAGTTTAATTTAGTAGAAGACACAAAGCCTTCTTAATCTTCCATTCCTCTTAGAAATGACCTAAGTGCACCGGGAACGGAATTGACTCATGCACTCTGGACTAGTTTAACCTGAAACGGGTACGAAGGAAGGGATCCACCTAAGGGAGGATAGGACGTCTAGAGACCAGTGACCTTTAACTCACCAGATTTGGCCACAAACAGGCTTCTTTTCTGTCAGGCAAACTTAGATAGTACTCCTTTTGTCTCACCAGCCAGTCCTATATGACATTTTAGCCTTCGAGTTTCAATCCCTCTCCTAAATGTTCCTGGAAGTGCAGTACGTCCCTTTGCATGTTTTTCCATTGTAGTGTGGCTCTGAGCCTGGGAATCTGTTGCCTGACCCCAGAGACAAGACTCCAGGCCATCTCTGGATTAGGTAAGGTCAGTCCTGGAGCATCTCTGACTGCTGTGTGCATGGATTCTGAGGCAGCTTCAAGCTTCTAACTTAAGTGATTTTCAACTCATTCTCCTCAGTCAAACTGCCCCAACATTCATCTACACCACAGCCAAGTGGAACAGCTTTGTAGGTGTTGCTGCCCTATGACTGGGTTCAGACCTCTCAGTGCAGAATTCTGCACTCTGGTCATATGTACCTTACAAGAGCCTCGCAAAAGAAGACTTTCCATACAAAGTGACTTACTTATATCATGGCCATCACAATCTTTTCTACAACAACTCGATGTTGGTGCCACCCATTCGAGGGGCGTTCTCGTATTTGAGCCCTTTCACACACTGTAAGCCTTTGGCGTTTCAATAAACTACCAACAGAATTCATGAAATATAAATCAGAGCAAGCAGAGCCTGGACTTGTTTTCCACCAGTTTTATTTGCATTATATTTCATAATTTCATACTTACCTTCTCAAGTTCTCCTTGTAGGGTTAGTTGGCATTCTGGATGTGCTTACACTGCCAGATATTCAGATCCTTTGCAGGCTGTTCCATTACCCAGCTTGACCAGACTGAGACTATACTGGTGATGGGCATACAGTCATAGTAAACTCGACTCATGACACTACACTCCTGTTTTTAAATCATAATTTCCCTATACATTCAGATGAATTCATGTCACAGAAATTCAGGCCCAATCTTTCAGGAGGAACGACCCATAAAAACTGCTTCATCCCTCCTTAATTGATTCCCAGTCAGGTCGGTTTTGTGCACATACTCAGATTTCATTGAAAGAGAAGGTGGGCAATATGGCTAAGGGCAAGCATGAGGTAAGGATCACCTATATCATTATATTTTTATTTAGATCATCATATGAGCATTCTAGTTTTAATGTAGTTCTCTCGTTGCGGCTGCATTTTTAGCTTGTCAAATGGAGTGGCCACATTGACGGTCTCATCGCCAGTTCTGCTGGTGGGCAGTGTCTTCTCGCCCCTTTGCTGTAGTTATCCATTCAAGCTTGCTACTTGATTTAAGGTAGCTATATTCTTGGAAATACTCTGTATATGTATTGTGTTAAAGATCTCTGCTTGCTTTTGGGTTGTATTTGATGTCTCATTCCACAATGGACCTTCTCACGGACGTCTGCTTGTTATAAGCTTCAGCGGCGCTGGAGGAGCTTGGCAAGTAGTAGTCATCAAGCAGAGCATGTTGGCGCAATCCAGTGTTTCTGGCTTAAGTGGATCAAAGCAGGTTACAATAGCTGGATTTTCTCTATAACAATGGTGGGCAGATGAATGATTTTGCCCTCCTTGAAGGTGTATATCCACGTCTAATCTTCCCTGGATTACAGAGACCAGCTTTATCAAAGCTTGGTTTAGTGTGAGATTGGTTTTCTTTCTTGGGGTAATTCAGGAGTTTCTTTGTTGGTGTGTTTGTTTCCATGGAGTTACCAATACTGTGTTCCTTTGGGACGTCAGTCACCGATGCGTGGGATTCCTCTTCCTTGGCCTTGTGAGCTTGGAGTGTCCTGGCATGCCGTTTGGCTTGGTTTCTAAAAGTTTCCATTACTTATGTTTTTTCAGCAGAGCTGTAGACGTATGTGATGTCGTACGATAAAGCCATGATGGGTTGTTGGCCACATAATTTATACAAGTGGGACACAGCAGGCAGTAATAGAAAAGGTACTGGTATTGCTGTTGATGAACCATGTTTAGCCAATGTCAAAACACATCTCTTGGACATGGAATTCCTCTATAGCCTATATACAGTAAATCACAAAAAAAGCCAAGCGTTGTTAGCTTCTTCAGCACCAGTGTCTTTGTCTCCACCCTTTTGATTAGATTCTAAACGCGGGCGCTAAAAATGTCCCTCTTGTGATGGGATCGTTTTAGAAGCCTTGTTCAGGAGTTCTTTAAATAGGTAATGGGTCTAGGGTTTGACGGTGTGGCTCCTTTTTGTGACGTAGGGGGTTTATGGCGCCAACAAGCATTATTAACTTTGATAGGTAGTGGTTTTAGAGAAAATGAATGCGTGAACAAAAACCCTAGGCAGTCAACAATATGGCAAACAAGTAAAATAACATGACAGCGAAAACAACATGCAAGGAAAATTCAATTAAAAATAATCATGATTTTAATGAAGATAAGTAAAAATCATACATGTAATTGATATAACCATCACCGTATGATAGTAACATAAAAAATATATATTTCATACATTTATTATTTCATAATACAAAGTACATTCATATAAACAATATCACTAATATCTACAGAAAACCACACTGTGGCGAGAGAAACTTAGAGAAAATGAACACATTCTTGTCTTCTTTTAAAAGAAAATTCTATAGCATTCTTTTGCGAGTTAATTCTTCTAACGGCCTAGGCAATATTAGCTGGGGTGGGCGTTGTACTGGTTTTTCTTAGATGGGTTACTGTTTTAGAGGCCATGGGCATTATATTGTTGATGGTGTTTTTTTTTTTTTAATACATGTAAAGCGGTTCTTGGTCATTGCATGATTTCCTTTAGATGGGTAGAGCCTAGGGTCTTTGAGGATAGTACCTGTTTCTCTAGATGGTTAGCGGTTCTAGAGACCATGAACACGTCATTGTTTTTTTTTTTGATGGTTAGTGGTTTTAGATTGGTAGCGGTTCTAGAAGCCTTGGGCAGTATGCTGGGTTCTGTAAATGGTAACCGTTCAAGAAGCTCAAGAGACCATGGGTACTGTACTGTTTTGTTGTTGTTTTTTTTAAACATGAATATCGGTTCTAGAGGCATTGGCCATGGAACTGTTTTCTTTAGATGGGTAGGGGCTTTGGCCATAGCACCTGTTTCTCATGCTGGATAGCCGTGCTAGAGGGCATCAGTGCATTAGTGGTATCTTTTGATATATAGTGGTTCTAGAAGCAAGGATTTGCTACTAGTTTCTTTAGATGGGTATTTTTTCTAAAGGCCATGGATACAGTATAGGTTTCTTTTGATGCATAGTGCTCCGCGAGGCCATGTACATGGTGCTGGGTACTTTAAATAGGGAGCGTTTCTAGAGGACATGGACCTGGCATTGTCTTTACAAGGCTAATGGTTCTAGAGGTACTAGTGTTTTTGGTACATAGTGGCTCTAGAGACATAGGACACAACATTGAGTTCTTTATGTTGGTAGTTTCAGAGGCACATGACCTAGTTTTATTTTAGAGGACTCCAGCTCAGGTTTGTACCCGGTTCAGGAGAAGGTGATGGCTACTTGGTCGCTAGTGGAAGTAAAGACCTAACCAAGCCTCTTTTATACTTTAAGGTTGCATGGGTTTGAGCCGGTGCCAAGAAGCACTATCAATAGATCTTGAGGACTGCTATTTAATAAAACCTACCTTGCTAAGTTTAAACTGATAGGCCATCATTTGGTTATCAACAAACCTGGTAAAGGCTATTTTCTAACCCACTTAAACTAGGCCTTCAATTGGCCGTACATTTGCCCCAATAACGCTTCAGTATAACCTGGTACCCATCACAGCTTCCCCCTGATCTGTTAAATTATGTTATTGTCTAGCCCAATTTGTCTAACCATATTAACCCTTTTGCGAAACCTTGATAATCTGGTGTTACAGCTAGAGCCTGGGTGTATTCATTTACTTTTCTGGCTAGCTTCTAGGGATAAACCTCTCTTAGTATATAGTTCAAAAATAACATTTTTGCAATTTAGCACTAAATATAAATGACAGGAAAAAATCTCACTCTGTGGTACCCCAAGGATTTTCATAATTTTAAATTCACTTGAATCAAATGTGTTGCCTTCTTACCACACAACCGAATCCAAATTCGAAGTTCCTAAAAAACAAAAAACGAAGTTATGGAAGCTACTGATAGATCGGCAGAACTTCATAAGTATTCATGATCTCACTGGTCCTCAACCCCGAGTGGTTCTGTTTCTTGTTATCAAATGATCTACTATTTTTCCAGGAAAATGTAAATCTTCCATCATGCTTTCCATCTCTACATATTTTAATTAAAGAAACTTTTGTCCAGTACCTTTCTTCACCTAACTTTCAAAGCCCAATGAGTTTATTATGAACCTGTAAATATCGCATGAACCCTGGAGTGCTGCCATTTGTTGTGACATTTAACCTCTTCCTGTCTTCCTCACACACAGGTGTGTGAGGGAGATGGTGGGTCTCGCCTTTTACATCCCAGAAAGAATTGAAGAAGTCTAAACTCCAAACTCTGGCATGGGTAAAACTAGACAGAAAAGATCAAGCCACCTTTTGATCACCCAGTTTGTTAGCCATTTGAAGTTAAAGTAATGTATACATTTATTATTTTTGGAGTCCTAAGCACCTGGTCGAATATTGTAAACAAGACTGTTGGACTTGCGCCATTCTGCAGGGTCATCCCCAAACATTTTGCCTTCACCTTTCTTTTTTCTGAACCGGTCTTTGTTGGCTTTTAGGACTATGTGCACTTTACTACTGGTAACCAGTGCTGAAGTGTGTATGCTCTTCCCTTAAAATATGGTAAAATTGGCTTAAACCCAATTAGCTTATTTAATTTACTTGTAAGTCCCTAGTAAAGTGGCTCTACCTGTACCTAGGGCCTGTAAATCAAATGCTGCCAGTGGGCCTGCAGCACTGATCGTGCCACCCACTTAATTAGCCTTTTAAACTTCTGTCCGACCTGCCATTGCAGTCTGTGTGTGTGCGGTTTTAAACTGCCATATGGACATCGCAAGATAAACCATTTGCCTTGTGAGGTACATGAAGGGCTGATAACAAAGTCTTCTACTGGACCCGATTGAGACGTAGTGGGATGGACAAGCTGCTGTTTGCATGGCATTGGGTCAGGCAGCTCTCTGCTGCACCACTCGAAATATTGGCACCCCAGCGCCCAGCTTGCCCGGGCCCAAGGCCGGCCCTGCATGCATGGTAATGGAGCGGGTTCTCGAGATCTGTCTGGTTCACATTTACTCACAATGTGAAAGCCGCCAATTTTCATTTGGTAGTTAGGTCGCTACAGCACTTTACATTTAACTACCCCAAACCTTCTTCTAGGAGCAGGGACCAGAAGACAGTTAGGTGTCTTCCATCTCCCCCATTGGTTGGTGGAATGGAAGTCTTCATCTTCTGGCGCCATCAACACTTTTACTTTCCGTTCACACAGGAGGTTAGGAGTTTCCTGGTTTCATTCTTCTTAACATCAGAAGTCCTCGCCAAAACCCATCCTACTCACCAGTGTCCGACCCAACATCCCTCCCTCTAATCGAACTTCTATAGCAGTGGATCCTAACAATATTTAAAACCCACATCTTTGGATTTCCTTCCTCAAGAGGTCTCTTGGCCCTCAGCATAGGTGCCTGTTCAGTGCTATTTTCTTTGCCAGCGCCTAGAGCGGCATCCCGGAGGCCCCAGAGATTGTGGTACATAAAATAGCTTTTTTTCCCCCTCAAATTGCAAACACATTCTTTCACTAAAGTTCACTTGGTGCGCTGATTAGCAAACCGCCATTACTACACTGGCAAACCTCTCCACACCACTACTCTGCTTTTGTGTGTTTTTTTTTTAAGAAATAAACATTAGAATGTAATTTGGCTTGTAATCCCAAAATCTAATATCTCGTAAAATGCAGAGCTTTATTCGTCTGTAATGCAAACCAACTGACTTCAAGATCCTGCGATATTTCTATGGTGTCTACAGATAGTCAAGTCAAGTCAAGTCAAATAATTTATATAGCGCACTACATACCCAGAGGGTCTCAAGGCGCTTAGGAAGGGGAGGAGGATTACTTGTCAAATATCCATGTTTTAAGTTGCTTTCTGAATGCTAGGTGGTTCTGGGTAAGGCGAAGGTAAGTGGGGAGTGAGTTCCATGTTCTAGCAGCCAGGTATGAGAAGGATCTGCCTCCCATGGTGGTCTTGTTGATGCGAGGCACAGTGGCGAGGGCTTGGCTGGAAGAACGTAGTTGGCGGGAGAGGGTGTAGAAGGACAGTCGTGAGTTGAGGCATTCTGGTCCGATGTCGTAGAGTGATTTGTGTGCGTGGGTTAGCATTCGGAAAGTGATTCTCTTATTGACGGGTAGCCAGTGGAGGTCTTTCAGGTGACCAGAGATGTGTTTGTTGCGTGGGATGTCTAATATGATCCTGGCTGAGGCGTTTTGGATTCGTTGGAGTTTCTTCTGGAGTTTAGCGGTAGTACCTGCGTAGAGGGTGTTTCCGTAGTCCAGTCGGCTCGTGACCAGAGCATGGGTGACTGTTTTCCTGGTTTCGGTGGGGATCCAGCGAAATGTTTTTTTGAGCATGCGAAGAATGTTGAAGCAGGATGAGGATACGGCGCTGACTTGTCTGTTCATTGAGAGTGAAGAATCCAGGATGACGCCTAGGTTCCGTGCGTGGTCTGTCGGGATGGGTGCTTTTCCAAGGGCTTCCGGCCACCAAGAGTCGTCCCATGCAGAGGGGGATGTACCTAAGATGAGGACTTCTGTTTTATCTGAGTTCAGTTTCAGACGGCTGTGTTTCATCCATTCGGCAACTTCTTTCATTCCTTCGTGTAGGTTAGTTTTGGCGCTGCTGGGGTCATTGGTGAGAGAGAGGATCAGTTGAGTGTCGTCAGCGTAGGAGATGATGTTGAGGTTGTGTTGGCGTGCGATGGCTGCGAGGGGGCTCATGTATACGTTGAAGAGGGTGGGGCTGAGTGAGGATCCTTGTGGTACGCCGCAGATGACTTCTGTGGCCTCTGACTTGAATGGTGGGAGGCGGACTCTTTGGGTTCTTCCGGTGAGGAACGAGGTGATCCATTCAAGTGCTTTTCCTTGTATTCCGATGTTACTGAGGCGTTGTAAAAGGGTGCTGTGGCAGACTGTGTCGAATGCTGCAGAGAGGTCGAGGAGGATGAGGGCGACTGTGTCTCCATTGTCCAGTAGAGTTCGAATGTCGTCTGTTGCTGCGATGAGGGCGGTTTCAGTGCTGTGTTTTGCTCGGAAGCCAGATTGTGAGGAGTCGAGGGATTTGTTGGCTTCGAGGAAACCGGCGAGCTGGTTGTTGACAGCTTTCTCGATTACTTTGGCCGGGAATGGAAGGAGCGAAATGGGGCGGTAATTTTTGAGTTCGGTGGGGTCCGCTGTGGGTTTTTTCAGAAGGGCGGTGAGTTCAGCGTGTTTCCAGTTTTCCGGGAAGGTGGCGGAGTTGAAGGAGCAGTTGATGACGTCTCGGAGGTGCGGTGCTATGACAGAGTCTGCTTTGTTGAAGATGTGGTGAGGACATGGGTCTGTGGGGGATCCTGAGTGGATGGGATTCATCAGGCGGATGGTGTCCTCAGTGGAGATTGGGTTCCAGTCGTTAAGGGTGTTCACGGGGGGAGAGTGTTCAGCATATGGTTGGGTGGGTTGGTTTCCGGGTTGGTTGTCGAAGCTGTTGTGGATGTCTGCAATCTTGTTGTGGAAGAATGAGGCTAGGGAGTCGCAGAGGGCTTGGGAGGGGGTGATGTCGTTGGAGTTGGCCGAGGGATTGGAAAATTCCTTGACGATGTTGAAAAGTTCCTTGCTGTTGTGGGCGTTGTTGTCAAGTCGATCCTTGAATGCTGTTTTCTTGGCCTTTCGGATTAGTTGGTGGTGAGTGCGGGTTGCGTTTTTGAAGGCGTCCTTGGTGCTAGTGGTTGGGTCTTTTTTCCAGGCCTTTTCAAGGGAGCGGCAGAGTTTCTTGGACTTCTTAAGATCATCGTTGAACCATGAGGCCTTCTTGTTGCCAGGTTTGCTTTGACGTTTTTTCAGTGGTGCTAAGGTGTCGGCGGTGTTGGATAACCATAGGGTGAAGTTGGCGGCGGCTTGGTCTGGGTTAGAAGAGTGGGCTGGGGTGTTTAGAAGGAGCGATGAGGAGATCTGGTCGATGGTGATTTTGTTCCAGTTTCTTTGCAGAGTTGGTTGGAGGTGGTTGATGGGTTTTGGCTTGTTGTAGGTGAAGTGAACGCAGCTGTGGTCAGTCCAGAGGAGATCCGTAGTGTGGCTGAAGGAGACATGATTGCTGGAGGTGAAGATGGGGTCGAGAGTGTGACCTGCGATGTGGGTGGGGGAAGTGACCAGTTGTTTAAGTCCGAGATTGGCGAGGTTGTCCAAGAGGGTGGTGGTGTTGCGGTCGTTGATCTTTTCAAGGTGAAAGTTGAGGTCTCCCAGAAGGATGTAGTCTTTGGAGGGGAGCGCGTGAGGAGTGATGAAGTCCGTGATGTCTTCACTAAATTTTGCGCGGGGTCCTGGTGGTCTGTAGAGGAGGGTGCCTCTGAGTGTGGTCTTGGGGTCGATGTGGATCTGGAAGTGAAGGTGTTCGGAGTTGGCGAGGTTGGCGTCAGAGCTGGTTGAGATGCGGATTGATTTCTTATGGACGATAGCGATTCCTCCTCCTGTGTGGCAGGTACGGTCCTTGCGAGTGATCTTATAGTCTTCAGGGATGGCAATGGTGATGTCTGGGGCGGAGGAAGCGTTCATCCATGTTTCTGTTAGGAAGGCGATGTCCGGAGAGATGGTGTCAGGAGGTTAGGCCTGCTGGTGGTTATTGGTGACTGCAGAGTGGTTTGCACCCGGGCAAGGGATTGACTGCAAGAATTTACAATTTTTGTAAAAATAGAGATACCCGATTCAACCCTGCCCCTCTGCCTAGAACCTCTTCCTGCTCAACCTTTTTGTCCCCACTGCCCTACTTTTGCCTTACTCAGGCTTCCTCTTTCTAGGACCCATGACCATACAACCTGAGGTTGCAGAGACTGGTACCCGACATAAGCATTTGAAGACTATTGTGGATCTTTTTGGGATTCTGTTGTTCTCATTGGACTCCCCCGAACTCTTGTTGGACAGACACCTTCTCGGAAATTGATTACTACGTTGTATTTTTAGTTGGACTTCTCCACTTATCTTTCTTCTAACAATGGTCTGCATTATGGCAGCATTGGCAGGCAGTTCAAGAAAACTACTACTTTACTTCCTCGCTGAACAAGATGAGACGAATCTCCAGGCAGGTCACTCAGGACATTCAACACGCGTAAATTAAAAATGCGCATAATTGAAAACACAATGACAATCCAAGGCATGCTAAGATGCTTGTATGCTACGAGTGACTGCTCCAAGCATCTTTCCATCATTTAACTGCTTGGTCTTGTTTTTGGAAGAGACAGCAGTCCTGTGCAACACAATCTGACCTTTCCCCATTAGGAGATGTCCAACCTTATCTGCTAGGGTGCATCCTACTGGCAACAGCAAAAGTGTTTGAAGTAGCATATTCAGCACAATTGAGTATTTGTTATTACCAAGAGCAGTGGCAACCAAGCTAAGTTATACATTATTAGCATTTGGAAGAGGCGTTTTTCAGAAGCTGTGCTCGTTCGCTACGCTGAAGTTTATAACTTTCGCTTCCAACTGTGTGGTATTGTTGTTTCTTAAATGGCCCACTTATGCTTCCAAATGTGTTGGTAGCGGCAAGCCCAAAACATGTTGTTCGGTATGTCCTCAAGGTAGAGAAGAATGTGAGTCGCAGGTCCTTCAGCTCGACCAGGAGTCGACTGGAAATTATACGGTCGCCCAGTATAACGTTTGAAGATCTTCCTTTTTAAAAGGTAGACTCCTAGACTTTGACCTGATTACTGTGCCTTACTGGATAGATGTCCCTGAGACATTGAATGGTTGCTGGGTTTGGAATATCTTTGTTTAGAAGAGGCCGTGGCCAGGCGGTGTCTTGTGGACCATGGAGAGTTTCCTGATCTCAACCGCTTGAGAACTCTCTTCCTTGATGTCTCTCCTTGTGCCTCTGTGTTCTTCAAGCATGGACTCGAAACACTGAGCATGTCCACCCACACTATTGCTTCGTATTCTTGCAGATCACATAATCTTTTAATGGCCTGCTACCCTCACCTTCCAGTCAAGAAGTATTGATAATCTAAAATATTGCACACGCTCAAATTGGAGTATGTTTGAGCGATGCACAAGCAAACAGATGCTTCCCCTTTTGGGCTGTTTTGTCCCTTTAACTGATTTTTCATTCACACTGTGCTCATTTAAAAACTCTGTTGGGGTCAAATTTCAGAACATGCCCCAATGCATTTAGGAGAATCCCTTCATCAGGGGCCCAAATTATACTTGTATTTATCCAAACTATGAAAAAACAATATGGAAAATGATACATGAGCCAAATGACTATGTCACATATAGGAGCACTCTCTGATGGTATTACATGCTAGATTTAGCGCAGAACAATGGAAATCCTCCACTAAGACAACTGGAAAGACTCGCTGTGCACATACCGACAATCAGGAAAATCTGTCAGAAGTACACTGGTTGTCCCCTACTGATGCGCAATAAGAAAATCAGTGGGAATATGGTCACAACTATCCTGTGTGGTTAAAAATGTGTTGCACAGAGGCAATCTAATACGATGGACCCAATATGGACCAAAACCAGTAAAGCGCTTGCAGAAACTGTGACTGTGTGCTGGGCGCCCACCTGCCTACAATCCAAGAAAGAGGAATTTAAAAACAGGGGGCAACAATGAGTATACACAGTGTAAGACGGCATGAACATCATTCCTGGACAATGACAAGATGTAGCGCAGCGTGGGAAACGCATCTGATGGACTGAAAATGCTGACACGTCAGAACCCAGTAAGTTAAATGGGTACGTTGACCTGAAAGTGCATGAAGGGTCCAGAATCTAGCGGTACAAAAGGGGGTGGTGATGGACGGAGCATCTGAATCAATCAAACACTCACACCCAGTCAAAAGATCTGGGTTAAATCCATCACCGTTCTTTAGCCCACTCTGCCACCCCAGTTCAGACATGGCTATATGCAAATCAGTCTGACCCTGTGCCTCATGGGAACAGTCCAGCCCGAACTGCCAAGCCATGTCTTCCCTGGACCGGAAACAAGCTTCCGAGGGCCGGTTTCTGGCATTCCAGCCGTCTTCAGCCCGGCTTGCTTGAATCCAGTGGCAAAGTGAGCAAGGGACTCACGTCTGAGCATACCCTGCCACACTTATGGCGGCCAAAAGCGGTACAAAAGGGGGTGGTGATGGACGGAGCATCTGAATCAATCAAACACTCACACCCAGTCAAAAGATCTGGGTTAAATCCATCACCGTTCTTTAGCCCACTCTGCCACCCCAGTTCAGACATGGCTATATGCAAATCAGTCTGACCCTGTGCCTCATGGGAACAGTCCAGCCCGAACTGCCAAGCCATGTCTTCCCTGGACCGGAAACAAGCTTCCGAGGGCCGGTTTCTGGCATTCCAGCCGTCTTCAGCCCGGCTTGCTTGAATCCAGTGGCAAAGTGAGCAAGGGACTCACGTCTGAGCATACCCTGCCACACTTATGGCAGCCAAAAGCGGTACAAAAGGGGGTGGTGATGGACGGAGCATCTGAATCAATCAAACGCTCACACCCAGTCAAAAGATCTGGGTTAAATCCATCACCGTTCTTTAGCCCACTCTGCCACCCCAGTTCAGACATGGCTATATGCAAATCAGTCTGACCCTGTGCCTCATGGGAACAGTCCAGCCCGAACTGCCAAGCCATGTCTTCCCTGGACCGGAAACAAGCTTCCGAGGGCCGGTTTCTGGCATTCCAGCCGTCTTCAGCCCGGCTTGCTTGAATCCAGTGGCAAAGTGAGCAAGGGACTCACGTCTGAGCATACCCTGCCACACTTATGGCGGCCAAAAGCGGTACAAAAGGGGGTGGTGATGGACGGAGCATCTGAATCAATCAAACACTCACACCCAGTCAAAAGATCTGGGTTAAATCCATCACCGTTCTTTAGCCCACTCTGCCACCCCAGTTCAGACATGGCTATATGCAAATCAGTCTGACCCTGTGCCTCATGGGAACAGTCCAGCCCGAACTGCCAAGCCATGTCTTCCCTGGACCGGAAACAAGCTTCCGAGGGCCGGTTTCTGGCATTCCAGCCGTCTTCTGCCCGGCTTGCTTGAATCCAGTGGCAAAGTGGATTCTGCTTAATTCAGACACTCTGTTCATCACCACCCCCTTTTCTGAAGGGTCCAGAATCTAGAGCAGTAATCTATGGAGGCGCCATTTTGAGTGTTAATGCATGGTTCAAAAAAATCCCTGAGGCACTGAACAGGTAACCTATAAACTGTGTGATACTTGGCTTCTAACAAAATATGTCTGGGCCTAATCTGAGATGGAAGGGTTGGCAAAAAATTGATGAGGTGGAATGCGATTGCCAGTGGTTGGACTCATTACAGGGATTCCTCACATCACCTTTTCCTGTGTGATACAATACCCTAAATGGCCAGAGGTCGGCCCAGACCTGCCACTGGAACCAACCTACATGCGACTGAAACCTGACTTGGGTTGCTTATGTTAGAGTTCGAGAGAACCTGGCTTGGCAGTTTGTCCTGAACTGTTGCTATTGTAGCAGGAACGAGACTGATTTGCATATGGATGGGTCTAATCCCAAAAGTCCAATAGGCTGGAATATTACCTAGAGCATTTGACACAGATTTGACTCACTGCAAGCATTTCTCCAATCACTTTCTGTGTGTTTGACTAAAAATGTCCGCCATGTCGGATATACTCAATAGTGTTGGCATCTGTAAAGATAGGACACAGACAACATTCAGTGACACAAATCAGGTTGAAATGGGGGAAATGAGATAGAGTTGGATTCACATATAAGACACCACGGAGCTGCAGCCAAACCTTTGCAGCAACTTGACATCTAAGTAAATATGATGTTGGCTGAAGCCAGGGTAATGTGAGGGTCATTAGAATCTTTAGAAAATGGATGGTCTCTTTTAGGTACGTAACCAAGTGTAGCTCTTCTGCTACCATCCCATCCCTCCTAGCTAGGGGTAAGACTGTTGCTTGCAGCGAGTGTGTGGCTGTC
The DNA here is from genome assembly GCF_964263255.1 of Lissotriton vulgaris. Taxonomy (NCBI): domain Eukaryota; kingdom Metazoa; phylum Chordata; class Amphibia; order Caudata; family Salamandridae; genus Lissotriton; species Lissotriton vulgaris. The sequence goes on from NC_141689.1 coordinate 73,037,106, forward strand.
TTCCGGCAGCCAGTAGCAAACAGAGCTGTGAATTGGTCTTATTTTTGGCTTGCGGGGTTTAAAATGCAAAGTTGAAATACTTAAGTTTGAAAACTTTCTGTATTAAAAATGTCTGTTTTTATGCTGAACGTCGATAATTTAAAGCAAATGTAAGTGTTCTGTTTAGGTTCAAAGCGTAGAATGAACCTTCTTTAGGAGAGCAGTAGGCAGACCCCCCAAGTATTACTCATTGTGAGTGAGACTCACACATTTGGAGTCTATGAGGTGCCAGGTTTTTAGGAACCCGGTGGTGCCAGGGGATAACACCCGAAGACCTCTGAGTTCTCCCTGTTCCGGACCACAGAAACCAAGAGTCTTCTAGTTGAAGTCAGAGATCGAGTTTTATTGGCTGCAACCAAGTAGCATGTGTTCTAGAAGCACGACAGCACGGGTCGTAAGTTCTCAGGAGACTGTTAGTTTTTACAGAACCAGCCTTCTCCTTTCATACATAGTATTACACTTCGGGCAAGAATTCTTGAGTTTATAATACGGTCATAGACATATTTACACAATAGAGCAAAACGCACAGTCATGTTGACCAACCCATATTTTAGATGTCCAGTTTGTGATAGATGACCCAGCCCAGCCCGGAATTACAATAAGATATCGATGAAACCCCAATAAAACAGGGCACCTCCTCGTCGTAAAACTGGCCATAAACAAGGAGCATGGACAGGTGTATGTGTGCAGAAAACATGGTCTGTATGTAGTGAATGGTTTATGGCATGTTGTGCTTTGATGATATCTTACTCGGCCACTGGGCGAGGAGCTGCCCAAACAGGTTGGGCAGGAGGCGGTGGAGTCAGTTCGGCCAGGTCATGGGGAAGTCATCTAAGGTGGACGTGTCCTTTCAGATCAAGCTCGGCCTTAATCGATTGACTTATATGAGGGCAAGCCATAAGATGGATGCCGTTCACAAAATGGAGTCCGAGGGTTCAGGATGGAAACCACGATTTAAGGGTGACAGCATTACTCAATCAAGACGCAAATGCATAGGGATAATGTCCTAATCATTACCGGTCCGTAGACACCAAGTTCGTCTTGGTACGGTGATATTTTCTGACACGAGTGTTGGACCTCTGTACCGGTATTACAGCAGGGTCCAGAATTTCAGAACCACATCTAGATTGAGCTCTCACCCACAAAAACTTAAAATACCCCACCTGTTGAGAAGTACTGGAACTTGAACTTTAAATATGCTTCTGTTCATCGCTCGTTTGTGTGCACAGCAGCTCCTGGAACCCGCAGAAATCCATCTCCGTACAGAGGCAGCCCCTCCCAGAGAACCCCTTCAGGTGACAGGAGGGACTACTTTGGATTCATCCGCAAGCTACTCTACTATTTCATTACTGATCAATGTAGTATACTTTTAAAGCAAATTGATTTCTTTTATGGTTTCGATTATTTTTCTGTCACACATCTCATTTTGTCTTTGTCAGAATTTATGACATTGCTTCCTGCGATGCCATAAAATATGGTAAGTTGTTACCACTCCTAAGATTTCTGAGCTCGAGAGCTCTGCAATAGGTTTAGGGTTAGAGGTTGTTGGCACAGGGTTCGCTTTAGCCTTCTAGCTGGTTTTAATATAAGCATTAGGATTGGGGCCAGCATTGGGGCGATATTTTCCCTTATTTTATTTTCATTTTAAGATTACGTTTTCGAAGTTATATTTGTAACCGTTGAAATAATGTTCAGAAGTGTATGAATTTCGGTAGTTTTTTCAGAATAATTGCTTTAGACGTTACAGTTTAGGTATCATGATGTTCAGCCGATTTACTATCGATCCACTAAACTTTTCATAAAGACCAGTCAAATGTATTTTATAGCCTTAACTTTTCACTGGTCTCTTATAAGCCTGGATTTTCAAGTTGTGGTTGTTGCTGTTTTCTCAACATAATGAAATAAGCAGAGGTCGAAGTGGGTGGGATCTGTGGGGCACAACTACCCATACATTTTTAGTTGAACAAAAACACTTTCCCGTCAACTTTCTTGGTATGGTTAATTTCCACAGCTGAGATACCAGAGCTGAAATGAAAATGAGAGGGTCTCCTGTGCTGTGAAGCAGAGGGGGGCACAGACAGCTGAACAAGAAAAAAAGCCTCTTTGCCAGTGTGTCTGCTGCCTGAAAAAATGGAAAATGTGTGAAAGTGGTTAACCTGCAGATGTAAATGTTGCTTGGAAGCGTATTGGTGTTAATTGATGGACGCTTGAAGCTTCCTGGTGACAAAAGGTTTATTTTCTTGAGAGTTATTGTAAGAGTGCTAACAGCTGAGTTGTGGAGTGCACGCTTTTAACACTAGTCTGATTGTGTATCACTAAAATATATATTTTAAAAACACTTTTTAATATTAAACCTAAATTTTTTAAGCATTGTGTGGCAACCTATCTTATATTGTGTAAGAATTGCAAGTTTAAACTAATGACTTTCATATTTACAGTGCTTTCTATCATAGGCTGTGACCTCTTAGCACCAAAAATACACAAGTCACTATTACCCCAGTATTGGAACTTTCATAGATTCCCATGCTTTGTATCATTCCCCGTCGTCGGAATGGGAGTCTCGGTAACAAAAATACCATAGCTGTAGGTGCAAAAGACAATGGAAAAAGGCCTAGGCCTCATTTCCTTTTATAGCATATCACCCTCTTTGTATAAAAGAGACCAAACTTTGACATCAGCCAATCAGAAGTGCCTCACCACTTAGAACCTTCCTGAAGGAACCTCAGAGCCTCAGATTTTCTACCGCACGTTGTGCTTAGGGAGTCTCCTTTGAGCTCTGCTCAACTTCTACTCTTCAAAAGGATTTTCTTCAGGATTTTCTTCAGAATCTTTCAGATTCACTTCAGGATTGTTGCTGCCTTCCAGGATGTCGGAGATTGAGAAGAAAAAAGCCCTTTTCAAGCCTTGTTCCACCTGTGGCAAGAAAAGGCTTTTTGTGGAGGATAAGCATAAGGACTGCATATATTGCCTCTATCCTGACCACCAGGCTGCTGACTGTAAGATCTTTCGCACCTTTTCCACCAAAACCCTCTGGGACCGTGAGGGTAGGCTCTTGACATGGCTTCAAAAGCTTAAATCCAGGAAGGACACTGTCTCAAGTGACAGTGAGGATGCAGCGTCGATGTCTTCTACGAGAAGGTCAGTGAAGAGGAGTAGGGGTTCCCCTTCTCCTTCTTTGGAAAGATCTTCAAAGGCCTCAAAAAAGACCCCCAGTGAGTCTGAGAGCCCAGGTCCCAGCAAATCTCCTCACAAAAGTGTAAAGGAGAGGGAAGGACCAACTACACCTTCTACAGGTGAGAAGACTGCCACAGCCTTCAAAACACCTTCATCCCAGTCTTCTGAGAGGAGTTCAAAGTCCTCGACGACGAAGACGTCGACGGCGGAAGTTCCGTCGAAGAAAACACCGAAATCAGGTTTGACGACGTCGAAGGCACCATAGACAGGGGGTTCGTCTATGAAGCAACCGTCGACGGCGGGGTCCTCACCGTCGACGGAGAAACCGAAGACGCCGACGACGAAGGTGTCGACGACTAAGGTGCCGTCGACGACGAAGGTCCCGTCGACGACGAAGGCTACAGTGGTGTCGACGACGATGGTGCCGATGACGACAACGAAGTCGACGACGACGGTCTCGTCGACGAGGGCGTCGACGACTTCTACGGTGACAATGACAACAGCTGGCGTGTCGACAGTTTCATCGTCGACGACGCCAATCTCGACGACGCGGATACAACCGTCGACGACAGAACCGACAATATTATCCACAGAAAAGAGGGTTACCATTTGTGTGATGACCTCTCCGAGGAGTGTGTCTCCCCTGTTGCCGACAGAGGAAGATGAACAGGATGCTTACAGCTTTGCCAATAGTCCCTCCCAGCTTTTTGTCAAATGCCAGGACACTGACTCAGAGGGCGAATACGGCCACGAGGAGGTTGGTCATCTTCAGCTGCGGCAGCAGCAATCTGAACAGGAAATGGTTACAGTGCCAGCATCTTTCCTTCAAGATCTGCATAAGATGCTGCAGGACTATAAATCTAAGGCAAGTAAGCCTCTTCCAGTTCCGTCAACGCCTGCTACGCCTACAGGGGCTCCGGCTTCATTTGTGACGCCTAATTTTCCGGCTCAAGCTTCCCCTCAGCCTCAAACGTCCTTCCATCAGGATTCCTATGGATTACAAGAGGCCCATGATGAAGATGATTCCTCGGATGAGGACCAGCAGTCAGATCATGTCTCTAATCCTGATACGGAATATGATGAATATGTCATTGAACAACCCTCATCACCAGTTCCGGACCCGGCGGACTCCCCGTCAGCGGACATTGGGGGCTTCCATCAGCTGATGGAGAGAGCTGCTGCAAGATTTAAATTGGCCATGCCTAAAGTTACTACAGATTGTTTCTTATATGAATTTAAGCAACCCTTTCGGAAAACTACTAGGTCCATTCCTATTGTGGATCACCTATGGAAAGAGGGAATAAAGGCTATGAAATACCCGGCGACGGTGGTCCCGCTGCTACTGCGTCTAGATAAAAAATACAAGGCAACTGATGATGCTCCTGCGGCCTTAACAGGTCACCCAAGGCCAGACTCTGTGATCTCGCAGGCGGCGCAGAGAAAATCACGTAACCCTTCTGCTCCACTACCATCTCCTCCGGACAAGGAAGGGCGGAGGTTGGATAACGTGGGAAAGAGATTCTCATTGATGGCAAGTTTGCTGGTGCGAGCGGCTAATGCCCTAGCGATCCTGGGTAGGTACAACCGCCAGCTCTGCTGCGATGTCGCCCCGTACCTTGACCAGCTGCCTCCGGAATCTACGTCTGAGGCAAAGAAGATTTTACAGGAAGGAGAGGCGACGTCGATGGAAATCATCGACTGTGCAATGGATATTGCAACAACGGCATTCCGTTCATTGGCTGGAGCGGCAGTACTCTGTCGCCAAGGATTGGCTTAAGGCTACTTAGTTTCGGCCTGAGATCTAGAACAAGGTCTTGGATCTCCCCTTTGATGGAGAGGCATTGTTCGGCAAACTCATTGACGACACCCTGCAAGAGATAAAGGACACAGACTGCCAGGTCCTTGGGGACACTTCAATACAGGAAGTCTCCTTTCAAGGGATCCAGAGGCAGGGGTGGTAATTACAGAGGATCCTTCCAACAGCAACGCTATTCCACCACGGGCTCAGGTTCCCAGCAATACCGTCAGCCTTATCAGCAGCGGCAGGGCCAGTCTACCAATTACTCCAGGCCTTACAATAAAGGAAAGCAGGCTGGACGAGGACGGGATTCGTCCAAGCACCAATAGCGGTCTCCTGGCTCTTCCTACTGGACCCTCCTTCAGGAAGTCATCAGTTGGAGGCAGGGTCAACAAATAACTTCAAAACTGGTCCAGGATAACATCGGACCGTTGGGTGCTCAACATCATTCGGAAAGGGCAAACCTTGGAATTCACGCAAGTCCCTACACCCAAGCCCCCGGCAGCCACTCCATCGAAACACTAGCGTCTCGGCTCGAAGTTCAGCAGATGCTCCGGAAGGGAGCGATCAAGCCGGTTCCCTCAAACCAAAGGGGTCAAGGATTTTATTCCAGGTTCTTCTTGGTAAGGAAGACGCTAGAGAAGTGGCGCCCCATTTTAGACCTCAGGGGGCTAAACACCTATCTCATCTCTCTGTCCTTGTGGATGGTGTCTCTCCAGGACATCTTGAAGCTTATCAGCCCGGGGGATTTCATGGCCACGCTCGATCTCGATGATGCCTATTTCCACGTTCCGATTAACCCAGTGCACAGAATGTTTCTGCGATTCACAGTAGCCAAGAGCCATTACCAGTTCAGGGTTTTACCCTTTGGACTCCGCACAGCCCCAAGAATTTTCACAAAGGTGCTGGCGCCAGTAGCAGCTTTCCTGCGAAAAAACCATTTTCAGGTCTTTCCCTATCTGGACGACTGGTTACTGAAAGCTCCATCCAGAGAAGCAGCGCTGAAGGCTGTTCAAGCTTGTACCAATTTATTTCAGAACTTGGGACTCTGAACAACGAGAAGTCTTGCCTGGTCCCGTCCAGAAGAGCTCGTTTCCTGGGAGCCATCTTGGATTCGAAGCTCTCAAGAGCTTTTCCTACTCCGGAAAGGAGGCAGAAATTACAAACCATGGCCCAAGACTTACAAACAAGAAAGTCTCTTTCAGTACGCCGCTACAAGTCTCTACTGGGAGTAATATCGTCGTGTATCCCACTAATTCCCCATTGGAGACTAAAGATGCGTCCTTTGCAGGAGCAACTAGACAATCAGTGGAAACAGGTCCACGGTTCATTCGAGGACAGGGTGACGGTCACTCCAGAGATGAAGGAAGCGGCCTTATGGTGGACAGATCAAAACAACTTGTCCCAAGGTCTATCCTTCGCAAACGACCCGTCTCCACAGGTGGTAACAACGGACGCGTCATTGGAGGGTTGGGGAGCAGTGATGCAGGACCTACAGGTCAGCGGTCATTGGTCACTCCAGGAGAAAAGCCTCCACATCAACCTGTTGGAACTCAGGGCGATACGACTGGCTCTACAAGCTTTTCTTCCTCGCCTGGAAGGTTCACAAGTGCTTATCAGGACGGACAACACCACGGCCATGCACTATGTGAACAAGGAAGGGGGAACCAGATCGCGCCCATTGTCGCTAGACGCTCAGCAGGTCTGGGAATGGGCGATCCTTCACAGGATGTCACTGAAGGCAGAACACTTGCCGGGCGTCCTAAACGAAAACGCCCACAGACTGAGCAGGTGATCCTCGGTCAGCCACGAATGGGAGTTGAATCAGAGAGTCTTGGAGCAGGTCTTCAGCCTGTGGGGCAGGCCGGACATCGATCTTTTTGCCACTCCGACCAACAAGAAATGCCGGTCTTACGCAAGCAGGCTTCCCCATCGAGATTCACTGGGAAATGCGCGTTCGATAGCTTGGTCGAAGACATTTGTCTACGCTTTTCCTCCCATTCCTCTGATACCACGACTGGTCAGGAAAATCAAGGTGGAGCCCCGGCTTGGCCGAGGCAGTTCTGGTACACGGAGCTCCATCTGTTGTCGAAAGCTCCTCCCTTACCTTTGAGGATTCTGCCGGATCTTCTCACGATGTCCAGCGGACAAATTTGGCACCCAGATCCACAGTCGTTACACCTGACTGCATGGCTCCTGAGCAGCAAGAGTTTATGAACTTGCCCTTGTCAAAGGAGATTAAGGAAGTTCTGTCCCAAGCAAGGGCTCCTTCCACGAACAGGACTTACCGCCTTAAGTGGAAAAGATTTTGTTGTTGGTGTGGGAAACAAAGCATTGATCCTTTCAACTCCAAGCCTCATCAGATCCTACCTTATCTGCTGTCCTTGGCCAAGTCGGGACTAGCTCATTCATCAATTAAGGTCCATTTGGCTGCTTTGTCACGGTTCAGAAGGACAGGATCCGGTCCTTCCTTGTGGTCTTCCAGGATAATCAAGCAATTTCTTAAGGGCTTGTTCAGGGTCTATCCACCGGTGAGACCGCCCCCTCCTACATGGCATTTGAATCTGGTCCTTTCTCAACTCATGAAGGGTCCATTTGAACCAGTCCATCCTTCTGACATGAAATATCTTTCGTGGAAATTGGCTCTCCTTCTTGCTCTCACGTCGGCTCGGCGTGTTGGAGAATTACAGGCTTTGACCATCCAAGAACCTTTCCTTCAATTCAAGAGAAACACTGTGATCATGAGGACTAATCCTAGGTTCATGCCAAAGGTTCCCTCGGATTTCCACTTGAATGAACCAGTCATTCTGAAGGCATTCTTCCCTCAACCTTCTACGACAGCAGAAAAAGCATTGTATTCGTTGGATGTGCAGCGATGCTTGAAATTCTATTTGGAACGTGTTAAAGGTTTTCGAAAATCTTCTCAACTATTTGTAGCCTTCGGGGGTCCTAGTAGGGGCCTTCCGCTATCCAAACAGGGTGTTTTGAGATGGATCACGAGTGCCATTCTATATTGTCACAAGGCTCCAGGAAAACCTCTGACTGGAAAGATCCGAGCACATTCCACAAGATATGTGGCTTCTTCAACAGCCCTCTTCGCGGGGGTGCAAATTAAGGATATTTGCAGAGCTGCTACCAGGAGCAGCGTTCACACCTTTACCAAGCATTACTGCTTGGGATCTCTGCAACAAGATGATGCAGCAGTAGGACAGGCTGTCCTGAGGAACCTCTTCCACTAAGGGTGAGCTTTCCTTTCTTTCCCACCTTCTGTCTTTCCCATTTTGTATCTAATGTCATGTTGTCTATTGCTATAGTTTACGATGCAAAATGTGATTATCTTGCCAACTGCTTGCTACTCTGATACAAAGCATGGGAATCTATGAAAGTTCCAATACTGGGGTAAGAAAACAAGTTACTTACCTGTAACTTTAGTTCCCCAGTATTGGTAACTTTCATAGATTCCCATGCGCCCACCCACCTCCCCGAGGAAAGCTCAGCCTACAACAGATATGGTGTCTCAGTACATAACGGCTACGAAAATCTGAGGCTCTGAGGTTCCTTCAGGAAGGTTCTAAGTGGTGAGGCACTTCTGATTGGCTGATGCCAAAGTTTGGTCTCTTTTATACAAAGAGGGTGATATGCTACAAAAGGAAATGAGGCCTAGGCCTTTTTCCATTGTCTTTTGTACCTACAGCTATGGTATTTTTGTTACAGAGACTCCCATTCCGACGACGGGGAATGATACAAGCATGGGAATCTATGAAAGTTACCAATACTGGAAAACTAAGGTTACAGGTAAGTAACTTGTTTTCTTCCCCACAACACCAGCCAGGATTCAATTATGTGGCTCTCTTTTCACAGACACATGCATCTGCAGTGATCACATTAGCTTATAGAGGATTTGTTTCATATCGTAAAACAGTGCCTTTTCTACTGATTAGTTTACCTTGCATTTATTTTTATTTTTTGTGTTTTAATGTGTTAACATGCAGTTTCCTTGAAAGGGAAACCCAACAGAATAGTTAAAGGTTATTTTGTATTTGTATCCACGACTTTGACCTCGCCTCCATTACCTACCGGGTCACAGTCTCCAAACTTCATTTTAGTGCACTTCGACTGCTGTAAAAAAAGTTCATTTTCCACTTTTGGAAGGTACATGATTTCCATTTTAACTGCATCGCTGTTTTCAACTTTATATTCTGTTACATTAAATATTATCTTCTCACTGGCGTGCAGAATTTGCAGGTAACCATCAGTTCAGGCAACATAACTTTTTGGATAGCTTGGAATGTACGTGGTTAGACAGGGACAATAAAAGGTGTTTTAGTCTACAAGTACATAGGCAATCTATATTTTCGGCCTGTAGTTTGAAGTAAATGTAGTCCCCCCTCGTTTCAGTAGAGGGCACTGTGAGCACATAAAAGCTGGGCTGGTTGTGTACAGTGTAGTAGCATATCAGTGCTGCTCACAGAATGCGCCTGAATTCACAGGACAGCAGCTGTAGAAAATGTCATATTTCCCTCTTTGGAGAAAGTGAATGATTCCATGCGCCCTGTTGTCATATAATCAAATATAAAATCATATATATTACCCTTTTTATGGAAAATATTTCAAACGATGTAAATGAGTTTATACAGGAAAAGCCACACGTTTGATTCCATTGGCTCTTGAATAAGTGTTTGTATCTCAGTTTACAGTAATCCTGTTATCCCCTGTTCTGAACGGCTGCGACACCTTTCCGTGACTGTGTTACGAATCTGACAAACGCAGGCAAATCGCTGCTCAAATATCTAATCCTTCCTATGGAATTTCACAGTATATCATTTAGTGGGATTTAGGTCTTAAAACCGGATTTAAAATATCTTAAAAATACATTTTATCTCCGGGGCAAGTATTTTTGTGGTTTTGACAGCTTTTTTTCTGTTTGAACAAATATAACCAAAACATTTACGCACAGAAGGAGGGGGGAAACTTTAAAATATCTGTGAAACGGAGAAATTGTGTTTGGACTTGTGATCTGATCGCCAATTTACGCCCCTTTAGAAACCCAAGAGCCAGTCCTGTTTTGATTCAAGGTTCAGTTGAAAACCAACTTGAATGAACATGGGAGTTTGCGGCATTCAAACAGGGCCGGCATTTGAAGACGCATTTCATATCCTCATGTTCTTGGGCTCGCCCACCCGGCCAATCACCTCCTCGCCGCCCCACATCAGTTTCTGGAGTCCACCATGATTGGCTGGGCCCCGTCTTTGTGCCATTCATCCAGCAATAGGTACTTGTCTAAGGGAATGGGTCGCCACAATTAATTTGGGTTTACCTGGACCTTCTTTACGGACGTCAGCGATGGTTAATTGGGGAGGTATTCGCCTTAATGATTCCCTCTCCTGGAACCCGCACATCCACAAAATGCTACTGGGCCACAAAAGGGTGGGAGGCACTTTACTTAACCCCTTCCACGCTGATGACGAGCTGGGCTCGTCATGGCGTAGCCTCCTCGCACGCTGATGACGAGCCCAGCTCGTCATGTAAAGTGCGTTTTTAAAAATCTCAGCGTGCGAGCAGAATAACGCTAGCGCGCATGAGGTTAAGGAACAACGCTCATCATCTAGCAAACCCTTAGCCCCAGTTGTGGAAATATACAAAGCCAGAGTGGTCAGTGCCGCACTATATGGGGCAGAGTTGTGGGCCACCTGCAACCTGGACGTACTATCTAAATCAGAGAGCAAATTCTTGAAAAATCTGATGGCTCTACCCTGGAGCACACCAACAGTACCAGTGCTACTAGATTTAGGTTGCAGATCTATTAAGGACCAAGCGCAACTTCGCCCCCTGCTCCTTTGGGCACGGTTATGGCGGGTGCCCGAACTAGCTTCTTATGCGGAAGCATTATCTGAGGTTATGGCTATGGCAGGTTGGTCTAAGATTAAATGGCTGAGGGATGTCAAACGACTATTGGCTTAGCTGACGCTTGGACTTTGAAAACTGTCCCACCCAAAGCTACGATTAAAAAGTTGTACTGGAACTGGGTCTCAGCAAAATTACATCTAGATTCACGTCATTGCAACTCTACTGTAGCTTTTGTGAGAATTAAGGATGTGGTAGCCTATGAACCCTACTTAGACATTATCTCCATTCCGTTTGACCGTACCTTGGATTTCAAGTTTCGAGTGGGGATTCTACCAGTAGGCGAGGTAGTCGCCCGCTGGAAACGGTCTTACCAACTTTCCCCTCTTTGTGCGTTCTGTCCCACTCGAGTTGAGTCCGTAGCCCATAATTTCTTTGAATGCCCGGACTATCATGCTCCGAGGACCCGGTGGCTTAAAACCTTTATGCAGACTCTTAGGCACCCGCCAGTGCACAGTGGCAATGCGTATTTTAATGACTGACACTTCCTCTGTGATTGTTTGTGCTGTGTCAAAGTTTTAAAAATGGGCCTGGTTGATTCGTACAAGAAGGCTTTCCCTGTCAATTTAATCTGGTTTTATTTTGTTTTAAACATTTCTTCTCTGTTTTATTTCCTTGTGTGTAATTAGATTGTATTTGATAAATATTGTAACTTGCATTGTTATACAAGCTTTTATGGTATTTTTCTTTACCGAAATAAAGCCAATCAATCAATCAATTGGGGAGGTAGATGTGGAAATCAGATTATTTGAGGTCTCCTTTGCTTGACTGAAGCTGAATTCAAATGTCTTGGGTACTGTGGGGAGGAAAAGGGTGGCTGCAATTTTAGTCAGAGTGGGTAAATTGGGAAACGTGACTCGTCGTATTCTTCTTTACCTGTACCTTGGCGTCATGAGCGAGTCATTTATATCATCGTTCATAGCAAGGCGTGTGAATATTAAACCTGGGTAGAAGCGCTGCAGCGACTTGAACTGAAGGCAGGGATACATTCAGAGACGCTTCAGGTTGGAAAATGATATCCGATTCTCGAAGGTGAAGAACTAAATATCGATTCTATTCATTATAAATTCCACCAACTTGGAATGAAAGTCCAGTGGTAGTACCTATTAGTTTCTTTAGTTCTAGGATGTATGTGTTGATAATGGTGCTCTTTGACTAAAATAAAACATTTTGAAACATATTTTACACAAAGGCTAGCTAGATTTCAGCTTAGGATTACATGAGAGTCTCTGAGATTGATGGTTCCAAAGTTAAATGGATACGGATCAACCAAATCAGGGTTTGTAAAGGTGGCTACTCACCCGTGAGGGTCTCAAGGTGCTGGGGGTGTGGGGGGTGCAGCGGATCAGAATAAGTGCTGAGTTCATCCAAAGAGCCAGGTCTTGAGGTCCTTCCTGAATTGTGTCAGTGAGGTGGATTTCCCGTGGTGGTTGGGCAGGGTGATCCATATCTTGGAGGTGAGGTAGGAGAAGGAGATTCCACCGGTTCTTGCGGATTTGTGGTACGGTAGCCAGGGAAAGCTGGGCGGAGCGGTGGTGTCTGTTGGGTACGTGGAATGTGAGGTGGTGATTCAGGTATGGCTTTGTGAAGGGCCTTGTATGTGCGGGTGAAGAGTTTGAAGGTTATTCTTCTGTCAACTGGGAGCAAGTGGAGGTTGCCGAGGTGTTGAGTGATGTGGCTGTGACAGGGGATCTTGAGGATTCATCTTGCTGCTGCATTCTGATCATTCTAGAGTCTTCTGAGGAGTTTGTGGGTGACGCCGGCATAGAGTCCATTGCAGTAGTCGAGGCTGATGCCTGTGAGGGAATGGGTGACTGTCTTCTGGATTAGTTGGGGATCCATCTGAAGGTCTTTTGAAGCAGGCTGGGTGAAGAGGCGATGGTGTTTATCTGGTGTCCATTGTGAGCGAGGAGACCAGTACGATGCTGAGGTTCTGTGCGTCGTTCTTGGGGCTAGGGGGAATTCCTAGAGCAGAGGGACACCAGGAGTTGTTCCAAGCGGAGAGGAGGGGTGGGGGGGCAGGATGAGGACTTCTCTCTTGTCCGAGTTGCGTTTCAGGCCCTTGTACTTCATCCAAGCGGGGATGGCTTTCATTCCTTCTTGGATGTTGTTCCTGTCGCTAGTGGAATCTTAGGTGAGGGAACGGATCACCTGGGTGTCGTTGGCATAGAAGATATTGAGCCCAAGGTCCCGGACGATGGCTGCAAGGGGGGCCATGTAGCCATTGTAGAGGCTAGAACTGGGGCTGAGGGAAGAACCCTGGAGTACTCCACAGCTGATATCTGTTGGTTTCCAGAGGTACAGTCGGACTCTAATCTGTTGTTATGCCAGTGGCTTGCATTTGGTCAAGTTGGAGTTGGGCACTTGCTCACCATTGTTTTGAGAACAGTTTCTTCTGACTTTAGGGGAAAAAAAAGACAATCACATATTTTTTTAATATTTCTTTTTATTTTCAGATATAAAACAAAATAAAACAAAGACGTATCTGGGACATCACATTCAGTTACAATAATAAGCTAACATTTTCAGATATCAGGATTTCTGTAAAAAATAGTGGGCGGGGTCATTGAAACATCGACGCGTAGATCGTTCAATAATGGTTGACTGCACACAATTAAGCTACATTTGATGCGCTACAGTACTCAGTCCCCGCCACCCAACAGAACAGGATAAACAAAGGCGTAGTGCCCCCAGATACGAAAAAACTAAATCAGGATAAATGACAAAAATATTCACGCCACAGCCTAAACTATCTACACTAACACCCATCCCCCCACTCTGAACCCCAACTAGCAGTGTGCCTGTCGCCCCATCTAACTAAATACTAAAAATAGAAAATGGAGGAGGGCACCTTCGTACGTGCCCCCGGTCCCCCCTCCCTCCCGCCAGAACCAAGAATCCATCAGAGTAAATCCACAAATCTATTAAGAAGCTAATGCAGTACGCAACAGAGGAAACTGTAAACACCGGCCAGCCTCCCGCAAACATCAAGGTAGCAAATCCCACATCCATCAAGACCACAATGTCAAACCCAGTCAATCAGTCTCATCCTTGACCCTTCGGATCGGACGTGTGAACCCCTTCCAGACGAACTGCCGCCTCCATAGGTTAGTCAAAAACGAGAAAAGTGCAGCAAAGTTTAAATCAAGCAAAGATGTTAAGTCACTCAGAACTCCATCAGGTCCAAAGACTCTCCTCACCGTCATGAACTCCCAACTTTGTTTCCTCCGCCATCATAATGGAACTGGCGGATAGGGGAGGGACGCGGTTTCAAGCCCAAAACAGTTCCCATCAAAAGTCTCCGGAAAGGGAGCACCGATTAGTCCTTCCACAGTCAGCGTTGATAGTAGGCTTGACGATCCATTCGAAAAACCGATCTCGCTCCTATCGGCCATCACACCGGCCGGAGGCTCCGACACCTCTCGTTGCACGGGGCCCGCTTCCTCTATCAAAATGGCCATCAAAGGGTATCTTGTGCTGCTTCATTCCTTGTAGTGAAGCAGGGACCAGTCCAATCCGCCCAATTTCAAACGAACGCGCTGTCATTTTATGAATAAGGGCTTCCACTTTAGTATAAAGAGCCCCAATGGCCGCCAGCACAGTTCGCAACGACGGTTCATTCTCAGTCCTCTCCACTGCTCCTCGCTCGATATCAACCATTTTCACGTCCCCCATAGAGCCCGGTCTCCCCGGGGGAACAGTCAAAAGTGGAACGGACAACAGCAGAGGGGGACTCAAGGTTAACAGCGGCATCGATCTGCGCTTCGCCACCGCATGCGAAGATCCCTACCCAGCGAACGCCGGCGGGTGGCTAACTGGGCCACCGGGTCAGGGACCTCCGCCCACAGCCTCAGTCGTGCATCGTCACCCCTCCTTCGATGTTTACCAACTCAGGAGACCGACATAAAAATCGGGCCAAGAAAACCTCCACAGCAATAGACCAGACCCTGCCACACGCTCATGGCCGATGTTGTTCAACTGGAACCCGTCTGGGCCAGTACTCGAGACCCCGGCTTCCAAGCTGGGCTAGGCCGCAAACTTTAACACAATATAACTCTGTCTACCAAACCGGTAGAAATCTCGGGATCGCACCATCGAGCTGTAGTCCGGTTCATACACACGGAGGCAGGGCGTAAAGACAGGATACATGACAGGATCATCTGGCAGGAGACGGAGGTCGGCAGAGCCGGGAGCCTAAGCAGCCATCTTGTTCGCTAGCGTAGCTCCTCCCGACAATCACATTTTTCAACCATTTTGAAGCTGGTAAAAAATCATAACATTTATCTACCGTAATTTACTCAATTATATGGTTGCAACTACTTACTGATACTTTATTTTAAGTGAAAGAAAGAACAATCAACCACTTCCTCACTTTGCAGGTTTCAATTGACGACTGATAGTATTCCATAATTCAGTAACCTTCCACGGCTCAAAATATTTCCAGTTTGAGTATATTATTGTGTGTGCAACATTTTATAAACGTTGTCTTTTTTCTGTTGATTAGAACTATTCATTCCCATCATCTGACACACACTTAATACAACTAAAATTAACTCTAACCTTTATGGTTAAAGCCATACATTTACCTTTCATATGATTCTATTTGTTTATATTAAGTGTAACCAGAAAATATTTTTTTGGGGCCCAGACCTCCACCAATATGAAAAACTGCCAGTTTTCTTTTTTTATAGTGATAGGTGCAAATTCCTGTTATGAAATAAAAGGGATTTTGTGCCATGTTTATTTAGAAAATGATATCATTTGATCCCTTTAAGAGCCTTAAAAGGTGTTCGAATACTTTGTGGGACTGTATTCAATTGTTTATATTCAATGACTGATCTACTGATCCTATTTAAAACATTGATTAATAAAATAACCTATCCATAGTCCACAAAAGTATAGTTTGTTTGGAGGACAGTTTCACTTCTAAGCAAGTATCTCTAAAGTCTGAGATTGTATCTGAGTAACTTAACTTTGATGGGATTTCATCTCTTGCTTTAGTGGTTAAAGCTCTTTCCTTATTTATTGTCCATTTAGGACTATCTAAATAATATATCGTCTCTCTAGTCACTCTTTGCTAGTCTTCTGTCTTTAATATCCAGCACCTTATGAGTCCACCTTTGTTCATTACTCCTCGCCCTCATCCTCTTCCTAACCCCTGTCTGCTCTGCAACTGCAGCCAGTGAGCTCAGCCTTTGAGTACCCATCACATAGTAGATCTGATAATGAGATCATCTAAGCAGAATTTCTCTGGCTCACTCTGCCTCTCCATCAAATGAAACATTCTAAACCATCAAAGGACATCCTTAACAGATAGCAGAACTAATGGCTTCCACTATTAGGCTTTCGCATTTTACACTTTTAACGTTTTTGAAACTAAATTATTGCTACTGAAACCAATTACTCAATGCATGTTGTGCTTTTTTGCCCTAAGGTCTAGGCTCAGACAGTCTGACATACCTTTTCTAAAACTCAAATAAAAAGCAGACCACATTCACAGTCCTTTGTTGATACCTTTTCTAATTTCTCCCTTCTTACCCTCTCCAATGCCCCTCCCCTTCTCAAATGCCCCCTCTATCTATATCTAAGCTGTATCATGTCTGAAATTTGGCAAGTGCCCTCCAGTTGCTCGATGGCTTCAACAGGAGTGCAGTGTGCATGATGACAGCTGCTTTCTCCGATACATGGTCTTCAAGGTCCTTCCATTTGAAAGGTTGAGAAAGCGGGACTGTCCATTGGATGTTCACTTTATCCATTGCCGGCCTCATGTTTCCTTTCTGTACAGTAAATATGATAATGTAAATCGTATGTCATTCTCTCTTCAGGGTATTTTCTTCTGTGGAGAAGCCAGAAATATAATTATATCCATCATTTCAGCACCTGCCATTCTATTATAGACCACTTAGAGTTCTGTCCTTATTCAGCTCAGAATAATAGTTCCTGCCAAATATTTTTCATCGGTCTTCTTTTTCAGGTCCTTCCTCCTGACACAGGCATATCTGTGTCTGTCTGTCTGTCTGTCTGTCTGTCTCTCTCTCTCTCTCTCTGTCTCTCTCTCTCTCTCTCTCTTTCTCTCTCTCTTTCTCTCTCTCTCTCTCTCTATATATATATATATATATATATATATATATATATGTGTGTGTGTATATGCTCGCAGTTTTATTAAAGATGAATGGTAGTCCACTTGTTTAGATTGTTCTCAATATAGAGGCATCATCAATTCCTCCATATATATCATGTGATTATAAAAAATATAGAAACTGGTATACAGTATTTCTCTACAGTGTTCTGTCCACACCACTCCACAATTATCAGTTTTAAGCTTGTATACATATTCTGTTAGGAGATATTCTGTTAATTTCAATGGTACATACACCATGTCTTTAATACAAAGGCAAGTGCTTGAGAGTAATATAATTGTTTACAGTCTATTCTAAAACAGGTGAAAATCACCCTAGCCCGATTATCTCATAAATGGATATAGTGTAAAACATGTATGAATCTAGAAATAAATGAGTACTGTATTACTACCTAGTCAGACGTATGTGAATAACTAAAAACCTATATAAGATAAAGATGTACATACAGGTAAGTGTGCGGAAAAGGAGTAGGCTATCCTAGACAAGTATAAAGCTCCTCATCAATATTGAAACCGTGGGGTTCTTGGCTATCTTATTCCAGTATAAGCGTGTCTCCTGTCTTTGTATTTCTTTTTTCCTACCCCCTCCTCTTTTCTTGCGGGCACTTGCGCTAAACAGCTGTATGTCAATTCAGTTGGGTCACTTTGTGATGCACTTTCTCAAAGTGCTGCGCTACAGGGTAGTTCTATCTTTATCGACAATAGCCCTAAGGTGTTGCGGTATGCTCTGAATTACTGGAAGCATACTGCGACTCACATATTGTTTAAAACAAGGGCATTCCAACACATATACAGCGAAAGAAGTTCTGCATGTTAGATAACCTTTGATTTTGATAGGTCAGGATTTTGTCCTATTTTTGGCATTTTACAAGCTTTACACTTCGAACACTTTACAAAGCCTTTTTATTCGTATTAACCATGTCCTTTTATACTGCCCTGGTTCAAGATCACTTTTCACTAGTTGATCTTTTAATAGATTTTGCTTTCTTAAAGGTCATTTGGGGTCGGTTTGTTACCATAGACCCAAGTATAGGGTTATTTTTAATCAAATGGCAATGTTTAAGTAGGATTTTACGAACTTTATGATCAGTAATATACGTAGTGATGAACTTATGTGGCACCGATTCTAGATTAGGAATCTTGGTGCAGGAGGGGTCAAACAGAACTGTTCTCTTTTCTGTGCACCTGCTCTATTGGATGCCAGTCTCATCCGAATTTCCTCTCCGTTGAAAGTGTTTGGTCATTTGTTGCTTTGTGATTTCATCTAAATCAGTACTGCAGATCCTTCTTGTTCTACATAGTTTGCCATAAGGAACGCTATTAACTAGAGGGGCAGGATGGAATCTTTTAGCATGAAATATCGTGTTCCCTGCTGTAGGTTTATAATATAATGTTTCTAATTTCTCATTATTGACTCGTACTAATACATCCAAGAATGGATTCTTGGAATTGTGACTTATTTTTCCCATACATTTCAAATTAAGGGAATTCTAATTTATTTCAGAGATAAACTGATTGGCCTCATCCTCTGTGCCTCACCAGAGCACAAGAGATTGTCAATATATCTAACCCATAATGCTATATGTTCAGTCCACCCTTCCAACAGTTGTCCACCGAGCACTTGCTCCTCCCACTAGCCCACATGCAAGTTCGCATAGCTGGGGGTGAAGCAGGTGCCCATAGCTGTTTACCTCCCCAAGCTGCCTAAAGAGCTCATTGTTAAAGAGAAAGATATTGTTTTCCAAACATGGACTTCTCTCCAATAACATCTTATTGAGTTCTGTATATTTAATAGGTCGCATTCTCAAATAGTATTCAGCAACTCTTAATCCATCGTGATGTTTGATACTCGTGTATAGCGTTGCGATATCGAGAGTTATTAATAGCATATCTTTCTCCCATTTCAAATCAAATATTCTGCGCAAAAAATCAGTGGTATCCTATATGTAAGAAGGTAATGTAGTCACTATAAGATTTAAAAATAATCTCTGTATTTAGATACATGTTCCCACAGGCTCTTTTGTGCTGCAGTGATGGGACATCCCGGGGGATTTGTGGCCTTCTTGTGAATTTTAGGTATCTAGTAAAATACTGAAAGACTAGGGTGATCTTGTTGTAGAAACTTATATTCATCTGAAATTCCAGAAACCGGTCCCCGGTAGCTTGTCTCCTTTCTGGTGAAGAATTGGCTTGGTAGTTTAGTCTGCCCTGTTCCCATGATGCACTGGGCCAGGGACAGACTGATTTGCATATAGCCAGGTTCTGAGCTGGGATGGTGCAGTGAGCTAAATAACGGTGATGGATTAAGTCCTGATCTTTGGACTGGGTAAGAGTGGTCTGCTTAATTCAGACACTCTGTTCATCACCACCCCTTTTCTGAATCGTTTTTGGCCACTATAGGTGTGGCAGGGTATACTCAGACATGAGTCCCTTGCTCACTGCACCATCAGGATTCAAGCAAGCCGGGCCGACGACGGCTGAAATGCCAGAAACCGGTCCCCGGTAGCTTGTCTCCTTTCTGGTGAAGAATTGGCTTGGTAGTTTAGTCTGCCCTGTTCCCATGATGCACTGGGCCAGGGACAGACTGATTTGCATATAGCCAGGTTCTGAGCTGGGATGGTGCAGTGAGCTAAATAACGGTGATGGATTAAGCCCTGATCTTTGGACTGGGTAAGAGTGGTCTGCTTAATTCAGACCCTCTGTTCATCACCACCCCCTTTTCTGAATCGTTTTTGGCCACTATAGGTGTGGCAGGGTATACTCAGACATGAGTCCCTTGCTCACTGCACCATCAGGATTCAAGCAAGCCGGGCCAACGACGGCTGAAATGCCAGAAACCGGTCCCCGGTAGCTTGTCTCCTTTCTGGTGAAGAATTGGCTTGGTAGTTTAGTCTGCCCTGTTCCCATGATGCACTGGGCCAGGGACAGACTGATTTGCATATAGCCAGGTTCTGAGCTGGGATGGTGCAGTGAGCTAAATAACGGTGATGGATTAAGCCCTGATCTTTGGACTGGGTAAGACTGGTCTGCTTAATTCAGACACTCTGTTCATCACCACCCCCTTTTCTGAATCGTCAATATATCTAAGCCATAATGCTATATGTTCAGTCCAACAGTAGTCCACCGAGCACTTGCTCCTCCCACAAGCCCACATGCAAGTTCGCATAGCTGGGGGTGAAGCAGGTGCCCATAGCTGTTTACCTCCCCAAGCTGCCTAAAGAGCTCATTGTTAAAGAGAAAGATATTGTTTTCCAAACATGGACTTCTCTCCAATAACATCTTATTGAGTTCTGTATATTTAATAGGTCGCATTCTCAAATAGTATTCAGCAGCTCTTAATCCATCGTGATGTTTGATACTCGTGTATAGCGTGGCGATATCGAGAGTTATTAATAGCATATCTTTCTCCGATTTCAAATCAAATATTCTGCGCAAAAAATCAGTGGTATCCTATATGTAAGAAGGTAATGTAGTCACTATAAGATTTAAAAATAATCTCTGTATTTAGATACATGTTCCCACAGGCTCTTTTGTGCTGCAGTGATGGGACATCCCGGGGGATTTGTGGCATTCTTGTGAATTTTAGGTATCTAGTAAAATACTGGAAGACTAGGGTGATCTTGTTGTAGAAACTTATATTCATCTGATTTAGAAGTTCTAGATCTATCCAGTGTTATGTATGTGTGTATGTGTATATGCATATATGTATATATATTAATATATATTATAAGAAAGACCACTCTGCTGAAAGCAATCCAAGAACACAGCGGGGATTTTCAAATGGGAACCCTTTATTCACGAAATGTGGTTTGGCATAATGCATTTCGGCTGCTTCAGCCTTCCTCAGATGCCCCTTAGCCACTAGTCTGCACCTTCGTCTTCCTGCACTCTTTATGCGGCACTCCCAGTCGTGGGATATCAGCTGTTCCTGCTTACCTCCTGGCAGCTGTGATCCGGTATCAAAACTACAGCCCCCAGCATGCAATAAGATGGCTAATCCATGTGCAGGAAAAATTAAAACTCAAAGTGAGCGCCGTAAATGCCTGGTACAGGAAGGGCCAAGTGGTAGCAGGTGCAGTCCAATAAATGAAGTGTTAGGCACTCCCTTGAGTCCCCAAACGTCCAAAAACCACAAATATATATATGTGTATATGTATATATGTGTGTACACCTCTGGCCAATATAAATCGGAAAAAATGGAAACGGACCACCGTTCTTTGTGCTGAAAGTGTTTAATCACAGACTGTCCGCCATAATGTGTTTCGGCCGACCTCTGCCTTGATCACATGACAGTGCTGCATTGTGGGATCAACTATTTGAGGTGACGTGTGCATCAACCCTTCCAATGAACACAGACCGTTTCCACTGCTAAGTCAATAAATACGTACATATATACGTATATAGCTATGTACATAAAAAAACAATGACTTATTGGAATAAATACATGAATGTACAATTTTATATCACCTGTAGCATGGTTTTAAAATCATGGTAAAATACCGTATAAAAACCTGTACTATTAGCGTTTCCAATATTACATTATATGTTGACATCTTGTCATACGTACATTCCACTCCTAATTTAAAATGTTGGAATAAATGCTCTTTGTACCTTGTTTTATACCAGCTGTTTTGACATATAATTGCACTGTCTGCAGTGTTCCATTTAAAGTGCCTAAAGAATAAAGTGTGTCACCACCATAGTAAATCATTTATCTACTATAAAGTGCATTGTGATATTTCTCCCGAATGAGAGGACAGCAGAAAAAACTCCATATTGACTTTCTGCAGGTCCCCACTACGACACAAACTCATAATTTCGGATTCATTGAAGGGCAGTACCAACTCTCAAATTTGTTTCCTGATTAAAACTGTATTGTATATGTTGGTGGGGGATAATTAATATCATGATAATACATACAACATGACTAGATCACAGGTATATTAAAAAATTACAAGCAGGTATACAGATCTTTACTGGTATTGAGGCCCCCCCGGGATTTTGGTTCTAAAATGTAGCTTGTTTCCAACCTCCTAAGTTTAGCCTCTCTATTGCCTCCTCTCCCAGGGTTTGGGATTGCATCCAATGCAAAGTATTTAAGATGATTCAAATTATTTTCGTGTCTCTTTGAAATGGTAGTAAACAAGGTAGGTGGGATCAGAGTTTGTGATAGTCCTAATGTGTTGTGATATGCTCTTGTGGGCTTTGTACTCCCAACGTATTGGAGTCCACAAGTGCATTCCAACACATACACTACATGTTTTGCATGTCAGATGTTTACTGATTGCCTTTGCTCTATTGCGAAATGATGTTTGGTAAGAAACCTTATTCTCCCCAAATTGGCATGCCCTGCATGTTGTACACTTAAAAAAGCCTTTCTTGTGGATAACCATGTCCCCATTTCCCCTATTTCTGGACTGCTAATCACCAAAGCATGACTCATGGAAACAGTTTTCCTATATGTAATAGAGGGTACTTTGGACAAGGTATGTCCTATATAATAGGATTATCCTAAACTATTGGCCAATTGCGTCTGATTATATTCCTCAATTGTTTTACCTGTTTGCTGTATGTAAAAATTGATCTAATTTGATCTGTTCCCCTGTGTTATCTGTAAGGGTTGACATGTTATCTGTCCTCTAGAGTTATCAACAATAGCTTAGCTCTTCTCCGCAGTTTTGATTTTGTTATTGCTGCATCTATTGTTTTGGTGGAATAGTCCCTTGCTAGAAATCTCAATTTGCTCTCATGTTGCCTCTTAGCTAAGTCCACGTCGTTACTGCATATCCGCCTCAATCTCAACATTTCCCCATAGGGTACGCTTTGGATCAGATGATAAGGGTGGGAACTGGTGGCATGCAGTACCAAATTCCCTGCTGTTTCCTTACGATGTAGAGGTCACTCTAATCTATTGTCAATGATATATCTATATCTATATATATAATACACACACTCGTCCAGCTCCACTCCTAGCGTGGTCGGTGTGAGTTCCGGGCGTCGGGACCCGGTTGCAAATGTTTGGAAATTCCACAGGCAAATCTGGTCATAGAAATATATCAATATATACCTGTATATATTGATTGTCTGAACACTTGAACAGGCACAGCATTTACACTGATTTGTCGGAGAAAATAAGCATAGTTTAAAAATGTGCAGTATTTCACAATATTTGTTTGTATATCCTCAATATAATATCTGCATTCTTGCTGGCTTATTTATTTACAGTTTAAATACCTGCCTGTCGTTCATATAGTAATTGTTTTGTAAATAGATCTGTATATATAAACATCATTGCCAGAGACATGCTAAAAGATGGCCGCTCTGATAGACACTGCATCATGTTGAAATGGGTTCATTTGGGCCATCTTCGATGTTCATGAGTTTTGGTTTTCACGTAAGCACTGTGCAACTTTAAAATGGTGGCTTGTATAGCGTTTGACCGACATCGAGGAAGGCGTCATTTTGACTCACTTAGGGTTCTTCCTCTCCCTTATAAAAGCAAGCATTGACATAGCCAATAGGTCTTGCTTTTGGGACCTTATAAGTATTTAGGTATGCAGCACAATATCCTTGTTGCAACAACATCAACTGTTGCATGGCTAAACACTTATAAGGTCCCAAAAGCGAGACCTATTGGCTATGCCAATGCTAGTTATTATATTTTCTTTGTATTATATTTTCTTTCAGTTCAAGAAAACCTTGACCAGTACATTAATTACATCCTTTACATACACTAGATCACATGCAGTATTCTAAATCGAGTAGAACATCCACCATTTCTGACAAAAAAGATATTAAAAGTACAAGCAATAGGAAAAGCAATCAGCACTATGCATACAAAGTATCAAATTGTAGTGCAACCTACAACAAAACCAGAATCCTTTGCGATTCCTTAGTCCGTGAGAAAACATTATTTTCAAATTATTTAAATAAAAAACGTGTTACAGTGCTGCTATGTAACATTCGTATTAGCATTCTTCATTCCGCTTTTTAATAAATTAATTTTTGTGGAGCTTTTATATAGCTAACATCATGCATTTAAACCTGCTTTACACCATTTTATTTTAGTACATTTTTCGTCGGGCCAACATCCCCTGATGGTACAGGAGCACTTTTACAGAGTTTCTTTAACTTATATTGCGCAACTGCTCACCAAGCTAAAACTTACAAAAAAAAGATTAATATAAATCACATAGGGAGAACCTATTGCATTTATCAATGCTTGTTATAAGTGGTTATTGGATTTTTATTGTGTTGTTTCTCTCACCTGTTTTGGTACTTGTAAATACTTTACACTTGTTCCTTTAATTATGCCTGACTGCACTGTGCCACAGCTACCCAGTACTGAGCTGAGGTTTTTTATTTTTTAAGGAAACCTAACTGGACCTTATAAAGATTGTAATATTACATGATGAAGTGTCGCAACCACACTACATATTAACCAACTTTCCTACAGCTGGTATGTGTAGACCAGTGCAAATTTGGATAGCGGGAGAGGATACTCTCCGCCCAGACTTCAAGGATGGAAAGTCCTTTCCCAAGGTCTGCAAGGACTTTTCCAAGGCATTCTCTATTTGGGGAGAAAGGCATGGAGAGAGTGCTCAACCTTCAGAAGACACGTGATCCATCAGTGGGTCAATGAAAACACAGTGCAAGCAGAGCATTTCAAGGTGCTGAGCACCAGCAATGCCGGGTCAACAAAGGAGGGTAATCCAGGAGTAACCTTAAATACTGGATATTTTTAAATTCTATATTAGCTTTATAATTTCATCTTATTCTAAGCAATACACTTTTCCTCTTTACCTTCGATATCCCCCCCTTTTGTGCTCTATAAACAGTAGCATAATTTATGGGGTGGTGGGGGTCTGATTGTGCACATCCAGCGCACCCAATCTTTAAGACACACAGGTCGTTGACCACTAAAATGTGTGTTCTTGTTAGCGTGCCAACACACTTTTCATAAGTAATCAAGTGGGTTTGGGCCCTGTTCAGATTGATTCCTTAAGGACACAAGAACAATTCTCTAGATAACAGCGATGCACAAGCTCTTTAACTGTGCGTCACCTGTGAGATAGATTGCATATGCGGCCAAATTCCATGCGAGTTCGGTTTGCTTGGCAGCCACTGTAAAGTAAGATAGTATTTGTAGGGAATAGGAGCGCTATTATTAACTTATGTCCGCCACCATGCAAGCAAACCCTACATAGCTTACTGGGTAGCATGAGAAAGGCAAGAACCATAGTGCCTGGCTTTAGATAGGTCCGAGCCTAAAAGCTGTTGATACTGAAATATCAGGCGCAAGGAAGAGCGACTAAAGAGTGCAGTCTGACACATTATGCTTATAAATATAGTTGAATGGCAATGACACTGATATGAGAAGGTAGTAGGGAAGCAGGTGGGGGACTAAAAGTCAACCGGTGAAAGAGGCAAAGCTGTCGAGGAACAGAGTATTAACAAACTGTAGGGTAGGGTTACAGGCAGCTAAAGAGCAAGGCAGTAGTAAAACTAGAGGTGGCAGTGAGTATGGTAGAGGTCAAATGGAGTTAAGAGTATAGCTCAGAGAGAAACACAAAAGCATAACCGGAAGCTATTAAAGAAAAACCCTGCAAAGAAATGACTAGAAAGAAGGGCTACCCCTAGTGAAGTCATCCCTTTATTACAGCTTTCTCACCTTTAAGGGGTCATTCCCATGATCTGGGGTTTGTTCATCTTTGATGTCATGGCTGTTGTTTGTGTACAGTAGAAAGAAGTAATGCTTGAAGTTAGCATCTGTGACTTGAAGTAACGGCCGCAAATGCGAAAGTCACCGCAATTGCGATCAAGTTGAAAGCGAAAGTGATCGCAATCGCGATGACTCGCTCTGTGCTCAGCATGCGAGGGGTTTGCGCGCAGCAGCGTTGATTGCAGACGCGGAGCGAGGCGCTCGAGCTTGTTTGCGAAACCGAAAGCTGGTGGCTGGCAACAGCCTTTGAAAGCATTTCCAAAAGCCACTGACTAAATGTCTCGCAGAGCAGCGCATGCGCTGACTCAGCGAGACCTAAAAAGGCTGAACCAGATTGCAACAAACTTGGCAAAAAAGTGGAACGTTACTCAAGGAAATGCCTTTGCTTGGTTTGCTGTCAATCCATTCAGTAGTTGCTAGCAATTAGTGTTACAAACATTATTTGGGGTGGGCTTGAAAGGGCTCAAAAGTTAGAGATATCTGGATACTTGAACCTGGATTGGTGGACCATTCTTGGATTAAAATCTAAAAAAAGAATCAAATTTATTTGCATGAGGGCTCTTTTTAGGTCTCGCCTGTCGATGTGCATGCGCATCGAGCAAGCGAGACTATGGGGGCTTATCCACTCTTTATCCAACTTGCAAGGAATCGTGGCGATTCCTTGCAGTGCCCGTGACTTTTAAGCTCAATCGTGCACATGCCCCCAGCCGCCTGCCTTGCCTACTCTCCCGCCCCCTCACTTCTTGATTGCACGGCCGCTAGGCCGTGCCTCCTCTACTCTCCTCCTCCTACTCTCCTCCCCTCGCCGCCTGTTCCCGCACTCCTCCCACACCCCCGCTCCGCCCCCTCCCCTGCCTGGTCGCGTCGATGTAGATCGCTCTGACATCTTCAATGGTCATTATGGCTTCGGGGCAGTTTATTATTGTAAGCGTTTTTTTTATTGTCTGAGGTTTTCTCTTTCATGTGCGTCGCGCTAGTTCTGCTTTAATTTTTGTATGTATTTACCCTGCTCCTCCACCCCACCGCTCTCTCTCCCCCCTCCATTTCAATCAATCACGGGCTCCAGCAACACAGCGGAGCCACTTGGACAGGAACAGAGGGCTGTGCAGGTAGTCTCTCATGCCCTCGCTATAAGGCTGAAGAGTTGCTGGCAGAGACCGGTGTCCCTGCCTCGCAATTTGCTGAAAATCACAGCTCGCAGCGTTTGTTTCAAAGCTGTGTTTTGACTATCCTACAAGGCTGTGAGCCTTTGAGGACAATCCTCTCATCACGAACTCTGATTTGTAAACAATACACAGCAGTTGACCCTGTTCCCTGCAGACTTGCCCATCTTCCCACAGCGGCGCACTCAGAGCGCCATGTTCAATGCAAACAGTGCGCTCTTAAGCGGAGCCATTTACAGGCCAGTCCGTACTTCGAGAACTTGGGAACTGCACTCAAAGCACCTCGTTCGTTACACGGAGACACGGAAGGCGCTGCACTCCCTAAGCTGGAATATTTATATTTAGCCCATGTTTCCAGAGCTCGGCCATCGCACTGAGCAAGTCGGCAAACATTGTTCTGATTTCATACATGAGCCCCAAGTCAGTTCAGGGCAGCGTTTCCGTGAGGCTACCCACAGCGCTTGGTTTTAATCTGATGTTTTAAAATGTTTAAAAATTGCACGTTGAGAGCACGGAACACACCGCCATCTGTCTAGCATTGGTCTGGTTTCATGCACGAGCTCCGAGCCCGTTCAGGACTGCGTATGGGTGGTTGATTGCAGCGCGTGTGGTAATGGTCAAACGCAAGAAAATGGTCATTATGGCTTCGGGGCAGTTTATTATTGTAAGCGGTTTTTTTATTGTCTGAGGTTTTCTCTTTCATGTGCGTCGCGCTGGTTCTGCTTTAATTTTTGTATGTATTTACCCTGCTCCTCCACCCCACCGCTCTCTCTCCCCCCTCCATTTCAATCAATCACGGGCTCCAGCAACACAGCGGAGCCACGTGGACAGGAACAGAGGGCTGTGCAGGTAGTCTCTCATGCCCTCGCTATAAGGCTGAAGAGTTGCTGGCAGAGACCGGTGTCCCTGCCTCGCAATTTGCTGAAAATCACAGCTCGCAGCGATCTCTGTTCGATCTTTAGTCTGCTTTGCTTTCACTTTCTTTTAAGACAGTAAAGTTACCATTTCCAGGAAAGGAAGGACACCCACGCGCAGTACATGTGAACTCCACCACTCCCATTCCATCTGCTCCATCCATATTTTTTAGGTCTCAACCCCTCACTCACCCTCACTCTCACTCATCCTCACTCACCCTCAACCCCTCACCCTCACTCACCCTCAACCCCTCACCCTCACTCACCCTCAACCCCTCACCCTCACTCACCCTCAACCCCTCACCTTCAACCCCTCACCCTCAACCCCTCACCCTCAACCCCTCACCCTCAACCCCTCACCCTCACTCACCCTCAACCCCTCACCCTCACTCACCCTCAACCCCTCACCCTCACTCACCCTCAACCCCTCACCCTCACTCACCCTCACCCTCACTCACCCGCACCCTCACTCACCCTCACCCACCCTCACCCACCCTCAACCCCTCACCCTCACTCACCCTCACCCTCACTCACCCTCACCCTCACTCACCCTCAACCCCTCACCCTCACTCACCCTCAACCCCTCACCCTCAACCCCTCACTCTCACTCATTTTCACTCACCCTCAACCTCTCACCCTCACCCTCACTCACCCTCACCCACCCTCAACCCCTCACCCTCACCCTCCCTCACCCTCACTCACCCTCACTCACCCTCAACCCCTCACCCTCACTCACCCTCACTCACCCTCACTCACACCCTCACTCACCCTCACTCAGCGCAACCACAGCATCTTCACTAAATATATTTAATAAACTTTAAGCTATTGGCAATATAAAATAAAATCCATTTTATTTACGTATTAATTATTAATTGTTTTTTAAAGCCATTGATTTTTTTTTATATCAATACATATAAGTCACATATAAGTCCCGTTAATACAAAACATGTTGCTTTACAAATGCTAGAGGTGTCACATTTACAAAAATTATAACTATTGGCTTTGTAAAGAAGAAAGCTATTAATTTAGCTATTTAGAAAAAACAACACATAAATAAAAAACAAAAAAATAAATAACACCTATAGCTCAAACTTTACTACTGCGAGACCTATTGCATTTCCAATGCTTGTTTCCTGTTTACCATTTAGGTCCGCAAACCCACAGCTGAGTTTGCAGACTCTGTCTCGGTTTGGCTTGTCGCTGCCGATAAAATTCTCCTGCTGCTGCCATTAGAAGTTGTGTGGTTCGGTCTCCACCTCCTGACTTGTGTTTATTCTTTTCTCAAATGAGAATTAAAAGATTTTGTTTAACACAGTGTATTATTTCCATTTCGCTTATTCCTTTTTAGCGATATTTACAGCGAAGGCAAACATTTTATGCAAGCTTGAAATCTCCATTGTTAAAGGATGTTTGTTTTTATAGAAGGTGTTTCTGGAGTATTGCACATGGGTGGATACAGTGATAAAAATATAGATAGTGGAGAGTTAGGATTACAAGTGATTAACATCTCATTTCCCTTGTGGATTTTTTTCTCTCACATAGGCACATTATACATTTTATTTGGAAGTTATTTTTCTATCGCTCGTTATGGTAGACAAGGCACAGCTATCTAATAACCAGCTTATTATTAATGAGGCACAGGGGCGGAGTCATGGCGACCACCAGTGTGTCCCAGGTGATGCTTCAGATTCACAGCTTGCATCACTTGCTGCTCTGGAGACTGTGTGCCCCCCCCCCCATCCTGCCTGACGCCAAAGCCACTACTTCTCACCTGTCACACGAGAGACTCTGTGCACCCCATCCCGCCTGACACTAGAGCCACTACTTCTCACATGTCACACGAGAGACCCTGTGCACCGCATGCCGCCTAACACTAGAGCCACTACTACTCACCTCTCACACGAGAGACTTTGTGCAACCCGTCCCGCATGACGCTAGAGCCACTACTTCTCACCTGTCACACGAGAGGCTCTGTGCACCCCATCCCGCCTGACACTAGAGCCACTACTTCTCACCTGTCACACAAGAGACTCTGTGCACCCCATCCCACATGACGCTAGAGCCACTACTTCTCACCTGTCACACAAGAGATTGTGCACCCCAACCCGCCTAACGCTACAGACACTACTACTCACCTCTCACACGAGAGACTTTGTGCACCCCATCCCGCATGACGCTAGAGCCACTACTTCTCACCTGTCACACAAGAGATTGTGCACCCCAACCCGCCTGACACTAGAGCCACTACTTCTCACCTGTCACACAAGAGACTCTGTGCACCCCATCCCGCATGACGCTAGAGCCACTACTTCTCACCTGTCACACAAGAGACTCTGTGCACCCCATCCCGCCTGACACTAGAGCCACTACTTCTCACCTGTCACACAAGAGACTCTGTGCACCCCATCCCGCCTGACACTAGAGCCACTACTTCTCACCTGTCACACGAGAGGCTCTGTGCACCCCAACCCGCCTAACGCTACAGACACTACTTCTCACCTGTCACACAAGGGACTCTGCATGGCATCCCACCTGACACTAGTCACTACTTCTCACCTGTCACACAAGAGACTCTGTGCACCCCATCTTGCCTGACGCTAGAGCCACTACTTCTCACCTGTCACACAAGATACTGTGCACCCAATCCCGCCTGACACTAGAGCCACTACTTCTCACCTGTCACACGAGAGACTCTGTGCACCCCAACCCGCCTAACGCTACAGACACTACTACTCACCTCTCACACGAGAGACTTTGTGCACCCCATCCCGCATGACGCTAGAGCCACTACTTCTCACCTGTCACACGAGAGGCTCTGTGCACCCCATCCCGCCTGACACTAGAGCCACTACTTCTCACATGTCACACGAGAGACCCTGTGCACCCCATGCCGCCTAACACTAGAGCCACTACTTCTCACCTGTCACACAAGAGACTCTGTGCACCCCATCCCGCATGACGCTAGAGCCACTACTTCTCACCTGTCACACAAGAGATTGTGCACCCCAACCCGCCTGACACTAGAGCCACTACTTCTCACCTGTCACACAAGAGACTCTGTGCACCCCATCCCGCATGACGCTAGAGCCACTACTTCTCACCTGTCACACAAGAGACTCTGTGCACCCCATCCCGCCTGACACTAGAGCCACTACTTCTCACCTGTCACACAAGAGACTCTGTGCACCCCAACCCGCCTGACACTAGAGCCACTACTTCTCACCTGTCACACAAGAGACTCTGTGCACCCCATCCCGCCTGACACTAGAGCCACTACTTCTCACCTGTCACACGAGAGGCTCTGTGCACCCCAACCCGCCTAACGCTACAGACACTACTTCTCACCTGTCACACAAGGGACTCTGCATGGCATCCCACCTGACACTAGTCACTACTTCTCACCTGTCACACAAGATTCTGCACCCCATCCCGCCTGACACGAGTCACTACTTCTCACCTGTCACACAAGAGACTCTGTGCACCCCATCTTGCCTGACGCTAGAGCCACTACTTCTCACCTGTCACACAAGAGACTGTGCACCCAATCCCGCCTGACACTAGAGCCACTATTTCTCACCTGTCACACGAGAGACTCTGTGCACCCCATCCCGCCTGATGCTACAGCCACTAATTCTCACCTGTCACACGAGAGACTCTGTATAATAATTCAACCAAGCAAAAGCTTCCTAATTTATTAAGCTGGGCTGCACGCAGGAGAGCTATTCGGAGGTAACTGGAGAGCTACAGTAGCTCACAAGCTACTGGTTGTAGACCCGGTCCCCCTGTGCAGTTTGGGAGCTGTAGTCCTGCCCTCCACTTTCAGGCAGCTACCATGTCTCCCAGGACCTCCTGACTTCGAAGTAACCATTTGCTCTTCTTACCGCTGCCAATCCTTGTTGGTCGCCAGTCTGGCAACAGACCCATTCGCTCGACACTGCATCTAGAGGGAATTCCATACAACTTTTGGCTGACGTCATCAGCGGACCCGTTGATATGTTGCAGTCTGTTCCCCCAAAGCACTATGTAAGCGGTAAAAGCAGCTCTCTCTTCCGCAGCTCCTATTCAGCACTAGGGACAACCAGGACAACTCTGCACCCGGGTTCTACGGGTCAGGTAAAATTGAACTGACTGTCATGGCTTGGTCCTGGGACCCGCATCACCTTTACCCTCCTTGGATTCCACGCAACTCGACCTGCAAGTGACTGACTGTCACTACCACTAATCTATTGACCGCTATGTAAAAGTTCTCCATTATAGAATTGTTGTGATTTATGTTTTCTTCTAAAACCCATACCTTCTGTTATATCTATCTGATGACATTCGTTTTGGTGTCTAAATTAATATAAAAATCTGCTTTATTTTTTTTATAAATTGACATTGGATTTCTTTTGAGTTGTCTGTTACTTATTGTCCATGTTGGTACTGAGAAATGTTTAACATGTGCTCCTCTACTAAAGTCGGACTGCTTTTTGCCACACTACCAGGACTGAGCTAAGGATTTATTTTTGTGAATCCAAGGACCATCTTCGGGTTTGTGAGTTTTGAAGGCTGAAGCCTTCTAGCATCACCACATAATACTCCTTCTTCCTACACCTTGGTAGCAAGGAGCTGCTGATTAGACTTCAGGAAACACTGCCCCTTGGTAGATAGTAGGGTTAAGGTGTGGAAATACCGATTCTTTGGTGAAAAGGTCCTTTAGTTGAGGCCCTGCCTTTTGTCTTCCTTAATCACGCTTTCAGTTGGGCTAATGAAGAAACCTCACGCCTCTTTGTGCCTCTGATGGCGCTACATGCAGGAGACTACCCTGCTGAGAGAGGCATCACAACAGAGAGTCTGTGCCTCGAGAGCAGCCTGGACTGGACATTTGAAAATGTGGATTAATCCAAATCAAACCAGTTCTAATGCACAAGTTAGTGGATGGCCTTGCACAGTGGGTTGAACAAAAACTGTCTGTTGTCCCACACAACAACACGCTTTCACCTTCGCATCTGCATGAGCCATGTCTACTGCTCTAACACAGTGAACACCAGGCAAGGTTTTCTTCCCATCACTAACATAACTTCACCAGTGGCCTACGCCACTGCAGCACAGGCCACAAACGCCATGCACATGCACTGGAACCTGAATGTGGGAAGCTAGACAAATCACCTCCAACTTTTGGGATGGTAGGAAGCACGTGGAAGCCGAGGGCGAACAATGCAGCAGAGCAATTAGAGACTGCAAGCTTGGGTCCCTGTGGACATGCAGCGTGGTCCTTACCAAGTGACATTCCATCTGTACAAATGTAGAACCCTAAAGCGCCCAAGGGATATCTTGGAACTGAGGCAGTAGAGGGCAGGGGAGCAGGTTGAATGTTGGGGGCAATGGGTGGATGGATGGAATGTTGAACATCTTCAAACATTCACCCCTAGTCACAGATCAGAGTTTAATCCATCGTTATGTTGCTCACCACGCCACCCCAGTTCAGACATAGCCATATGCAAATAAGTCTTGACCCTGTGCCTCATGGGAACAGTCCAGACCGAACTGCCAGGCCATGTCTTCCCTGGCAATGGGCGAAGATACCAGGAGATATGCGCCAAATCACCTCCCCAGGAGCAACCGATCCCTGGCACAGTCCAGGACTCAAAAGTGGCCCATGCCTATGTGGACAACAGTGACAAACAGTGTCACAGTGTGATCCCGAGGAAGCAGGGGCCACTCTGAGCACTTTAAACGAGGCTGGTAGCACCATGCACATGTATGCTCAGTGGGCACCTAGACATGGCTTGCAGCGCTGGGACCCACCTGGATGTTCTTGATGGCTGGTGGCCCAGGCCAAGTAGACTCCAGTAATGTCATGTACTGTCCCATCAGCCCACGTCCCCCAAGCCTGCTGCAGGCGAGTCGCCCGCCACATTTCCCGACGTGGTCCAGGCACGGGGTGCAGCGAGTCTAGGAAACAGCACTCCCTCCCTCCTGACGAGTGCACTGGGAGCACCAGGCCTTCTGTCACAGTTGCAGGGGTCCCGGGCTGAAAAAGGTTGGTGGAGCTACACTCCTGGCTCTGTACGTAGGATAGGTGGAGTGGTGTGGCTCACTGGTTAGAGGCGGCAGACCCGGAAGCAGAGGACGGCCCGGGACCAGGGTTCAATCCCCAACGCGGCAGGGACGTGAACAAGGGTCAGCGGACTCGATAATTCTCGCCTAGGAGCCAACTCTAACCAGGGATCACACTCTGCAACTCTGGGCATTAGCTTGCCTCTTCTCCACATCGGCCCCCCACATACGCCGGGTATGCCTGGTTTCACCTTGGAGATACCCAAGAGGGAACATCTCACAGGGAAAGCCAGGACGGGTTCCCCAGCGGTCTATAGCGCCAGGACGCCTCCGGGTAGCAGTGCGCTTTACAAGACACACACATTTACATTTACACATTTACATAGGAAGAGATGTGGGTAAAAGCGGTGGTGTCTACATCTTTGCCCCAATGTTACATATAGCTTAGGGCTAAGGGGAGAACTGCTATGCTTGGTGTTTAGATCCCAGGCCTGCTAGTGCTTTCTGGGCCTGACCAGTGCCTTTTGAAGGAAGCGCTACGACTGTCTGCTTATAAAACAAGCAAAAAAAGCGATGTTGCACCACGTGTTGGACTCCTATTTAGAGTACTGTCAAAAAGAGAGTGCCAAGAATCTGACCAGAACCCCTCGTCCACAGGCGAATCTGTTATAAAGTATGCTTTTGTTGTGGTTACCATCAGTGCAGCACTTTCTTTTTAATGTACGGAAAAATCGCAGACCTCTGGGAAGTGTACCTAGAGCAGCATGGGGGTGCTATTCAAAAACATAGTAAATTAGGATTCGCAGACAGCATAACAAATTCGCCCAAAACCCCAACCTCCCCCTTTACACTGCACCGGAGCCTAAACTGGTACTAAATACTACTCTGGCCCCCGCGGGAGGGCAGGGCACCTCAATGCATCACCACCACCTCTTCTGGCCCGTGTTCCAACTAAATTTCTCACCCTCTTCATGCTAACAAGGACCATGAATAGAGGACCTTTGCCTCTGCGTGCAGTAACATGCCTGATCTTGGATGCCACAGTGAGCAAGCAATATATGAGCATGTTACATTTTGAACTCTTCTTGTTTCGGGTTTACTATTTTTAAAAAGTGCTCAGTGCAGCTGTCCCGCCACATATGTTGTGGCGGTATCCTTTGAAGGTGCTGTTACTGGAACCCGTGTTTCCAAGTCGTGATGGACACAGTAGAAGAAGCGCAAACTTGCATCTAGCCTGGAAATCTAGCAAAGTAGATGCTTTAAGATGCTTCTCGATAAGCTCTTGTTCATGGGTACCAAGTCAGGGTCATCATGGCTCCGTTTTCTAAACAGTAACATTGACACTTGCATATTTTCCTGCTTAAAGGATAAACAGGGCACCGCCACGACGAGTGTTCCCGCCATCAAGATCAGATCAGAATTTTAGACAAAAAACAAGTACTTTAGGCAGGCTGGAGGCGCTCCAAGGGAGAAATGCGCTTCAAGGGGATGAAGATATGGCTAGAAAGGAAAGGGTAGTTTGTTTGGAAATATGATAAATCTGTCAGTTCTTGTCATAGCTTTAATCTCCATATTACATTTGTTCATAAACATTGCATGCTCAAACATGGTGGTTGCGCACCACGTGCCCCAGTGTCGGAAACTCTTCCGTGTTGAGTCAGAGCCAGAAATGGATGAAAGTGTTGCCCATGTCATGGGGACATGTAGCAGCTGCACCTAGGAGAAGCCTTAGTGATTCTTAGACTGCACGCTGGGCTTTGGACAACACTTTTCAGTGAAGTGGTGGTACATCCAAGAAACAAGGACCAAAGGGAGGAGAAGAACAAGGGAACAAGAGCTTTTCCTTGCTGACCAAGGAGACCATTCTGCAAGCCAGCAGCACTGATAAAACTTTCACAAATCTTCTTGTAGGCATCACAGAGTCTTTAGTAGATGGAGTTAAATCCCAGGGATTCCAAATTGTTGCCACTCTTAAAATGGAAGTCCATCTAGAATCTGGAAATGTGGCATGTACCAACTCTACCTCCTCCAGAAACTCAAACCAAACATTCCTGGAGGGGCTTTTGCCTGGTACTGCAGTTGTTTCTCTTTTCGTATGGTCGATGAACGTAATGCCCTTTCAGCAAACGTCCCAGAGTACTTGGCACCTGTGAAAGGAGCTCTTCTTGCTGCAGCTAGAACAGTAGCGGGAATCATAAAATGTGCCAGTGTCCTTCTGGGTTTACACTAGCGTCTGCCAGAAGCCAGAGTCACTTTCAGGATCCTCTGCATCGCCTAGATTTGAAAGGCCTCCTCGACAAGCCCTCTGTTGCAGCACTTGGTATGTGCACATCAAGCATAGCAGTTCCCCCTTATAGACCCAAGTGCCCTTACCGTGAGACCTAGGGGAAACTTTAATTACGCAGTGTAATTGGAGTTAATTAACAATTTTTGCTTTATTCGTGTTATGCAAAATTCCCCAAATTGCGCCATTATGTTTCGTATTCTAAATTAATGCTCAGGTGCAGCTCTAATGACTGGAATGCGAGGGCCCGGTCATTCGTGGTACTTGTATTTTTGGTATTGATTTTTTTAGGACAAAATGTGACTGTGTGCAAAATGGACAACAGGGTGCATTTTACGCTCAAATATAGTGCTAAATGCCATATTTGCATTTTGCATAATTTCATTTAATTTTCTTAAAATGTCACATAATTACGCAAAACTAAATTACGCAAATGTAGCACTCCCCTACTTACCTTCTATCTGATGTGAACTCGAACTCCCTATGTGACCTGCGTTCACAAGATCTCAGGAAAGGTTTTTCACTGTTCAGAGATAAACTGATCTGTGAATGCCAAACTATCAGTGTTGTGGCCACTGGGCTCCATGATCTCAGGGCAAATCCTGAACCATAATGAGAATGTAGCCTGTCTTCTCTCAGTGCTTTGCAGGTTACTGACTTGCATCATGGTATTTCAGTGCCATACCATGCCAAGTAAAGTAGGATCATCAGCATTTCTAGCACTGAGGTCTGCACTTTGGTGTATGTGACATCAGGGTTTTGATTAAAGTCTTGTTGGTCGCATCCTGTTAGGGTCAGATTTGTCTATTTGGGAGCGACTGTACGGTCTAGGCTCCAGTTTCACAGCTGGCTTCCTTCAACCCGGCTGCTGTCATAGATAACCACTGCGACCCCTATATTACTCTCATAATCACCCCTGTGCTGCAATCCCTGCCTTCAAAGTAAGTTATTATAGCCTTTAAAAAAGGTAGCTTCCCCAATTCCCAAGGGAATATACAACACGCATTTCAAGTATAGGGGCTGCAATCAGACCTGGGGCTTTTAGTGTGGTGTATTCATGGAATTGAAAACCTGTCCATGAGGAATGTATGACGTTACAACGAATTCCGTTGCAACGCATGCCTTTACCACGCATGCGTTACAACGGAATTCGTTTTCCACGCTTAACCTTTACCTCGAATATACCTTTACCACGCATACATTTACAACGTTTTTCGTTGTAAATGTATGCATGGTGAGGGCATACTCTTGATAAAGGTTTTAACTCTCCCCTTAAATGCCCCCTGCCTCCACTCCTTATATTTACGCCTGCCCTTAACCCTTAATACATATATATTTATTTTACTAAAATGCCCCTTACCTTTTAACTCGCCTTCTCTCCTTCTTCTTTGGTTACGTCGGTCCTACGTCGTTGAGAGGAAGCGGAAGTTACTTTCCGTTTCCTCTCTAACGACGTCGATTGCTTCAGCTTCGTCTTCACTTCGGCTTTTCAGGTAAGTTTTTTTTGGGGGGGGGGGGGGAGACCCCCCCAGCCCCCCTTTTTATCCCAATGCTTTATTTTTTTTTATGGGGGAGACCCCCCAAACCCCCCCTTTTTTTTTCATTTACCACACATGCCTTTACTACGTATTTTGTAGTAAAGGTATGCGTGGTAAAACCTCTCGTTGTAACCACGCATGCGTTGTAGTGCATGCGTGGTAAAGGATTTCGTGGAAACGGCTTCGTTGTAGAGGCCGTTTCCCGTCCATGAGGACCCTAAAATGAAACATGATAAACAACTGTAGCGTACAAGGGTGTTGAGAGCCCTAATGGCCAAACATCCAGCTCATGGTACGCACCGTATTTAATGGATTACGATGGATTTTTATTAATTTTATTTATTTTTCACATTTTAGAGCGCACTGTTACTCGGAGGCGCTAAAATGATTGACCCAGAGTGTGTGGGCAAAGAGCTTAGTGTTTAAAGAGCCAGGTCTTTAGCGCTCTTCTGAAAGATAGAAGGTCCGACGACTGTCTGAGATTGAGTGGTAATCTATTCCATGCTACTGCCGCGCCCAGGGAAAAGCTCCTGCGCCCCCAGCGCGCTTTCCTGACTCTTGGGACTGTTATCAGCGCCTGCTCACCAGATCTTAAGGTCCTTGCAGGCTTGTGCCAATGGAAAAGCAGCTTCATACACCGGGGGCCCAGGCCATGCAGTGCCTTGAAGACCACGCAGAGTGCTTTGAAGACTATTCTTTTACGAAATGGAAAGCGTACTCCTTCCCACCCACCCCAAGAACCACCAGAGTGGAGATAATCCTCACCGTCTAAAGCACATCCCACACACATGCCGTGGTCGAGCGTGACGAGGATTCAATTCAAAGTACCCTGGTGGTACTCAGGGTTTACATATGAAGGGACCAGAGTATCTCACGGTGAAACTACGCTCTTTCTCCCATCCCAGGTCAGAGACATCAGCAGGTAAACAAGCCACCTGGTACTTCTGCATGCCAGCAACAGAAAATGTAGGATGGGTGCTTCTCACGTCGAACTGGAGCAACTTGCGTGCTCGCCCAGGTGACGCTAGATAGGTGGACGGTTATTTAAAGTTTCAGTCCTTGGTCAAAACATTAATTTGAAATATTGACGCTGACATGTCCATTGTTGGTCATTCGTATTTTGCTTGCTTGCTCTTTCATTCTTTTTTCCCCAATATTTAGGCAATATTGCCTAAGAGATGAGAGCGCCAAGAGACGTCTCCTATTGTGTGCTATATCCGTTAAGTAAATCAGTCTACAGGGGAGAGTCCATTGATCCCTGCCCCAGTCACTCCCCATGGTGGAAGCCCTCAACCACAGATCCCAATGTTTGGTAACGCGGCGCTATATAAAAGCTCCTGAACATCACTGAGCTTGCAGGGAACAAATTGGCTCCTGGAGAAATAGCCAGTGACAGGCAAGGGAATCATTATCCCCCAAGAAAGCTGGCTGGCTGGCTGCCTGTCCTGGCGGACCGTCGTTCATTCACAAGTTCAAACAGAAGCTGTGTCAGTGCATTTAGTTTACACCTGGCAGTAATGTTCTTTCCTTTTTATCAGATTTTACGAGAGCTTTTATGACTTCCAAATGGGCTTCGGGCGCTCTGCCAATCCATGCTGTCCTTCTTCATTAGGCCTGTTCTCTGCTTTCCGCACTGCAGGAACTTTTTCTAGTGTTTCAAAACTTTTGACTCAAACGTCCGAGCAGGGGTTATTTCCACGAAAGTATTTTCCCCAGGATCACAAACTGCTGATGTTTGTGTTGGAGCCAATGCTCAGTAGATCCCAAGCGATACCAAGCGCTTTCTGCCCACTTGAGGCACGATGAACCTTAGTTGAGAAGTCACCCAACATTAGTAGGACTTGTCTTTCTGTGTCTTAGGTTTGCAAGCTGAGTACTAAGGCCCGATGCTGTTGAACTGCGGACACAAGATACTATTTTACTCAACCATTGAATGAGTAAAGCATTTAGCATGGGTGTATCTGGGCGTGTTGATTTTTTTTATTTCGCCCCATGCGAGGTGCCGGTCATTGGGTCCTGGGGCTTGGAATGGATTGACCTGAAATTAATGATCTGTTCCCTCAACTTAATGCCTTCGGAATCTATGCAAATAAGAAAGGGGCAACGCAATAACCCCTTGCGAGCTTGGGTATAAATTATAACAAAACAAGTGCAAGCAAGGGAATCATGATTGATCTAATCAGTGAATGAAGACTACATCACAACATAAAGCATTTGTGAAGAACCATTCGTATGGAAGACATTTAATTCAAATCAACATTAAAATAATCAGAAGACAATGTATCAATGATCAGTTCATACACAGTTTTTTATCTTCACAAGAAAGAGTAGATATTCTATCACACAGCACATACATGTCCAATAACTGAGAACGTCTGTTAATGTCCATTAGTAGAGGTCACATATGTGCTGCTCCACTCTGCATACTACTAAGGACTATCATGCCATGGCTAGACTGAGGCGTCCCACCAATGATCCTTATATTTCTATTGCCAGTACTTGTACTAATGAAATTGCTTATGAAGCCATTTGTTGTGACGATTATCCTAGAATTAATCTATTACAATTTTTAAATGACTTATTACCTAAAGTTAAAGTGTCATGCAAGTAATGCCTCTGTTGTTAACTTTAACTTTGTGTGTTCGTCTGGGTTTTATTGAAGTAATGTTTTTTTATGGTTTGTATTTCAACTGCAAATAAACTAATATTTGCCCAAAAATGCAGGTAAGCTCTCGACGAGGAGCGTCATCCTCTCACTTCATGCTGTGGCTGTTTGAGGCATGTTGCATCATGAGGAGAGTTCTGTCAAGTGTGGCTGCTTGAGGTTTGAGGCATGTTGCATCATGAGGAGAGTTCTGTCAGTTCATGCTGTGGCTGCTTGAGGTTTGAGGCATGTTGCATCATGAGGAGAGTTCTGTCAGTTCATGCTGTGGCTGCTTGAGGTTTGAGGCATGTTGCATCATGAGGAGAGTTCTGTCAGTTCATGCTGTGGCTGCTTGAGGTTTGAGGCATGTTGCATCATGAGGAGAGTTCTGTCAGTTCATGCTGTGGCTGCTTGAGGTTTGAGGCATGTTGCATCATGAGGAGAGTTATGTCAGTTCATGCTGTGGCTCCTTGAGGTTTGAGGCATGTTGCATCATGAGGAGAGTTCTGTCAGTTCATGCTGTGGCTGCTTGAGGTTTGAGGTATGTTGCATCATGAGGAGGGTTCTGTCAGTTCATGCTGTGGCTGCTTGAGGTTTGAGGCATGTTGCATCATGAGGAGAGTTCTGTCAGTTCATGCTGTGGCTGCCTGAGGTTTGAGGCATGATGGTGATGTGGCTGCTTGAGGTTTGAGGCATGTTGCATCATGAGGAGAGTTCTGTCAGTTCATGCTGTGGCTGCTTGAGGTCTGAGGCATGTTGCATCATGAGGAGAGTTCTGTCAGTTCATGCTGTGGCTGCTTGAGGTTTGAGGCATGTTGCATCATGAGGAGAGTTCTGTCAGTTCATGCTGTGGCTGCTTGAGGTTTGAGGCATGTTGTATCATGAGGAGAGTTCTGTCAGTTCATGCTGTGGCTGCCTGAGGTTTGAGGCATGATGGTGATGTGGCTGCTTGAGGTTTGAGGCATGTTGCATCATGAGGAGAGTTCTGTCAGTTCATG
The DNA here is from genome assembly GCF_964263255.1 of Lissotriton vulgaris. NCBI lineage: Eukaryota > Metazoa > Chordata > Amphibia > Caudata > Salamandridae > Lissotriton > Lissotriton vulgaris. The sequence goes on from NC_141689.1 coordinate 73,078,462, forward strand.
CTGTGGCTGCTTGAGGTCTGAGGCATGTTGCATCATGAGGAGAGTTCTGTCAGTTCATGCTGTGGCTGCTTGAGGTTTGAGGCATGTTGCATCATGAGGAGAGTTCTGTCAGTTCATGCTGGCGCTGCTTGAGGTTTGAGGCATGTTGCATCATGAGGAGAGTTCTGTCAGTTCATGCTGTGGCTGCTTGAGGTTTGAGCCATGTTGCATCATGAGGAGAGTTCTGTCAGTTCATGCTGTGGCTGCTTGAGGTTTGAGGCATGTTGCATCATGAGGAGATTTCCGTCAGTTCATGCTGTGGGTGCTTGAGGTCTGAGGCATGTTGCATCATGAGGAGAGTTCTGTCAGTTCATGCTGTGGCTGCTTGAGGATTGAGGCATGTTGCATCATGAGGAGAGTTCTGTCAGTTCATGCTGTGGCTGCTTGAGGTTTGAGGCATGTTGCATCATGAGGAGAGTTCTGTCAATTCATGCTGTGGCTGCTTGAGGTTTGAGGCATGTTGCATCATGAGGAGAGTTCTGTCAGTTCATGCTGTGGCTGCTTGAGGTTTGAGGCATGTTGCATCATGAGGAGCGTTCTGTCAGTTCATGCTCTGGCTCCTTGAGGTTTGAGGCATGTTGCATCATGAGGAGAGTTCTGTCAGTTCATGCTGGCGCTGCTTGAGGTTTGAGGCATGTTGCATCATGAGGAGAGTTCTGTCAGTTCATGCTGGCGCTGCTTTAGGGTTGAGGCATGTTGCATCATGAGGAGAGTTCTGTCAGTTCATGCTGTGGCTCCTTGAGGTTTGAGGCATGTTGCATCATGAGGAGAGTTCTGTCAGTTCATGCTGTGGCTGCTTGAGGTTTGAGGCATGTTGCATCATGAGGAGAGTTCTGTCAGTTCATATTGTGGCTGCTTGAGGTCTGAGGCATGTTGCATCATGAGGAGAGTTCTGTCGGTTCACGCTGTGGCTCCTTTAGGGTTGAGGCATGTTGCCTCAAGTACCATATTTTGCCTTGTCTGTGCTGTTCAGAAGGTACTTTTAGCTTCCCTTTAGCACTTCTTTTACAGATAGTGACCTATGGCTTCAACAGACACTGGGGTTATATATGATGACAATGGGCACAGATATTTGTTGTGCGGTTTGGATATGTTAGTAAACAACATTGAGAAATAACCCACCGCTGGCGCCCCATCCCAGCATGTGCACGTTTCGGTCTCTACAAACTCCTGGAACTGTGGCCATGGAACGTTCTGCTTGTGGAACATGAAGCCTTGACTTTATTTCTCATGTTCCGTAGAATCATTTTCGTGTCTTTGACCATTGTCTCATGCATTCATCCCGCCAACATCGAAGTCTTGTTCATTAGTCCGGTCACTTCATTGATGTCGGAACTCCATCCTTGTGGTGCCGACAGCCACTTGAACTCAACCACAGTTTGTATGTTTTATTGTTGTTGTCTGTTCCCTTGAGGTGATGCTTTCTCCCATCCTGTTGCATCCACCTGGCTCAGGTTTCCTTTTGTTAGTTTGGGCCTATGATTGCTTCCGGGTCTGATTTTAGAGACTCTGGCTTCTCTAAGTCGCCCATGGACTGAAATTATTGCTTTAAAGATATTATTCTGTTCCTTTAATTCTTTTTAAGGCTTTCTAACAATCTATTGATAGCAAAAAATGAAATTAGAAAAAAATCGACAAAGCAGAATATTTTTTATCAGTAGTTATTGCAACAAGGATTTTTTGTGGTCACTCACCAAGCCTGTTTGTAGTAGCTTGGGCACCGGATGGTACATGCATGCTTTCTGAAACTAGGCGCTATACCACATATGCTAATCATAAAGCTGCAATCCAAGCAGTCGACATGGACCAGGGGTTGATAACTGCATTGTGCCTGTGGAATCGCAGAGTCATTTGGTTTTAGTTCAAGACCCCTATATTGAAGCTTGAATTAGTTTGCAAGTCTCAACTCTTGTATCTGCAAAAACCTCGATATGCATGTAATTAGTGATGCAAACTATGCTAGGATTGGAGTTAAGCTTGATAATGAACATGGTTTTACAATAAGGTGCATGGATGCAAGAATTCAGAAAAAGCAAACATGTTTTGTAGAGAGCGGTTTCTCTTATTTTGGGTAACGACATTTTACAGTCTGTTTTTCAAATGCAGCCAGTTTGGTTCTCACCTTGAGGTTACCTAATGTGCTGCCCTTCCATGCCAGCCGCCACCGCACTTTCATTTCCCTTAAAACAGCCAAGACAGATTTATGGCGCTCTACGGCAGTCGCCAATTGTAAGCAGCACTGCTGTGTGACTAACACATTTTTCATAGGCAGCAAAGCAGACGTCAGGGAGTTCTCCCCTGCACCCCCACTCCCCTTTTCTCAGATCATTTCTGTGATGTGGGTTTGGGGCTCAGTCTTTCATGTGCCCCGGTGTGTGCCTTTTTATTGTTGCCCTCCTCATTCCTCCCCGAAACCTCAGCTTAACTTCATTGAAACCTTGCTTTCAGTGAAAGGAATTTTTCTTTCATTTGATGCACGTGGCGCCTTGCATAGCACAGTCCAATGTTCTCAAAGTCTTGGCTGTAATAGAACATGGAGGAGAGGGATTGTAGTGGAAGTTACAACTGGGAGAAGGTGGATAACAAAATGGTGGCTCGTGAAGATTCAGCTTGAGACGGTGAGAGAGTCCACAGTTCTCCAGCACTCTGACAAATCCACAGGCGTGGACACATGCCACAGCCAGCACTCCCACATATAACAGCATGATGGTGACCCTCCACCAACTGAGCAGACACCTTCCATCAGCTTCCCTTGCAGACAGACCATGTGTCCACCGAACCTACAGTGTTGGACATTCCTTCTCGCACCTGGCGGCCAAGGCTTGAAACGGCCTCCTTCCTGTACCTCAGGACCGCACCGTCATTCCAGTAATTCAGAAGGGAGGTAAAGACCTGGTTGTTTGAATGACCATACCTCCATGCAGCATCTCCAGCGCCTAGAGACCCATAGGGGTGATTTACTGTGCTTTATAAATGTTAGATTGATTTATGCCATCACCCAGGTGTTAGTCCATCAGGTGTCCTACAAAGGTGATTAAATTAGGTTGGAGATCGTCTTAAATTCTGTAGCACACCATATGGCACAGAGTGGAAGTCTGACTTGAGGGCACCCAACTGTATGCACTAAGATCTTTTAGACAGAAGGGAAATGTAGTAATTCAGGACACTTACACAAATCCCTATGCAATTGCATAAATGTAGGGGGGCATTCTCCATAGCTGATATTTTTTAAATCTGCTGAGAGACCTACTTCTCCCATCATGTCATCCATTGTCTGAATCGCGGTTGCTTGAAAGCCGGACAGGGGCTGAAAGGACATATCCTGACAGTCAATAATAACTGAAAACAAGTTGACAATTTGTCAATAGAAGGGACCACATTCCCTTAAATATGACACAAATCATATATTGAAATCAAGTACAAAGAGAAGATTTCTTGTAATCTTGTGTTTTAGTGCTTTGATTTCATCACAATTCACTGAAATCTTTGGAACTTATGTACTTGTAGAATTGTATTGTAGTTGATATTTGCTTATAAGAAGCAAGTGGAAATTTCATGACCTTAAGCCCAGTGAAATTTCCAGGCACCTTGTGCAATATCAGGGTTCTATAAGCATGTATTTCCCAATTCATGGCTAAAATACTCTTGCTCATTTAGACGTTTTCTATGTGAAGGAGGAGGGGGCAAAATCATATTAAGGGACCAAGTACATTGTTATCGTCAGACATTGTAGCCTTTATGGGGCATTTTGATATTTTTATAGAATATTTACTATTTATGGTGCATTTTTTACTGTTAATTGATAATGTCCTTGTTTATGGGGAATTTACAATGTTCCTGGGGCAATTTCACTGTTCATGGAAAGTTGTTTGATACTTATGGGATATTGTTCATGGTCCTGTTCATGCTTACAGTCCTTGTTGATAGCGTGCATTTGCATCCTCCCCCATTCCTCCCCCTGGAAATTGTACATGTGGAGGGGGCGAGGGAAGGTTTGACAGACAGTTTATTTACAATTTCTAGCCTTGAGCTTGCCTGCCAAAGTTTAAGACAATACCAGTGCGTACATATTTCCATTTATCTCGATATGGTATCTCAGAGTGTAAATTATTTGGGTTTTGGGAGTTACTGGTGTGCACACAACGCTCCTGCTATGTAGAGTTCACCCTGCAGCGATGACCAGGCCACCAAAGTATCAATCCTCCTTTATTTGTATTCCCAGTATTCCCAAATTGTGTCTGTCTATTGCTGGGAGTCGGAGATTCATCGTATTGGAATTTAATATGTACAAATCTAACCAATATTTCGCATGTGGAATATATGACCTGCTCATATGCAAGGCTTCTCTCCGCCTGCCTCCTCTGTGGTGTCTGATTTGAGCCAGACCATAAATCCTGCTGAAGGGAAAGGACTTCACCTGTCTTTCTTACTCCCTCTTTTCAACGTTTACTTTCTCGATCCGTTCTCAAAGTACAAACACTGGAGCCTCACCCTTGCCTTCCCATTATGGTTAGTGACCCTTTCTTTAGGCTAAAAATAAGCTTGAAATGTCTAAGATTAGGCAGTTACCATTCATTCACTCAGGTGCTAACTTGCTAATAATTGTGAATTAGATACTCTATACGGCCCAGTGCTTTGTAATTTTAAGATGTATGCATATTGTAATTAATTTGCATGTGCATATATTTATACAGTTCTCAAGGCTCCTAAAACTAACGGATCTAGCTAGATGGTTTTTCCACTGATCATAATCAAAATAATTTGCCTTAGTACAACAATAGTCCTTTTTCTGTGCTTATCCAACCACACAGTCACAGATAAGCATTCACAAAATATAGTCAATCATGGATAACTATTGATTAATGTCTTTCACTTATCAATCGAGTGTGGCTGCTGTTCTGGAGGATTTTTGTGGTGCGTGTCAGGTTGGTGTGCTGTTGCTAAAAAGTTCAGTGACAGGCCAGTTTGTTTTAGCCACTTTGGACTAGAGATACAGCACCATGGCCATAAATAAGGACACAGGCTTTTTTTGATTATATATTTGATTTAATGCCCAGGACCCTAGTTCTGTATTAAATAGCAGTGTGTACCCATAAACAAATGCTTGTTATGCAAAGTAGACATGAAGCATAATTTGTGTCTCTGGTTCTGGGTCTGGTTCATTGCCCTTTAACTATGCTGCTTTAAAAGCACAGCGAAGATCCCCTTCCGTTCTTGCATGGTACCACAAGCTAGCACTGATGTGGCAACTGATCATTTGTGCTTGCTGGACCTTTGCTGTTTTGAAATTCCTGGTTTCTTTGGTTGCTAAGTGGTCCTCTTTCCCCCAAGAGCAGTTGCCGTGCCATGCCCTCTTCTAAACTTCAGCACAGGCATCAAATTATTGGCCAAGAGGCACAGGGAAGTGACCGAGAGGAGCCCTCTGCAAGTGAACACGTTTTTTCCACACCTTTGGGGAGCATGAGTTGCATATGAGTTGTCATTGTGAGCATTGGTACTATCAGAGAATTGAGGCTTTGCAATCGAGCTTTTGTTATACCCCTGTATTCCTGATTTTGAGTATTATTCTGTATTCTATGAATGCATTAATGTGTATTTGTATAGCACAAAACTAGCCAAAAGCAGCGGGGTACTGTGCAGGGCCAAACATAAAAACACAGTCAACAAGTCATTGGATATGTAGCAGAAGTGTGATATAGTGTTCTTTAAAGAGGTACCTTAGTATTGACAGTATTGCATGGAAATCCTGTAAAACTGGCATCTTTTCGGACACGTGGTGTGTCCTTTATCAACTGGACCCCAGTGGAGGTACGTGGGGTCTCTCTAGAACTTCAGTGTGCTGGAGGGGGGTGGGTAGCAGGTAGCAATCCTGATCAGTCCTCTAAGATTCTGGCTCCTTTAAAGGAACATGAGCCGTCTACTGAAAACCGCAACCATCACCTATGCTCGTGAACTTCTGACTTATTAGATTTTATTGACAAATGAAGGATGTTCTTCTATGTCTTACTGGCACCATTGTGGAATAAGGACTTTTCGTGTGAGCTTTGGCACCATCAAGAAACATTGGTGTAATCTAGACTTTTTAGAATGCCTAGGATGTCCTATGAGATTTCTCCACCCTTGGGGAAACTCAGGCTGGCTTCTAGATTAGCTTGGGTGCTTTTGAGGCACATTGTTCCCTTTGGGGAACATCGTCGATTGTTATTGTGCTTCATCGAGAGTGTATTTTGAGGCACCGCTTTACATTTATGCTCTCTGCTTTACTGGTGAGGACAGATGGGATGCTGGATCACTCAGTCATCAGTGGGGGAGAAAAGAGTTCTGGCATATTTCTAATCTGATTCCAATACTTCATCAAATGAGCCTCATGGCTAGGTGCATGGATGTGTCAGTGGGAACATAGAATTCTGGATGAAATTGGTGTACTGTACTGGGTATCCTCAATATGCCTATCCCTACCATCCATTTTTAATTGGGTTATTTTCAGTAAAGTATAGCCAATACAAGTGGGGGCAGAGTTTTTCTTGCCTATAATCCTGTGTACATCAGCGAGTAGTAAATGTAATTTCATTACTTTGTTGGTTAATCTTGAAATTGGCAAACACCAAATGATGCTATTCTGCACCAACCCCGGTGGCTTCTTAACAGAGGACTACAAGAGCTTGCTTGAACGTTTGCCTATATTAGAGTGAGTTGTTGCCATAGCCTCTGGTACAACCGCATTTAACACACAACTCACCGTACTGCCTTAGGTAGGAATTTCTACTGTTTGTGTAGGCCTTACACCTTTGTGGAGATGTGCAGTAATTGTTTGGAAATATGTTCCAAAAGAGAAGTGGTCCTTTAAAAATGCAGTAGAATAGGCATTTTGGGAAGGGAATGCACTCTGGGCAATAACTGAATTAGGAGAGTCAGTGGAGGACGGAGCACACACTGCATGAAGTACTTTCTGGCATTTTTAAGATGTTAAGAGATAAGTGAGGTGTGGTTAGAACAACATAACTGTGTAACTTTATCTCAGCAATTTAATTAAGTTTTAAGACCATAGTTTAAAAGATATATTTTCCTTCACCTATGTGTGATTAAATGCTCTTTGGGGTGACTTATTGCTGAGCACAGCCTCCAGGGAGGTGGCAGAAGGATCTTTGGGACGAACTTAGCAGAATAGATGGGCGGTGGGCATCTTAACTGGCGCTCGATGAATCAGATGATCATCGGATATGTTTGCCATGTGCTTCTTATGATAGTGCTATAGTATAGTGCGTTTGCAAGACCCCATACTCCTTTTGGAATTTTGGCACACTTTAGGGTTCTGGGATTTTTGTTGACCATTGTTAAGGTAGCTGGCAAATTTAGATTAGACTAATATTTAGTTTACTGATGGATTATATTGGTCAACAGGTTGATAGATTCTGCTATCAATCTGTATAGAGTAGTATATATGTGGACGTGCGCGCCAGGGAAGATGTTGCTGTTTCTTTTGTTCTTTATTTGTAGTCCATGTTTCGACATGGGGTTGGATGCTATGTTTAGATGCTTTTTTGCCTGTCGCATTGCTTTGATGTGATGATGTATCTGGTATATTTGATACTTTCATCTGGATGGTTGATAAATGCTTTGTTGAGATGATTTGGATTTACTATTGTGATGGAAAGTACATAACAATCAATTAACCTTGGAGCGTCGTTGTGACTCTAAAGGCATCTATGGTATAAATTGATGTCTTTTCTGGACGCAATGGTTGCTTCTTTTTGGAGAATGTTTGTGTGAACGGTATCGGGATAGTTGGTCACACAGGGGTGTGTTGAAATGGGCTCCTGTGGGTCAATCGAAAGCTGTTTCTGTGCCTATCCACCCACACAGTGGAGGCTTTATGGTCAGTGGTCGCATGACAAAGCAGGAACTGAGTACATTGCGGCACAGTGCTTCTCTGTGCTTCTGTCTTGAAGCTGTGAAAACTATTGATAATCTGTACGGATCCAATCAATCTGACATTTATTTTGATTTAATTTTAGGCTCAGCAGCAGAGGAACCTGGATAAAATTCTGTCCCATCAGCCAAAAATAGGCTCTGTGAAGAAGCCCAGAAAAGATGCTGGCTCAAGCCCTTTGAATGGCACAAGCCCTATGTCCGAGCAGGATTCTGGCATCCTAGACGTAGAGGATGACGACGAGGATGATGAGGTAATGCCATGAGGAAAGGTGGTGTAGAAGTTTAATTGCTGATTTTAGGTCCTTGGAATCTAGAGTCCTGGGTTTGAACCCCTGTTTTGTAACTTCACTAACAATAATATGTTACTGAGCAAATGCAGTTGTAAACATTTGAATGTAATGTCGCTATAGCTCTGCAATTTAGGTGTCAGAACCCCGTGTTATGTAGCATGTTCCTCCCTCCACACCATTAAAGTAGAGCTCTCCAGCTACTTCTGCACCATTGGCATATTATTCATAAATAGCATGTATACATACGTATGATAATACAACCAAAAACGTTAATTAGGTTTACAAGCTACCATGGGCACTTCCATCACAAGAAAGAGAGAAAAGCTCTTCTGTGGTGTCCACTGGTTCAGAATGTGTTCTAGGAATGCCAACTTGTCAAGTTTTGAAGATATCATCCATTTTCAGAGTTGGCGCCTCCTTGGTCTATGATTCAGAAGTGAACTTTTCTTTAAAGGAGGAAGTATGGACAGGCGTCCACGACCATGTATTAGAAGAAGGGCAACTAGGAGAAAATAAAAGTGAAACCTCAAACCCTGCAAAAGGTTTTTAACACATCTAACTTGTTGGGAAACAGTTTATTTTCCTTGCTTGATATCATTAACATAGCCTGCATACTTTTGGGTCCCACTCTCTAGCAAGGTTCCTCTTCAGATGTGGCACTACTTGGTGGTAAGAGAGCAGTCATTGTCTCAAACCAGTGAGGAGATGAGTGTATGGTTGTATTTGTGTAGTGCTTGCCTAGCGAAAAGACTGAGGAGTGCTGTACTGGGTCAAAGGCAAGGATAAAGTCAACGATTGATACGAGCGGATGCATTGTGATGTAGTTCTTTAAAGAGATGAGTCTTCAACCCTTTCCTAAATTGAAGTAGTGTTAGGGCGGTGTTGATAGATACAGGGATGTTGTCCCAGATCCTGGATGTACAGATGCAAAGGGCCTGCTGCCTTTTTTTTTTTTTTTACACTTCTTAGTCCACAATGTGATGGTGTCCTGGATGCTGGTGTTCCGTCAACCACCAGAGATGGTGGACTTGTCTACCGATGGCTAGATTAACATCCCCATTAAAGCTAGTTCGCATTTCTATCTCTGTTTCTTTCAAACCATATTTCATTTTTTGTATTTAAAAAATCTGACAGTAACAGGGATGCAATATTAAAAAAATATTGTTCTATTTTAGTAACATAACCTGTTTCCAGTGCTTAATTTGAGCCTATGGTTTATGGTGCACGTAATTGTCAACAATGGCACTTATGATAGTCTGACACATGATGGTGCTCTCTCTAATTTAGAGACAAGCAAACAACACTTGTTTGTTAATTCAATCTACCCTAAAATGGGTAATATCTGTCTCCCAAGCCATTCTTATAGCTTTGGAGGCCTTGAATACTCACATTTTGAGAAGTATGATGCTTAGTAGCTGTTTTGGTACTGTCATTAGCAGCGCAGACAGGGGCAATGAGTGATGAAAGCTGCAGTGGCATAGTGAAAAGGGCCCCAACACTTATTTTTTCACAAATTAAGCGCTGCCTGTTTCTACTGCTGCCTAACAGTGTGCCAGCTCTAGCTAAAAATATACACATAAATAGCTATTTTTATATATAGATGAAAATCTTCTCAACTGTAGTTCTGATCTGACTGATAGCCAACTTAGGGGTCGCATCCATTACATCTTTTGGGTATCTAAGCAAGATACATTTACATAACATTAACCTATAAAGAAGCTTCTCCAAATTGTCTATGGTCATCATAAACTGCGGCACAAAGCCAACTCTCTTGGAACTATTTTGGATACTCTTGGAGTAGATATTTAAATTCTTTACAGCTTGGAAAACATGAATTTCATATCATTATACTTAGTCTGTTACCTCTATCTAGAAATGTAGTTTGCTATAGAAATCCGTTTTATGTGTGGGTTTGCACAAGTTTAAAATGCCTAACCTTTGGTGGCCTGGCAATCCGACATTACGGACGTGTGCTAGGCGAGCTCCGATAGCTCCGACTCTTATCCTACCGATATTATCCAGTATTGGGGTATCTTTCATAGATTCACATGCCTGAATCATTCCCCGTCGTCGAGGCGGGAGTCCCACGGTAAATTATATATATATAGCAGTGCCTAAAAACCATTAGTAGTAGGCTAGAAAAGGATATAGGCCCAACTAGGCCCAAAACTTAGCAGCCTATCTACCTCATTATGTAAAAAGAACTGAAAAATGTAGCCTCAGCCAATCAGATAACCTCACCCTCTAGAACCTTCCCAGCCCAGGCAGTTCTCCTCAGATTTTCACCGCACTTCGTGTGTAAGGGAGTCTACCTGAGTGCCTACTCAGTTTTCTTCAAAATTTCTTTCTATTCTCTCAAGATGTCGGAAAAGAAGGCTTTATTCAAAGCTTGTGCTTCATGCTTCAAGAAGAGGGTCCATGTGGACGACCAGCACTCGGACTGTATTTATTGTTTGCATCCTTCACATGTGGTGAAGGATTGCAGGATATGTCGAACCTTCCCTCCTAAGACCACCAGGGATAGAGAGGCAAGAGTTCTTTTGTGGCTAAAGTCGTCTGCCACAGATGACGAGGACAGAGCCTCTACCTCAAGTAAGAGAGCCAGTTCCAAAGAGAGGTGTTCTCCTGAGAGATTGAAAAAACCTAAATTCTCTCATAAACCCTCTGAGTCCACAAGGAGTGCTGCGTCAACAGAGTCTTCTACTGTGAGTACAGTCCGCACTAAAGCTGTCTCTTTGGTGTCCTCTCTCACTGTCACCACCTATTCTACGTCCTCTACTTCTTCAAGTACTGTTACCACCTCGGCAATTACTTCTCCTGTGATGTCCGTCATGGTTTCTTCTTCTGAGGGAAAATCATCGAAGAAAAGCTCGTCGTCGACGAGTCTTCCGTCGACGACCAAATCACCATCTACGAAGCGTTCGTCATCGCTTCCGTCGACGCTCTCGTCGACGGCTCCCCCGTCGACGAAGGCTTCCACTATCCCGTCGACGAAGACCCCGTCGACGAAGACCCCGTCGACGAAGACCCCGTCGACGAAGACCCCGTCGACGAAGACCCCGTCGACGAAGACCCCGTCGACGAAGACCCCGTCGACGAAGATCCCGTCGACGAAGATCCCGTCGACGGAGAGCCCGTCGACGAAGACCCTGTCGACGACAGGCCCGTCGACTACAAACCCGTCGACGAAGGTTTCAGCACCGTCGACGACAAGCTCGACGACGAAGAGTCCGTCGACGGATCCGTCTACTAGGACGCCTTCAAACAAGCCCTCGTCCACGATTACAACACCAATGACGATACCGTCGACGACAGTACCGGCAACTCACGCATCTGTCTCAATTCTACCATCGACAGCAGCGCTGGCATCTTTGAATGTGCCGTCTACGCATTTATTGCCCACATCTCCGGTAAGGGTACAGTATACCCATTTTCAGATGAAATCATTTCAGAGACAGAGTTACTCTCATTTGTCTCCCCTCTTGCCTTCGCATATTTTGGAAAACTACGTGGAGGCATATTCTGATAATGAAGGGGATGATGACGATCCTTTTGGAGTGGCCCATCACCCTTCCCAGTTACACATAAAATATCAAGAGGATGATGATGAAGTTCATTATTATCAGGAAAATTTAACTACTCCTTATCATCAGGAGCAACAACACACAGAAGACACGACTCATCTTCCGTCTTTTCTAATTCAGGATTTGCAGGCCATGCTGGCTGATTATCGTCAGAGGTTTCCATCAACTCTGCCTACTTCAAATCCTGTGCCAGTAGACATGCCAGTAAATACCCCGCCACATCCTTCGCACTCTCCAAGGCAGGATGTTGACCCCGGGACTGGAGGTCAGGATGTTGACGTCTCCTCTCCAGATGAGGATGAAAGAGAGGATGGGGAACTTCCGGATTCCACGCCTACGGAACCATGGAATGATTACATCATTCCTATGCCCTCTCCTAATTTGCCACAACCTTCAGATTCTCCGCCAGAAGACATAGGAGGTTTTCATAACATCATGCACAGGGCAGCTGCTCGATTTGCAATTACAGTTTCGGTTGAGCAGGCTGACAGTTTTCTTCATGATTTCAAAGAAGGGTATAGAAGGGTGTCCAGATCTATCCCTATCATTGACTATATTTGGAAAGAAGGGATTGATATTATGAAGACGCCAGCTTCCATCCCGGCGGTTCTTCCAAGAGTCGACAAGAAGTATCGAGCACCACCGGATACTCCTTCATGTTTGATTGGTCATCCGCGTCCTGACTCAGTGATTTCACAAGCGGCTCAACAACGATCCAAGAATCCGGTTGCACCAATTTCAACGCCTCCAGACAAAGAGGGTAGGAGATTGGATGCGATTGGGAAGAAGTTCTCAGCTAATGCCGCTGCTACTGTCAAGATTGCTAACTCTTTGGCAATTTTAGCACGTTATGACAGACAAATGTGGTCAGATCTGTCGGAGTTCATCAACTTGGTTCCCGAGGACCGTGTTGAAGACGTCAGGAAGGTTGTCATGGAAGGCGAGCGGGCAGCTTCTGAGATTATCGATTGCGCCCTCGATGTATCTAATACAGCCTTTAGACAATTGGCCGGAGCGGCAGTTCTCAGACGGCAGGGATGGCTCAAGGCAACTTCTTTCAGACCTGAAGTCCAGACCAAAATACTTGACATGGCCTATAATGGCGAGTTATTGTTTGGCAAGCACATAGATGAAGCATTGCTTGCGATCAAAACGGATACTGATACGGCCAAATCGCTTGGTACACTACAGTATAAGCGAGGTTTTTTCAGAGGAGCAAGGGGCCGTGGTTTTTCTTCCAGAGGACATTATCAAAATCAGCAAAACCGCCAGTATCAACCTCAGAATAAGCCGTACTACCAACAGTCCTATCGGCAGTCATCGTCAGCGGGTTTCTCTCGTCAAGGAGGGAAACGACGTTCTAACTACCAGGGACGCGATTCAAATAAACGCTGGTGAGTTTTGCCGGACACCATCCTCCCTTCCTTCCCTCCCCGTGGGCGCCAAGATCTCCGCCTTTTATCAACAGTGGCGGAAGATAACTTCAGATCAGTGGGTTCTGGACATAGTCAAACACGGACACACTCTGGAGTTCTTGCAGAAACCTCCAACATCACCGCCCAGGGGTCCCTCCCCTCCTCGTCTTCATTTGTTATACATGGAAGCCATGAAAATGCTACACAAAAATGCGATAGAAAAAGTTCCAACATCCCAGAAAAATCAGGGGTTTTACTCTCGCTTCTTCCTTGTGGAAAAGGTTTCAGGAGAGTGGCGTCCAATTTTGGATCTACGAAACTTAAACAAATATCTGAAAAAGCAGAGTTTCCGCATGGTGACGCTCACGGATGTCCTCAATTGCCTCATGGAAGGCGATTTCATGGCTTCCCTGGATATGGAAGACGCTTACTTCCACATTCCAATTCATCCAAACCACCGCAAGTATCTGAGATTCACAGTGGCTGGTGTCCATTTAGACCCAAATTCGTCAGGACAAGATCACAAAGCTGGCAAGTCAAATACGGTCAAAAAAGTCTCTTTCGGTCCGACAGTTTGTTTCCCTGCTAGGGATGTGTTCCTCCGCACTCCATCTAGTTCCACTGGCTCGACTCAGAATGAGGCCTCTCCAAGAGGAATTGCATCGACAGTGGCGGCAGATAGACGGATCTTTCGAGGACCGTATCAAGGTCACGCCCAAGATGAAACAAGCTCTTCTATGGTGGGCGGCAAAGAACAATTTGTCTCCGGGGCTCACTTTTCTTCAGACCCTACCGGAATTTACTCTAACGACAGATGCCTCCATGGAGGGATGGGGAGGTCATCTCCAAGACCTTCAAGTGCAGGGACGGTGGTCCCATCAGTACAAGCACAAACACATCAACTGCCTCGAGTTGAGGGCCATTTTCCTGTCCTTGCGAGCCTTCCTGCCAAGAATTGCAGGCTCTGCAGTGCTGGTGCGCACGGACAACACCACCAGCATGTTTTACGTAAACAAGCAAGGGGGCACAAAATCTCTAGCCCTGTCTCTTCAAGCGCAGGAAATGTGGGAATGGTTACTCCATCACAAAATTTCCCTCAGAGCGGAGCATGTTCAGGGAATTCAGAATTCTCTGGCCGACGATCTCAGCAGATCGTTCACAGGATGTCACGAGTGGGAACTCGAACAACGCCAAGTGGAAACAATTTTCCAGCTCTGGGGCACACCAACACTGGACCTGTTTGCCACGCAACAGAACAGCAAATGCATATACTTTGCCAGCAGGTTCCACCAGCAAGGATCGAGAGGAAATGCCCTGTTGATGAGGTGGACCGGAATCTTTGCGTATGCCTTCCCACCGATTCCTCTCATCCCAAAGGTTCTACAGAAAATGAAGAGAGAGCGTTGCTCTCTAATCCTAATTGCTCCTCGCTGGCCGAGACAGTATTGGTTCCAGGAGCTTCTGATACTCTCCCATCAACCTCCACTGCGCCTCAAGCAGACACTTTCAATGCTGACAAGGGAGGAAGGACAAATACTTCATCCAGATCCTCAGTCGCTGCACTTGCACGCCTGGCTCCTGACTTCTTAGAGTTTAAGGACCTGGAGATTTCTCCAGACTGTAGAGCTGTTCTATCTCAGGCTCGTGCACAGTCTACCATCAGAACCTATCGCTTCAAATGGAAGAGATTCTGTTTATGGTGCGGAGAGCATGACGTCCATCCACTACAGGCTCCTCCAGAGAAGATTCTGCCTTATCTGCTGTCTCTAGCCAGATCAGGTCTTGCTTTTTCTTCTATCAAAGTTCACCTTGCTGCCATATCCAGATTCAGAAAGAGTTACAACAAACCATCTTTGTGCTCTTCCTCTTTAATTAAACAGTTCCTTAAAGGATTATTTCGAGTTTTTCCCCCAGTGCGGCCTCCTCCTCCTGAGTGGGATCTCAATATTGTGTTATCTCAATTGCTGAAAAGGCCTTTTGAACCAATTCATAAATCAGAACTTAAATTCTTGACTTGGAAAGTGGCTATTTTGTTGGCCCTCACTTCAGCCCGGAGAGTAAGTGAGATACAAGCGTTCACTATATCGGAACCTTTCCTACATTTTTCAAAAGATTGTGTGACTCTTAGAACTCATCCTAAGTTTATTCCCAAAGTTCCGACCCAGTTTCACATCAATCAACCGGTGAAACTCAAAACTTTCTTTCCAGACCCCAAGACTCCAGCTGAAAGGATGCTGCATTCCTTGGATGTCCAAAGATGCCTCAAATTCTATTTACAAAAGACAAAAGATTTGCGCAAATCTACCCAACTGTTTGTAGCTTATGGCCAAGCTGCACGTGGTCAGGCAGTGACGAAGGCAACTATAGCCAGATGGCTTTCCTCTGTCATTGTCTTCTGTCATGAGAAAGCGAACAAGCCCCTGACAAGAACGGTTAAGGCGCATTCCACCAGGATGATGTCAGCGTCTACAGCCCTATTTGCAGGGGTGACCCTGGAAAACGTCTGCCGTGCTGCTACATGGAAAAGTGTGCATACTTTTACCAAGCACTATTGCCTGCAGCCGGTGCTACATGAAGATACGTCAGTGGGAGAAGCAGTGTTGCAACATCTTCTTCACCGAGGTCAGCCTTTTATGGTTTTCTTGTTTCTATTGCTACATTTGTGCTAATATACTGTTTTAATGCTTTATATATAGATATATATTATATGAAGGTATTGTCATGATTATGCATATGTACTGAAATATGTTATTGCTCTAGTACCTTCCAGGTTGTGTGGGGATATATGGTTTGGATTGTCTCCCACCTTCCTCTACCGACATTTATGGTTATTACTGCTTGCTATTCTGATTCAGGCATGTGAATCTATGAAAGATACCCCAATACTGGATAAGAAAACAAGTTACTTACCTGTAACTACAGTTATCCAGTATTGGTATCTTTCATAGATTCACATGCACCCACCCTCCTCCCCGGCTGGGCAGTGCTTATTATGGATGCTACTTCTCACTTGTGCTGGGAAAATCTGAAGAGAACTGCCTGGGCTGGGAAGGTTCTAGAGGGTGAGGTTATCTGATTGGCTGAGGCTACATTTTTCAGTTCTTTTTACATAATGAGGTAGATAGGCTGCTAAGTTTTGGGCCTAGTTGGGCCTATATCCTTTTCTAGCCTACTACTAATGGTTTTTAGGCACTGCTATATATATATAATTTACCGTGGGACTCCCGCCTCGACGACGGGGAATGATTCAGGCATGTGAATCTATGAAAGATACCAATACTGGATAACTGTAGTTACAGGTAAGTAACTTGTTTTCTTCTGCCTGATCCTCACCTGCGGAGACAGCACAGTTTCCGTCACCCTTGAAGCACAACGGCTGTGTGGCAGTAGGACGTAATCCAGGATGCTGCACCAGAGATCCGACCGCCGAGACCGATGGCGGCTGAGAGGCAGTGAGCCCGAGGCGAGAGCCGGCCTGCGGCCTAGTGACTGAGGTGGTGCTGATGGGGCTTGTCCATGGCAGGTTCTTCGCTGAGCTCCTCGTACCTAGGGGGGACCTCCGGAGGTGCCCCGCTGGGCTTGTGCACTCCCCCCATAGGGCCAATGTGCAGGGCCTGGTCGGCTGACCTGTGGCCTGTACTGGTGCCCTTTGGTGTGGAGATCGGGCGGGTGTGCACTTAGGCCGCCTAGCTTCACCCAGAGACATGCAGCCCGTGGCCGGGCGCGCTTACCGGCCTTTGCCGGGACCTTTCCCTTCCAGGGCGCTATGTGGATCACCTCTGCAGGAGCGCGGCGGGTGCAGGGCACGGTGAAGCCGAGGACGCCTGGGCCCACAAGGACGACATACCGACAGTTCTGCCAAGTATCATGCATCAGTCGTGACACTAACGCATTTCAGTGTGGCGCTCCGCATCACCGCCCTGAAATGCATTGTCACGCACAATGCATAGTGGCTGAGTTGCCTGTTAAGTGCTGCCTACAATCTGTGTGCGTCAGCTGTCGGTGCACGTGCCCTGCCTGTGAATTGCCTTTGCGTGCTACTGCCGGAGTCTTGGGGCGCTCCCAGCTGAGTTGGCCAAGGAGGGCAGTGCTACAATGTATATTCTGATTTATCCTGCGACGCCGCGCAGCTCTGAGTCAGTTTATCAGCCTGTTTGGCGCCACTTCAGAGTAGTGCTCAATAGCTACTCCCACAAGAGCCGTGGCCCAGTCAGATTGTCTGACACAATTTGTGGCCTTGGCGCTGTGGGACGTCACGTCCTGTTGCAGTATAGCTGGGAGCATGAGTGAGGCAGTGGTTTGCGTGTGGCTCTGGGCGCAATTTAATCATGACGCGGTCCGCATCTCGCACCGGCTGGGCGAGTCACCTGCGCTGTGTGGGCCAATAATTTCGGTTGTGTATTTTATTTACAATAAAGGCCGTTATGAGCCAGCACCTTTTGTAAATTAATTTCCAAGCCCGTCTGGCCGAGGGAGAGTGCAGTGGACGTGCGGGGTATTCTGGAGTCAATGAGTGACTCAATGTCCGTCACTGTCGGTTGCTGCAGCTGCCAGGACTCACTGAGGAAAGCCGGCTGCGGCACGGTGCACCAGGACCGGCGACTAAGGTGGATTGCCGTGGGGGTAGATCACACGTGGCCTGAGCCAGCCAACTGAGCGGTCAGCGACGCTCCACTCACGCACGCTGCCTGGCTGAAGATCGAAACTGAACAGTAAGTAGTATGTTGTTAATGTTTGCCAGCCACTTGCCACCACCACCCGAATGTGTGACTGTATTATAAAATTACACAAATCACATTTCCAATGACTTCACTTTTAGAAGGTTCACTTTGCTAAGTGAAGGGAAATATAGCTATTTTTGCCCCGTTAATGCAAAGAGAAAAGGGCTGCATGCAACTCCATTTCCTCTGATACACATTGGTCAGCCGCCTGCAACTGCACCCCATCGCCCCCTTCCCAGTCGAACTATTGTTATGAACGTTTCTTTATCAGCTTAGAAAGTGTCAATAAACTGTAAGGGAGCCCCATCCCCCCCCTCCCAATGACTGAAAAAGATCAATTAACCCCTTCCCTGCGGGGCTAATTCCCCTGCTGTGCTGGGGGGAGGGGAGCGCACGCAGCGCTGCAATGCTCGTGACGAGCTCAGCTCGTAACGCAGGATGGTGGCGCTGTGCTCATGACGAGCTGAGCTCGTCATGACCACGCCCATTTCAATGGAACACCCAGCACAGCAGGGGAATTACCCCCTCGTAGGCGTTCAGCAACGGTCATGACGAGCTGAGCTCGTCATGAGCACAGCGCGACTGTGCCTCATGACGAGCTGAGCTCGTCATGAGCATGGAAGGGGTTAAACCTTTGTTAATGTTCTGGGACTGAACCCTTAACTCGTCTATGCTTGACCCTGATTCTGCCTGTACATGTCCAATTTTCCCGCTTCTGGTGTTGCGATGTTTAAGAACTTTTATATGCACCTTTAATCTCTTGCTGGCTGGGTCATGTGTGAACGCTCTTCTCCTGTAACCCTTTACCCCAAGTTCCAACTTGGCCCATGAGATAATCTCCTTCTTTCTCTTTCTGTTGGACCGGATGTTTGGGAGTTCCGGCCTGTCTGTTATTGGCAGTGGCATGTTGTATGTAGTCTCCCTTATGCACTATTTGCTCTTACTATGTCTACTGCCACCTCACAGTGATGGCTCGGTTCTGTTATTTACTGTAAGTTACCCGCAGCTTTTAACTCATTGGGCAGGCCCAGCAGAGAATCGCATTTTTAGCTGCTCCAAGGTTCCTTGTGGATTCAAGTGTCTCCATCTCTGAAGCTCGCGCTAGTGAATCTGAGTAACTATGATAATTTATCAGCAGGCAGCTGAGATAATCTGCACTGGGGCCTCTCCCATCCTCTTTGTTACATCTGGTCTCACAGTGCCCTTTCTTTTCTGGTGCTTTACAGCAGTATTAAGACGATCTTAGAGTTTTTTGTTGCTCAATTATGTGTAATTTCTGACATTTATATGTTTCCCTCCTCTTCATTGCTTGTTTTTGCTCGCAAGTGTCTCTCGTAGTCGTTGAATGTCACTCATATTTACACTGAAATTATGACAATGTCACACATAAACAATCTGAAACCTTGGCAGCTATGTACCGACGGCGGTGCACCCGCGGGTCTGGAGGACGCCCGTGCCACAGAAGATACGGCGGAGCCCTGGGCCAACTCTGAGGGGCACCACTCAGCGGCATTGCGACTGGGGGAACGCGAATCCATAGCACTACTTGATTATAAATATCTCTCCCAGGCCCAGAACTGACCTTGGAGTGGAATGGCTCCACCCACAAGGGACATGCATATAGGCTACACCGGGTCGTAGTGGTGAACTATTGACGACTCAGACGACGACGCAGTAGTCCGGAGGCCCAGCCTTCAGGGATACGAATGACCTGTGGGGATGACAGCCGCAGACCTGATAGTCCCTTTGTGCACGGAGACCCATAGGCATCACGGCTGCTGGGGGGTGGTACGCCCTTGTATCTGCAGCGTGGTTGCTGACTCCGTATTTTGTTTGGGAGCGGAGAACATTTGGCCATAATTGGACACTGTAAACCACAGCAGCATCGACTTGAGGGTGAGGTACCCATTAGGGGGGCTGGGGATATCCCTGCATGCAGAGGCAGTCGGCCTTGGTCCCAATGCGGCTTGTGGGTGGGGGGTCCCCCATCCGACCTAGCTCTGCCGACCTGGCGGCCGACCTGCCTCGAGTGCGACTGGGACCTGCTGGACACTAACCCCATAGGAGTGTGAAGATTTACCGTATGGCCACTGCACATACTATCTTCTAGGAATACATACTCCCCCGCAGCACAGGATACAGATGGGAGTGCTCTGTCGCACCCCTCATGACTCGAGACAAACAGACAGGTGGGGCCTCAAAACAGAGCACTGTAGATCGCTATAGAGTGCGGGCCTGGCTTTGGAGGCGCGGAATGCACCTACCACCTACCACCACAACAAACAACGCAACCTACTTGGCTGCCATCACTCAATCCAGGGATATGCTGGATGCCAAGAGCAGCACTGTGGGGTCGGATGTCCTGCTACTGTGACAGGATCTCAAACGCAGTGGATTGACTCACCGAAACAAACACGAGTATCTAGCATCGAAGACACAGTAACTACTCTCCCCAAAAAATTCTCTACCCTTGAGACTTTGACAAACAGCCTCACAACACGAGTGGAAGACGCAAAGGGATGAGTACGCTGCATCATCCTCTGCTTCTGAGGCTTCACAGAGGGCTCTGAGGACATAGGGCAATTCCTTGTCACCTGGCTGCTGAGATGACTGCCGGCAGACTCCCTCTCCCCCTTCCTTCATTATTGAAAGGACTCACTGGGCCCTCATCCGAAAACCTCCTCCTGGCGCCAAACCAGACCAATAATCACTAGAATATTTAACTTTTACAACAGAGACTCCATCTTATTTCATGCCAGACTATGGTACTCTCTTAGGTTTGAATCACAACACATAATGATCTTCCCTGACTACCTAGTTAGTCCAGCAAAAACGTCAGTCGTTCATGGAGGCGAAAGCGCGGCTCCGCAGCCTCAAAATTGCGTATCCTCTGCTCTTCCCGACCCACCTAAGGGTGATATACAAATCCCTCATCCTGTTCTACTATACTCCCGGAGAGGTATTCGCCTGGACGGATGAAGAAAATCATGTGAAGTCCTGCACCCCGGCGGTGCTCGAGCCAGATTCCCCCACCAGTGGTAGCACACGCCGACAACCCAAGCCCAAAGGAAAACAGCGCCACAGGTCTGGATCCTCTTGCCGGTGGTCACAGGCACATAGCGAGGATTGATCTGTACCCCCTTGAACAAACCAGATGAATCCTACAAGTCGGACACATGGCGGTGGCTCAGTGGGCGATGGAACTTGATATCCTTGACATGTACCTTGTTTAGTTTTCTTCTCCCACAGGTTATGACTGGCCTTTATGTCGGGCTATGCCCTGAGTTGGGACATCGCCTGAATATCAGGTAAACGATATGTTAGTCAGTGGGTTGGTTCATGGGGATCCATTGGAAGGGCACGGTCACCAACCCCTTTTGGAGTAGGCCAGACCTGCCCACCACAACATGCACTTCAATGTTCCTGCAGTATTAGGGTTTGGGGCGGGGGGGATTTGGGGAATGTTTATTGGTTCAACATGCTGTGCTCCACACTTTTTTGTTTGAGTACAGACTTGAGTAATTCTCAAAAACACAATATGGTACCAGGAAACAGTCTATGCATGTCATTGCATTGTAGAATAGTAAGTATCGTATATTTAGACTTGCAACAGCTTTACAATTGAACATTACAATGGATTAATCTTGTACAATAAACCTAACGTGACAATGACACACAACCATCATGCCGGCTCCACCTGCAATTTCCCGCAAACACAAGACATCCCGATCATGGCAGATAAGTCAATCACCTCACAGAGCAAGCTCCATATCATCAGCTGGAAGAATAGGGGCATCCTAGATAGTAAAAAGGAGGGTGGTGTTACGTCCGGCCGAGCACCTAGGTGCAGATGTCTTCATGCTCCAGGAAAAGCACCTTCTGGGAACGAAGACCCAATGGCTGTCCAGATTCTGTTATGACTTAGCCTATCACTCAGGCTTCATTAGAGGCTCCAGAGGCACAGCGCTCCTAATACACTGCAGAGTTCACTTCCAATTTGCACACTCCTGTATAGACAGACAAGGCAGGTATGTCATTGTAGCAGGCACCATATACGGTGAGAGGACAGTCCTGGGTAGTGCATATGCCCCCCACCATTGGCTCAGACCCTCATCAAATGACTAACGACTATTTGACTTGATATACCTGAAGGATTAATGGCCATCGGGGGCATTGGAATGATGTAATACACACGCAGATGGACAGGTGGCAGCGCCCTGAGGGACTAGGGAACACACTAAAGTCACACTTGTTGCGCTTGTCTAAAGGCATGGGATGAGGAGATATGACGTGTGCTACATCCAACGGAACAGGGCTACATATAATACTTACAGGTTCACCAGACCTTTTCACGCATAGATTATCCATTCGTTCCCACTAACTATGCCCTTAGGGTCTCGGGAACGGAGATACTGCCATGGGGCCTTAGTACAGGACCAAATTCCCCCCCCACCCCCCCCTCCCCCTTCACTGGCATATGTGCTCGTGGCACCTACATGACCAACAATATCGAACACACATATATTGTGCCATACAAGACTATATTGACTCAAATTTAGGGACATTGGCTTCAGCTGGGACCCTGTGGAAGGCCATGAAACCTACCCTCCACGGAGTGGACATCTTCCTATGTGCACAAAAAGCAAACAGCGCGAAAACCTCATACAAATCGAAGCCCAGCTGCTGACTCTGTAGAGGCAGGGCTGAGGTGAGAGGGGGACACTGGTGCGTCAGCAAATGGTCCAGATGCAACAAATATGCCAGGGAGAGTTTATAGAAGAGGCAAAGACAATATTACTAGCTTCGAGAAGTCGCATTCACCAATGAGAGGGACAACAGAGCAAACTACTGCATAGGTTATGTCAACAAGCCACATGGCCAGCCCATATACCATGCGTCAGGAGTCCAGACAGAGAAGTCCTGACTGATCCATCACTGATTTCAGACAGCTTTGCTGACTATTATCAACAGCTTTACCAAGAACAGGATACCGCAATCAACAAACTCACGGTGGCCGCAGCCGAGCTGCGACTGTGCAAAGCTCCCGGCCCCAATGGATTCCCTTGTGAATTCTTAAAAATATACATATCACAATTGAGAGCCCCGTATTTGAAGGTGCTGCAGGTTGCGGTGCAGTAGGGTAGACTCCGACCGGACTGGAGGCACGCTGCGGGTGTGGTGTTCCTGAAGCCTGGATGTCTCCTTGAGCTCCACTCCTGATATCACCTGATCTCTGTCCTCAACTTAGAAGCAAAGTTGCTCGACAAAGTGCTCGCCAATAGGCTCATGCCCTACATTACTGACTAGGTTAACGCAGACCAAGCTGACTTCATGGCTCGACGTGCTACGCACCTCGACATCAGACATTCCCACAATGCCATAGCTGCCGCGGACTGCCTGGGAGTCCCAGCGGCTTTACTCTTAGCAGACATGGACAAAGCCTTTGACTCAGTCAGCTTGGCGTATCTCTTCGCTCTCCTGCATCGGCTAAATCTGGGTCCGCGGTTAATAAAAATATATGCCTACTATGTACTGATCCAGCATCTATGGTGCAAGTGGCAGGCTCGGTCTCTTCACGATTCTCTATCCATACTGGCGCCCATCAGGGCTGCCCACTATCGCCTTATCTCTTTGCATTGTCAATGGAGCTGCTGGCAGCAAGGGTGAGGGTGGACGCACAGCTGCAGGGGTTCGAGTAGTCCCAAGAAGTGTCGGACCGCATTGCATTATATGCTGATGATGTGTTATTCTTCATATATGATCCTCGCAGATCCAGCCCCGGCTCCTCCGCATAATGGAGGTGTTTTGAGAGACTTCTGGGCTCCATATGAACATAACCAAGTCAGTCCTGTGGTGCTTTCGGGTGTGCAGGCAGTGGGTGCTTGGGCGAAGGGACTCGCAATAGCCACCGATGGCATGCGATATCTAGGTATCTTTCTGACTGCCTCACAGCCCACAGCATGGCAGCACAATCTGGTTCCAATGACGGAACAAGTGCAGGCAGATGTGAAATCATGGTCCCAGCTACCCCTTAACCTCTTTGGCCGATCTGCCATCTTTAAGACGGTGTCTTTGCCCCGTCTGCTATACCAGCATCAAAATGATCCATACCAGATCTCAGCCACATGGTTCCGGCAAATTAATGCTATATTAAGTCACTTCTAATGGGGAGTGAGCACATGCCAAGTGGCGTTACGAACATGCTATCAGTCTACAGACTCAAGCGGCATCGCAACAGGGGATACGCAGTCGTATCACGCAGAAGCGCACCTACAAATACTAAATGAATGGTGGTACAGCAATAGAGGCGATCCATCATATGCAGTTGAACGCCTACTAATGGGACACAACCCTGTTCATATATATCAGTATAGAGAGTTGCCACCTGCAACGGGGGGTAGTTTTTCGAGTATGAAAGCAGTCACTGAGATGTAAGGGAGGGTGGGGCAGACAACACAGGCGTGGCGGCCTTCTCCCCCATATGGCCACTTTGCATGGATTTCTGAACTGGGATAACATGGGTATATCCACTTTAAGGACAGTTGTCCGTGATACGACACTTAAATCCTTTCAAGAACTGCAAACTGAATTTCATATGCCACATATGCAATTTTACAAATACTTGCAGTTCAGACATACCTTGGCCCCATATCGCAAAGTTCTGAAGAAGCTCACTGAATTGAATCCCCTGGAAGGCAAGCTATTCATGGGCGAACTAGGATAGCACAAAATTACGAAAATTTATCAGATCCTCATCACAAACAGCCGCAATTCGTTGACATACCTCCGGGAGACTTGGCACATTGAAATTGGCCCACTTGAAGATGATGACTGGAATGAGGCACTAGAGTCCCTCCGCAGCACAGCCATCTCATCCCGTCTACGACTTATCTAATTTAAATACTTGCATAGGGCATTCTTCACACTAAATAAATGATGGCGGTCCGGCTTGGTACCCTCTCCTACTTGCCTGCGCTGCAGTGCTTCGGATGGTACATTCCTGACACAGTTTTGTCGTGTGGTGTGTTGGCCAGGTTTTGGCAGAGGGTACTTGCATGTCTATCCGATGTTCTGGGTTGAGAGCTTCCACATCCCCCAAATTAGCCGTCCTACCTGTAGCCGATGAGATAGGGGGCAATGAATATAAACGCCACCTTCTATTTCTAGGCCTCATCATAGCCAAGAGGGATAGAGCCCGACTCATGCGTTAGTAATAATGTTTAATATTGTTGAGTTATTGATACAGCTCCTACAGAAACTAAGCCATGATGTGTATTCTACCTTAATACTCTTGTATAACTGGCCCTATGGGTCAAATGCGGCTACAAATACCAATAAAACAGTTTGTGGAGAAAAAAAATGCATAACCTTGGATTTGTGGAGCTACGACAAGTGTCTGTAAACTAGACTGTGGGTAGTGCTCTTGGTGGGCCCAGTATCTAGAGCCCTTGGTGAGCTGAGCCAGGGCCAGTGGTGCTGAAACAATTTTCAGAGTGGGGATTCTGTCATCAATGTAAAATCACTGGAGTCATGGGATTGTGAAAAAATCCAAGAGTCACACAAAGAATCGGTGTGGTAAATGAGCCACGCCAATTCTGCATGAGCGTGGTAAGGGTGTGGTATGTAGCCTGTGGTGTATTTTGGAGGACGTGTCAGTTTACAGATAGCACATTTACCAGTGAAATGGCCACCAAATTTGCAAAGACATTCAATTTTACTGATAAAATACATAGGTCACAAACGATAGAGAATGCATGGGATTTCAGCGAGTTTTTATCATTCTTGCATCACAGAGTAAAGTGTCTTAATTTGTTTTGATCGTATTACAACCTTTGTTTCCATTATGCTCCATAAGTATAAAGAATGTGCTTCATTTGGGCTTTCTAATGGATGATACATTTCGAAATTTAGTTAACAAAAACCTGACCTCATGTAGCCTTTTCTTTCACACCGTATGTGCGCCAGGCAAGATTGTCACATAGTTCATAGTTCACTTTACAAAATAAATACAAAATTGCAGTCAGAGAAAGAAAAGTAATCTTCAGTCTCCATGTGAAAAGAATAAGAAGTGATATATCAGAAGACCGAGCCCAATATTTGACCTCTGTATTTGAACGCACAGCAAATGTAACGAGATACCAACATTTTAAGGCATCGTTATTGCTCATTCACCTTTAGTATGGGCCTTTTGGAGGTGCTGCAGCACCCCCTGCACACCTACTTCCAGCGTCTACGGCCAGAGTCTCCACAGTCTTTAGATAGCAGAAGTGTTATCTGCTCTTGCCTCCACTTTTCTCATGCATCTCTCAATCCCTTAACGTGGTGCTAATCTGGCCCGTGTATCTGTCTCGCTATTGCAGTGCTGAAAGTCTGCTTCAGAGGCGGCATGGGCACTTTTCTATAGTCTATTGTGTCCTTATTCTCTGGCTCGGATGCCTCTTGGCACCCTTGGAGTGCTATGTCAATTCTGGGCACTTTCCTGAAAGTATGCCACTGGCCACCAATGGGTCCTGTGGTGCCGCTAACAAGAATGTAGCTCCTTGGGGCACTGTAGCTTCCTGGTTGCTGGCAGTGACAGGCAAGAGAGAGTATTTGGGCCTCACTGTCAGGTATCCTCAGGGATGTGGAGTACCCCATCCTCCTCAAGCATGGACACCGCTACTAGAAGATGGTCCTCTTTCCACCTCTGCAAAACCCATTGGAGCAATGCCTTCCTTTGCTGCTGGTGGCCATGGCCAGAGCTTCCTTGCTCGGTCAGCAGCCAGAAAGCAGAGAATGGCAATATCCTGTCTGAAGGCTTCTAGATGCCTTATTATGGGTTTAATCTAGGTTGTCAAGTCCTGTTTTCTTTCTATTTGTTTACTGTTCTTACATGGGGGGAATAGTTTTCCTTGGTGTTTTTCCCTCACTACTGCATGGAGATTGTCATGTGAATTTCTGCATTTCCTCTTCCTGTAATTTTCCTACAAAGGACCTCAAGCAATTCGTGTGGATTTCTACCACTGGCTGAGTTTTTGTACAATAATGGCATGTTTTGTTCCACCAAAGTCTCTCCCCTTTACTGTATTGAAGGTTTTCATTTCTGCTTCTGTTTTTCGTCTCCACCAATCACTCCATAAAGTTCCTGCAACTAATGAAGTTATTGAAAAGGTTAATTTGCAGAGAAAATGATAGCTTAAAATCTCTGCAACTCCAAGATCTCCATGAAATAGAAAACTGATGTTCAAAAAGACCAGCCCCCAAAATTGCAGACAGGAGATAAAGATTGGCTGTCCTCAAATTTCTCCCAGTTGAACACCTACCAGTCAAGTTTGGTACCTTGCTATTTTGGTCCTTTTGTAATAGTTAAACACATTAATGTCTAATTCTGTATGCCTGCCTCCTGAAGGGTTTACTGTATCCCAACTTAAAAGCCTATTTAACAGATCCTTTTTGGTGAAATTTTACTCCTCCACTCTTTAAAGTCAATGGACACCCTGAGTACCCGATTAATGAAATGTATTCTTCGCTTCCGTAGCTAAGCTGTTCCAAGTCCTCCTTGAGGATCCTGTTTCAAGTAGGTCTGTCCACCTTTTCATGTTTACCTTCTTGCCCTAGTCCTTAGCCATGCCTTCTGTTTCAACATTCTGGAGTCTTTTTTTTTTTTTTTTTTACCTCTGGCTGGTTTCCTCTAGAGAGTGGGAGCCCTTCTGACAGACACTATCCATTCACAACTGTTATCAGCCATGTGAAACTATTGCAGCCTCGGAAAGGACTAGTACCAGACCAAGAAGACACCTCAGCGTCCAGCCCTGTTCAGCCACACACCCTTGTGCGTGTGACTACCATGGGATTTGGCAGCACTTGGTGCTGGTGTTCATAGTATCTGATAGACTTCTAGCTGCAGATTCCGTACCTTAGAATTATCCCCAGGCATCAAACTAGATCCAGAATTTTTTTCATGAGCTGTACCCATGCAGGGCAATAGGTGGCATCGTTCAGCTCCTTGTGGTGTCATCTGTGCTAGAAGTGACATGTGCAGTGCCTATATCGGCACCACGCCATTGCGCTAACGTCAGTTCTTTTGTTTCCACGCCAGTCAGCACAGATCTGGAGAGAGCAACACCAAGTCCATTTTTTGATTGGCCTTTTTAAAAAACTTTTCGTCAGTCTTTTGGGGAATTTCTCCTGGCGTGACAAGATGTCAACTAAGAACAGTGACTTAAAGCCCTGCAGCGCCTGTCACCTGCCGATGTCCGAGACGCACCCGCACCTTGTTTGCCTCTGGTGCCTCAAGTGCGACCACGACACCAAGATCTGCTGCACCATGCACCCCAAGGGCATGAGAGAACGCTCCCTCAAGCTTCTTGTTGTGCGACGGCCTCAATCTCGGTCCAGAGGAAGGTCCCGGGATCGGTCTCTGAAACCAAGATTCTCTTCGCACTTAAAAGTCGTCCCCCGTCCAACTCCGTGAGTTCTATGAGGCCAGGTACTTCCTATTTGGGTGACCCATTCCTTCTTGCGTGCCGTCAGGCCCCATGGATTCAGGAGTGGCCCCCGCTGGTTATCCGCCTGCAGTTCCGTCCCTGGCTCCAGTCAGGCACCTGGGATCCATGAATGGAACGGGACTGGCACCAGTTGTACCAACTCGAACTTTCCTTGCGCAGGTCTCGACTCCCCCGGCACACCGGCTTCATTCTCATCCCCGATTCAGACATGTAGCTGAAGGGGTGTTGTGTGATGGCGGTGGCTACTGGAGCCATACTTTCTATCCCAGTACCTGAGCCGTATTTCTTTATGCTGGAACTCTGGGAGCATTGGGAGGGGTCGCTGGACCCTGAAGAATACCAGTTCCTAAACCCTTACATATACAGGTGTGAGGATTTGGCAGTGGCCAGATGCTGGCATGGCCTCTTCTCCTACCGTGGCTACAGACAAGGGAGCCTCTTTTGCTATTTTGGTGAGATACCCATGCCACTTGCTTGCGACAGGCTTACGGAAGATCATCTCTCCTTTCTCAGCCAGGGAGCGACGGCTCTCTTGGCCAAGGGACCGGTAGAGAGGGTGTATACGCCACAAATATGTTGTGGCTGTTATTCCCGCCACATGCTTGTGCCCAAGAAAGATGGAAGCCTCCGTCTTATCCTAGACCTGCGCCTTCTCAATTTCTTCCTCAAAGAGAAGTTAAAAATCCTCATGCTTCCTCATGTCCTGTCTGATTTGGGCTCGGGAGACTTGATGGTAGCGTTGGACTTGCAGGGTGTATCCAGGTTCAGGTTCAGGTTTTAGAGTCTTTATTTCGATATCAAAATCATAAAAGACAGCATTTAAAACCTATTTAAGACATTTGAGATTACGAACAACTTAGCAATGGTCATTTGTAATGGCATTTTTAAAATAGCGGCACCATTGACATAATTCATTATAACTAGACTAAAAAACATTTTTGAGGTTAAAAAGTTATTAAACATCCAAGAAGTACAAAGACAAACCTGACCAAAACATATTGAAAAGTTAAAAGAAGGACAAAAATAAGCAAAACCATTCCTAATACAATATACATTTTCCTGTATTTAGGAAAAAAGAAACGGTTAAGCTTTTATGAACAAATTGGGAAGCCCTATTGAAGGTTTTGTCTGCTTCTTGCCCTGATGGCCCAAGCCCACCCTAGAAATTTGGCTATGCCCACCACGATCACCTCTGGGGTATTAGTTTTTAAAACCCAGATAGCCTCAGAGGGCCTTCTAAAAGGGAGGCGCTGAAACAGGGGTTTTAACCATTTTGTTCGTGGTGCTGAGTAGATTGAGCAGGAAAACAAAAAATGACCCTCGGTTTCTTTATGACCTGAACACCAACTGCAAAGTTCCGTTGCTCCATTAACCCAATTTTTTGTGAAAGAATTCAGTGGCAGAGCTCCTACCCGAAACTGTTGGTAAAGTTTCTTATCCAGCGGTTTGGTGATAATATCCCAATAGGTCTCACGGGAGGGATCCAACTTAATGGTCAGAAACCTTCCCGTTAGACTAGCAGAGCTGGAAGCAGTTACTAGCAATTGACGGACCGAGGCCCAGTACAATGCCTTAAATTCCTGTTTGGAGGGAAAGGCGTTGGTACTCGGAGATATCCACAGCTGTTCCAGTCCCATTTCGACCAGAATGGTTTTTACCGTTTGTAGCCAAGGAATTCTCCCAGAACCCCCAATTGACCTAACTTCAACCAATTCCTTTGCAAAAAGGGTAAGGTCGGGGGAAGTCCATATACGCCTCCAAAAGGCCACCAGTCTAAATCTTGCCATCTCATTAATTGGATTGCACCCCAGATCCAGGCAGAGGGGTACGGAAGGGGATGATTGGGGTAGCCCTATCAAGCTCCGTAGGAACTTACACTGAATTTTGAATAGGCTTGAGAGATCCATGTATCCCCAGAGATCAGCACCATATAGAATTGCAGTGTTGATCTTAGTATCGTAGATCTTTAACGCTGGGGTGACCCGTTTTGTAATTGATCTCCTTTGCTCATTCAAAAGACAGCCAGTAAGTCGGGCAAATTTAAGCTGTTGGGCACCAACTTGGTCTTTCCATCCCAGACGACGGTCCAGGGTAACCCCCAAGTACGTCATGGTCTCAACTTGTTCCAAGTTGACTCCACTCATACTTACAGAGCTCCGGACAAAATGGCTCCTATTAAGGACCATAAACTTGGTTTTGCCCACATTTACCTTAAGGTCATTGATGGCACAGAACTCCTCGAAGCGGTCCAGCGCCCGCTGCAGACCACTGCGTGTTTTTGAGAGGAGTAGGGTGTCGTCGGCAAACATGAGCATTGGGAACCTTGTCCCTGCCAGCCAAGGGGCGTCAGTGGGAGTGTCTGCAAAGAATTTAACTACTTGATCAATAAATAACAGGAAGAGTGTTGGCGCCAGGAAACATCCCTGACGGACACCGCGGGTCACGGGGAAGGGTTCCGTCACTTGTCCCTGGCCTCCCCTCCTCACCCGTGCATAGTTGTCCTCATGCATTTTAACTATCAGATCAAGTAGTTCCCTTGGTAAGCCTAAGTCCCTCAGGACACACCACAATTTATCCCTTGGCACTAGATCAAAAGCGGACTTCAGATCGATAAATGCGGCAAAGATGGAGACCACCTTCCAGTAGATCAGACAGAATCTGAACACCTGGTCGATGGTGTACCCGATCTGAAGCCCGCTTGCATGGGAGATAGGATGTCCTCTAGTTCAATCCAGCCTTGAACTCTGCCCAAAACCATACGTGCAATGATTTTTTGGAGGGAGTCAATGAGACTAATCGGGCGATAATTGCCCGGATTAGACCTGTCGCCTTTTTTGTGGATTGGGAGTATCCCCGCCCCCTTCCACGACTTAGGAATTTTAGCCCCTTTAGCTATTGCATTTGCAATCTTTGTTATGTAGGGCACCCAAAGGGCGGGTTGGCTTTGAACAAGTCAGCAGGGATTAAACCCGTGGGTCAAGCCAAGTGCTAGCTCTACCTCGGTTTTTGAGAAAATGAGTTTCTCCTCACAAATAGGTGGCAAGGGCACCTCACCCAATTTAAAAGGGGGTTCAGAGTTCTCAGCACAAAATTTGGCCGAATAGTGGGTCACCCACGCTTCAGGGGTCACATGATTTGTAGGAATACGTGAATCTGAGTCCTTGCCCCATTTTACTAAATCCCAAAACTTGGTCAGATTATTCGAAGTGGAGTCATCCAAAAGATCGGACCAGTACATATCCTCCCACTCCCGTTTAGCTTCCCACTAAATTTTCTTATATTGCACCCTAGCTGCCTTAACAGCACACATGCTCCGGGACTTAACCGCTTTGACAAGGTGACTATGGGCCTCCCTGCACTTTTTATTGTACCATTTCTGACGGGGGGCGTTTTGTTTGGCGGTTCCCTTCTGGCATGGTAGAGAGAGGAGAAGCTTAAGCTGATCAAAACAACACTCATGAAGATCGATGATAGTGTTTTCAGAGCTACCCCCCAGCGAATCATCAAGCAATATTTCATTAAACATGTTAGAAACCACAGTCTCGACGCTCTCCTGTAAGGTCCCATCCCCCGCTAGCCTAGACCATTTTAGCCTCCTTCGGTCATTAGTCAGAATAACGTCCCCTGTCCGGGAGGTGTCTGGTTCCTTCAATCTCTTCATTCCCGGCAACCTTAGTTTGAGTATCAGGGAGTTATGATCACTTTCTGGGCGGAGTACCACTTCCATATCTACCAACAGAGGCCAATATTCCAACTTTAACAAGAAATAGTCAATCCGACTTTTCCTTAGTCCATTGTCAAAGGTGTAGTTGGCACCTAGATCTGATCTTGTGCGACCGTTTATAGCCCTTAGCCCCCGGGTTAAACATAGAGCCATCCAGTTCAGGGCTGCCTCAGTCGCTTTAACAGTTTTATTAGACATCAGATCTGGAATATTCCAAGCTGCGTCTTCTGCGGAGCCCCAGCTGTCCCCGGCTACATAAAGCGGCTCAAAAGTGCAGCTCAAATCTCCTGCCAGGAGGATGAAATTTTCTCTGCCCAGTCCAGCAAGGTAATGGTCCAATACATGCAACACAACAGGGCAGCGGCCGCCAGGTAGACCTCGTGCATATATGTTAATAACAATCAGGTCCCGATGGCCATCCTTACTCAATTTAATTACCAGGAGGTCCGGATTCTCTACAAGTATCTCAGTTGGGTGATGTAAATGTAAATGTATTTGAGCTTATATAGCGCACAGCTACCCGCAGTGGGTTTCCCGGCGCTTGCTTAGGGAACCCGTCCTGGTATTCCCCTGTGAGATAATCCCGGCAGGGTATCCACAAGGTGAAAGCCAGGCATCCTGCCGCGAGGGGCCGTTGTGGAGATTAAGCAAGCTATTGCCCAGAGTCGCAGAGTGTGAACCCGTGAGTCGAGAAGGCACCGGAGCGAGAATTATCGAGTCTGTGGAATTTTTAGCCTAAGACCCGCCGAGGCGGGGAATTGAACCCTGGTCCAGGGCCGATCTCAGCTTCCGGGTCTGCCGCCTCTAACTCCTGAGCCACACTTCTCCTGTGATGTCCTGATGACTGCTTCACTCAAATCAACAAACCCCCTGAAGCTCGCCCTTTACCACCCCTGATAGCTGGTTTGAAAAAATTTACAAAACCTACCCTATGAATTGGATCAGGTGCCCAAGTTTCCTGTAACAGAATAACATCGAATTTGTCCACAAACTCCAACCAGTCTTCTGAGTGCATACGTCCCTTAACCCCTGCAACATTCCAGGACACTGTTGAATATTTCAGATGAGGGAGCTGCTAGGGGGATCATTGATGCTGATACAGCCGGGGTCGCCAATTCACACCCTGTTCCTACCCTATTCTCGTTGCTGTCAACATTATCCAAGGTTTCCCCCACCAGCATGACCTCTGTTGAATCCTCAACGGCTGTTACAACATGTTCCTCGCTTGCAAGTGCCCCCAGAGTTGCCTCTATATTATTTGCAAAAGGAGGGACCCCCCGACTTGGCATCGCTTCCACATACCCACGGTCCACAACAGACTTAATCTTCCTAGTCGATATATGAAGTCCGTCTATGGCCTCGAGGTCGGAAAGGGGCCCAAAATGGTTAACTAGTAGGGGATATTGCTGGGGGTGTGGTGTTCTTGCTATAGGGTACCTCCTAACTGGGGGTCTCCTGTGAGTGGGGCCTAATGGAAAGTTACTCTGTCTTTGAGGGTAGAAGTATGCAAGCCCCAGAGTTTGTACATCCCCCTGCCTAGCAAACCTGGCTTCCCTTCGAATAGTGTCCACCACCCAAGGATCCTTGAACGATATTAATATACAGTCACCCTCCAAGTCTTTGGTGCCATGTCCCACCCAATCAACTCTCCTTACGAATAGAATTTCAGTGGGAGATGATGGTGGCAAGGGACGGTTTTTATTCAACCAGAATATCACCTTATTACGTAGATCCCCATATGACTCCTTAGTACCTGCTTTTAACGGGGCAACACCTGTTAGTACTATTGTGTATTGGGTTGCCTCCGTGGGTAGGTCTGCGCGGGGAATGGTATACCTAATTTGTTTCCCCCCAATTGGGGTTTTGGTGCTCTGGTGATTAGCTGATTGCCCTGGAGGTGGCTGTAGGGAAGTACTAGGGTTGGGTTTTGCTCGATCATCTGACCGGGCTGCTTGGGACCTATCTGAGTTAGGTTGGTCAGCGACCTTCTTTTTAAGAGCCAGTGACAAAGTGCCCACAGCTACAGTGCTGAGATTATCTCTAGGCCTCCCCCCCGCTGACGGTTTGTTGTTAGCTACCCCTATTGGTACTGGGTTAGTGGCTTTACTAGTGGAAGCATTGTTTGAGCATTTTGTCTTAATTACTGGCTGTGTTTGAACCCCTCCCGCTGGACTGGAAGTAGTTAACTTTTGTAGCAAGCCCAGATTTGTGCTCACTACTGACTCCAGAACATCTATTTTGGAGGTCATCAGCCTTGTACTCTCCAAAACAGGGAGCAGGAGGGTTTAAATCATAGCCTCCATTTTTACCAATAAGACTTCATCACTATTGAAGCACGTTGGGCAGGGATTAGATGACCCCAAGGTAGTTAAGGCAGGGCATAGCACGTTAGGGAATACAGGAGGTATTTGTGGGTCAGGGGGATGCACCGGGGCAGAGGCATCATTACTGGGTGGATCATTTAGTTTGAGCATCTTATGATCTCTCCCCCCCCTGGTGACTCAAATCCTGCTTTCTCTTTCGGGATGTTGTTCCTAATCCCGAGGGGTCAACCTCTACTGTGAGGTTCGAGACAGCATTAGTAGATGAATGTAAAATTTCCAAAATAAAAACGTTTTCCCCGCTATTCTGAGTTTCATCCCCCCCCCGCTTCACTGAGTATCATCCAAGTTTTGGTCAACATTAACCAAAGGAGCTGAAAGGCCCACCCCCTCACCATCTATGTGAACTATTGCCTCAGTGCTAACAGAGTATACACAATTTGTTGCTGCATGAGCAGCAGGACTGGTAATTGTTGCCATCCCACCCAACGAGGAGCGCTTACCGCTAACAAGGTCTAGGGAGAGTCGTTTTTCCACCATCGCTATTTCTTTTTCCAATATCCCTGTTGCTCGGGTGATGAAGGCATCCAGTGGGCCCGAAACAACTCCCTTAGTTGTTTGTATTTGGACTGTACGATCTTTGCCTGATCTTAAAGGCATGTTACCAACTACTTGAGCCCAGCTGTAGCTGTATTATATTATATCTCCCACTCTGATAGGAGAGAGTACTAGTGACTCTATAAAACCCACACGGTATAAATAATGTGTCTTCTACCTATTCACAGTTTACCGGGGGTTTGTTCCTTAGAGAGTGAGTGAGATCGGGCAGAGGGGGTGGGCCCGGCCCGGCCTCTACCGTACTCGAACGGCCTCAAACGGCCCGCTCTTTGCCCGGTCTTCGGCCCGAGCTCCGTCCCGCGCGTGTCCCGAGACGGATAAACTGGTTTTATCCTCCCAGGCGAGGGGTCGTTGCCGCTGCGAGAAGAGGCTGCAGGTGTGGTAGATAGCCTCGCAGTCCCGCAGCGGTGTGGGCGGGTCCGGGGTCAAGCAGCAGCCGAGGAGCGGGTGCCGCGACCGGGGGACAGCAAAGCAGAATACGGCCAAGTTCCAAGAGGAAGAAAAACGCCCAGTCAGGTCAGCAGAGCCCCAACACTGAGTAGCACCCGCGCAGCGGGTGCTGCGAAATTTTATCCAGGAGCCAGGCGGGGGGGGCGTTGCCGCTGCGGGAAGAGGCTGCAGGTGTGGTAGATCGCCTCGCAGTCCCGCAGCGGTGTGGGCGGGTCCGGGGTCAAGCAGCAGCCGAGGAGCGGGTGCCGCGACCCGGGGACAGCAAAGCAGAATCCGGCCAAGTTCCAAGAGGAAGAAAAACGCCCAGTCAGGTCAGCAGAGCCCCAACACTGAGTAGCACCCGCTGGGCGGGTGCTGCGAAATTTTATCCGGGAGCCAGGTGGAGGGGCGTTGCCGCTGCGGGAAGAGGCTGCAGGTGTGGTAGATCGCCTCGCAGTCCCGCAGCGGTGTGAGCGTTGTGGGCGGGTGACGGGGTCAAGCAGCAGCCGAGGAGCGGGTGCCGCGACTGGGGGACAGCAAAGCAGAATCCGGCCATGTTCCAAGAGGAAGAAAAACGCCTAGTCAGGTCAGCAGAGCCCCAACTCTGAGTAGCACCCGCGCAGCGGGTGTATCCTTCCACATTCCCATCCTGCCTGCCCGCAGGCGTTACTTACAGTTCACAGTAGGCCACAAGCACTTTCAGTTCACCGTGCTCCCTTTTCCCCTTACCAGCACCCCTAGGGTGTTTACCAAGGTGATAATGTTGGTTGCACTCATCTGCCACAATCAAGGGTGCTAGTCTTTCCCTCTCTCAATGACTGGCTGTTAAAGGCAGGCTCGCCCTAGGCTGTCGTCTCCCACCTCCAGACTAGGGCAGGCCTCTTCCACTCTCAGGAGTTCACTGTCAACATGCCAAAGTCACAACTGACTCCCTCTCGGATGCTCCCTTTCATCCGAGCTGTTCTTGACATGGTGCAGTTGCACGGTGTATGGCAAGTCTCAGCGTGACTACAGGTGCAGTTACCCCTGAGAAAGGGCAGTGTGTTGCCCGAAATGCATTAACTCATATTAATCATGGCGCGCTATGAGGCACGGTGAATCCCCATACGTCTGGGAGAAAAAAGCCTGGATAGGCATATGTTGAACTTGCTGTTGAAAAACTCAACTGAAGACTAATGGACAAAAAATGGATTATGGATGGGGAAGAAACTGGAATCCAAATAAACATGGATTACAAATGGATCAAGTTTTCTAAATTGATTAGTTTGTGAATTCTCATTTTCGCTGTGCATCCTGGGTTTGGGGACCTGACGAGGTTCCAACTTCTTTTCATTACAATTTGCGCACGGATGGAACGCATCTCAGGGTCGCCCTCTAAAATTTTCTCAAAAGCCGTTGAGCAATACAGAAATTTTATGTGCATCTACCATCTTTGTTGAACTAATACATGGTGCACTTTCTGGCATATCCTCCCCAATGGCGAGTCCAGGATATTCAGACTAGGATACCGATGTTTAAGCCTCTATCCTGGATTTCTGGAGACTGACTCTGAGGCTGCTGGGCCTCATTCCTTCCTGCATTTTGCCTGTGACACATGCCAGCTGGCATATGTAGGCTCTGCAGTGGGACCTGAAGTTTCTGTGGGCTCAGCATTAGGGCAATCTCTCTGACTTGGTACAGATTAAAGAGGGACCAGCAAAAGATTTGCAGTGATGGTTAACAAACCGCAATTGGAACAGCAGAAGACCCCTCTCCCTTTCCCAATCAGATCTGACAGGGGTGATAGATGTATCAGTCATGGGATATGGCAGCCTTCTGGGAGAGATGGAGATCAGATGCCTCTGGTCTCTATTGGAATCCAGGCTACACATTGACCTTCTGAAGCTCCGCGCAATCCGGCTGGCATTAAAAGCCTTTCTACCCTCTGTCAAGGGAAGGCTAGTGCAGGTGTTTACGAACACCGCCATCACCTTGTGGTACAGTAACAAACAGGGTGGGTGGGATCGTGGACCCTTTGTCAAGAGGCCTTGCGTCTCTGGGCATGGCTGGAACATCAGGGCATATCTCTTGTGGTTCAAAACCTGGTGGGCTCTCTGAACACCAGGGTGGAAGAACTCAGCCGAAGATGCCTTGTGGGTCATGAATGATGTCTCCATCCAGAGGTGGTGCAAGGTCTCTTTCAGCAGTGGATAGAGCCTTAATTAGATCGGTTAGCCACCAACAAGAACGTGCGGTGTCAGCAGTTCTGCGCGCTGGAGTTTCAAGGCGGCTCTTGCTCGGAGACTATTAGGGCCAGATGTAGGAGCCCTAATACCGGTCGGAAACGGCCGATTTCGGCCATTTCCGACCGGTATTAGGGTTTTCAGATGTAGGGGGCTGAAAAATACAGAATCGGTATATTTACCGATTCGGTAAAATTACTGATTTGGTAAATATACCGATTCTGTAATTAAAAATGTAGGTGGCACAGTTTACAGTGCCACAGGCCCTTAAGAGTCGGTATTTTACCACACAATCCTATTGTGTGGTAAAATACCGAATTCAGGTGTGCATGCACATCTGTGCATGCACACCTGTGCAATGTGACACACAGACATGCCCTGAGGGCATGTATGTGTGCCACATTGCACACAAGCCTGTACTTGGGGTGCTAGAGGGTGTCAAAGTGACACCCCCTGCACCCTTGCAGGATTCGGTATTTACCGATTCTGTAAATACAGAATCAGTATTTCCCATTGATTCCTATGGGCATCAAAGCCCATAGGAATCAATGGGAAATACCGATTCTGTATTTACAGAATCGGTAAATACCGAATTTTACAGATTCGGTAATTCGGATTTTAAAATTACCTAAATCTGCCCTCTTCCCATTTATAGACTCTTAAATACTGAATTGGTAAAATTCGGTATTTAAGAGTCTGTAAATGGCAATTACCTACATCTAGCCCTTAGTCTCTAGTGTAGCTCTGGACTCCTGTGCGCTTTTCAGCCAGTACCACTCCTACCCAGCATTCTCAAGATGAACCGGTATGACCGGGCCCAAATCATACTTGTGGCTCCAGATAAGTCTCAGAGAGTTTGGTATCCTGAGCTGTTGATCATGGCCATTGGTTCTCCAGTCAGGCTGCTCCTTCGAGATGATTTTCTGTCACAGCAGTAGGGAAGAGTTCTCCACCCGAACCGGTCAACACTCCGCCTTCATACGGGGAGATCGAACAGTGGCAGTTGACCGCTTTCGACCTTCCGCCCATAGTCTACAATGTTATCTTGTCCCTCCACCAAGACTGTATATGCCTGCTGTTGGGGCAAGCTTGTGGCATAGTGTGCAGAGAAACAGGATGGCTCTCTTTCTGCTCCCCTCTCTCAGGTCCTTCTCTTTATCCATTCTGTTGTCCAGCAGGGCTCTGCTTTGGGTACCTTAAACGGCTATCTTTCTGCCATCTCAGCCTTTCTGCGGTTGCCAGATCAGCCGTTCCTTTTCAAATCCCCTGTTGTAAATAGGTTCTTTTTTGTGTTGAAATTTTTATTAGAAATTTGAAGACAGAAGTACAGATGCAAATAATGATACATAGTAAAATCTTTGGTAAGTAAAAAATAGTACAGATGAAGAAAAGTACTACACAAAATATAATAAATATGAGAATATAAAAATAACGTATATTCCATAATCCTAAATGCAATGATGATGAAGGGTTATAAAAAGATTATAAAATAAGTATAAGATGAAAGGAGAATGAAGGAAAGGAAAAAAGAATGGAAAGAAGAAAAAAAAAATAATAAGAGAAAAAAGAAAAGAAAGAATAGACAAGAATCCCAGAGCAACACAACACAAAGTTACATAAAAAGAGATAAGGAAAGAAAATATAAAACTGAGCAATACGAAAGGAAGGACTCAAAAGAATAGGATTAGGAAGGAGAAACAATCAAAGGAGAAGGAGGAGTAAGGCCAGGATCCTCATGCACAGTGGCTTCCAGGAAAGGAGACCACACCTGGAGAAAAATGGAAGCTTGCTCCTGCAAATTATAAATTGTACGTTCATGTAGAGCTGTTTGCATCATCGCCACCAGCCACTCTTCCTGCGAAGGAGGGAGAGGAGATTTCCAATGTCGTAGTATGCAGATTTTTGCTGTGGCCAGAGCGGTATGGAGAAGACGAGTTTGTGGTCTAGAAAGCTTCGGAAGGCCACGAAAATCATGCAAGATAATATTCATAGAGGTAAGGGGTAGAGGGAGTGACATAGTAGTGACCAATGTCTTCCGCACAAAAAGCCAAAAAGGTGTCGTATGGGGGCATTCACAAACAATATGCGTAATATCACAGCCAGAGGCTGAACACCTCCAACACAAAGTATGTGATATTAATTTAGCATGGTGTAACTTGACTGGAGACCAGTGCCATTTGTGTAGAATTTTAAAAACACAAAATTTAAGACGGGCTTCACGAACTCCCTTATGTAACCCTTCCAATATTAGATCCCATTGAGTATTGGAATATGTAACCGAGAGGCGAGACTGCCATTTCAACTGGAGAGCTTGTGAAAGAGGTTGTGAAAATAGAGAATGCAAAAAAGTTTTATAAAGACCAGAAGTCACACCTTTAAGATTCCCCCACACCTGTAGATAGGACAAAAAAGGAGATACAGATAACAATTCAGGCGGGGGACCCAAATGTTTTGTGAGAGCTTGTTGGAGCTGGGTGTATTTGTAGGATTGAGTGGATGGTAGATGGAATGTTTGCTTATTTTGGAAGAAAGAGGCCCCTACCTAAAAGGATGAACCCTAGTAGGGATATGACACTTTTTGAAAGTTCACTTGAACACCGGGTTATGTGTGTATTTCTAGAACTCTATCTCATATTTTTATTATATAGATTGAAATACCCAAAATTGTGGATTTATAAAACTTCTTTTTAATTACTTTTTTCTCTCACAAATGTTATTTTGCTTTTTATCACTTTTTTTAAATTCACCATATATACAACTTTTTACAATAAATTATACAAGTTTCTAAACATCAATATATTCCTAATCACCAGAATTGATAATCCCAGCACTAAAGCATAGATCAACAATTGATTATTATTGTCAAATACAAAACTGAATCCAACGCGTTTCGGCGAGTTGCCTTCATCAGGAGTTCTGTATTTTCAATTGCTGGTATGATACTATAATGGTAGAAAATACTCAGTTAATTTTTCTTAAAAACATAACAATCTATGTTACACAACATGCGACAGAACTTATATCTTTGTTTCACTAGTTCTCTTAACTTAGCAAATAATTCATGAGCACCCTCTCCTAACACCGCTAGCTCTCTACCACAAGAACCCAATAGCTCTATATATACACTTTATTATCCACATATTTACAATCTTTATGTACATTTCATTGTCAGTATATTTACAGTCTTTATTTGCATATGTACATATATATCATTAAACATTCTCTTTATGGATGCGTTTTTTTCTTCTATACCAACACTCTAATCAAAAACCATGTTCCAGATAGTTTTAAATGTCTGCAGTTAGTTCCCCAAATTTTGGCTCAATACATCAACCACTGGTTGAAGAAAAATAAATTTTGAGAATTCATACCTAAGGTATCTACTAGGAATGTATACACAAATTATGTGTCTGCAAAAATGGGTATTCGACGAAGGGATCTTGGACAAGGGTAAAATCTGTGACAAGAGAAGGTACAGCAAGATTTGAGTGTGTAGGGTATCTATCTGTTTATATAATGAAGACATGTGCCCGGAGGCTTTAACAATAATACCTGTTGTGAGGTGTCAACTACAGCAGGTCTGATGGCTCAATGCTGCATCACGTTCTAAAAATAGGTATATGACGGTCCCTGGTTGTATGATCCTGCTCGGATGTAGTAGCAGCTACCAAGATATGAAATAAAATAAGGGGGTACTAATTAGTAAAGCAAGTGTCTGTCTATTTGATTAAGACATGCACCCAAAACTATCAGCAGTAATACCTGTTACGTGATCTCAAATGCTGTAAATCTGATGGCTCAATGGCACGACACGTTCCCGTGAATAGATGTGTAACGTTCTCTTGAAATGTGGTTCTGATGAGTTGCCAGATTCTAAAGCGAAAATAGGGTGTACTTATTACCAAGGGTTACTATCCTTTTAAGACAAAAGTAACTAGCAAGAGTAAAATAGACATATGCATACTTATAAATCTTGTGCTTCGAATTTCCCAGCTCATACGGACGGCATGGTAAGTATTTGAGGCGCAGGAGGAATTGCTGCAGCAAAGGGGAATTTAAAACTCGTCGAATACCCATTTTTGCAGACACATAATTTGTGTATACATTCCTAGTAGATACCTCAGGTATGAATTCTCAAAATTTATTTTTCTTCAACCAGTGGTTGATGTATTGAGCCAAAATTTGGGGAACTAACTGCAGACATTTAAAACTATCTGGAACATGGTTTTTGATTAGAGTGTTGGTATAGAAGAAAAAAACGCATCCATAAAGAGAATGTTTAATGATATATATGTACATATGCAAATAAAGACTGTAAATATACTGACAATGAAATGTACATAAAGATTGTAAATATGTGGATAATAAAGTGTATATATAGAGCTATTGGGTTCTTGTGGTAGAGAGCTAGCGGTGTTAGGAGAGGGTGCTCATGAATTATTTGCTAAGTTAAGAGAACTAGTGAAACAAAGATATAAGTTCTGTTGCATGTTGTGTAACATAGATTGTTATGTTTTTAAGAAAAATTAACTGAGTATTTTCTACCATTATAGTATCATACCAGCAATTGAAAATACAGAACTCCTGATGAAGGCAACTCGCCGAAACGCGTTGGATTCAGTTTTGTATTTGACAATAATAATCAATTGTTGATCTATGCTTTAGTGCTGGGATTATCAATTCTGGTGATTAGGAATATATTGATGTTTAGAAACTTGTATAAAGTATTGCAAAAAGTTGTATATATGGTGAATTTAAAAAAAGTGATAAAAAGCAAAATAACATTTGTGAGAGAAAAAAGTAATTAAAAAGAAGTTTTATAAATCCACAATTTTGGGTATTTCAATCTATATAATAACAATATGAGATAGAGTTCTAGAAATACACACATAACCCGGTGTTCAAGTGAACTTTCAAAAGATGGAATGTTTGCTACACATGTTTCCACCGTTATTATACCTAATTAGGACCTTAATCGAGTCCTAACTTTTTTGATGGGCTGCTCCCTTGGAGCCATTCCACAACTGTCCTCTCAGGCTACTTTTTATCCAAAAGGCTTTCTTGGTGCCGATAACATCTGCATGGAGGGCCAGTGAGCTTCAGGTTTAGTCATCTAAGCCTCCATTCCTGAACATCTTCTCAGACATGCTGGTTCTATGCACCAGAACTCCTTTTCTGCCGAAAGTCGTCACTCTTTTTTTTGTATGCCAGTCCATCACCCTCCCTACTTTTTATGCTCTGCCACATTCCTCCAAGGTAGCGGAGCGACTTCACCGTCTGGAACCAAAAAGAGTATTCTCTTTTTACCTTGGCCGCATGAGAGAGTCCCGGGTGGACTACCAGCTTTTGGTGGGGTATGTCAGAACGAAGAAGGAAACGGTTGTGGAGAAACATATCATCTGTAGATGGAGCGTCCTCTGCATTAAGATATGCTACACTATGGACAAGAAGCAATCCCCTAAGGGTTTGTGTGCTCATTCAACCAGAGCTGAGGCTGCAACCACTGCGTTAGCACGCTGAGTTCTTGTCCTGGACATCTACCAGGCAGCAACATAGGCTTCTCTACACACATTCACAAAGCATTACTGCCTGCACAGTCTGGTCCATTGGGATGGGCGCTTTGCTCTTTTGGTCCTCTTTCGGTCCAGCAGGACATTCTAGTGTGAAACAGTTTTGCAGACTCTCCTCCGGGGAGGTATTGCTTGGGTATCTATTCTAAGGTAAAGAATCTGCAGCTAGAAGTCTCTGGCAGATGAACAAGTTAATTACCTTCAGTAATGCCTTATCTGGTAGACACTCTATCTAGCCACAGATTCCTTACAAATTCACCCATCCTCCCC